>NC_137442.1:12092500-13295000 GCF_964374335.1 Astatotilapia calliptera | reverse complement strand
TGTGTTGACAGACACAATGTCATGTTTCTGTAAAAAGGGGGCTCGAATATAAGCGGCCCAGAGAGCAATTCAGAATTTGTTTACTATCGTTTACAACAGCATCACGTTCCTTCCCCCCCTTTTTTTTGCATATTATTCTCCCAGTTTTAGATAAAAGCAGTGCACCTGAGCTCTGTAGCCGTGAGTCGTGTTTGTAGGTGTCCATGTGACGCCACAAATATGAAAGTTATGAGGTCATTTGGGGTAATTTACATTTTGAATTTCATTTTCTTGAGCAAGCAAACGACAAAACAGTTGCTCTATATCTTCTTTCTAAAATAAAAATAAATAAATAAATAAATAAATAAAGGGAGGCTGATACATTTATTTAAAATTCATCCTTTAGATGTATCCATTGGCAAGAGTGAGCTCATGGACTTTGTGAGCGTTTTAATTTAGATTTAAAATTAACACAAACACACACAATCTTTAGAGCAATGCAACTGTGCTGCGTTTCTGTGAAATCTACCACAGCATTTGGGCTGTCACATCTCAGAGGGTGTAGAAACCATTAATTCAGCCTCCCATTCTCGCTGAACGCTCCCATCTGTACCTCCATCCTCGGCCTCCTGTTTGCACCTCCTGTGCAGTGTGAATTTAAGCCCGCAGGCTCCTGTCTGCTCCTCCTGACCGCCTCCACTCTATATGTGTCTCTGAATATGTGTGTGTGTATGTGTGTGTTATTATTCCTCCCCAGACTTCTCAATGAAGGAGCCTGACGCCATCAAGCTCTTCATCGGGCAAATACCCCGAAACCTGGAAGAGAAGGACCTGAAGCCCATCTTTGAGCAGTTTGGCAAGATCTATGAGTTGACGGTGATAAAGGACAAGTACACGGGGATGCACAAAGGTAAGGGAGGTGTCCAGTTAAAGGAGTAAAAAAAATGAGGCGTGAATTTGTTGGTTTATAGCTTGTTGTGCAGTGACAGGGGAAGCTTTCTCTTGTATATGCTCTGATTTGATTTCCAATAGGTGTGAGTCAGGTGGGATGATTTCTCATCGAGCTGTTGTCCCTTTGGAGCCTTTGTGATGAACAGCTGGTAGAAGGTTTATGTTGTAGATCCTGTTTAGTGTTTCTACTAAAAAATACAAATTAAAATAAAAAGAATTAAAGATTATCTTACTCGCTCTCTGGCATGGACAAATATCCGTTCATGCCACATAGACTTTGCTACAGTTACAAATAAAATATCATATTTTTATTGTCTATCATTGACAGTGATTCTGACTGAGGTTTACCAAGGCCAATGTGCTTTTAAACCTACCGTGGAAACAACTACACGACAGGAAGCAGCAGAAAAACTGTTGAATACAGTTAGAACAAACATAAAATGACTATTAACTCCATGAATACGTGGCTTCGGGGTACGCTGGAAGGTTTCCTTTTACGCCTACCTCATGATGCTACAATCTGAATTTAAAGATACAAACATTATAAAAAAAGTTCCCTCCTGCCAGCTTGATTTTTATTCACAGAGGGCCAAAATTGTCATCTCCAAACTCCTTGAATTGAGTTCAGATGTGAGTGTACTTTTTCACTTAAATGTTGGTAAATTCTCATCAGCAGGAACGCATTTGTCTGAGATACATCTAAAAAAAACCAAGTGTTTTGTCAGACGCTAATTAGTATCATACGGCGATATCGCTCAGTTTGAAAGAACTGGTGCCACCCACTGCCACTACTGTTTCTACTACTACTACTACTTCCCCTCGTCACATGGTGGGCAGGCTCCGTATATTTAGGAGGAAAACTCGACGTGTTCAAAATCCTGTTTGACAGTTGGACCGAAGCTGGCAGAGCGATCCGAAGCTGAACAATGATCCGTGCTGTCATTCCTAATGCAAATCTGAGGGCAGAAAACAAAAGCTTTTATAAATCCACATAAACCATCAGTCATTGGGGAGACATATAGGCCAGGTGGTTTGGGTCCTCTAACACCTATAACACCTACTCTGCATACATTTACATATTCATGATTTGTGTGGAGCCCTAAAGGTTAATGAAGGCCTTTCTCTATTATGTAGGAGTGCATACATTTTTGCCTGAACAGCATGATATTAAATACTCATTCAGGCTGCTTGTGTCTGAATAGATATTATTTTAATAATTCCATAGATCTCTGGTGCCACAAGGGGAAACTGCTTAACAAAAAATGACAGTCTGATTAAAGGCACGGGGGCTTTTTATTTGTACATTTATTAGAAAATGTGAATGCACGTTGACCCAGAATCGTTCTTAGTGTTTATTAATCTCAATAAAATAAGAACACATATGACCGAATGGTATATTTATAATAGGGTGGCTGCCAGCTGACGTTATATAGACATTAAAAATCAATGCACTTATATGAGTGATCTCGTGCCCCTTGTGTTTCTCCAGGATGTGCCTTCCTGACATACTGTGCACGTGAGTCTGCCCTGAAAGCCCAGAATGCACTGCACGAGCAGAAGACGCTACCGGGGGTGAGTGTGTGGCTGTCTTTTCGAGTCTTTGACGGCGTACGTGTATGTGTTTACATCAAAGAAGCAGAATAACTGGCATGCCGGGCTATCTGACCATGCCGCACAGGACCCTGGGAAAATTAACCAAGTTTGACATGTAGGGTTGATTTCCCCCTTTAGCTAATCTGCACCAATAAAGGTCAGAGGCTGCCCCTCCCCTCCTCTTATGTTTCATATGTGATGCATCCAGACATATCCATCCAGTTAAGGCATGAGTCATCTTGCTACATGTCATGGGTCGGAAGAGACAGCTATGAGGCTCACTGCTGGAGTGACTTTGCCAGCTCTTATTCTCTTTGATGTTTCTCTTCCTTTCCGTGTCTCTGTCTTTCTTACTCGCTCTCTCTCTCTCTCTCTCTCCATCTCCCCCTCCTCTCGATCCATCTCTCTCACTGAATTCTAATCAAAGTTAAACCTAGCTTTATTAGCATAGCCAGGCAGCAGGTGTGCTGCCAAATGACATTTCCAGAGCTAAATATGACATGACAGCCGCGTCTCTATAATAACCAACTATATGGGAGACAAGGCGACAAGGCAAGGAATTACTGAGACAGAGTGTGCTCCCAGACTTACCGCTGCTTCCTCTTTTACTAAGACAGCTTCACCGCTGTTTCCTTTTGGTTATTTTTGTTGAAATCTACATCATTCACTTCTTTTTCCCCCCCTCTTCTGAATGGCAGCTCATGACTGTAGTTTTTGAGGGAAAAGAGAAGAAGCAGGTGAAAAGTGTAACTCTGCAGCTAAAGATTTTTTTATAATTGATACATTTTTTTTAGCCTAGAAACGTCAAAATATGACAAGCTTAGAGACTAAGTAGAGGATAGACAGTAACTATTAATAGATCATCTATTAAACCAGTAGTTGACAGACAAAAAGTAATCCATCCATGACGTGTTGGTAAACAGAAATAAAGACTGTTTAGAATTTTTTTTATAAATAGTTATCCAGTTTTATATGTGGTTGGTTGTACAGTTTTTTTCAGTGTGTTACTTGGTTAACTTTTAAACCTTTTAACCTTTATAGAATCTCTCGCTTGGTAATAGCCCTGTAAACTGATGCTCGACAGTTTTTTTTTAACTGGCATCTGACTAGGAACTATTCAGATTTTGCAGTCATGTGACCATTAGTGAATAAGCCCCTGTCACACAGACTGAGAGACTGGTTGGCAACCATTTGGTAACCACTGAAATCTGTCGCAAAGAGGTATACAGTGCTGTGATATGTTTGGTTACGTGCATATTGCTGTAGCTTGCAGTGGGAGATGCTGACTTATCTGCACTCACTTACCAACTGCTTTGGACAAGATAGTAAAACTGAAAAGTGCAACACAATCCATAGCTGAGACTGTTTGCATTCAAAGTGAATGTGTTGACTGAGCAGCACTGAGGTACAACTTTCACCGTGTTGCACTTTTTCAAGCAAGCGTTTGGTACAAAGTCGTAGCCTTTCGTATAAACTACAAGCGACTGCAGCAGTATGCTTGTCCAAAACAATTGCAAGTAGGGGTTTTTACTACCCCGCATCCTCTATTGATTACTTACCAACCAGTCAGGGATTGTCTAATGACTGGTAATGGCATCAAATCCAGTACAACATTGAATTAAAATGTAAAGAAATGTAAGTTTTAGCTATATCTGGTACAGTTTATTTACTGTATATTTATTCCTGCTGAATAATCTAAATACAAAAAAATATTTAAAAAAATAATTTGTATAAAAATGTAAAAGATGTTCACTCTAAAGTGTCTTACCTCTGTGTCAAGTGCTCAGGGTTCTATCATGTAAGATTGAGGCTAGTATTTAGATACTAGCAAAAGTTAACCTAAAGCTTTAGTGAATAAATCACTAACATCGACAAATTGGCAACTCAAACAGACAACAATAAAGACGCCACAATTCACGTAAAGATGAAAAATTTAAACTGATGTGAAATATTTTGCTATTTAACCTTCTGCATAACACCGTTAGCAAGGATGTAAGCCGAGGTTAGCTAGTAAATCAAACACGTTAGCGAGTTAGCTGATGTTAGCTTACCCGCTAACACCCAAAAGAAAAAGCCAGGTGTGTATAATGAACATGACCAACTTCAGGACAGAACTGAGGACTAAATCAGCAGGGTTTTTGACTCATGGAGGAGTCTTTTATAAACAACAGCAGGTATTACTGATAAGTGTTTTCTTCTGCTGCGAAGCTGAGAACCTTTAACTCTTTATCCCTTGAAAGGTTATAGGAGTATCCCTTGAAGCTCTTTTTCTGAGTAATTTCGGTTATATTTCAGGACTGCAAATAGAACAAAACGACTGGGTGTGGATCAGACATTTGCAAGGGTGGTCTCTGCCTGTGCAGCTACCCTTGAAAAAACGGGGAAACTATTCTAATGGTTGTTAAACCACATTTTTATTTATATATACTGAGGTGTCAGAACTCATCATTAAGGGTACAGGTCAAATGCTGTCTTTGTTACGTCTAAATTACAAAAGAAGGAGATGAAATCCAAAAGCAGATTTTTATGAGCTCAAACCACATTTTTTGTTCTTAAAATATAAATGCCTGTTTGATTATTTAAAGCATTCATTTTCTATCGGGGGAGAAAATACTATAGCAGTAGGGTATCATTGTAATGGCAGACAGGGACAGTTTGAAGGGGCAGGATGGTATTAACGTGGCAACAAAAGAGATCCTGTTGTTAGTGTGACAGTAGCGTGACCTTCCTGACCTCTCGCAGGCTGATCAGCAGGGCCCAATGCTCCATGATAAAGCCCCCCCCCTTCTGCTACTCTAGCAGCTCTTTTTCCTCACAACCTCTTACCTCTAAGCCGTGTGGAACAAGCTAAACCCTCAAGTGTTTTCCCAGTCCTTCCCTGCCCTCCCCCTCCTTGCCATGGAAAAAAAAGAGAGCGAGAGGAAAACCATCTTATTAGCTCCATACACGCCCACACGGACAAGATCTGCTTCCCACCCCTGCCACCAGCTGTGGTGTAATTGTCATCTAATTGCACCTGCACTGCCAAAGAATAATTAACTTTGGCATCTCATGGCCAGGGTGATACAAAAGGAAAAACATGATAGCAATTATAGGACTGAGAGCTTAAATGAAAGCACACCTGAATGTACAGAAAGCTGAAAGATCTCATTAACAGTCAGGACTGCTTTTTATTTTAAGAAAATACATTTTTCCTCTCTGAGAAGAAAGGGTCAGTCTTACAGCCCTTTTTTCCCTCTGCACTATTTTTCCCCTCTCATTGCTAACAATGAGAAGGGAAAAAGGGGAGAGAAAGAACAGGGCCGAACAGATGGTTGTATCAGAGTGGCACCTGGCCTCGTGTTTAATTTCAGGTGAGAGAGTCCGTCTCTAAGTGTGAGGTGGAAGAAGAGTGTCAAAAGCACATTCATCTGAAAGCGAGGAAAGAAAGCGAGAGAATGGAGGAGGGGGGGAAAGGGCACGAGTAAAAAATAAATAAATGAAAAAAACAGCAGATTCACTCAGAGTGTGAAAATGGAGGTTTGAGAAAGAAGATTTGCTTCCTGAGCTGCACTCATTCTGTCCTGTTTGGACATCTTGTACTCTTGTCCCCTCTGTTCTTATCGCTTTATCTCTGCACTGTCTCAGGCTATTTGTCTGGTCTGGTCAGCTGTTGTGAGGCACTCTGAGATAATAACGTCCACATTATGCCACATTAATCATAGCCATCTTGTAAAGCAGCCTCCAAAACTGAACTTAGATCTCAATAATGTCAAATAAGGTCAGTCGAGCTGAAATTAACTGAAATAATCAAAATAGTTGAAAATGAATCAGCACCATTTTCACGATGCATTAATTTTTTTATGTCTTTTTTGGCAAAAACAGCAAAGATTCGGGTTTTTTTGGGCCTCTGTGGTAGTAAACTGAATATGTTTGCCACTTTTTGTCTAAAACAAAAATAATGTTAATGTCACAATGGGCTGTAAAGAGTGTGATTAATCAGGAAAATAATCAATAGATTAAAGGAAAATTCATTTTGACATATTGGGATGTATTTGTCTTCTTGTCAAGAGGAATGTGACGATCAATACTGCTCTCATTTCTGTCCAGTAAATATTAACCTGCAGGCAGGCAGCAGGCTAACGTAGCTTAGCTGAAGTCCTTTTTTGGTACCTCAAGAAAAGCCTTTTCACTGATGCTGTGACTTTGTCTGGTTTAAAAAAAACTAATGAAAAAAACACAATAAAAATTTTTTTTAAAAATTGATGCCACCAAGATGGGAAGGTCTGACCGAGAAACAGTATGTGTACCATGGATAATTCTTACTTTTTAAACATAGTATGGCCAAGATTTACAATATTACATTTTTTTTTATTAAATATGAGTGACTATTAAGCCCAAAATCTCACAATGAAAGTCTTTGCAGAGGTCAAGATTTCTGCGAGGTTTTGCAGTGATCATGTGATAGCTTGTGCACCATTTTGAATATGTGAAAATGTAGAATCACACAGGCCAAGAGACTGCTCTGCAAACTTCTGGTTACCACCGGTCATTAGGGAAAATGTAGCATTCCTCGACCGGTTGGGGAGTGGTAGCTGATTGATGGCAATCGCTGAGAAATCAGTTGCTAAAACTGCAACCACTGGTTGATCCCCTGCACTCACTGAGTTGTTGACAAGGGAAAATGTGTTTTCTCTAACTGTTTGCTGGAGGTTCCTACCAGTCATGAGGTGAATCTGGGGATGCTGCACCAAAAACCTCTTTGCAATTGCTCCAGTTGGTAGTAGATTGCTGCAGTTGCTTGTACTTTGCATGGAAGATGCCCAGTTGTCTGCAAACACTCTCCAACTACTCACCAAGTAGTTGTAAAACTGTGAGAAGTGTGGCAAAAACAGAAAACGTAAATTGTTTGCCTTCAAAATAAACTTGTCTTTTTATTTTTACAACTTTTACTCTGTAGCTTGAGGTTCTTTCTTTTTCGCGTGGTGCCTTTTTTAAAAAACGTTTTCTGCCCGCTCTGCTAGTACATGGTGAGTGTTTGCAGACAAGTTGGCAATTTCCATCAAAAGTACAATCAACAGTGGCAATTTGCAAACAACCAAAACTATCGCAAGGAGGGTTTTTGCCGCAGCACCATCTTTGCAACCAATTTTACCTAGCAACAGCAAGCAATTTCTAGGAAGTCACCCAATTAACCATTGGTGGTTGTATCACATCCAATATGGCAGATAGCTCTTAGGTAATGTGTGCATGACGTCACGTGCAAAACTTCTATAGGACAGAAAGTCATTTTGCAACCACAGATCTCGCCTTCTGATGGCAGTCACATGGAATACAAGTTTAAGGCACTTCTTCATTGGCATCTTTTAATGTTCTCCTCCAGCATGTTTTGTCCAGGAAGTACAAACATGTTTGGAGTACGGGGGACTACTTCCTGCTGTGTGCTGTATAAAGAAAAAAACAACCTCGTTAGTTTGAAATTGTGCATAAAAACAGTTAGCTTAGCTCTTTTCATCTATCTCTTTCCAAAGGGAATAAAATGCATCGATCAGTGCCTCTGAATATCACATCATCTTGTTTCAACAGCCGGATTAACAAGCTAAGCTAACAAGCTTCAAAATCTAGTTTATAAATGCTGCATAGATATGACAGCCGTGGTGATTTTTCTCAACAAGAAGGCAAAATGTCAAGCTTTTCCTTCATTTAATGAGAATCATATTCATTTGGATAGTCACGAAGCTGTTTAATGCTTCCTTAAAGTAATATTTGCAACAATGCCTCGCTGTTCATTTTAAATCTAATATCTAAAATGAATAACATCTAAATCTAATAGAGAGCCTGTGCCCAAGTTTGGGGTGGGGGGAGCAGCCGTGTGTGTACTTGGAGTGAATTTGCATGTGCAGCTGGGGGAAGGGAGGGCAGGTGTTCACACCTACACGGTTTAATGAAGGGTGCGTGCTTTTGTGTGCCCGAGTGTGCATAACTGTCTGTTTGCTTTCGTGTGCACGTGTTTCCTGGGGGAGTACACATCCAAAGATAGGGATGGATGGATGGAGGGAAGTTGCAGGGTTTATTATGAGCTCTCCTCGGGTTTCTTCATTCACTATCAGCCGCGTGTATGAGAGGGAAATCTGCGCTGCGAGGCCTTCTTTGCGTTTAAGCTGCACGTATGAGAGGAAAGAGCCCTCTTTGTGGTGGAACATCTGACTAAGCTTGACATTTACTCAGACATAAGGAGTCAGACGGAGCAGACAGAAGGGTTTTATCAATAGTCTGAAAAAAATGCACATACTAAATATAGCTCCGGCTTTTTACACAGGATATGAGATAGGAAGTTTTAGTGCGCAGTGCTGTAATTTGTGCCCTTAATCTTTGAGCAAACTTCCTACTGTAGATGCACACGAGCTATGGTGGGTTGCAGGGTTATGTTAACAATCTCTTGTATACCTGTTAGCTTTGTACACTTGCTCAGCCTCCACCCTTCAGCTTCACTTTATCAGAAATTGGCATTTTCATGTGCATTTAAAAAAAAAAATGACAAAAACAGAAAGTCTAAAGGCTTAAACATGCTCCCGTGATGTGAACATGATAACTCTTTTATTCCACTGACAATACGGAGATAAATCGGCGCCTCCACATGCAACCTATATCTTGATGCCAGCGAGTTGTGGGGATGATGCTGATGATGATAGCAATTAGTGCGCCTCGGAGCGAGTGCGTTCACTTGATGAATCTATCTGGAGTTAAGTGTGCATTCACGCGTCGATTCATTTACATATGCATGCATATAAATGCACGGCTGGGCAGGACAGGCGGCGCAGAGTGACAACAACAGAGGGGGGGAAAAAGGGCTCGTCCTCTGTACGTCACTCTGGGGCGACTGTAATGATGAATGCAGATCGGATTTATGGAGGTGGTAAATGGGTGTGAATTAGAGAGAAATTGGATAAATGAAGTTGGAGCGGGGAGGGAGAAATAATAGAGGGTAGGGGGAGGGGAGGAAGGATTGAATGAAAGTTTGACATAATGAACAGTGGGTGGTGTAAGGGTGGCGAAGGCTGGAGGTGCGTTGAGGCAGTGTGTTTATCAGCTTAAATACAGACATCTGTTACTGAGGAATTGTGTGTTTTTTGGGGGGGTTGGGGAGTGTGTGTTTGCTAGACGAACACACACACAAAAGCAGAGAAGGGCTGTTGCCACAAAACTCATTAGGCTCTTTGAACTTTGGTGCAGGACTGGTTATCTAATGAGCATGCATGGACTGTAGTGGAGTTAAAATGTGTAAATCGTGCCAGTTAAAGTTAAAAAAAAAAAAGGGAAAAAAGTAGGACATGGACTCTATCTGCACTCTTTCTCTCTCTCACACACACACACACACACACACACAGAAATCTGCCTGTGATTCAGTTCTTTCTCCCCCTCTGCTCCACTGATTCGAGTCAAACAACACTTGACATGAATATTTAACAGTCAGAACAGACAAAACAATTGAGAGTCAACTCGAGTATTGTTAGGAATTTACTCTTTGATATTCGGTTTCTTCACTTTGAAGGATTTTTGTTGTCTGTCTGGCTAAACGGCTGAATGTCAGCTTCGAGACACTGTCAGCGCCGGACAGACTGGTGAACCCTGTAAGAGCCGGAGACAACACCGGGAAGCGGCTTTGACACTGAAGACTGGGACATTGTTTAAATATTATCGAACTGCACAAGTGCTGTCAGTCTCTTTGTGTTTGACTGAATTCAGGAGAAGGTTGAGTTTTCTCTCCGCTTTATGTGGCTGCCTGCCCATGTGTGTGCGCATCTGTGTGTGCATCCACGTGTGCAAACGCTAACGGAGCGCACTTGTGCATCTCTGCTTTTGTGTGCCGCTTTGTTCCAACTCTTTGTGTGATCAACTGCAATCTCCCTTTTCTGTTCCTTTATTTTATTCATGTATTTATTTATTTTTTTTATTTTTTTTATGCCTGTTAATATACCAATTTCCACCTGTGTTTCTTCTTCTCCCCACGGGGTGAATTCACAAGTGCGTCTCAGCGTAAGTGCATTTGCAACGATAGAGAGGAGGTGGATGGAGAACCGAGGGAGCAAAAAGCAGCAGAGACAGGAGAGGGAACAGAGACGGGGGGAGAGGAGGAGGAGGCGGTGCGGGGAGGTGGGAGGTGGCAGGTTGATTACGGTCGCAGGTCTGGTTGCCTGGAGACGGCTGGGACGAGGGATGCCAGGTTGCTAGGCGACCAGCACGATGCAATGACCAGCGCTGTGTGATGGAGCGGAGGGGAGGCGAAGATGGAAAATTGTCTTTGTGCCCCCCCCCTCCCGCCCCACCCAGCTACACCTCCCCTCCCTCTTCCTCCCCCTTCCACTTCCCCTCCAGCTCTGCCTCCCTGTTGTAAATGTTCTTGAAAGAGCGGGGTGACGGTCTCCGCTGATATATTTACCATTCAGAGTGGCAGCTTTTTCGGGCGTACAAGCAGAATGTATTGAAATTGGAGAGAAAACAGGCAGCAGAAATGTGGCCCCCTCCCCACCACTCACACAGCAGTAGCAGCCTACTATATAGACAGATTATCATCAGCTCTGCAGGTCATAATAGTAAGGCGAGAAAAATGTCATCATCAGTATGCTTTACTCTATCTAAAACACATTTGCCTTGCTGTAGCACATGAAAATGCATTTCCACGGTGGCGATGGCCACTCCTCAATCTGTACACTGTTAAATAAAAGATTGCGGAGGGTGTTAAATACACCTAAATACACCAGGCTACTTAGTTTGAGCCCTTTTAGAGAATAAAAGCCATTTATTCAGTCTTGTATTTACAACAGGTGAGCCTTGTGTGTTTTATTAAGGTTGTGAATCTGTTTGTGCTTAACATCCTTCCAAGGGAATGGAGACATTTTAAGCACAAGGACTGTTGTGCAAAGTCTGAGAAATATCCTTGTGCTTAAAATGTCTCCATTTGCTTGGAAGAGAGTTAAGTAAACTTGATTTGCATAGATTGTGTTTAAGCACATTAGTCAGAAAGTAAAATATGCAATGATAAACAAGCACTTCTGTTTTGTTTTTTTTAAACTAACAGCTGCGATTTTGGTCTGACAATTTTTTTTCATGTATAGTTAGCCTTCCCTGGATAAATAAAACCTTATTAATAAGACTGCATAGCTCTAAACATTTTTATTTTAGCATTTTTTATTTTATGTGGGGCACTGTGATTCTGAGTGCTGTGCTGATGATAATCCCTGTTCTAGGACAGATACACTATGGACAAACGCACCTATGCATTACACTCACAGGAGCACCATGGAAGCCCATGCCATGAAGCTTATGGCACATAGATTCGGTGCTGATGTTAATGCCAGCGGAGGTTTGGCGCTCAGCAGTTGGTGACTTTTACGCACTGTGCACCTCAACATTCAGCGACCAAGCTCTGTAATTTACATGGTCTGCAACTTTGTGGCCGAGTTGTTGTGACTTTTGTTACTTTCACTTGCCAATAATACCATTTATGGAATATCTAGAACGGAAGAAATTTCACAAACTGACTTGTCGCTATGGTGGCATCCTATTACAGCATCATGCTCACATTATTTTACAAATGTTCGAAAAAGCCGACTGCGTTGCTATGTGCTTGACCACACCTGTGGTCATGGGACTGAAAACATCTAAATGAAAAAATTAGCTGTTGTGCTCTAATTCTGTTTTCCATATAGTGTAGGTGTGTTCAGTCAGCTTGTTTTCATGTCCAAGACTTTAAATACATCTTGTCAAGATACTCACTTTGTAGCCTTTGGCTTTGGTGCTCCCAGCTTGTACATTACAGCCTGGCATCACATTTAAACACATTGGGTAAGCCTCTTGTTTCCAATTGCAGGGTTAATGGTGTGAAAGGACATATTTAACCTAAATACCAACCTCATTCTAAACATAACCAAGGATTTTCTTTTCTTATCGATATTTAATCACAGAGTAAAAGTGAAAGTAAAAAGCGAGAGAAATCAAAACTAATTGGTGAGTTTTAAAAAGAAGTTAAATCTAGTTAAAAACACAAAATCTGAAGCAAGAGGTAGTCTCCAGGGTAACAAACTTCTGGATGCAGAGATGCTTGGCATCCATTATAGCTGTCAGTGCGTCATGGGATTGATCCCAAAGCATACCTTGTGCATATCTATGTGACTCCAGCACCATCTGACAGCACGGCAGTATTTGATGCCCTGGGATGAGACCACTTAGATTCAGTGTGATGCTCTGTGCTTTGTTAAAGATCAAAGAGAGAGCTGCTTCCTGAGCACATTTCTCTGTTCTCTCTTTTGTCATTTTGTAATAAAATCAAAATGCCCCCAAAATAATAAAATAAGTAGCTGAAAAGGGAAATTCAATCAGTCTCGCTGATGTCTATCATAGTGCGTCTCTGCTCGCCACAATATTTAAAATAAATTACCCAAATCACTGCTGGGGACACGTCCCTCCAGTCCCAGCTAAATTCTCTGCCCTTGCAATGTCTGTATTACCTATTTCTTTTAATGGGTTAAAGCTATTAAATGTAGATACTCCTAAATGCAATCATGATGCTGAATATACATTGGCAGATTTAGTCCAAATTGTTAAATCAGTTTGACGATATAGATTCTCTGGGCTTGTTGTTGCAGTGTATGAACTTTGATGGCATGGAGAGGGGGGGGGTCATGCATTATGGCGAAGGGGTCGAGCTGTTATTTGATTGGATAATCTGTGGATTTAATATTTCATAATGCTCGTGAAATCCCCCGCGGCATCACAGAAAGAAAAGATTAAGTATGTGTAGATGTGCGCTCGCGTCACTGTGACCGTCAGGAGCCGACGGAGCATTGTTTGGATGACTGTATATATAATATCTGCATGGCGTGTTTGGACATGGAGCGCAGGGGGAGCAAGAAAAATCCAATAGCAAAAACACACAGTGGTGAAATGGGCTGTTGATCAGGCAGGTTTGAATGCGTGTTGTCTGTGCACAGTATGGGACCGTTTTTGTAAACAAGCCTAAGAGAGAAAGGGGAGGGGAGGGGAGCAACAGGAGGAGGAGGGGAGAGAGCAAATTACTGTAAAGTGTGTGTTAGTGGTTGAGGTTTAGACGGAGATATTTTTCTCCCTGCTTCTGCATCTGCTCTCGAGGCAGCGCCAACATTCAACAGGCACGAACGAAGCCGCTACCATCCCTTTTTCTTTTTTCTTTTTTTTATTCTTTCATCTTTCCTCCCCCTGCTCGTCTTCTCCCTTCCTCCACTGCACATCTAATCCCTCTATCTCTTGACCTAGAAGCACCCTTTGTCCTCCTCATTTGTTTTCCACCCGTCTCTTTTGCAGGTTGTTCAGGGCAACCTTGTTTACCTGATGTGGGGGTTCTCATCTCTGGGGTTGTCATGACGATGGCCATGTGAGCATGGTCTTTATCAGACCGGCAGCCGGTTGCTGTGCAGATCTGAAGTGGCACAGCCTTGATGGCCTCCACTTCTCACTGTTTTTCCTCTTGTATATTCTAATTCCAATCTCCTGAGCCATCTGCTGTGCTTCTCCTTATCACCACCACCACCACGGCCTTCACTATTTGTCTTCCCACAGTGAAATATGGGCCATGCGGCTTTTTATAAGCATCATTCAAACATGTCAATCAAACTTGCCACTTAATTTAATGCCATTAATTCATAGCATTGACTTAAGGTGCTTTAAGAGAGAGCTAACCCCAAAATAGCTTCTATTTTTAGTTATCTATCTATAGATGTCTGTATCAATGTGTGGAAGAATCCTTCCTGCTATGATTGAGTGGCGTGCAATAACTGATAGCTCAGACACTGAGTGACTATCAGTATCTACAAGGGTATTAAAATTATGAATAAAAAAAAATAAGGTGGAGTTTTGGTAGAACAGCTGGTTAAACTTTGGTCTGGTCAAACAACATTTTCTTATATATGCTAATCTGAAAATCCTGGTGGAGCCTGCACCTGTTCAGGATTTGACATCCCCTGTCCAGCATCAAGATTTTCCTTAAATACATGTCAAAGGAGTTATTAGGAGTTTCTTACATTGCACATACTGGCTTGGGTGGTTATATGTTAAGATAATGATGATAATAGTGAGAATCACAGAAGCTTGTAGATGTAGATGGATCTCAGATCAGTCAAAACAAAACAAGCAGCAGCACCTTGTTTAGCATGTTGGTCCACCATCAGTTTTCCTTCCTTCACAAGTTTTTCCATATGCACATGCACAAACACTGATGTTCTCTCAGTCTGACAAGCTATAGCCACTGCTAACGGATGACTACTGACACATTGAGAGGCTCACGCTAGCATACTAGCATCTGACAGGATGTGTGCATTAATGAACTCAGTAAATGCTTTCCTGATGAGTTTATAGTCTCAGACATTAGTTTCATTGTTTACTGAACACAAGATGATCATCATGACTTTGATTTTTGTCTCTATTAAAGTCTAAAAGAACGTTGAAGCAGGGATTTTTTGAAAAAACAAACAAACAGTGGCATCACAAAAGCTATGCTTGTCTTTTTATGAAGTTTACGGCTGTAATGTAGTGAATGTAGACAGTAAAAAGAAAATGCTTCCAACATAAAACTGCTGACAATAAGGTTTGTGGATTCTTATAATAACCAGGCCAAAGCTGATATCTCAGTAACTGGGCAGTTCACACTAAAACAGTACAGATCCATTAATAGCATGGTGCGTTCTTTAGAAAGGTGTATGTGTGAAGAATAAAGCAAGAATACAGATTAAATCACAGCATGGGCAACAACAGCGAAGAAAAACAGTGGTAAATAAGGTAATACTTATTTTGCACAGGCTGTTGTTGCACTCTCTCCTGCCTGATAACTGGCTGGTATAAACAAGAAACTGTGCCGATAACGTACTGTGAGGTATATTTGTCGAGCTTCACCCGGAGTACATGAATTTTAGCATGCAGACTCGGTTGGAATGATGATATCTTCTCTTTAGCATATTGTAAAAAATTTAAACTAAAAAATTATTATTCACTGCCAGCCAGAGCAAGACCTCCATTTGTTTAGCTGATTGGAAGATGGTTTTTTGAGCCTTCCCCTCCATCTACTCCATCATCCTATTAATTGGTACACTCGATTAGACTGCTCTGAATGAGAAGACACGGGGGCCTTGTATAGCAGGTGCTGGGGATATTTCAGCTCGTGGTTCAGCACAGATGTTTGTTCATGCGGGTCCTCGTGACACCAATCAATAGTGTCTCCTGGTGACTGATCACAGTGGATCAATCAGTGACACAGGATCAGCGACTGGCTGAAATGTCACCAGCTCCATAATTAAGACCTTCATTAAGCCAAAGTTAACAGAGTGTCACTCTGTTGCTCTCACCTCGACTCATCACCCTTCCTCTCTTCGCATGCACATCCCCCACCTGACTCCTCTCTTCCATATGCCCCCCCCCCTCCCAAATCAAACCCAATCCCGCTCTTCTTCCCTTTTTGCTCTCCCTTGTACATTATTTTGCTTGCTTTCTTTCAATGGTCCTTTTCATGCTTGATACATTTGAAGGACAAGCTGCTGTTTCGTCTGGAGGTTGAATAGTCGGATAGCCAGGAAGAGGACGGCGAAGCAGCCTTTTATGAATAGCGAAAAAGGTCACTTAATGTAAAGTGTGTGCGTGTTCCCTGCTTTTTCTTTCGCGTTTTTGTTTGATATTCCTCCCTCTCGACATCCGTCTCTGCCTCTGTCAGGCTCAGAATCTCTCTCTATTCTGATGCTGCGTGCTCCTTTAATCCAGATTAGCTGGCGAGTGTTCTTAATCTTATCACTTCCCCAATCCCGCGTGGGTGTGTGCTTTTCCTGGTTTTGTGTGATAGGGGGAGAGGGAACGATAGACGGCAGGATTAGAGCTGATTCTGAGAGAGAGACTCGGAGAGAGGAGGTGGGGCGAGAAAGAGAGACTGTATGACACTGCAAATGTAATATCACACATATCGGTGTCAGCTGTGGCCTGTTGGAGTCGAGTTGGCCCAATAAAAGGAAAGGAGAGAAATTGGTGTGTAAATATAAACGACTGGAGTACAGACCACATTTGCAAACATCTAAACAAGCACAAATGTGTACTACAGTTATAATTGCATTTACATAAATGGTTATATAAAGCACACAAACATGAATATCATCTTTTGTCATTTACATAACAGCAAGGGGCACATTTGCCACATTAAAACTACAATTTGTGCCAGTTATTTCCATGCTTATATGCTTTTTGCCATGTTAAAATGAATGCGTTTTTCTTTTTGTTGATTAGCCCTGACCTGCATTTAAACCGACTACGTCATCTTTTTCCAGATGAACCGCCCAATCCAAGTGAAGCCTGCAGACAGCGAAAGCAGAGGGGGTAAGAGACACCTGTCCCCAACCCAGACACACAACACCTGTTCAAACATAAACACCTCCAGAAATATCAGCGATAACATGTCAGTTAGTCTTGCAGTGACATTAAAACACCTGCACGAGGTAAGTGCTTGAGTGGAGGATGCGTTAAGGGAAAGTACAGCGGTGCAGCGCGATGATTGGGACTGTAAGTTGACAGCAAGATGTAAACGATTGGCACGTTTTTCTGGTTTTCACCCACGGACATGCTTTTGAGGTCAATCGGTGATTCTGAACATCTTTGTTTTAGGGTTTCGCTCACTCACACTGCATAGTTAGTAGGATAAGTGGTTACAAAAATGGATAGATGGTTTAAATGGTGTGCACTGATATGACAGTTATATATGTGATAGATCTCCTGTGCCTCACCATAAATCACAAATTGTCTTTTGACACCGTGGCCTTGCACTGGTTACCGCAAAATCGAACGCAGAGATAACGGCACAGTTTGAGGCAGTTAGCGGCGCCATAATTTTCAGATTTATCAGCCAGGAGATCATGGTTTGTGTCCTGTGGTGTTGGTTAAAAATGTGCCTCTTCCAGCCGCACTAAACAAAGACAAGCTGCCATAACCCAGAGTGTCATGCACCGTCACCATGGACACAGTGGAGCTGATGTTTTATTAAAGTTCTGATGTTAAAGGCCCCTTATTTCCTAAAAGATGCAATCTGCACTGAAAATATGACAGATTTTATCAGCCCTTCAGCAGATTATTGTTCAGACTGAGTAGTCGGCTCAGCTGCCTGTCAAGATGGATGTTTTGCTGCTGTCAAACTACACCTGTACATCACACACTGCACACAGCCACTTACGCTATCATAAAAGAAAACACTGGTAGGTTTTGACAGGAGGTATTAAAGATACTTCATCTCTCATACCTCATATCATTTTACATTACCATTGCTGATTTTCAAAGCACAACACTAGCTCACTCTCCCTTTAGGGTTGGGTTTGTTTTTAGTCATAATCTGAATGGAGAATTTTCAGAAACCAAGAGATGTTGCTTGTTGATTTTTAGACTGTAATGTTTACCAAACCCTAAGCCCAGATGGGCTGCCGGTGACCTGGTAAACGCTCTCACATGTGTCACATCTGACTTCATCCAGATGCAAATTTTAAAGATAACCAAATCACTAGAGACTACAGGACTACGTTTAAACTAGTAATTAAGAAAAGTACAAAGGGTATAATAAGCATCTGATCACTTAACCTCTTACCCTCCATCGAGACACCCAGCTTGAGTTAGGTTGGTGATTTTGGTTTGGGTTTATTCAGTGTCCACGCATTTTTATACCTACCTATAAAACATTTAGGAACAGGAAAAACAAACATGTCAAAATGTGTGAGAGTGCATTTAAAATGTAATGTAATCTGTTATTTTCTTAAAATATGGCTATCTGGGCACTGGTTTAGCTGGGTGGAGTGGGCTGCCCATGTGCTGTGGGGATGACGTAGAGCCTGGGTTCAGATCTGCCCCGGGGCCATTTGTGCATCTTCATGCTGGGTTTCTTGTCTTCTCTCCACTACACTGTTCTATCACAATAAAGGGTAAAAAAAAAAAAGATAAATAAATAAAATAAGTCTATTTAGCTTAGGGCTAAAATAAAAGTTAGCCCTAACCCTACACACGTGACTTAAAGGATCCTGATATTAACTAAAACTTGAAATTTGCTTCAGACACAGTAGCCGCTGCATCACATGTGCTAGGTTTTTGCAAGAATGAAGTTAAAATATGCAACGCTCCAGTTTTTGTGCTGTTGGAAAAGCTCTCACATCTGAGTCGACATCCAGGAAATAATCCAAGACTCTTTCTCGCAGCATCCACTGTCTCTAATAGGCCTGTTTTCACTGGAGTTTGACGTGCCACAGTAGGAAAAGCACAGGTGTAGATAATAAAATTAATGATGGCTGAATGCCATTTAGCTGCTTCAGTTTCAGGGTTCTGGTATTGTGCATGCTGGCTCCCTGTCACACTGTGGCAAATCAAAACGCCTGCTGTGAAAAGGGCCCATTTTCCTAAAAGTCAGTCCAAGTTTTTAACATTTTGAACATGTGATTTTAGATTCTATGCCAGTAGCCTGAAGGATCAACACTTTAGATTTTTTTTTTTAGCTCTTTAAAATTCACAAAACAGTAATAGAAATCCTTTGGTTTCCTTTTAGTATCACAAGACAAGAAGCATGCAGATGCAGGCATTTGTTTATATGCTGTTTTTATATATATATATATAAACGCGTGATTTTTTTTCATTTTTTTATCCGTTTTCTGAAACTGATTAGCTCACAGCGTAGTGAGCAAATTCTGTGCTTTTCATCAGCCAATACCCAAACCCTCCCCATCAACACACCACCCAGGCAGGTGTTTCTAATCAAACCACATTTATCGTCTGCAATCTTCTTGACATTTAGGCTGTATGTAGGTTTGCAATAAGGATAATGGCACGTTCGCTGTGACTGATTGTATCTCAAGCTTCAAGTCTCTGACATTTGATTATCATACGGAAATAAATTGGAAAGAAATGGCATCACGAACAGTTTTGGGGGGAAAAAAATAAAACAAAACATGTATCACTCGGTTGTTCTTTCTGAGAGTAATCTGCAGGAATGTAAGGCGCGCGCAATTTGTAGTGAATGGGCTCAAACATGCAGAATCGCTGGTCTGATCCTTCACAGACAGGGACAGACGGAGCAGCTTCTCTGACCACACAGAGGGTGACAAACATTTGAGTCACCGCCAGATGCTGTTTGTTGTGCCGTTCATGTTACTGCACTCTGGTGGTGCTCCGAAGTACAGCAGGCTAACGTCCAGCCCTCTTTGCAACTGCTTGTCACCCTGTTGTCATTTTCTGTTATTCGTGCATGTACAGTGACATGGTGCTTCTCCCCCCTACCTCCACCCTCTCCACCCCTCCCCGCACGCTTTCACTTGCATTACCTTTCTCACAAATGCATCTCTTTCTCCCCCCGTCTTTAATCTCACTCACATTACCACACATTACTCTCCTTTCTCCCTCCCATCCTGGTAATCTCCTTCCCCTTAGAAGACAGGAAGCTGTTTGTGGGCATGCTGGGAAAGCAGCAGACGGACACCGATGTGAGGAAAATGTTCGAGCCATTCGGCAGCATAGAGGAGTGCACGGTGCTCCGCGGGCCTGACGGTACCAGCAAAGGTAATAATGTGAAATCATGCCATGTGAAACACATCCAACATCAAGGCTGAACATTCCCTCCACAACATGCACAGTCCCAGAACGATATCTAAATCTGGATTCGTTTTTTTTTCTTGGAAGCATTGTTATTTTATTCTTTTCACATTTGAGCAGCATATTTGAAAATATGACAGAAAATGTCCTGCATCACAGTACTCAAGAGTCCTTTCAGAAACTCCTGAACTAACTTCCAAAGTCAATTACTTCATAGTCTAGCTGAGGATTGCCTCTGGTAAAATATTCATGCAAATCTGTGCATATTTTTAGATTAATCCTTATAACAAGCAAACAAACAGGCAAACTAATGCAACCATGCACATTACATCCTTGGTGAAGATAACAGACAACCTATGCAAAGCTCTGATGGCTGACCGGTGCTCCTCAGCTAAACAGGTGGAACTATAAAGTCTAGGAAGTCTTACTAAATATAAAATTATGGTGAGCAATGGCTACATGTTATTCTGCTTTTATTATACCACTCTTTGTCTCCATGGTTGTCACTGCATCATTTAATATCTAGCGAGACTTCCTGGACTTTGTTTAGTTGATAAACGCCAGACGTATTACAGAAAGATACAGTATTATTCACAGAAACAACACATTAGCAGCAAAACATTCATCCATCTATGTTCATTAGGTAAAAACTGTTCTCCCCTCACATTTAAAGAGCTACAAATATGAATTTTGACTGTGTTTACTTTTAAACTCCCTGCTGGTCCTCCCCTGTCCACAAACTCTACTACTCTACTCTAAATAGTCTGAAACCTCATCGTTTAAACATTTAAATACTTAAATATTGCTTAAATGGATGCAATTAGCCATGTCATATCTTATTTCTATCACCCCCGATGGCTTAGCTACTTAAAAACCTTAGCAATAATTCATATTTGTCCCACTGAATAAAATCATCAGCACTAAGATGATTTTGCTAAGCTATGCCCTCCACAATTTACAAAAGCAGCCTTTAGTCGAGCATCCTTTAAAGCCACTGGTTGCAGCCAGATTCCCGGTCACGACTGTAGAAGTGTGGACTGACTTTGTTTTACCGTTTGTATTTAAATCCGAAGAATAAAGCTCGCAGCATGTTGCAACTCCACCGTATAAATGACTATTGTCAGTAACAACAATGCTAATGATATTTTCCATGTAAATCAAAGTCCGCGACAGTTCAAACACAGAGGTTTGACTTTTCTGCGTTTGCTGCACGAGGCACGACTAATAGTGCAGTAGGTTTTATTGGTCATAGCTAATGATGCGTTTGGTGGTTTACGGGCTGTGATTGATGAAGCAATGAATGTTCTGTGGACCATGCTTAATGGTGCCACGGTAACAGATGAAATGCTAGATGCAAGATGGCTTCTAATGTATATTTAAAGGGAAGCGTTTTTGTTATAGTGTGTGTAAGTGTGTGTATGTGTGAGAGAGGGGCTGTGCTTAATGATGTGTCATTTCATGTAGGGTGTGCATTTGTAAAGTTCCAGAGCAACGCAGAGGCCCAGGCCGCCATCAACGCTCTTCACGGAAGTCGTACTCTACCTGTAAGTCCACAAAATACACTCTTTCTGACACACATACACAAGCACACTCATGCTGCACATGCAGCATGGTTACACAAATTCAAATGAACCCAGCAGACGCACTCAGATGCTCCAAACCCAGTCATTTAGAGACTCACAGGGTGACTCAGCTAATGGTCACCACTTCTCCTTTCTGTCCCCCTCCTCCACACACACTCACACACAATAGAGGACACACTCTTTGTAAAATGCGGTCATGATTTATCTCTGGAGGTCTTACTGCAGTGTGGCTTGATGTAGGGCGTCAAAATTAAAATAAAAACCTATTTGTTTATTTCGTTTACGTCAGTAATGGATCATAAAATGTGCTCGTCTAAATCAGGACACTTTAAGCTAATAATAATACGAACGTAAGCCTTTATTAAACACATCCATCCAACACATCCAAGCAATTATTTTTCAGACCTTTTCTGGGTCTCTATGCTCTCTCAGGCAGTTTAAGTTTAAGCATAAAAAAGGTCATTTCACTCATTTAGAGTACGGTCTCAGCTCCAACTCAGTCACTCCAAGGAGTGTTTTACCTTTATTTGAATCTGTAGAGGATCTAATTTGATGATTGTTATCATCATTCTGCTGCATCGCAAAACTTTTAGCTGGACGGTCACCTAGGCACCATCGTGTGAGAGGCTTTAATAAACATGGGATTTCTATTTCCCCCTCGGTGATGGCGAGCTGTCAGGTTTCCCATCTCTTCACTGGTATTCATTATCCTCTCTTTAGGACATAAGTAGCGCTGGCTGCTCTTCAGAAACATTTCAAAGTTTTCTTTGTTAGTCCACAATAACATTTTCGAGTTTCTAAGTGGCAAACTCCAGTCATGGAGCCATGGGGTTGGGTTTTTTGGATGGGTTGGGGGGGGAGGCAGCAGCTTTCTCTGTGTAATGCTCCATGCAGCCATGCACTGTGAGGGAGAATGGGAAATGAACATAGAAGTTAAACAGCTCCAGTGACTCATTTAAGCCATCAGTTTCTTATTTTGGGCTTCTTTTTTTTTTTACTTCAGTGACTACTCTGGGTTTTTCCTTTGGAGTCATTTAGCTGTGCACCCGCAGGCCTGAGTCATCGGTTTGTCAAACTGTGGACTGATAAATGTTTTTGTTTTATTTTGTTTGTTTGTTTTCTAAGTTTACCTTGCAGCCTTTTGCAGTTTTACTCGAATCAATCATTTCCGATCTTGTGTTTTCAGAGATCTATTTTTCAGATTAAAATGTTCACTTAGCTCTAACCTCCAATCTTATTTGATGATGGCACAAACCGCTTTTGTCAGTGTCATTAGCCTTGAGCTCCACAAACATCCCTCTAGACACTACGCTGAGTCTTTGAGTGATGCATTCATTGTGGAAAATGCATGTGTAAGGTAAAAATATTGGATTCTAACCAGTTTTGTTAGGATGCAGTAAGAAATGCTCAGAGTAGTGGTGGTAACAGTGGTAATCTTTCCACTGTGCGTGTTTTAACCTCTTGCTGATGTTGAGCGTTGATGCTAAAAGCATCGGACAGATGGAGTTTTGATTTTTCTGCCTTTTCCTCCGCAGGGCGCCTCGTCCAGCTTGGTGGTAAAGTTTGCAGATTCTGAGAAAGAGCGAGGGCTCAGACGGATGCAGCAGGTGGCCTCCCAGCTTGGAGTCATCAGTCCCATGACCCTGCACCTCGGGGCCTACAACGCCTACACGCAGGCCGTGAGGAAGACCCGCAGACATACACATCTCACCCAAAACACACACTATCTGTCATGAGAGCACTACAACATGTTGCTGAAAATATTTATTCTGATCCCAAAATATCAAAAGTGAACTGTTTTTGTGTAATTTCTTTTAATGCTCTATCCTCTGCACTTTGTTTTCTCTATCTGGCTTTCTCATCATCATCTTTGAGCTATTTTAGTGCGATGGAAGATATAGGCACAGAAACCATCCTTTAATCCCCCAAAAAAAACATAAAAGAAAAAGCTACTCGAGAGACGCTTGAGTTGTAATGTTCTATTCAAGCATTTTATACTCAGAATTTCAATCCAAAAGAGATGTCTCATATGATATTAAGATGATTATAATTGGGAGGGGAAAAAAATCTCAAATAACAATATAAAGTCATCGTCGCTAATTGACCATTTACTGCAAATGGTTTCAGATTTGCCTCATTTACAGTTGTTCAGATTATGATGTTTAACGAGGCCTCTCGAGACTTTTACTCATGATTGATGTGTTTGTAATTTAGTAAGAAAAAAGGTCACATAAAAACAAAATTTTAAAAAATGCTCAATGGAAGGGTAATTTAGAGAAATTGCAGGTAAAGCTCCAAGCTAGACAAAAACGAAGGCGGGGTTCAATAAAATTCTTTGTTTACAGCTCAGAGATGTGAATGAAGAAATGATCCAATCCACTGAATGTGTTTTGATTCCAAGCTTGTCAGTTTCTCTTATCGGGGCTGGCACGTATTTCTAACAGTTGCATGTTGCAAAACTGTGACGTTAGACTCGTGGCTTTTGCACGACTGAGTCAGATGCGCGCCTTCTGTTTCTACACGGTGTTCAGACTCAGAGATAATAAAGCAGCTCTCTCGATGCTGCCACAGTCTTCCCACACAGGAAACCGAATAGGAATCAGGAAGGGAATCGATAAGGAATCTGACCTATAAGAAGAATCAATAATGCCGCTGGGTATTGATAAAGTCTTGTCAATATGAATCCTTATTACAGCTAAGGTGAAGAGCACACAACGTGAACTAAAGACTAATTATTCCCATGATTTGATCGTAATGAGGGATTATAACCATCAGGAAGCGATTTTTCCCGATGAGTGAGGTCACTAGGCAGAGTGCTCTGCGGTGCTTAGATGTACCCTTCAAACATATAGATTCATGTTTTCTGTTTTATTAAAGGGAAACATAAAACAACAAAAACAAGAGAGAAAAGGAAGAAACAAAGGGATTTAAGTAAGAACAGGGAATTTTCTTTTCTCTTTTTTTGTTCTCAATGACTGCTGGTGGAGTCAGGATGGGTCAGAGCACTGATACTTGGGAACGTTATAGTATATTTTCTTCCCCCTCTACAGCACTTATTTATTTCTGCGTCCTTTAAAGTAAGACTGTTGACTCAAGCCATCACATGGGAGGTCACTAGACTCTGGAACAACCCCCATCAGTCCCCCATCTGTCCCCCTTCTAGTCCCTTGGGATCCCCCAAAGCTATTGGAGGCTGGTCTGACTTAGTCTCACCAATGAGATCCATTTATTAGGTAAATTAGTTAGATAAATAAGTAATGGAGATAATAATTATCATCATTTAAAATAAATAAGTCAAAGAGAACCTATTATACTCATTTCCATCTTCACATTTTAATTCCTGGAGTTTATTACAGCAGCTTTGTGCTGCCTCTCCATTTATCCTTTCTCTTGCATAAACAGTGTTAACTCTGATCTTTGAATCTTTTATTTCAGTCAGGTTGACTGCCCATGTGATCACATGATTTGGGGCAGCAGGAACTTTTTTGCTTTTCAAGATTGCTATAACCTTTTTTGACATCATATAGAGCCGACAGTTGGAATAAAAGAATACAGAAAACAACAAATATGTGTCTACTGTTAAAAATGTTATTACAGGCTCTTTGTGTTCTTGTAGGGTCTTTACCTTACAATATAAAACAGCTTGAGGCGAGTGTTGTTGTGATTTTGTGCTTTATAAATAAAATTGAATGGAATTGAATTAAAAATATTAGATTGCTGAGTTGAGCGTGTAGTTTTTCAACGTAAGGCCTACGGGGCAAACTGGAGTCCCCATTATAACTCGTTTTTCAATTCACTAAATAAAAGTGACCGATGTTGCAGATGCATCTATTAAAAGCAGTAAAACATGTTATTTTACTCTCATATAGACAAGTGTACAGGGCAATAAACAAGCCTTTTGCCAAGCTGATGTAGTTGGTAATGTCAGTTAATTTGAAAATAATACAAACACTTCAGGAAAAGAAGAGTTATGGGCCTATTACTGCTTATTCATTTCATCTGATAAATATAATTGATTGTTAATTTGGTGACCTCTGCCCTCTGTCATTCTGCAGAAGTCCACGAGATGAAATGTTGAACATTTTGCTTCGCAGTAAATGAAAATAAATGTCTGTGTAATTTAGATTGATGTCAATATTAATAACAATAATAACAGTCAAATGTTAATAATAGTGAAAAACAGGAGAAAAAAAATATACATCATCAATCATCAAATATTGCTTATTGTTTTCTTATTGAGGCTCGGGTCTGGAGATGTCACAGTAATATTAAACACATCAATTTTAGTGACTGAATCTCATTATTGGAGCACGTTGATGAGGGAAATCTGAACAACGTGAGTCATTTCTAATCTGCACAAATCGCTCACTAAATGTCTGATGACGAGCCTCTGCACAGCGTCTTCATGCTTTAAAAGTCTGCTGGTGTTTCTGTACTTTACAAGTCTGAGAATACACACTAATGGCCTCTGCACACCGAAACACGGACTCCGAACTTACTCTAAATGTCAGTTTTGCCGACTCCTGCTCCTCAATCCATCACAGCATCTCTCTCTCTGTCCTCCAGCTGATGCAGCAGCAGGCCTTGGTGGCGCAGTCGGCCTACCTCTCTCCTGTTGCCACCGTGGCTGCAGTTCAGATGCAGCAGCTCGCTGCCCTCAACCCCAGCAGCATCATTGCCACGCCGATTGCATCCATCACCCCGTCCTCAGGTAATGAGAGGCAGAGATGTCTGGCCTTGATTAGATTTCTGCCTGAAGTATGAGGGCGGATATACAAGGAGAGGTGGACCAGAGAGGACAAAATTACACACATCTATTCTGTATTTTTTTTCATTCTGTCTCAAAGTTAACTCTTACTTTTTAAGGTAAAATAGGAGTAGGAGATGTATTTCACTTACTTATACAGTTTATATATAAACTGTATATTTAAATAAAGGTGGAAATTGCCAGGATAAGCGAGCAATTCACCTGCTTTTGAAGCCAACCTTAAGTGGTCGTTAGATTCAAAATTTTCAACCCTTAAAGTTGCTGCGTGGTTTATTTAAGACTTCTGAAAACTGGTAACAGTCTGCTGGCTACGGTTCACTCTGTTTAAAGGATCGTTTCTATGTAACGATGATACAAAACCTCAAATTTGATTGAAAGTAACTAATCAGTCAAACAGCTGTCATTACATTTGCGTCAGAGGTTTCTATTGGTGCGTGAAAGTACGTGACATCACCACCCTCCTCTCACCCACTGAAACAATAGAGATCTTTCATGCACAGTAACCGCAAATCCACTTTCAAATCTCATAAACTCATATTTTATTTAGAGTAGAACAAATGAAATGTATCAAATGTTTAAACTGTGCAAAAAGTGCAAATTCTAAGAAAAGAAAAGAAAAAGAAAAATGGTAAATGGCCTGTATTTATATAGCGCCTTACTAGTCCCTAAGGACCCCAAAGCGCTTTACATATCCAGTCATCCACACACTAGTGATGGCAAGCTACATTGTAGCCACAGCCACCCTGGGGCGCACTGACAGAGTATTGCTGTTACTTTGAAATCATCTGCAGGTACCAGCACTCCACCCTCCATCACAGCTACACCCGTTCCTGCTCTGCCTCCACCAATCGCAGTGAACAGCTACCCCTCTGTGCCAGCACCACCCAACGGCCAGCCAGCTACAGAAACCCTGTACACTAACGGGGTCCATGCCTATCAAGGTACAGGCATCGCATCCTACACAGATTATAGCTGTATCCTCAGATTCACAAACCTCTTGTGTAGCATTCATATAACATTAAATATATCAAATAACATTCATGACTTTTTTTTTTTACTATGCTGTAAGTTGTTAACCACATGTTGACTGTGTTACAGCTCAGAGTCCTGTGCTGGACCCCCTGCAGCAAGCTTATACAGGCATGCAGCACTATACAGGTGAGAATCAGGATTTACAGTGGCACGCATGTCCAATATAACTTAATAAATTCTTAATAAATAACCATGCATTTCTAGAAATGTATTTGTGGTAGAGAAGTCCTTGTTTTGTGTTAGAACAGGGACAATTACAAACTTTAAGTGACGTTGGACTCTATTTAGTAGATTTAGATTTAAGTAAGAACCTTTTCAGGTTACGAATGCAAATTGCAAACTTACAATCAAATGCAGCTGCAGTACCTTTTGGATGTCAGAACTGCTGCATGTGCAAAGAAGAAACTCTCATTCAAAGTCAACACATGCACATATATTACAAAGTGTAAATAACCTCCAGCAATATAAAGTGAGTCACACATCACAAACTTTATGCAAAACATAGCCCAGTTTTAGCAAACCTGTAGGTGGGGATGCAGCTCTGTCAGATGTTTTAAGTGAAAAATGATTAGTGTGCAGTGTTCTGCTTGCATCGCCACCGCTCTCGGCTCACCTGTTCCTCCTCTCCATCAGCCACCTACCCTGCTGCCTATGGCCTGGTGGGACAGCCGTTCCCTCACCAGCCCACGCTGGTGGCCCAGCAACCTCAGCAGCCGCAGCAGCTGCAGCAAAGAGAAGGTAAACTCAAAATGGGGTTTTACATGTTTGGCTAATTTACCACAAATCAAACAAGCTTTACATCACAGAAAACCACCAAAATGTTCTGCTGTTTAGGGAAATGTTGACCAAATGTTATCAGCCATTTAAACCGGCCACTTTGTTAGGTACACCTTGCTAATAATGGCTTGGACCATGTTTACCCTTCAAAGCTACCTTAATTCTTCATTTGATACAATCAGCAAGGTGCTAGAAAATATTCCTCAAATTTGTTTCATTATAGCATCACACAGTTGCAGATTTGTCAGCTCTACATTTATGATGAGTCTCTCATCCCAGACGCACTCTATTGAACTGGGATCTGGCAGGTCATTTGAGTGCACTGAACTCCACCCATTTTATAATTTGAGCTTTATAACTAGTGTGTGATCCTGCTGGATGCAACCATTAGAAGATGGGTACACTGGAAACCTACCAACTGAAAGTTAGAGCAGAAATCAAGACTCATCAGGCAACCTTTATGTGGTACGGTTCACACAGGCTCATTGGGGAAATTATTATATAAAATAATGATATATAATAAACTTTAAAAGCACATTGGTGTGTTGCAGCAAAAAATCAGATTTGTAAAGACCGCTCCTTAAATCTGTATGTTTTAATATGCACACAAAAAAGGATGAGATAAACATTGCAGACAAAGTCTGTGTAGCTGGAGGTAGTTTGGCACAGAATTATATGAAAACAGAGGAAAAAAACTGCCATTTTCACTGACCGCTTAACCTGTGTGCATCTCTATGGCTGCCCTGTCTTTGTGTACAGGTCCCGAGGGCTGTAACATCTTCATCTACCACCTGCCACAGGAGTTCACTGACTCTGAGATACTGCAGATGTTCTTGCCCTTTGGAAACGTCATCTCTGCAAAGGTCTTCGTCGACCGTGCCACCAATCAGAGTAAATGCTTTGGTGAGTCACTTTGACGGTCACAGGTGTCTCTTTCTTTCCTGCACAGAAAGAAATGCTGCTGTGATATAACACTGCCTTTTATTTCTTTTTTCTTCTTAGGGTTTGTGAGTTTTGACAACCCATCCAGCGCCCAGACTGCCATCCAGGCAATGAACGGCTTCCAGATTGGCATGAAGAGACTGAAAGTGCAGCTTAAGAGGCCCAAGGATGCCAACAGGCCTTACTGAAGGAGGTGAGTTTCTATATATCGACACATTTGAGGAGTTTTTTGGGGAGGAGGAAGCTCAAGGGAGGGATTGATAGACAGCTGGAACTGTGTGTGAAAGCTAAGGAGACAGAGTGGATGTAATTGGGGGGTAAATGGCTGTCTTTCATGTGGAACCAAAGAAGTCAATAACCCTACAGTAGATTAACTTTAATGAGGTGAAAGCACTAAGAATACCATCAGTCTTTAACAGGATCAGAAGATACCTTTTGTTGTGTAAAAGTGGCTTGTTCTGTTTTTTTTGCTCACTCTGTATTGAGAAGTAGATTTTATTTTATTTTATTTATTTAGTTGTTTTTTTTTAATGGGTTCAAATGTTGTCTAACCAGTGTTCTGTCACAGGGTTGAATGCCTACTGCTGTCCCTCATTAATTTTTTTCTTTTTACTTTCATTTTATTGTTTTTGTGCTGTGCCATATGTGCCATTTTTCCTGAGAGAAAGAGAGAAAAAACAAACAAACAAAAAAACGCCACACCACTCTCAAGACTGTCCCGTCCATACATATATGGTGAAGACGTGCGTCGCTATGGGTACAGTTGCCTAGCAACCTCTAAAACCTACTACCTCCCCTTCCTTCTCACTGCGTTGTAAGTTAATTGGCCTGTGTTGGTTGGTTGCTGTGGCGATATTGCCTGTGATGGTTGCCATTAGCAGTTTGGTTTTTTATTTCTTTTTTGGGGGGGGGTTTGGGCCGTTGCCTTGATTCACCATGCTCAACTGCATGGCGGGTTACTGTGGCGACCATGAACTGTGTTTGGTGTGCTGTGAGTTTCCTCTTTTATTATTTTATCCTGGTTTTAATCCTTGCAAACACTGATCAGTAATCGTCAATTACCTCAGCATCTGTAAGCAACTGATTATCATGACATGCTGTTTGCCTTTAAAGTCCTCTAAAAGCTTCAGTGCTAAGAGCTAAATTAGCTGGTTGACCATCAAATATGGATACACGAGACCTCTCCCGGACATCTCTTTGGTTTTGATTGGTTTCATTTTTGTCGTCTGTCATGATTATCATTCTTACATATCCCTTCTGTTTAATTGGATGGTGTGGTAGTTTTCGGTGAGTGCGAGGTTTTCGTTTTGTCGTGATTCAATTCCATGTGACTTTGTGCCTGAACTTTGTCCATGTTTATTTTATTTTTTTGTGAGGCTGAAAGAAAATATATACGTGCCCCTGTATATGGTTGACAGCAGAGTATTTATGTACGACTGACTGATCGTGTGTGAGATGAACACAGTGTTGTACGAGGTGCAATCATAAAGCTTATGAATCACAAACCATACCTAGATAAAATATGGCCAACCTGCTCTTCAAGGTCACTTCCTTGTGCACTTTTGCACATCTTTCATCTCCTGCTGTGCTAATTTAAAATTGCTCTCTGGAAGCATTTTTATTACCACTCTGTGTTGGCCTAATGTGTATTTTTAAGATGTGCTCCCTAAATCTGAGGAGCAGGGTGGCTAATGAATGCAAGGCCAAAACAATCTACCACACAATGACGGCCGCCCCTCTCCCCAAATTTAGGACATGGCCTTTAATGTTCTCCCACAGATGCCTCAGAATGTTACAGTTAAACTGTCCTGTCAGTTTCATCATTGGGTACAAATTAATTAGAAGCACACTCCCTTCTCCACACCTTACCTGATGCATCACTTTCAGGTTTGGAAAATGTGGAAACTGCAGTGGATCCTACGACTGTCTAATCATCAGTGATAATCGTCCACAGGATATTTGGTCAAACCTGACACTGAAAATGATTGAGCAACTCTAATGTCCATTGCGATCTAGAAAGGTCAGCAGAGCTAGAAGAGATCCAGAGTTGCTCACTCGGGTGACCCTGAAGAGGCCAAACCTAAATCTGAATTATTGAAGCCCTCGGTGGCAGCATCCTAAAACTTTGTGATCACATCTCGTGTTAGTGCGAGTGTTTTTGTGTTGAGTAAAATCTGAAAATTGTTGGTGTATGTGTGTGTGTGTCAAATGAGACACTAACTAGAAGGTTTTGGGTAAAGCTGTTTTGTTCCTGTGACACGTGCTGCTGGCTGAGGAACTACATTCCTCTGTAGGAATTCTGGGACTCCAAAAGCTAAGAAGAAATAACCATAAATAATCATAAGGTTGAGATAATACCCCCCCCCCCCCCCCCCCCCCAAAAAAAAAAAAAAAAAGTCCACCTCTTATCCAAACCAAAACAACAATCAGAGCATCTGCAGGTCATAAAGTCAAAAGTAAGAAAAAAATCATTTATCGTGCTGTAAAAAGTCTGAAACTGCTGAAAAATCCGAAAGTGAATTTTCAGGAGAGTTAAAAAAAATTTTACTTACAGAATTTTTCTAGTCCCCAGAAACAATCAGTAAATTTTAATAAAGTTTTATTCCACTCCATTTAAAAAAAAAAAAAAATCACTTTAAACAGCCATTGACACAGTTTCCCCTTCTTCCCCTCTAATCCTCTGCGCTGTCTTTGTGTTTTTAATAGCTACAATGTATCAAATGTAAAACACCCCACAGTATTTGTGCACAGTTTTATACATACTTCACTTAAATTCACTGACGTAGTTAATATCTTTGAAATTCTGCTGTATTTAATTAGAGCTAGGCTTCGCATAGCCTTTATGATTGAGAGCAGGAGACTCATATTCATTCATGTACTGCCGTACTGCACAATTTCTCTCAATTTTAGATAAACGAAGCATAAAGGAAAAGGTCTCAGAAGGTAATAAATAGATTCTCATACCTGCAGATGTTGTGTTTGCAGCAGTTTGCTTAGAAAATATGAATTTGTGATGCAAAAATGAGTTTTCCTGAGAAACTGCAGTTTAATTAAATACTTCTTTTTGTGAATGCCCCTCTGATGAAATATATATCTTATTTGTTTTATCTAAAATTTAAAGAGTTGATCCCCACCAGAATTCTTACTGTGCATGTTCTGAATTAAGTTGCCTGCAATAAAAGACGACAGACAATTTTCTAAGAGCGTGCATACACTTGCGGCAGTGTGACTGTCCCTATTCCAGCTGCATGGACACTAGTTGATTACTCAGACTCCCCCTGAGGCATCAGTGCAAGCAGTGTGTAATGCAGACACCACTTCCAAAGTCTTAAACTTCTGTGTTTGATTTCTGCGATTTGATCTAAAAATAATACTCATACTTTGGTTTGTTTTTTTCCTCTTTCCTTTTCTTCTTCCTCTGTTCCTTCTTCACCTCCCAGGAAAGTGTTCAATCAAGAAAAACCACTTGGGATGTCCCAGCCTTTTTTGGTTGTTTGACCAACCATATAGCACAGGAGCAACACTTCACATAAAGCAGTATCACGTGTATGCGCTTTACAAAAACAAACAGCAGCAGCAGCAGCAGCAGCAGTAATATCAGCAACAAACGCATCGACTGAATCAGCATCCGCAATATGAGAAGTGCTCCCGAGTTCCTATCATTCCACAGCTGGATTCATTTATATATGTACATATCTATTGTTGGCAACAAGATATACATGTTAAGAAAAAGCATATCACTGATGTTATTCTACTGAACAGGGTTCTACTGTATAGTGTGATTTGTGGTCTGCGGCGTTAACAGAAGGCCAGTCTACACAGTCGGAGGCAAAAGAAAATACTACTCTGTATGATTACCATTTGTAATATTGTTATGTAGAGTTAGTTTTATTATTTATATGTAAATTTAAAAACAATGGGGGTACTTAAGCTGGAAGAGAAATGGATTTCCTCTCACTGTAAATACTTTGGTTTAAAAAAAAAAAAAAAAAGGAGGACTCTAAAACTTCACCAGTTAACATTCTCTGCTGCCACAACTTTTAAAAATTAACAAAGCGGAAGGAAGGGCTGGGAATTTTTCTATCTTGATTTTTTACGTTTTAATTTATTTGGTAATCAATTTGACGGCGGGGGACATGTGACAATTTCTTTTTTAATTTAAGAAGAAGAAGAAGAAAGAAGAAAAAAAACAGGATTCCTGTGGTCTTCATGATGATGAACACTACTGCTATTATAGAGTTTTTAATTACATAAATGTACCTATGGAAGTGGAAAAAAACGTTTCTTTATTTATTCTCTACAATCGCTGTTTTAAAACATATGTCTTTAAAAGAAAATAAAGTACAATTTAGAAGAAATGTCACAGTGTGAGCTCTTTTTTTCCTTTTTTCCCCTGTGAGACTAATCAAATCAAGTTTGGGCGTATGATCGTGAATGGGTTATTCTGGGAGGTTTGCTGCTCTCTAAAGGCCTAAAGAAGAATTGAAAGTGAAAAATATCTGTAATCCTCCAGAGGTTTGGTGGCTCCACTGTGGACCTAACTGACTGAAAACTACTCAAAGGAAGTTTTCCATTCATTTAATTTCCTTGTAGGGCTGCTTGAATGGACCGTCACTGGTAAATGAAGCACATTTATGTACATGATTAACATAATGCCCAGATTTAATGCACATAATTTTGTCGGGCCACTTTTGGCAGCGTGATTTCTGATGACTGTGCATGCATAAATATTCAGCTCAGTTATGAAGACAAGGGAGGAGGCTGAGGTGTGTGTTTAACCACAGCTGGGGTATGCACCGAGTCTGTCTGGCACAGCCTTTTGGGTTTGGTCTGATCAGTCTAAACATGCCTTAGCCCTCTGGCATGCTTCGATTTATGAGGAGGTATTAATGCCACAAAGACGAGAAGTAGAAAAAAGCTGGAGAAAAATGTAACGTTGAGGGGGGAAATGGCTAATGTCTGCGTAGAAAGACGGCACATAAGTATGTAGAGGTAAGTGCACATTTGTTTGGGGTGTGTAGCTTTCCGGTTGTGAGTTCTGAGGACAGAAAACTCTTTATCTACTAGAGATCTTTACAGGAGCACTCAGCTGGTGCTATCGCCTGTCTGAACATGGCCTAAAGGCAGCAAATAATGAACTTGTCTGCTAAGAAGCTTGTGAAAAACACCTAATGTAAAAATTAATCTTACTTCCTTTTAAACATTATATTAATGTAGCGTACATAAAAAAATGATGTAACCAGGTATCACCAGCAGAGTGAGCTGAAGCACCACTGTTAATGGAAACTAGCCAGTTCAGAATCAGCAGTATTAGTTTTGTAGAGATTAAAAAAACAAAACAAATTTCTTTCATTTTTGCAGCTGCGACAAACTAAAATTAAACACTTCCACCTGAACTGAAGTCTGCTGCAGCACTGGTCACAACTAAAACACTGCTAAGCAGAGCGTGCTGTGTGTGAAACTGGGAAGCTATCGATTCGAGGGAATCCTCAGGTCACATTAAAGTGATACGTGTTATTATGATCTAATAATATAAAGTAATGGGTTGGAACCCCTTTTTGTCTTCAGCGCTTCTCTTCACAGCACAGATTCAACAAGGTGCTGGAAACATTTCTCAAAGATTTTAAGGACATCACACAGTTGCTGTAGATTTTTCAGTTGCACATCCGTGATGAGACTCATGGACACGGTGCTCCATTACACTGACCTATGGTGACTTTGGAGGACATTCGAGTACAGGCGTGCTCAAGAAACCAGTTTGAGATTATTTGAGCTTTGTGAGAGGGTGTGTTTAATTCTGGAGACAGCCATCAGAGGATGGGTACACTGTGCTCATAAAGGTATGGACATGGTTGACTGTGACATTGGCACCATGCTCAGTTGATACTAAGAGGCCCAAAGTGTGCCACGATAATATCTGCAAAATTACACCACCATCATCACTGATACGATCTGAATGTGGAAGCAGTCATTTAGACACAGGCTGAATGCCTGTGTCTAAATGACTCTACTACTAAAAAGAGGCGCGTTTCCGCCTCGTGTGGCACTAAACACTCCTCATAGATGTAGACTAGGCTAACGTCACTTTAAATCGCCTTCCCCCGTCTCATCCTCTTTTTACTTGATATCTACCATATCCAACCAATTACACAACCCGGCAGTTCAGCGGAAACAGCTTTAGACTACTTTGATGAAACGGGGAGGGGGAAAAACACAAAAGTTATTGACATCCTCTTTGGATCCAGCTAAAATCACGACCCCAGGAGAGAGTTTAGGAAGAAAAGTGCGACACGGGCTTTTGTTTTTTTCTTGACTGAGAATGTGGCGAACTTGTGGTTGGAGGAAAGAGTAGATTACAGCTCACTGAGCGGTCAAGTTGGAGCGACTTTAATGGCGAGAACTAGCTGAAATCTCGTCAGCTGCTACAGGAACAGAGGGCGAGCAGAAGCAGAAGCAGCAGCGGCAGCATCAGAGCCGCCGCCATACATTTTAGGACTACCTGCTTACTACAAACAGCGGAGAGAGGTGAGTACGGCACCGTTACACGATGCGGTTAAGACCGTACAAAGCTCCCTCAAAACTTTAATTCCTTTACACTTAATCTCGGACGCACACACTGTTTTTCATTTCTGCTATTTTTAGACAGAAACAGGAGAGTCGCCCTCCCTGGAGCATTTACGTGAAGTTTCAGCCGGGCGGGGGAAGATACCCATGAAACTTAGCTGACACACGCCGTCTCCGGTTCACCAGTTAGGGGGACGTTCAAGTAGCTCTCACACTTTAAGCTAGCAGGCCTTTACTTGTCCCGAATGTCGGTTGTGTTTGTTTTGTGGGAACACCGCGATTAAAAAAAGAAGGTCATGAAAGTGTGCAAACCGCAAACAGCCGCCGTTAGGAAGTTGTTTGCTAAAGATAAACGGCCATTTATATCTCTGAGCGTGCAATTTAAGTGTCCGCAAAAGAAAAGTTTTCTAACGTAAACACTCAGGGGAGGTTAGCCTGGTTTATCTTGCTCTTTTGTAGAACTCTCATCAGGCTGAGTATTATAAGTGGCACTCTCTGATAAGAGAGTTAAGAGTAGTTGTTCGGGAAACTTATTCAAGGCTCCATCTCAGTGAGTCAGACAGGCTGTTCCGCTATGTCCGGGAGACTCCCCGCTTGCACCACGCTTAATCTCATGCAGCCACTCCCTGCACACGCTTACGCAAACAGCGTAGATGGTGTCACACACTAACTGGAAAACTTTACAGAGGACGTATGAACCTCACTTTTTAGCTCCAACTTTCAATTCTTGTGTGCTACTAGGGTAGCTTTGCAGGCCTGATTCAAATTCAAAATAATCTTTATTCATCTTTTACTAGGCTTTGGTGCAGCCCTCTCTATTCATAATCTGAAACCAATTTGTAAAGCTAGCTTTCCTCTGATTGGCTTGTCTTTGGTAAACAAAGTTTGGGAAGCTGGTGGGTAGAGCCACTTCTGTAAAGTAAGGTGACACAGACTCTTTGACCTAACAGAATGTCAACCACAGATGCTATAAAAGATGGATGCAGCTTCCAGGTCAGAAAAATAAAAGCCGGTGCACAAGAGCCTTAGACCTGCATACTTTTAGTTGGCCACCAATGGATTATACATGTTGAGAGTATAAAAAAAGTCACTGTGAAAAATCCTTAGACCTTCATTCTACCAGAAGCTCACTGATAGCAACTGTGTAGGATGAAATGAATGATTCCCCAGTCACACAGGGGACTGGCAACAACCTGTCGTAAGTGGGTGGAAAATATTAATATGATCGAGCCAGTAGTCAAACAAGCCTATAGACTGGTCAGTGACCCACTGGCAGCCACCTGTTGCTAAGGAAAAAATATATATTCCCAACTTGTTGGCAAAAAACATCTTGTAATTGGATTCATTGGTTGATTGCTGTGATCGTTCTTTGAATGCAAGTGATGGACTTGTCTACAATTTCCAGCTATCCTCTGAGCAGTAGTGAAAAGGTGTGACACAAACTGGAGATGGAGACTCTTTTCCTTCAAAGTAAAAGCTACAAAGTAAAAGCTGCCAACATGTTGGCTTGGCTAGCGCCAAGGCACAACTTTTACTTTGAAGTCAGGGCTCCTTGATTTTCATTTGTGTTGCACTTTTCCAAGTTGTACTACTAGTAGTTGGTGAGGATTTGCAGACAAACATCAGAAATCACAGGCAACCTGGCAAATCTGCTAGCAACCAAAGCAATCACAAGGAGTTTTTAGTGCAGCACCTTCTTTGCAAACGATTTCAACCAGCAACAACCAGCAACCTTTGGGAACCACTTCAAGGCAGTGGCCAGTTTTGGGTAATAGAAATTTTTGCTTAGCAACAGGTGGTTGTGTCTAATATATTGGACAACGTTTGAGCAGTGATGCATGATATCATGCAAGAAACCTAGAAGTCTGCGGTAAAACACTTTAGCATATTAGGTCCACCTTAAAATGAGTTGGTTGTACAGGAATTGATTCAGCAAGATCTGTACAGTATTTATTTTAAGTGATTCTTAATTTAAGGTCAACCATTTCTTAACTCACAAAATAAAAATGATTAAAGTGGCACCAGTTACATTTACAGTTGTCTAACTCTTAAATTCAAAGTATTGAACAGTTGCAGTTATTAAGAGAGTAGGAAAATATATCCTTTATCTATCGTATATCATGTAAGTTCTACCGCAATAATGTGGTTACTTTATTTAAAATAAACCAACAAAAGAAAGATGAGTTATGATTCTTTATAGTACATGGACAAATTGCAGTCTGTGTGACTGGCCCTGATCTCATATCCAGTCTTATTATAAGCAGCTACTGTTGATTTTGTATGTGCTAAAAAGGAGGAAAAGCATTTTGAAAAGGTATGAAAGTGAAAGTTGTGATTATCCAGTGAATCCTTTAGCCTTAAGGAAAACTAATTGTCTTCTCTGTACCTCTGTCAATTTAGATTTCAAAGGAATATTTTTAAGTAGTTAAAAATGCAGAAAAACTGAGCAGAAGATATTGATCATTAACTGTAAGAGACCTAGACAGCTCTCACACAGAGATAGAAGAGATGAGATTTGTTATGAAGCAGTCAAAATCATGTGAGAACAAATGCATGCAGTTTGAAGCTTAAGTAGTACAAAAGCTGGTTAAGAAAATATGCGGCTTTATTTCAGCTTATCGCTGAGCGGCTGGTGTTCTTCCGCCAACTATTGATCTCCAGTCAGGAAGACTTGGAGGAAACGTTACACCATCAGAGCAGATACTGCTGCTGTAAAAAAGGCAGGTGCTGCTGTCACTTACCTATAAACTCTTAGGCCTCTGGAATTTTATTGCATGTTATCGCTGCATTTTTTCACTTGCTTTTAAATGTTGCTAGTTTAGTTTGGACCAACTACAGGTACAAATGTGTACCTCAAAGCCTGAGCGGGTCGGTTTCCAGTTCCCCGTGTTAGACAGAAAGTCCTTCTGCATGTTCACCCAAATTCCATAAATCACTCAGGACTGAATAAACCTGCACTCATTAACATATCTATAATGTTTTATAGAGAACCCATTCTCCTTTTGTAAAGTTCAAAAGACTTAACCTGATCTGCAGTCAGCTAAGCAACATTGTGGACACTTTCAGAAAAGGGTTTCTCACTGAGGCATGAGAGTTGACAAACAACAGGAAACAGGTTGACTCAAATCAACCTGAGTAACTCTAACAAACAAGATAGTTGATATTTGACTGCGGCTGTTTCCAGATGAGTCGCTGTATCTCTGAAACAGCCGTCCCACTGAAGCCAAATTAAGGCTGACCGAGCAGATTCGAAGCAGGTTAAAGTCCACACACACATAAAGCTGGATTTTCCTCTTCAATTTTTAGCAACAGAAAGTTGCTCACACTGTCACAAAACACTGTCTGCAGTAAAAAATGTGAAGCAGTAAAGCAATGTTCCGACTCAAATGGCCCGAATCCATAGGTGACTAAACCTCCTTTGAGGTTTTGCCTGTAACTACGCTGAGATCATGCAGTTTGTTTGACTGCAGATTATGTTGCTGTTTGCACACTCTAATAACAAAGCAGTCATACTGCTCTTTAGGTTTCTGACTCTGCTCCTTGTTTTTGGTCCAAAAATTAAAATCAAAAGTTCGAAATTTAAGACATCTCAATCCAGATTTCACTCGAAACCTGGTTCATGACAGCACTGGTTTCCCTGGTCACATCATTGTCTTTGTGTGTGTATGAATGCGAGAGTGAATGAATAGTGGCATTGTAAAGCGCTTTGGGTGCCTTGAAAAGCGCTATATAAATCCAATCCATTATTATTATTATTTGGAAGAAGATTAGAAGATTCTTTAATGCCTTTATGCAGTTACATAAAAAAATTCTGTACGGTAGTTCTTTGGCTAAAAACACAACAAAATACTGCTTCATAAACATCCTAACATGTTATGACCTACAAACGCCACCATTACTTTGTGCGTTAGGTGCATGCTGGGTCAGTGATGTAATCTGGTTGTGCTCCAAAGTGTGGTCCCCACAGGTTTCCTGTGGATAAGAAGAGGAGAAAAGACCAGGACAGTAGATGAAAACAACCTCCAAAAGATCAGTGCCTTTGGTACATTCAGCTGACTATAAATCGGAGTACAACATAACCAGTGGCTGGATGGCAAAGGAGCTGTAAAAAAATTAGTAAAATAAAAATACAAGGGGCAAGGAAAGTCTAGTGTGTGCGTGCGTGCGTGTGCGACTGCAAACTACTCCTAGGCCATCTGAATAAGCAAACTCAGGCTCTTACATATATATCATATATTGCAATGTCATCATGGTGCCTGTAATCACTTAGCAACAGGCTAAAATGACCCTTTTTAGCATTTATGTCCCTTTAGTGCAGAAGAAGAGCATTCTGCTGTTGTATTTTCAAAACGGCATAATCTAAATTAAAGTCACAAAAGTTTAATTATATATGGTTTATTAATATGTCATCACCTTGCCTGGCAATGATCTAACATCAAGCTAAAATGATCCATTTTTAGCATATAAGCAACATCTGCCATCCCCTCCCCCCTTTCTTTTTCTTTTACCATTGCTATCATTGTGATTGAGTATATCAGTTTTCCAACAGCACAAAGAGACAAAACAATACTGTAGCAAGGGCATGAACAAGTCTAAGGAATACGAAAGACGGGAAAGACTCCTTTCCTGTAACGTAGTAAACTTTGCACTACCTTTGCAGGACAGGTTGCTGTGAAATAGAACGAACAGTCATGACCCTGATCACAGGGGAATGTGAGAAACTGCAGCCATCCATAAGTGTTCAGTTTTGTCAGATTAATTACTCTGATGGATATAAACCCCTCATATGCTGCTATACTGTGAAAGGTAGATATGGAACATGTTTATGTGTGTGAACGTGAAACTCGAATTAGATTGTTTGTTTGTTTTTTTTAAAGTGAAGGAGCACATGATGAAAGTGCACTGAAAATCTTTAGTTGGGGATCCCTTTTAAAATAGGAGTGTTCAATGTGACCCTCCTATTATTATTATTATTATTATTATTATTATTATTATTATTATTATTAATTTGATGTCTCAGGCATTGAAAAGCAACATTTAGAATTCATGCAATGCATATCCTTTTATACATTTCCTCATCAGATTGTCTTAGAGGCTAACCCCATAGTTAGAAAGTTGTATAAAAAGAAGTTGCCCTGACTTCTGTAATTGCTTTGTTTAACATGTGTATGATGAAATCCACCGTAATCATTGTGTTAACTGAGCTTGTCAGAGCAGTTGTGTAGTTCTCTTTTCTCTAGAAGTTACAGTGGAAATGAATAAACACCACAAATGGTGAATATCATGTTGTCTCGCTTAAGAGATTATTAGTACACGCTGTTGTGCAATTTCCTGTCTGCCGTTCAGATAAACAGTATGTCATTAATCAGTGAGTACTTATTTAATTAAACACATAATGGCAGCTGAGCTTGGGCGCCGCAGCATTTTGCGTTAATCTGCGGATAAGACTTTGCTGTCAGACATCCAGCATGGCAACTGCTGGAGATGGTACCTGTTTTTCTTTTTGTTTTTTCATGCTGACCCAGACAGTTTATGTATTTGTTTTTTAAATATTGTTGTGTGTGCTGGAAAACACACACAACAATACTGCCTTCAGTACTCCCATTTATCTAGAGCAGGAAGTGTAAGAGATGGTGTGTGTTGGAGACGCTTGGTTAGATTAATAACTTCCAATCAATACTAATTACTCTCAGCTTTCAGTTTGCAGAGCTTCCTCTCAGGATACGGTCACGGCTGAGTTAGTTGCTGGGTTTATCTGATAGAAAATCTAGAAGGAGATCACCAAGCAGACAAAATATTCTTTTTAATACTTGTCTTAATTTCCTTCCATAACATGCAGACTCCTCTCTCTGTGTTTTGTCTATAGGATGCTGTCTCGGCTGAGTGAACTGATATGGGCGGACTGGATTTGGTTTCCCGAAGGCCACGGCTGGGCTGACTTGACGGATCACGATGGCAAAGTGTTCCCTAAACCTCAGGACCTCTGGGCTACTATACCCATCGCTTTCTGCTTCCTCATCATCAGGCAGATATTTGAGCAGTGAGTTTTCTCTAACACTTGTGTCCCACACTGTCATTTGCCTATTAATCTACACCTGTCTGCCTGGTTTGCATGTTTCTTTCTGACAAATATGAAATGATGTGTAAGCCTCATTTTCTACCCAAGTGTACCCCTTCTCCTCCTCTTCCCCTAGGACTGTCGCGATTCCTCTGGCCTCTCTTCTGGGAGTGAGTGACAAGCAGCGTGTTCGTGCTCCTCCAAATCCAGTCCTGGAGTCCTATTTCTGCAGCACATCAAAGCATCCCAAACAGGTACCTGTGTTTGCATACGTCACAGGTGTTTAATTCGTACTCTATGCAAGATTTTAGTGTTTAAGGTTTAAATAGAAGAGACCACGATAGATTTATCTAAATCTAATGTGGTTGGCCCAAGCAGTGTCATCGAGCCGGTACAGAAGTATCAGATGGCTGCTGAAATTGCTATAGACTCCCATGTTAAAATGCCCAAAGTCACCTATGAAATTAACATATTTAAAGACTTCTAGTTAAGGAAATGTATTATACACTTTATGAGACATTTGACTGACATCATTGCAACTAAAAATACAGCGCTGACTCTTCTCTTCTTTGTTCTGCTTGTCATGTCAGAGCTCCATTGAGAGTTTAAGCAAACAGACAGGGTGTTCAGTGCGACAGGTCCAGAGGTGGTTCAGGCGCCGGAGGAACCAGGACCGACCCAGCAAGCTCAAAAAATTTAGGGAAGCAAGGTAAAATAACAATTTCATATCCTTCTACCAAATCTGACACTTCAGCTTCAAAGTATCATGTTATAATAATAATTTGCTTTGGTGAGAATACAGGTCCCCATGACAGTAAAGCCACGTGAAGGAGGCTTTTAATAGCATTTATTTTAATGCATTTTTCTTTTTTATGCATCGTTAAAAGACCATAAAGCAGCTCTATCTGCTGTCACTATGGTTGATACTTCTATTTAACGTGGCAAAAGTTTCATATAATGACGTCAGCACATGTATATAATGACGTCAGAGAAAGGATATTCTTAGTATAGTCATCTGAGACACACGGCTGTGGCTGTGAGCAGTCCCACCCACGTGCTGTTCAAATCTTCTGTTTGTGAGAGCCAGCCAATCAGAAGAAAGCGGCCTTAAAGGACGAGGAACTTGTTTTACACAGAGGATTTTTCATTTTTTATTTTCATTTATTTGTTCATTTTCAGGCACAACAAATACCTATATTGAACATAAAATGCACAAAACAAAAAACAAAAATTGCCTGAAAAAGGATGAATGCTGGACTGCACAATAGCCTAGTAAAAGATAACTAAGCATTATTCTGAACTGTCAGTCGTGCAATGCTGGTATAGTAGAGTCTAAGAATAAAAACATGGAGCTGAAAGATGGCAAAATAGGCTGTGTTTAAAGCGCACATCTATCACAGTAGAGAGCTACAGCTTTCTCTGCATGCTGAAACATCCAACAGGTTGCACATCTAGAAATGGCCCAGTCAACTGTCTTAAAATGGACTTGTGTCAGACAGTAAGAGTGGCTCATTGGATGTAACCTTGCAAAGCTTTTTGTATGAGCTGTCATTACGACAACAATAAAAAATGTTTTGTTTATATTATCCATCACTTATCCATTGTGCACAGATGACTGTTTTATCATGAGTACCTTGGGTTTTAACCCAGACACACCCACAAAAAAGGGAGCAGGACATTTTTTAAATGCTGTTGCAAAACCGCCCATATTGCAGAGAGGATACTGACTGCAAGCAGAAAAATGATAGATGCCAGATTTAAAAAAACACTGAATGTAAACCAGGTGTTTCCAGGCAGTAGTGGAATGGGGTTTTCTAGTTTATATGTAAACTATATGTAAAAAATAAAATGGGATCACTTCAGAAGCAACATTAGCACAGTAGGAACATGTCTTGGTGTTTTTTGCATGTGTCATGCCAGTGTTACGATATTGTATGATGAAGTCACGCTTTACCAGAACTACATTTCTGAGATTGTTGTGCGCTCTCTTCCAGTTGGAGATTTACCTTTTACCTTCTTGCTTTCTTTGCTGGCCTGGCAGTCCTAATTGATGTGAGTATACTGTCAGAAATGTTTGCACAAAGCAAAGTTTCTCTGCAAACAACGACTATGCAAAGGTTAATAGAAGTAAATGCATTTCTGCAAGTTGAAGATTGTTTCCTACAGTGAGTCTCCTGAGATTCAGCCACAAAACTGACCAGCTAATTAAAGTTATTTGTGTTCAGCTGGAGCTGTTTTTTGTACAGAGACAGAAAAAAAAAAAGGAGAGTTAACATGTAAAGCGAGTAAAATCATAGAAGCTCATGGTAAGGTTTGAATTGTAACTTGATTCCAGCTGTCAGTCATCGTCGTCCTCTTCACTTTGGCTTTTACGGGCAAATAATAGGGGGATTCCAGAAACACTCTGGTGACTGTATTTGTGTGGGTAACGCAAGGTGAAACTTCACTTCAAGTTTGGATATGTAACATCTGCGTCATGACTAGAAACACCTTTGTGCTGAGTGAAAACATTTGTTCTGTTCTTTGGTGAAATAGAAAGTCTCTTTGCTACACAGAAAGACAGAAACTGAACTGTGTCTGCACGCTGTGGGATGCTGTGCTTGTATTGCTTGTCATTTGTGTATTAGAGTGCTTGAGCTGTTGTGTTGAACACTTAAACCATCACTAATACGCTGATTGTGTCTCTCCTCTCAGAAACCATGGTTCTACGATGTGAAGCTGATATGGGAGAACTTCCCAAAAATGGTATTTAAAACTGCTCTGTGGCCTTGCTTTCATTCAAATAATGACCTGAGCAATGGCTAAAATAACTCTTCTTCCTCTACTCTCCCAGCCGCTGCTGCCTTCACAGTACTGGTACTACATGATCGAACTAGGCTTCTACATCTCACTGATTTTCAGCGTAGCGTCAGATGTCAAGCGAAAAGTAAGCGATACTGTTTTGTCTTTAAGCTCTGTTAGATGTCTATCCTATAAAACCCCTCAGCAACCCTCCATCCAGAGAATTCCCCCAGTGAGTGCGTATGACACTGAGAATGTATTTTGAGGTTTGGATATTGATTTTCTCCTCAAGTCCTGACTTTATTGTATCGAGTGGTACTTTCTGCATTCAGAACGGCGTTATCGATGGTGAATGGTTCCACTTTATCGTCTCTTTGCTAAAGTCATAGTGAGTGAACAACAAACGGAGCTGCTCCTTTGGTTGGATGCTGTTGGCTTTTTAGCGTCTCTGAGTTAATGTGTGACCAGAGCTCTGTGGAAATCTCACTGTGGAGAGACTGATTTACCATTTTGTCCACAGGTTTGCATGTTGTTGTAAGCAAACTGTGAGGCCTCTGTGCCACGGCCTGTTTTGTAACGCTGGTTCACAAGTTCAAGGAACTAATCTTTTAAACCGAAATGTAGGATTTTTTTTTAGGCTTATCTGGGAAGCATCAGAGCTGCAATCAGCTTCCGATTTGAAGATTTGTTTTGTAACTTTCAGTTGAGTTTTTCTTTTCTTTCTTTTATTCTAACTCTTTTGAACGTGTATTTAGTTTCTTTTTATACCGCTGAAGTTCTACAATCCTCTGCGTGCAAGAAGTTAATGATTTGTAAAAGTTGCATCTACCAGACAAATGCGGTCGATTGGTGACTTATCTTTACAGCTTGATCAATAAGTAACTAAATCTGGTGGATTTCAGTTCTTGCATCATCCGTTTCTGTCTTTTCGCCAGGATTTCAAAGAACAGATAATTCACCATGTGGCCACCATCGCCCTCATCAGTTTTTCTTGGTTGGTCAACTACATCCGGGCAGGGACTTTGATCATGTTGGTTCACGATGCCGCTGACTATTTAATGGAGGTATGACGACAACCTGCTAACATGGCAGGAAATGGTACAAAATGAATGTATGTAATCACACAGCAGGTATCAAGCAGCCCTCTGCCTTGATACCTACAAACACTGCAGAGTACCTCCATGCTAATCTTAAGAGCATTGACTGCCTGCCCTCTAGAGGAAAATGCATGAAGAGCTAACTCTCATCTCTCTCTATCTACCCCTCTCTACCTCTATCGGTCCATTTTTCTTTCTGTCATCTCTCTGCATCTCTTTTCTTTCTTTACTTTTCTGTCTGTCCATCTTCTTTTTTTTTTCTATTGCCTCTTTCTTTCAGTTTACCTGTCTCATCACTCCATTTTCACTATCTGTGTCTCCATATTTCAGTTTCTTTCTTTCTGTTTCTATTTAGACAATGCAGTTTGACAGTTTGAATACAGAGAAACTGATGTGCTACACATCAGTTTCTCTGTATTAGTTTCTAGCTAATACTATTTTCCAACCCGTGTCCCTTTTTTGAGATTTTATATCCATAATGCAAAAACATTTATAGCAATGCACTACTATCATACAAAGCTATGAGAATGAATAATTGTGACTTTAAAATGAATGAATGCTTTCTCTCTTTAAAGTCTGCCAAGATGTTCAACTATGCAGGCTGGAGGAGGACCTGCAACTTCATCTTCACCATGTTTGCTGCAGTTTTCATTGTCACCCGCCTCATAATCCTCCCCTTCTGGTAAAAAATAAAAAGAGTATAAATACAAATAAATGTTTTCCGTTGTTAGAAATGGTAAAGGATACAGTTACAGGATACAGTGCATCATCTGTGTAATTCCTTTGTGCCTCAGAGGTTAACCAAAAACTTTTAAAGCCATTAGAGAAATGCGCTGTTGCACGGATACCAAGCATCTTCATTATCATGATGGGAATTTTCCAGTGTTTTCTTTTGGGCACTGTGGTAAATTACGTCACTGAGCACAAATGGCTTTTGAGAGATGGCCTAACAGGTTGTTCCGGTGTCCTTCATGTTCATGTTTTGCCTTTCCTCGCTGTGAAAGGACTCCACCCCACAAGTGGAGGTGTAAGGTGTCCATACCAATATTGTCCCTGGTTCTTAGCATGCGTCCTCTCTCTGTGTCACAATAGCTGCTGTGTACACGTTCGTAACAGGCAGATTCATTCACACAAATTCCCTCTGGGGTGGGAAGCAGGGGAAAAAAAGTACTGTGATGAATAAGCATTACTGGTGCTCTTTTTCAGTTAATGCAGCACTGTGCAGGTAAATGGGTAGTTTACTTTATTTAGTAGAATTTTCCTAAATTTGCTCGAAACTTCCTCTGACTTTATTCTGGAAATGCAACAACAGAGCCATTGTGGAGCCTCCTGGCTCCTCTCAATGGGCTGTTGAAGCTGGCTGTAGGTGGCTCTGACTGGACTCTCTGTTCTGCCTTTGTCCTCTCATTCAGGATCATACATACGACGTTTGTGTACCCGCTGACTCTCTACACCCCCTTCTTCGGCTTCTACTTCTTCAACGGGTTGATGTGTGTGCTGCAGGTCCTGCACATCTTCTGGGCGGTGCTCATCCTGCGCATGGTCGTCAAATTCCTGCCGGGCAATGTGAGAAACACCCGCTTTTGCATTTCTTGAATTTATTAAACCGGCCGTGTAACACAATCACCTCACACTACCAGTTGTAAAATTTTACCCCGTCTCATTTTTTGTTTTTTGTGGTTTTTGTTTTTGGCTCATCAGGACATCGTTGAGGACGAGAGGAGCGATAAGGAGGAAACTGAGTCAGACGATGAAGACGGCGATTGCGAGCGTAGGGAAAAGTCTAGAAACGGGCATGTGCAGAACGGCCACACTGTCCTCAACAACAACCACAGTAAGAGGGACTGATTGGACTGTGAGGTCTGCACGTCAAGTAATGACAGGCCCTGGTCTGAAAGCCAAAGAACGTGAGCGCGGCAGGTTGAAAGGGGGCAGCAGGCACCACACACACACACACACATCCACATCCATCCTCCTTTCTTAAACCCGGGTAGTCCAGTTGAAAGCTGACTGCGCATCTTTGATTTACACTAAATGAAATGTGGGGAAGACTGCCATAGACAACCATGATGGTGCTTCACACCAGAGCAGCTGAGTGGTTTCCTCTGTCTTCTCCCCTTTTCTGTTTTTGTTTTTTGTTTCTGTGTTTCTTTGTTCTTTTTTTTTTTTTGTGCTGTTTGCCAAGATTTTGCGCTGTTGACCAAGTTACACGTCCAAAACCCACCTGCTTGTAGCTTCATGTTTTAATACTGGAAGTGTTTTCAGGGGAGGCCGTAGTAGTTCCTCCTCGTGGTCAGTTAACACTCTCCTGACTATTACCAACTTTATTATTTTGTTCCTCTGTTTTTGCTCTAAATAACCAAACTGAAGTCAGTGACCTTGTGATGAGCACCATTCTGAATTGTGGAAGTGACTTTCTGTGGACCATGTCGGGCTCTAAGTCCATTTACTGAAGTCCTGAGTTTCAAACACCCCACTCTGATTCATGCAGATGATTTTTTTTTTTTTTTGTATTAGTGTGTCTTAAAATCTTTTCTTTTGAGAAGCCAAACGCACACAAGATCATTTTAAGTCTTAGTTTTGTTTTTGCCTAAAATTATTTTTGATTTGTACAGTTTTTATTTTTATTTGTTTCAGTCCAGTCCATGGTTTAAATTTGGGAGCAATTTGTTTGAGTGTAACCGAAAATTGTTTAGTGAATCTTCATCAGCTGAAAGTCGGTACCGTTTCCATTTAGTGTTGTTTTTCCCATCACAACATGCACTTTATGGGTTCTTCTGTAGATCGACATTGATTAATACTGGAGTAAATGGGCTCGATGGCGTTTTGATTCAAGCTGATTGTCCTTTTTGTTTGGAGTATGATTTAGATTTTTTTATATTTATTCTAAATATTTTTGTTTGTGTTGTAAAAAGAAGAAAAATAATGGAAATCTTCAGTAAAAGAAAAAGAATTACACCCCAGAGTATGGTTTACATTTTCTGTTTCATTGTAATGTGCAAAGGCCTTCATCATTTCAAGTAACTGTTTAAAGAAAAGAAGAAAGAAAAGTGATTTCTGTCCCTTTTTCATCACAGACGTCCCACGATCTCTGAAAGCCCGTCGATGACTCAGCTGCCTGTGGCTCCTTCTGAAAAGCTTTGCTTCTACTCAGTTGTTTTTATTCTGCATTATGTGCTGCTGAGATGTAAAATTCATAATGACCAGAATGATAAAGATAAACATGGATAACAATTCTGTGGGGGTTTTTTTCCTTTTCATTTCAAACTAAACTTAAGAGTTTTGGCATTTTTAACACTGAGGTAATAATGGAGTAGAACCTGAGGTTAAAGTAAATGATAATGGAGACGATTAACCGTTGAATGGTTTTATGAATGAATGGTTTTTCTTTTACACAAAAAACTTAAGTGTAAGAAAACTGGAATAATTAGCCTCCAGCCACAGAAGCCCCCGAGGCAGATTAGACTGGTGGATTGGTGTGTGTGTGTGTGTGTGTGTGTGTGTGTGTGTGTGTGTGTGTATTTTGTTTTTCTATTTTTCCTGAGCAGTGCTTTTAGTTCCTACTTGGATACGTGACAATTAATTGACCAATTGACATAGTTTTTCTTATATATTTAGTTCTCCGGGGCCGTGGTGAACTCCTCTAATTCCTTATTTTGTTTACGTGTGTGTGTGTGTGTGTGTGTGTTTTTACAAATATGTTTGACTGAAAAAAACATATTTGGTAAATCAAAATTATTATTTATTTATTTTGTCATTACGTGAAACTGGCTAACTGACAGCTCCCAAAAATGTAACATTTATATATAAAAAAAGATCTAATTCAGAAAACCACATGATGTTACCATGTGTTGCCTAGCAACCAGAATGACCTTTTTTCTGTATTTATGCACTTATATCACTTTTTACATATATTAAATAAATACATAAAAAAATGTATAGTGCAGTTTTGTCAGAAGCCTGTTATTGACACAAATTATACGGCATGTACACATACTGGACATTTTTCAGCTTTTTGGGGTCTTTTAAAAAAGTTGAAGTAGCTGATAGTCCTAAAAGTTTTACTCAGACCTTTTTTTTTCTCTTTTCTCATTTTTGTTCTTTTCCATAAACTATTTGTACTACATGAAAACAAAGTCCCAATAACAGTCTGTCATTATTCCCATTCTCTCTCATCTGAATGTGCGGATCTGAGAATCCTTTCTTTGGAACACAAAATGATATGGTCATCATTAAGGAGCCCTGTGTAGGTGGAGTAAATGCAGTCTGGCATGAATACTGTACATCAGTCACTGGTTCTGCTGGTGTAGACCCGGAGGCACCGTGGAGCTATTACAATATCAGATGGCACAAAGTGCTGGTGACACACAGCCGCCTGGCACATTTCTCAAGATGATTTTTTTTTTTCCCCCAGTTGTCCTAAAAACAAACAAACAAAAGTGTCTAAAAGTTTAACATTTAAGATCCTAAGACGTAACCACTTCTGGATTCTTCCTCCGCCCATCTCTCTCTTCCCTACAGTATTTTGGCTTCAGTCTAAAAGGCCTCCTTACCTAATTGCATATTGAGTGGGATCACTTTACCGCCGTGCCCTACACTACAGCCTGGACACTGTTCATGTCACTGGCAGCATCACTGTAACAATCTCCATTTTAAAGTGGCAGGGTCAATTTCCAGCCTTCTCTCACATCCTGCTCTGCAATTTAATTGCTAATGCATCTCCTGTTTCTGCTCCTCTGGCTTTCATTTCCATGCTGCCAACCCCCCCCCCCCCCCCCCCCCCTCCTCCTCCTCTGGGTACAATCTTACTCTTCTTGCTTAAATCTCTTCCTTTTGCTCTACCATCAAGTTTCCCCCTCCTTCCCTTGCTACCTTTTCGGCTCTGTGTAAAGAATAAGCTCAGTGTCACCTGAGGTGCCGAAGTTTTGCTGGTGTGAAGGCTAATCGGTGACAGTGATGAAGATCCTCCTGACAGGACAACAAAAGCAGTGGGGTGTTTGAGTCACTTGTGAACTGTGTAGACCGTTATTCAATTCCTGCTTAAGTATTAATAAGGCTTTACATGCCCTGGGGAGGTCGTGAGATGCAAGTGCATGCTTGTGCATCTTGCATGTGTATGCATGTGTCTCTGAGTGCAAGAGCTAATTTGTGGGCTGCTCATTTTTCTTGACAATCACGAAAGAGGAGGCTGGTAAAGACTTTTGTAACTGAGGACCAGCTCATGTAATCGGAGTAATAAGGAGCCTCAGAGGAAAGCAGGATGCTATGAACACTTTTGAAAAGTTTTGTTGGAGAGGATCTGCAGCGAAAAGTCCTGCACGGGACGGATGGTGAGTTTGAATTATTTCAGTTTTTTTTGGGGGGGGGTTCTTGGATACATGTTTAACTTTACTCATCCTCAGTGTCCTCAGATAATGTATTGATTCAGTCACTCTTTGGGGAAAACTTTAAAGCAGTTTTTGCCTCATTAGGCACGATTTACAGATCTCACTCAACTTTGTTTTCAAAGTTCGCTGAAACGCATTTTCGCACAGTGAGTTTCACACAGTAACAAATGTTGCTCACACTTGTTGCTTAAGTCGCCGTTCAAACTGGTGGCAGGTCAGAGCGAGGTCGAGCTGAAGAAAAAAAGAAATGGATGCCTCAGAATAATTTACTTACAAAAAAGTGTCTCAATATTTTTCTCTTATGTTGATATATAGTAAGAGAGCTCTGCTGTACATATAAAACATTAACATTTATTGTGTTCTGCTTTTCTACTGTGAATGAGAAGTAGCACAGAGAGCGACTCAGTTTCTCTTTCCCGTATAAACCAGTGCTTTGGTACGTCTACACAATATAAAGGTTGGGGAGGGTCTGTTTGTGTTTTTATGTCATATTTTTGTCATTTTTAGCTCATCCAGGCAAACGCTGGTAGGATGTTTAGTGAAACTTGCACACAGTGAACACATAACAAGCAAAGTGTGCTCAAGGTTAAGGTCACATTCGTAGCTTTACAGCCAATAAACTGCATTATGATGGATCATGAGCTTGGTGACCTACTAAATCATCAATGTGGTGGTTGCAGAATTACAAGACGACCACGTGATGTTGAAAATGTGTCCTAAACACACACACACACACACACACACACACACACCTTTTTGTACTTTTTGTGTAATGAATGCTGCATACTGTTGTTATTATGACCTGTTGTGGGGATGACGCAGACAAAAGCAGTTTTTGTGTTGTGAGGTTTGTGAGGGTGAGTTTGTGAGGTTTTGCCAGAAGAGTCACGAGTTTAGCAACTGTAGTTTGGAAATTGTGTTTCCAGAAATGTGTCCAGACAGCTGTGGACGTTTTGATCATTTAGCGAGAGCTACTGTGCCTGTTCCTGCAGGAGAAATTAGAAAGTGGTGATTATTAAAGACAAAAAGAGTCTATCAGTCACTTCTTTGGCTTTTCAAATGTTGTAATTCTCTTAAATGAACAAGTTATGGGGAAGACTTGCTGGATAAACTGTAATTAACAACTGATTCGAAGTGATTCACTGCAGTTTTTATGGGCTCATTGATAAGATAACCCTGCAGGTGCAACATGTAAATCTATGGTGGAATATTTTGCATTCTAACGGTTTTTCCAGGTGTTTTTTTTCCCTCCCTTTGTTAGACACAGAAATGTGACAAACTGCTGCTGATCGGAATAAAAACCAGACATTTGCTTCTGCATTGAAAGTGTCGTCCTCCATGCAGCCAGGATAGACTTCATTGGTTATGTGCTGCCTCTGTATTCAGAAGCTGTTTGTCACCTTTTTTCTTTCATGCGCAAAGTCACCACCAACACCTTGAGCATGCACGCCGTCCCAAAGTGATGCTGCTGCGCTGAAAAAGGAGAAGAAACGGAAACTGTCTCCCTTCACCATTATCGCTGACCACATGGATAAGCCGTCTCACCCCGTGCCGCAGTTCGAGGTGGACGTGGACCTGGGCTTTGCTCTCTTCTTTCTCTTCCTGCTGTGTTTTTTCCTTCTGGTGACGGTGGTACGCTGCGCCCAGACCGTCGTGGACCCTTATGGCTCGATCTCCACCTCCACCTACCAGGAGGAGCAGATCACCTGAGATGGAGAGAGGGAGAAGGGGTGGGGTGAGAGTGCAATCTTACCACTGTGTGGGTGCATACTTTTAAGATCATGTGGTTTATAATGTATGTACAAAAAAGCTTCAGGACATTGAGCAAAAAGCAAGCCGTCTCATGGAAGACATGAGGCGTGCATTCGTGATGCTTTTCAGTGTTTCAGACTGAGGGCTCGAAGCACCGAGCTGTTAAAATCAGACTTTGTTCCAAGCATTAACACAAAGATCTGTCATGTTTAAGGCTTTTGGCCTTTGTTGGGTTGTTACTGAAAATGTTTCTCACAAGTATTTCTCATTAAATTAGCAACTAGCAAATTTCAGGTTTTCTTTTTCTGTACGTCAAACTGTTTAAATGTGATGCATCTTCTGTGTTCATACTCACAGTTAATCAACAATCAAAAGCAGCTCATGTTTCCCTACAGTCCTCCAACACCGCTGTAGGCAGGACTTACAGGTACTATGAAGGTTTTTACAGACTAGTCACAAGAGCAACAACCAACAGCAAAACCAGAGTGAGGGCAAAAGAAGGGAAACAGGTTTGTATTCAAATATGTTCAGTTTCTAACTTTCAGTTCCTCGAATTTCCAGAGTGGGGAAGCTGCTCATTTCAGTTTAGCTTTCATTGTTTTGAAAATATTTAGTTTCTGTCTGAGGCATAAACTAAACTAAAGAGGCAAGAGATTTAAAAAAGCCAGGCTACCATGATTCCCTCCATATTTGGGAAAAACTGAAATCTAGTTTTGTTTTTTTGTTTACTTTGGTCAACTAACATGTTTTTCTTCACCTAGTTCTGTCTTCTAGTTTAGCTTTTGTCATACAAAACTTTTTCTGTGTGGACCGTCTATGCTCCAAACCATTATTTAATTCAGCATGAGTGGTCTCAATGCGCTCTTTGTTACCCTGGCTGCTGCTTCAACACTGTCTACCCTGGAGCAGTAGCGCCCTCTGCTGGACAAAAGAGGAAAAGCTTACAGCACCTGGTATTCCCAGGCGGTCTCCCATCCAAGTACTGACCAGGCCCGACCCTGCTTAGCTTCCGAGATCAGACGAGATCGGGCGTGTTCAGGGTGGTATGGCCGTAAGCGAGAACAGCCTTCATAAAAAGACTATTTATAGATTCGAAGTGTTATATATGTCCACTTGAGAATATGGTTGATTTTATTAACTAAAAGAACATACCACTATTTAGTCAGCGATGACTTGATTGTAGTTTTTTTTTCTCCCTATAGTGTTACAATGTCTAAAATATTGTTTGAAACTGCTTCTTAACATAAAATTATATAAATAATAAAAGGTATCATATTATTTAAGTTTTCGTAGACTGCTGCTGACACAAGCCTGCAGTCAAAATGGCGTGTGCCGGAGGACAATACCGGGGAGACGACGATAGGGGGCAGCACTTCTCAGATTCATTTGTTAACAACCACTTTTGAACGCCGAGAAGAAGGAGAAAAACAACAAGTCTGTTAAGATGGAGGAAAAACCTGCCTGATAATTTTGGATAACACACATTTATATAAAAAAAAAAGAAAAAAAAGAAAAAAAAGTGCAGTTATGACGCAAACTCCAAAACAGTGATTTCAGTGTTAGCCTGATATGTAGCTGCCGCTCCAGCTCTCATTACAGCGGATAATTAAGACATAACATCAGGTAAGTGGTTGAATTATTTGTGTTTGTATTAAATGAGGTAAACCCCCACGCAGCTTGATTGTAGGTAGGAAATGTGTCTAAACACAGCTTTGTTTTGTTATTTGTTCGTTCTCAGTAGGCACAGCTGTAGCCCTTTAAACAGCTTTCAGAGTCTCCTGGTGCTACAGCACTCCTGTAGCAGCAAAAACAAAAAAGTTCACATTTTCTGATTCATTCTCAGGGCTTCAGGACACAGTGATGTCACATGTTTTTTGTTTGTTTTTGCGAAAAACAGTTTCACTTCCAAGGAGTTGCCATTTGGCATTGGTGCTAATGCTGATCCAGATATTAAATTTTAAATGAAAATGCAAATGTTTTCTGTATGACTTCCTCTTTACAATGTTGCTTCAGTTTAATTAGGTTTTATGCATTCATTTATGCACAGTCCTGCCAGAGCATTTCAGCCAGTTTGACTGATCCGTGTTTGTGCTAATATGCTGTGCATTATGGCCAAACATCTCCACCTTGGAACTCATCTTTCTAAAGCACATTGTTCCATAAATTATCTGGTTTGTTCAGATGCAACTCTGCAAACCTAAGCAGTGCTCCCATGTTCTTTCTTAAAGAGAAAAGGCTTTCTCCTGCAGCCCTTTAGACAAGTCATACTCTTTTTCTGATTGTACTGTCACAAACATTAAAGTTATACATTCTCACTGCTCACATGTCACATACTTTTAAGACATTACACAACAAACTTGCAAAGTTAAACCGAGTTGCTCACACAGGTATAGCTGGGTGGCGCTTTAATGAAACAGCAGGTGCTGTCTACTCTCCAGCTGCTCCTGGCCACCCCTTTAAAACATGCTGCTGTGAGCTGAGCTCTGACACCAGGTATTTCTACAGTTAGTGGCTGGCCTGACTGAGTCACTGCCATTTGGAGTGTTATATTTTGCATGTTAGTGATATATATATATATATATATATATATATATATATATATATATATATATATATATTTATTTATTTCTTTCTGTTTATGTTTTACACCACTTTATTCACCATATTTTCATCATAATGTTTTGACAATGGTGTGTGGTCTTAAAGCAGGGGTGTCCTGCAGGTTTTAGACCTTAGCCTGGGTCAACATACCTGAATCAAATAATTAGGCCTCTGGAGAACTTCAAGACATGTTGAGGAGGTAATTAGCAACTTAAATCAGCTGTGTTGGCTCAAGGACCCATCTAAAACCTGCAGGACACTGACCCTTGAGGCCTGGAGTTGGACACCCCTGTCTTAAAGAGATGTTTAGAAAAGGCCTTCGGGTCATCGTTGTCCACTTATTTTGAAGCATTATCCAAGTTAATTTCAATTTCAGTGGCAACCAGGGCATGTTCATCATTTTCCCTCCTGGCTCAACCTGGCTACTGGATCAGCATTTTACTGGTCCCGTATATTTACTACTGACTTATTAAGTAGTGCTTGAAAATGCAGTACAGTAAATGCTGTGCCCCACTTAACGCTACAAATATCGCTGCTAGAAAGAGATGCAGTGGCTGCTGTCAATTTGCTGCACAGGTAACAAGAAATCTGGCAAATTTAAAGATCTAACAGCTTATCTGTAAACAGAAGGCTTTTTTCTAGCTTCTGATTAATTTATTTGTGCTGTTGTTGTGTGAAACAAACCAGCGGCAGATGGTAGTTTAAAAATGTGCTGATTTTTGCACCTAATTAGATTTTAAACCTCTAATTCTTAACCTGACAGCACAGGTTTTGGGTTTATGTAATTAAAAAAAACAGACAAACAAAAACCAAGTGGACCATTGTGAGCATGGAAATTACAATCATGGCCTTCGAGATTGAGGCAAAAGGTTGAGGTCATTATCGATGAAGAGTCAGACCACAGAGGGTGAAAAAGCCTTCGTCCCCTTGGGAATTATATTTAAGCAACCATATATTGTATAGAGTGAAAATCAGTGGACTTTATATAAGAGATCTCCTCTGACACACAGAAAAGGCAGCTTTAACAAATGTTAAATGTGAATTTGATTGATAGCATTTTCATTTTCTTTTGATGGCAAGCTACAGTTGTCAGGATTTGTTCTCACCACGATGAAAGTCTGGCATGGCGATGGCTCAAGTTTCACTGATGCTTTTTTTCTTTTCAGACACTATGTCTGAATCGGCATGTGAGCCCATTCACTCCACAAATGAAACCAGCAGCCAAATGACACAATGGGAAAATGGCTCGGCCTCTCTTAATCTAATAAAGAAAGCAGTGGTGGTCTTGACCAGACTGCCCGATTATAAGATCAGCGCCCTGCGACCGCCGACGCCTCAGCAGTCCTACAGCGAAGCTGAATTCTCCAGCAGCTCCGGTTCTGATATGCAGTGGCAACCAGAGGATGATTCCACTGATTCCGATTTTTCGGTTTCGAACAATAATCAGAAATCTGACAAGAACAGCAGCGGTGACACAAGGAAACCCTCCAACAGCAGTGGTAAGGCCACAAACATTACCACTTGAATCCTGCTCTCAAAACTCTCAAATAACTTTAAAATTCCACTTCTTACTTTTGCCCTCAAAGAAATAAACCCCTCTGTTGGGATATCACCAACTTCTGCCCACTGCTCTCATGAAACTACGAACATCCATCCTAACTTACCGCAGGATGAAGTGAAAGTGGACATGACGGTCTTGGCCAGGAAGAAACACATGAAGTGGCAGCGTGGGAAAATAGTGGAGATAATTTCAAAGGGTAAGAGAAAATACTGCAGGTTTTCCAGGAATTATGATTTTCTTTGTTTGTTTATTACCCTTTAAACTTGTTAGTCCTTTTCAGATGAGAGCATTTCATTTCATTGTTGTTGTTTTTTTTGTATATTTGTATAAAAATATCTTTTAATTCAATTCAATTCAATTTTATTTATACAGCCCCAAATCACAACACCAGACACCTCAAGGTGCTTTATATTGTAAGGTAGACCCTAAAACAATACATACAGAGAAAAACCCAACAATCATATGATAATAACAATAATGGATTGCATTTATATAGCACTTTTCGAGACCCTCAAAGCGCTTTACAATTCCACTATTCATTCACTCTCACATTCACACACTGGTGGAGGCAGCTACAGTTGTAGCAGGAGCAGACCTGGAGCAGACTGACAGAAGCAAGGCTGCCATATCGCGCCTCTGGCTATCACCAGTAGTCGGTAGGTGATAAGTGTCTTGCCCAAGGACACAACGACCAAGACAGACAGAGCTGGGGATCAAACCAGCAACCTTCCGGTTACAAGATGAGCTTCCCAACCCCCTGAACCACGGTCGCCCCATGACCCCCTATGAGCAAGCACTTGGGTGACAGTGGGAAGGAAAAACTCCCTTTTAACAGGAAGAAGGCTCTGGCAGAACCAGGCGCGTAAAGAAAATATCTTTAAGCGATGGATTCTTGTCCACCAAAATATACACATTTAAGGATGTGACCTCAGTGTGGTTAAGATTTTCAGCTTTTTTCTCATATTTAGCTGGCAGTGGGCGAGAGGATTGCACACTCTGGACATCAGTCAATTACAGGGCGCACTGCTTCCATTGGGCATATTTAGGATAGTGATAGAGTCATGGTGCATGCAGGAAAACTGTTGCACTTGTGGACATGACCTAATGAAGTATAACCACATTTTTTTTATTATCCTTAGTTTTCTGCGTTTGTCACTGCATGAGCCAGCAACTTAAATTTTTTAAAAAGGACATTGACCAAAGTGCTCCAAAGCAATTAAAAGAATTTGAACCCTTGTTAAATAAACTGAAAATGAAAGACAAAGACAAATGAAACGTTAAAAAGGTGAATAATAACTTAAAATATGTTATTCCTGTTTATAAAAGATGCATTTTCATTTTCTTTCTAATTTGTGAAGTACATGCGGTAAAATCTAGGCAGGCTGACATGTGTTCAGACAGCAGTACTTCACTTTTAAATATGAACCACCAAGGAAATAGCATTTAAATGGTAGGAACTAAAAAACATTTTTCTTCCTCTTTACCAGAAGATGGACGGTTAAAGTACAAAGTTAGCTTTGAAGAAAAGGGGAAGATTCTAGTATCCGGTCACCACATTGCCTTTGACACCCCACCAAAGGTAGAGCATCTTTTTGTCGGCACTCGGGTTGTTGTTCAGTGCCAGGATAACAAGTTCCAGTTCCGGCCTGGTGTTTTAGCCGAGCTCCCCAGCAGAAAGAATCGCTTCAGGTGTTCATACCTCTATGAACAAACATAATCACGGGCTTTTTGTCAGAAGAAACGAGTGTCTCACACATCGCTGTTTCATTTTCCAGGTTCTTGGTCTTTATGGATGATCACACGCCGGTCTATGTCGGCGTACCTTTTTTTCACCTGGTTTGCAGACCGTGTAAGTTGTGCTGTGCTCCGGCTTTTCTTTTACTCACAGTTGCAGCAAGCAGCAGACAGGAGAGTGTTTATTTGAAGCACGCTTACGTATTTAATTCATTATTTCAACAGTGGAAAACATGTTTGACGACATTCCCGACGGCTTTCATAAGCATTTCATGAAACAGTACATGAAGGACTGGCCGTACCCTCATTTGACCATATACAGGGTTGGACAGAGCCTCAATGCAGAATACTTCGGAGAGCAGCAGAGGTGTGAGGTGCAGGCGATCGACTGCAGCTTGATACAGGTTGTTTTTCAGGTGGGTGTCTTTTTTTTTTTTTTTATCTTTACATTTTAACCAGTCAACAGCAGATCTAATGCTTATTCATACTTCAGTAAATATATTTAACAGAGGTGCTTGTCAGGTTGTGGCACAGGATTTCAGGAGGGTTTGAAATTATGAGTTACAGACAGCATGTTTAACCTAAAAACATATCTCCAGTGTAAGTCCGCCTTGGCTATGTTTAAATAATCCAAAACTAAAAAAAACAAACAAACAACGCTCCCGTTTCTTTTCCTAATCACCTTTCCTTGACAGTGTGCCTTTTTTATGTCTCACTCAGGCTGACCATCACAGAGAGTGGATCTACAGAGGCTCCATACGCCTGGAACATGCACAGGCTAGATTTTTGGAAGTGAGCGTGAGGAGAGAGGCCATGAATGAGTCTGACTCTGACTAAATATCCACAGAGAGTGGATGCTGTGAAAATACTGGGAATAGCATTCACAACCCCCAGAAATGTGCCATTGCATCTCTTTGGAAGAAGATTGGCTTGTGAGCGTGCAAATAAATGGCTCAAGGATATAAGGAGGAGATTTAACCTGTTTGAACGGGGTGCTAATTTTGTAATCTTTAATTTGCTGCACAGTTGTGCAAAGTGACTGAGTGGACCATCGCACTGCCGAATGAAACAAGACATAATTTTTCCTAGAAAACATGCGAACGGTGATTTTCTTTTTCAATTTCTAAAGAAATGGCACTTTATAATTGCACAACTTTTAACAGCAAGGTTAAGCAGCTGTATTTTTTCAACTTTTTTTTTTTTGAACAGTTCTATGTGAAAATGTTCATACCCTCATTTATTAACTTGGCCACGAATAGAAATTTGTCTGATGTGTGTTCATTCACTTTTTTCAGTGTTGTTTTTTATGAATTGGGAACAATTCATATAAACCTTTTTTCATATTTACAGATTGATATGACAGTTATGTCTCTGATTTATTTTGCCTTTGGTGTCTGTTATGTTGCATCCTTTGTCGTTCAACAATAAAAATTTTTTTAAAAAGCCTTGTATATAAGCTTGTCATATGCAAGCAAATACCCTCTGCCTCATTCATTTCCTTTACTGGAGTGCATAATTGTAATTTAAAGATAAATCTGAGCTCTCACCTGCTAAATTTACTGATATAAAAATGACTGACATAGAAGTTTAGCTATCTAATATCTTTTCTACACTTTGACCTGGTCACACTAGTTAAATAAATACCTTTTAATACATATCAGGAATGTAGCAGAGAGGAAACTTAAGGGAAATGGATGTATGCAAGGTAGTGTTTCATATTTGCTCCTAAGTGCAAATTTTAGACTAGTATGAATTATCTGAGAAGCAAAGCACCAAACAATTAATTTGCTGTACTTAAAAATGTAACTGACGAAGACTCAAAAAAGACCAAAACAATCAGTCTTAAACAGACATATTTATGTGTTTACTTACCCAACAAAATATACTCATTTCAAAATTAATACTTTAGTTTTCATTTATTCGAGAGAGCCTTGTATAGCTCAACACTGTTCAATTTAAATTTACTATTAAGTTTTTACTCAGAGAATGGTTTGAAAAATTGAAAACATCAAGTGAGCCACAGGTCTCTGCCTTGTTCATGGCAGAGATTAAAAGAGAATGACCAGCTGATAGGAAAAGCAACCTCAACTCCTTTAACGTTACAATCAAAGTATGCAGAACAGCATCTCTGGATGCACAGATGAGCAGCACGCCAGGTACCAATCCTGTCAGCTAAGAACAGGAAACTGAGGTCCCATGGATCACGGCAGTTGGAAAACGTTGCATGGTCTTACCGATCCTAATTTCTGATGCAACATTTTGGATGGCAAATGTTGTGTAATCATATGTTTATCAATCCATCCTGCCTTGTGTCAACAGTTCAGACTGGTGGTGGAGTGATGGTGTGGGGGATATTTTCTTGGCACACCTCAGGCTCTTTGGAACCAACTAAACATCCAGTCATCTGGAAGACTAATAAAAATAAAGTAAAACTAATAAGAAAATGCAAAACTATAATAACTCTGCGTTCCATACATAGCAATCGGTTTAAAAAGAAGTAGAAGATTGTCGGTCGTATTTCCGGACGCAGGGGGCGGCAGTGAGTCTCACAGGTCTACCCAGCAACATGAAGAGAAGAAGACCATAGAACAAAGCTAAGGTATGGCTTGCTTCTTATTTGACATTTTAAATTAAAATTAATCAAATTAATTAATCTAGCTGAAATTAAAAGAATGGTTATCAGGTTGGATACACTTTGTGCGATAAAGAGGCGCAGAGTCAGGATGAAACGGTCTCCACGGCTAACTGATTGAAGTCCATGCTAGCTTCGACCAATAAGTCTCAAGACAAAATCAGATGCTGGTGTTTTGGTTTTTATTTATTTAGTTAGTTATTTTTAGTAAAGCCCTTAACACCTTATCCTGGCTGGACGTCTTTTTTTTTTAAAATATACGACCTTGAGCTTGAGAAGTGTTTCTGATTTACTTTTAATCCCCCCTATTTGAGCCCGCACACCTAGATGCAGAGGAACCAGATGTTCGCCAGGTTTCAGAATACTTTATCGATCCCTGGGGGAAATTATTTTTTGTTACAGTGCTCCATTATAAACAAACATTAACAAGACAGCCAATACGCTAACTAAGAATAGTACAAATATATATATATATATATATATACACCAATATGTATGTATATATATATATATCCCCTCTGGCCAACACCAGTAGGCAGTAGGTGAAGTGTCTTGCCCAAGGACACAATGACCGAGACTGTCCAAGCCGCGGCTCGAACCGGCAACCTTCCGATTACAAGACGAACTGCCAACTCTTGAGCCACGACCTTCTTCATAGCAACATTATAAATGTTATATGGTGGTAACACAGTATGAAGACATGGTTACATGTAATAGATGGTTGGTTTGAATAATTTATCAAATGTGAATTTTACATTTCCAAGAATCTGAGAAAATACCTCAGGTTTTATGAGGGAGCATTCCCTGTAGTAAATGCTCCCTTTAGGGCCAGTAAAGCAGATTATTTGCCTCCATCTCACTCTATCCTTTCCATCCTATTCTCTCACACCAGCCATCTTCATTTCCTCCTTCATGACATCCATGCACCTCCTCTGTGGTCTTCCTCCTTCCCTCCCGCTTGGCATCTGTTGTCCATTATAGCCAGTATCCTTCCTCTGCACCATCTCTAACCACACCTATTCAGCTGTCTCCAAACTGTTTAACCCAAGCTATCCCTCTGATATAATCATTTCTAATCCTTTTCCTTTTGGTCACCCCAGTGAAAATCTGAGCATCTTCAACTTTGACATCTCCAGCTCAGCCTACTGTCTTTTTGACAGTGCCACTGTCTCTAAACCTTGTATCTCCAGTCTCACTACCATGTTGTGAACCTTTAGTTTTACTCTTGCTGCTATCATTCTGTCACGAATCACCGCCAGGACTCTTCTTCACCTCTCTGTTGCTTTTCTGACTATTTAAACTCATCCCTCTTCACTATATCTGGTTCCTGCATCGTCATTTTTACACCCGTCTCCCTGTCATGCAAACAATTGTTCTGTCTTTCTTCTACTGAATGCAATTCCTTTTCTGTCCAGTGCACCTCCACCTCGTTCACCTGCTCCCTATTCTCACTAGAATGCACCATGTTGTCCAGAAACATTCTAGCTCAATAAATTAGTGATTCATTTCAGCGGTAAGTTAGCTAAACCACAGCACAATGTAACCATTTTCTATTAATATGTGCTTTATTTATGCAGGTAAACACTCAAAGGCTCTTGACCTTCCTCTAAGAGATGTGATGTCAATCTTTTCTAGTGTGTTAGGAGCCCCAAGTGTAAGTCTTTGAGATGTTTGGACTTTGCATTGTTCATTTCTTTTCTGCATCATGAGAAAATCTATGCTTTTTTGGAATAACATTAGTAATAATTAATCTCTGATATGTGAAACCTTTGTGTGTTGCAGTAACTATGGATGGAGATGAGACTGAGATGAGCAGAGAGGAGTGCTGGATAATAGACAAGGCTAAGGAGACCCAACGGGTCTCTCCAGATTTGCTGGAGAAATGCAATCAGCTGCAGTCTCTGCTGAAAAGGAGAGAGGAACAGGCCGCGTGCCTCCTGAGACTTTGCGAGTGAGTGTTGTCATTGTAAACGAATATGAAAGCATTAAGTGTGGCAATCTTTAAAAAAAACAAACATGCTTTTAACATGCTTAACTACTCACACAAAAAACTGGTTTTGGGGTTCATTCTCTTGTTGGTTCATTGTTGGAATAAAATGTAATAAAAACGAGCAACAGTCAAGAATTGTTATATATGGAGTGTGGAGATGAGAAAAATATTGTACTGCTACTATTCATAACTATCATCATTATCATTGCATTAATCAGCATTTCATTAATACATTTATTGAAGCGGTTGGCCTTACATTAAAACTTGTATTGCAGGTGTGATCATAATTACATATTAACCTTTTATTGCATGTGCAACTGTAATCATTTTTATACACACATTGCAGGATTGTGCTTATATAGAGTGATGCTCGGTCTATTTAAAGGTCTTAAGCTTCGCGTGGCGCGAATGTCCAGGCGATCCATGGTGTAAGTGACCTAGAGCAACAGAAGGTTTAAGCATGCACGCTTGCAAACATACATGATAGTATTCATTCTAGGCTAAAGGCCTGGGACACATTTTGCTTCTAACTGCATTTGAGTTCGCCTAGTAACAGATGACAGAACAAGAGTCAAGAAAAGTGTCAATCTTCAGGGACCACCTGGAGGGTGAAACAGATTGCCATATATGGAAGAATGTGATAGAAAGTTTCACACTGTTAGACCTCTGCCTTACCACAACATACTTCAAATACATCGAAGGCTTCTACAGACAAAAACATGGCTGTGCCATGGGCTCCCCCGTGTCACCTATCGTAGCCAACCTTTACATGGAGGAAGTGGAAAGGAAGGCTCTTGGCTCTTTCAAAGGAAGAGTACCCAGCCACTGGTACAGATATGTGGACGACACCTGGGTCAAAATCAAGACACAAGAAGTGGAATCCTTCACTGCGCACATTAACGCTGTGGATAAAAACATCAAGTTCACCAGGGAAGACACAAAGGATAACTGTTTGCCTTTCTTGGACTGCGCCGTGCACATTGAAGAGAATGGCAACCTCAACATCGAAGTTTACCGGAAGCCAACACACACGGACCAGTACCTCCTCTTTGACTCCCATCACCCTCTGGAACACAAACTTGGAGTAATTAGGACCCTACACCACCGGGCAGAACATGTTCCCTCTAAGCCTGAAGGAAAAAAGAAGGAACACACACATGTAAAGGAAGCACTCAAAATGTGCGGTTATCCTAAATGTGCGTTCTTAAAGTCAGCAAACAGGCACAGAAAAGAAGATCAGACACCAGCGAGGGAGGATAAGAAGGACAGACGCAACAACATTGTCATCCCCTATGTAGCCGGTGTATCAGAAAAACTTAGGAGAGTTTTCTCCAAGCATGGCATTTCAGACCCAGTAACACACTCAGACAGAAACTGGTTCATCCGAAAGACAAAACTCCAAAACACAGACTTAACAATGTGGTGTATGCTGTACGGTGCAGCGAGGAATGCTCAGACCTCTACATTGGAGAGACCAAACAGCCACTTCACAAGCGCATGGCACAACACAGAAGAGCCACCTCCACAGGACAAGACTCAGCAGTCCATCTGCATCTTAAGGACAAAGGTCACTCTTTCGAGGATGCCAATGTTCACATTTTGGACAGAGAGGACAGATGGTTTGAAAGAGGAGTGAAAGAAGCCATCTATAGGGAGTGCAGAATTATTAGGCAAGTTGTATTTTTGAGGAATAATTTTATTATTGAACAACAACCATGTTCTCAATGAACCCAAAAAACTCATTAATATCAAAGCTGAATGTTTTTGGAAGTAGTTTTTAGTTTGTTTTTAGTTTTAGCTATTTTAGGGGGATATCTGTGTGTGCAGGTGACTATTACTGTGCATAATTATTAGGCAACTTAACAAAAAACAAATATATACCCATTTCAATTATTTATTTTTACCAGTGAAACCAATATCACATCTCCACATTCACAAATATACATTTCTGACATTCAAAAACAAAACAAAAACAAATCAGCGACCAATATAGCCACCTTTCTTTGCAAGGACACTCAAAAGCCTGCCATCCATGGATTCTGTCAGTGTTTTGATCTGTTCACCATCAACATTGCGTGCAGCAGCAACCACAGCCTCCCAGACACTGTTCAGAGAGGTGTACTGTTTTCCCTCCTTGTAAATCTCACATTTGATGATGGACCACAGGTTCTCAATGGGGTTCAGATCAGGTGAACAAGGTGGCCATGTCATTAGTTTTTCTTCTTTTATACCCTTTCTTGCCAGCCACGCTGTGGAGTACTTGGACGCGTGTGATGGAGCATTGTCCTGCATGAAAATCATGTTTTTCTTGAAGGATGCAGACTTCTTCCTGTACCACTGCTTGAAGAAGGTGTCTTCCAGAAACTGGCAGTAGGACTGGGAGTTGAGCTTGACTCCATCCTCAACCCGAAAAGGCCCCACAAGCTCATCTTTGCTGATACCAGCCCAAACCAGTACTCCACCTCCACCTTGCTGGCGTCTGAGTCGGACTGGAGCTCTCTGCCCTTTACCAATCCAGCCACGGGCCCATCCATCTGGCCCATCAAGACTCACTCTCATTTCATCAGTCCATAAAACCTTAGAAAAACCAGTCTTGAGATATTTCTTGGCCCAGTCTTGACGTTTCAGCTTGTGTGTCTTGTTCAGTGGTGGTCGTCTTTCAGCCTTGGCCATGTCTCTGAGTATTGCACACCTTGTGCTTTTGGGCACTCCAGTGATGTTGCAGCTCTGAAATATGGCCAAACTGGTGGCAAGTGGCATCTTGGCAGCTGCACGCTTGACTTTTCTCAGTTCATGGGCAGTTATTTTGCGCCTTGGTTTTTCCACACGCTTCTTGCGACCCTGTTGACTATTTTGAATGAAACGCTTGATTGTTCGATGATCACGCTTCAGAAGCTTTGCAATTTTGAGACTGCTGCATCCCTCTGCAAGATATCTCACTATTTTTGACTTTTCTGAGCCTGTCAAGTCCTTCTTTTGACCCATTTTGCCAAAGGAAAGGACGTTGCCTAATAATTATGCACACCTGATATAGGGTGTTGATGTCATTAGACCACACCCCTTCTCATTACAGAGATGCACATCACCTAATATGCTTAATTGGTAGTAGGCTTTCAAGCCTATACAGCTTGGAGTAAGACAACATGCATGAAGAGGATGATGTGGACAAAATACTCATTTGCCTAATAATTCTGCACTCCCTGTATGTCCACTGTGAGCGACCATCTTTGAACAGAGGCGGTGGTTTACGACACCAACTCTCTGCCATCTATAATCCAGTTTTGAGTTCCCTCCCCAGACGCCTTAACGCCCACTCACATCCTGGGCCATCTGACCTCAGGAATTCGCATGATAAGGTGGGGCCAGGTTTCACAATGAGCTCACCCGAAACCCTGACTGATTGGGACCCACACCCAGTTTCACACCTTGGCTCAGGCGATTAGAGGATCATCAGGGGGTCCTTTTGTCCCTCTGCGGGGGGATACTCCAACTAGGTTTAAATCTGGGACTCTCCACCATTTGACCTTAGAACTGAAGAAGCTTCTTGGATGAGAGGTGAAACGTCTCCAAGCAACTTAAAGAAGTCCAGACGCTTTTCTTTGCAAGCTCCTTTGACCGTGATAGAAAGAGGAACTTCTCTGTCTGTTTTTAGCTTTCTAAATGAATATCTACTGTAATTGACATATATCATAATTTATTAATAATTTATTCTTGCAAGGAAGCAAAAGCATAAAAATTTCATGCAAGTGCTTGAATAGGGTAGTCCCTGCTGAGCTTTTAATGACATTTAGTTAATCCCACCTACTTTGCCTTAAAACTGTCCCAAAATAACACGTCCTTCTACAGGCTTCTAACAATGTGTGTTGTAGATAACCTTTTTTCTTTTTTTTGCAACCTGGGCACTAAGTGTACTGAGTGTATCCTTTACTTTTTATACAACGCACACTAACTAGAACATTGCATAACATATTAAGATATAAGATAAAAAATTTAAGATAAAAAAAAGTTGTTTTGGCTTTCTTTAAAAGACACGATTTTGTTCTAAATGTGATGATTCTTTATGTATTTATGATGGCATGGATGCCATCCATCCATCCATTTTCCTATCCGAGGCAGCAGCCTAAGCAGAAAAGCCCAGACCTCCCTCTCCCCGGCCACCTCCTCCAGCTTGTATGGGGGAACACCAAGGCATTCCCAGGCCAGCCAAGAGATATCATCTCTCCAGCGTGCCTGGGTCTGCCCTGGGGCACCTCACCAAGGAGGCATCCTTGTCAGATGCCCGAACCACCTCAGCTGGCTGCTTTTGATGTGGAGGAGTAGTGGCTCTACTCTGAGCCCCTCCCAGATGGCCAACTCCCCACCCTATCTCTAAGGGAGAGGTCAGCCACCCTTCGGAGAAAGCTAATTTCTGCTGCTTGTATCCGCGATCTCGATCTTTTAGTCACTGCACTAGTGAACAAAACCCAGAGATACTTAAGCACCTCCACTCGGGGAAGTTACTTGTCTCTGACCTGGAGTGGCAACTCAACCGTTTTTCTGGCTGAGGACCGTGGTCCCCCTTTTCTCCAGACTCTGCTTCCTCTACGAAAGATGTGTCAGTGGGATTAATAAGTATTCCTTCCACCGCACGACAATATTCTTAGTCAAAGTCAGCAGTGCTCCACCTGCACTATACACAGTGCAGGTAGAGCACGACTTTCCCCTCCTGAGTCGCCTGATGATTTGCCAGAATCTCTTCCGAGGCATGAATGTGCTATGTTAAATATCAGAGCCTGTACACTGGTTACTTTCTCTGTGTTTTCTATCTTCTCTTCATTCATTTCTCTTTGTTTTTGTCATTCAGGTCTGTGGCTGCATGTGAGGATACTGTCAAGAAACTTTACTCATTGTTGGAATGGGAGTACAGCGACACAGATTTGGACGATGACAATAACCAAGCAAGCTGTGGTAAAGCAAAATTGAATTAAAAAATGTGCACTTGGTAGGTTTGTTTGAAAGCTACAATTTAACCTGTGATTTTTACTGTTTTTAGGACAAGCATCACCACTGTCATGCGAGTCTGCTCCCTCAGAAACTCAAGTCCACAGACCTCTGGCTTCTGATGGCTCGGCTTCTTTTTCATCTAAGCCAAAAGACAGCGAAAAACAAGAAAGAGTTCTGAGAAAAAAACACCCTCTCGCTTTGAAGAGCCCAGTAGTGGTCCTGACCAGAATGACTGGATCTCAAATGACCAGCTCTCTATCTCCTCCATCACCTCAGAATCACTGGAGTGAAGATGAGTCTTTAGGCACTGATGGGTCTGACATGCAGTGGGAACCCAGCGGAGACTCGAGTGATACCGACTTTTCTATTTCAAGTACACGTTCAAACAAGAGGAAAAAAATGGCCAAAAAGAATGGAAAACACACTAAGAATGACACAACACATCAGGAGAGAAGAAACTCCATCAGAAGCGGAGCAAAGACATCGACTCTGACAACAAACGCAGAAAGCAGCGCCAAAAGCAGCCCAGTGAAAACACTGACGCAGCAAGCGGGTACAGTTCCTGATGCAAAAGGCAAAACGGCAAAGTCATCACAAGCCGACACAAACACAAGTGCTGAGAGCAAGGCAACGAAAACATCGCCAAAACCAGCAAGCGCTTTAGGTAATGACCACAAAATATACATTATGGAAAAACATAAAAAACGCCCTTTTTTTTTGCCCAGATCTTAGATTTGTGTGTTTTTAAGCTGATTTAAAGCTGTATTATATTGTTGAAGAGTAGAAAATATTGGCAAATTTAAAGATCTTGCTTTGTACACTGAGGAACAGATCACTACCAGATTTCCAAACACAGAAATCATAAGATCTATCCAATCGTCAAATGACATTTTGCTCCTTTTACGCCGACAGGAGTAACTCCTGTAACCACTGTATCAGCTGCTTCTCAGTCCTCATCCACAAAGACCCCTGCTGCGGTGCCACAAAAAGAGATCAGTGTGAACATGAAGGTCCTGGCCAGAAAGAGGCCTTTGAGCTGGCATCCAGGGACAATTGTTGAAATAATAACAAAGGGTAAGAATAATAAAGAAAAGGCTCTATTGGTAAGCACAAAGCAGATTGTAAAGTTTCACATTTGTCTTTAGCTTGACAGCTACTCGTCGATTAAAGACGTCTTGTTTTGTGTAGTTGGGAATGTTGGTTGACATTTAATCAGTGTAATCTGTGAAATGGCTTTGAGGTAGTGAGTACGTTAAGCAATGAATTGCATTTATTTGGAGACATTCTGTAGCTCTGTTGACACTGATTGTCATCAGGATGTCACGGCAAGCAGAGCTCGACACACTGTTGCTCTGGTGGCTAAGATAACAAAAATGTTAAACTTCAAAGTAAACAAAAGAAATTATGTGATGCTAAAGGAAGGTATGTTTCTTACATATCCGTGTCCCATAGTTGAGGCTAGACTAGCAACGTTTAGATTTTTTTTTCTACTCTTTTTTTTTTTCTTCTATATTTTGTTGAGTGGTCGTGGTTGTGCTTGTTGTTATTACACACACCATGCGATATGACATATGAGTGACATTACCACAGTTTAAAGTTTGTTGGTGTTTGGGCCTCACCAACTGAATTCCTCTGGCAGCACATTTTGACACAGATTGTGATGCTGTAACTTAACAGCTGGCGCTTAAGCGCTTTTGATTACGCTCTCAAAGAAAATAGATACATTTGATATGAGAAAAAAACCCATTTAATTTAACAAATGCACCTGTATTTGACATTTCTTCTTTCAAGAAAAGCAGTACGTAGAAGCAAATGTGGTATAATCTGAAGTGTTTCCAATGTTTCTTTAATCATTTCAGAAGACGGCAGGGTGAAATACAAGGTCAACTTTAAGGAGAAGGGGAGGAGCCTAGTGTCTGGTCACCACATTGCCTTTGAACACATGCCAAAGGTGAATGAGTTGCTTGTCGGTGCGCGTGTGGTGGTCCGGAGCAAAGATGACCAGTTCGTGCCTGGTTTCATGGCAGAGGTCCCCTCCAGAAAAAACCGCATGAGGTTAGTGTGTTTTACTCTGGTGATAAATTCAGATTGTGAAGGTGGGAAAAAAGTGTAAAATTGCTTTTAATTTTTATATTCCAGGTTCCTGATTTTTACTGATGATCACACTCCAGTGTATGCTAGCTTACGTGCAATGCACATGGTTTGCAAACCGCGTAAGTTCAGGTTATTTATGGTTGTCTGTCTCTGTGTTAGTCCTGTGACAGACTAGCGATCTGTCCAGGTGTACCCCGCCTGTCGTCTTATGACAGCTGGTGTTGTCAAGTCCATAATATCTAATTTTATAAAATCCAGAATCCTAATTCTTCTATACTTGCTGTCCACAGCAGCTGCTATTATAATACTGCTACTAAGAAGATTTTCCATTTTCTATGACAGTGGAGAACCCTTTGGATGATATCCTAGATGAAAAGCACAAGCTTTTCATGCAGAATTATTTAAAGAAGTGGCCTTATCCACCCATGACGCAGTACCATGTCGGACAGACGGTAAACGTGGAACGTAACGGATTCCTGCAGAGGTGTAAAGTACTGGAGATCGACTGCAGTTTGATGGAAGTTGTTTTTCTGGTCTGTTCCATCTTAAGTTGTTCCTGTTTTTTTTAAATCCTGTTATATTTATTTCAATTGTGTGACTTACTGTAGTGTGTTCATTTCATGTTTAGGATGATGATCATAAGGAGTGGATCTACCGAGGCTCCAGTTGCTTGGAACAAATGATTAGTGTGAATGAGAATTTAAATAAGACTTAAAAGGAGGACGGGCGGAAGAGTAACACTACCTCAGTCAATGGTAAACTACTTTCGTATGTGGAGAAAAATTATGTTATCCTGGTTATCCCTGCTGGCTTACTAGTCTCTCTGTTTCCCTGTTTTGTGTGGTTTAGAGCCATCACCATCATCAAACTGATGGACTATGAGGATGCTTTAAGTTTGTCCTACTGTGCTTTTCTCTTACTCCTGGGGATAATGCCTTCAGATCGTGCAGATGGTACTGATGCAAATGTATTCATTTTATAACAGATTTTGTACAGCTGAACGAAAATAAAAATTTCTAAGTAGGTTCAAACTTATTGTGTGTTAATCTGAAAAAGTGAAAAAGAGGGCATCTTTCATATGTGTGTGGCTGCAAAGTCTGCAGCTCATTTTCAAGTTGTTTTTACCAAAGAAATAAATCAAAATGTTTGTAATAAAACTACAAGGAATTAAAATCAAAATGTGTGACTTAACATGTAAAAGCTTATAAAAGCAAGAATGCCGCCATCTGCCTCCATTATATCCACTATCCTTCATCTACACGTCTAAACCATCTCAGCCTTTCCTCCTAAATCTGTTCACTGCCCTTTCTCCATAGTAATTTGTATACCACCACAGGTATGTCATTTTAAAAGGTTTAAAACAGTAAGTCAAATATTTGGACATGGAGAAAACAAAAGTTAAAAGGTAGCTGATAAAAAAAATCAGCTGTCCATAATTTAATAAGGACTTGTAACGGTTGTAGGTTGGGGTGGTAATTCCTCACTAGTTCCTTGTGGATGTCTACCTTCGAACGGAGTAGCCACATTTGAGCACAGGAGGGCGGTACGAGCGCCGAATTGAACCAGAACTAGCTGTACTAAGCAGACAGAAAAAAGAAACTGGCTAGGTGATAGCAAAAGAGCTTTGAACATCGAGCTGGCGAGAAGGTAGAGGAGAAAAGTGGAACGCCACCACGGATTTTTTGTGGGATAAACGTACAGGGCTCGCTGCTAAAACGGTAAACACCGTGTTTATTTAAATAAGCTACATAGCGATTCTGCAGTTAGCGCGGCTGCTAGCGTAAGTAGCAAGTTAGCTTGACGAACGTAGCTAAGTTAAGATGGCGGTCAAATTATTTACATTAGCTAGTTGCTAGCAGTGCATGCTAATAGATACTACGTCGCTTGTTGATTAGTTACTTCTCTCCTGGCTTTGAAATGTTGGTGCTGTTAGTAAATGGGCTGGAGTGTTAAAGATGCTTAATTTTACTAATCCATGCAGAGATTAACGACCTTAACGGTAATTTAGCCTTACGTTTAACGAGTGTTGCATCGTCTTGGAATGTGTGTAAACAGCATAGGCAACGCTTAATGAGTAGCCACGACCAATTTATTAACTTGGCATTTACTTGTGCTTTCACTCTGCGTTGGATAAAGCTCAACTGAACTCATTTGCTCTAATAATTACTTCTGACTACAGTGCTAATGGCTTTGCAATGGTTTGATGCACCGCTGTGTGGTTTGGGGGTTGTCAAGTTTATTATGGTCATGCAACAGGGTTATTATAGCTATATCATCTCATTTGAACGCTGTTCTTCTTATTTTCAGTATTTTCAGACCCGTTGCAATAGTTTTGCGCATAGTTTTAGGTCCTTTGGAAAATTTTGTTGCCTTTTTAGGCATGAAGGAAAGTTGAACTGTTGTTCTGAGGGTGGCCTCCTATATAACCACGTTTACAGAAATGTCTAGTTCTAGGTTAAGGGTAGTTTAATTAAACAGTAAAAATAATATTTACACTTGTCATGCAGTTGAACGTATGATGCTAAAAGTGCCTGTTTCCAAGTTGACAATAAAGTTTGTTATGAAATTGTCTTTTTACTTTCAATTTAAATTCTTAAAACATAACGACAGTTAAATCAGGGAACCCAGAAGACTCGCGAGACTTCTGGATTGTGCGGAGTTCAAATTACTTAAGGTTTAATACGTTTTTATTGGCGAAAGGTCAAAAAATAAAAAGTAAAGGGAGTATTGTTCAGTAAGGTAACACCGATTTTTGCTTTGTGAACCCATATGTGGAAAAGCTGTGCTGATATACACAGTCCTGATGTGAGCCTTTGGGGAATAACTCTGAACTTTACGGTATTGTGGGGGGGGGGGTCTGTAATTACACACGAGAAACGTGCAGGTATTTAGTCCCTCAAATCCCATGAGTTTGGCAGTGATCAGCTGCTCCAATAATTTGAATGTAAGGAGTGACTTTCCTTAAACATATTTTGGTACTCTGTGCTAATTTGTTTCCTTTTTACACCAGATGCCTCACACAAGACGATACTCGTCCTCGGAAAGAGACAGTCGAGCCAGCTACCAGGATCGTTACAGAGACCGAGACAGAGGGCGAAGACATCGACACAGAAGAACGCCGACTTACTCCTCCAGCAGTGACAGAGAAAGAGACCGAGACAGGAGGGGACGTGGACACAGACAGGAAGGAAGCTATGTACGGTCACGGAGGTGCGTTATGGTCAAATTAGCTTGGGCTTTTACTCTTTCATGTTATATTTAACCCTCTTTCACTTTATTATTGGTTGCCAGTCCTAAGGTTTCAGGATATTTCTCTGCTCACTTATTCAGTCGCAGCTATGACAATCGGTCAGTGGAACAACGACCGTTTGACAGAAGATACTGCGAGGGATACAGACGGTTTGATCAGAGCAGAGAACGCGACAGAGACAGGGAGCCACATGGAGCAGCCGAAAGTTACTATCCACGTGACTTCTCGCCGAACATGTACGACTACAGACGCGGCCGTGAGAGGGAGCGTGAACAAGAAGAGTCGTACCGGAGGAAAGGCAGCAGGCGTAAGCACAAACGAAGGCGGCGTAGAACCAGGTCCTATAGCGCATCCTCCTCGGTGAGTACAGCCAGACCTGAGTTTGTGCTTTAAGTCTTCATCCTCTACCTCCACCTCCTGTTTCTTTCACTCAGCTCTCTCTGCCTCTGTCCTGTCCTAACCTTTTCTTTACAGCCCCTAGATTTGGTAAGTAGTAAAACCTTTATGATTTATTTTTGTTCTGTCACAGGGGTTTTATTATATTTGTGAATAGGTGGGTTTGGCTCTAATTGGCTCTTTTTTTTCAAAAATTCTTTCTCCTTTTTATGGTAGAGCATTTTCATTTTTATACAGACACTTTTTAGTACTTCAGCCACTATTTTGTCACCGATAATTGTTACTGTAATTTATTACTTTATTTTTTTTTATTCATAAGAGGGCAGAAAGCCTTGTGATTTTTGTTTTGGCTCTTGCAATTATTATTATTATTTTTTTTTTTAATGATGAAAAAAGTGAAAATGTTCTGCCAACCATAGTGCATTAGATTTTTATTAAAATTTATTGGCATTTAAAATGAGTTGGCTCTAGTTATTTCTTTTTGTGTGGGGTGTGGTTAATCACACCTGTTAAGTATTATTATGAACATAAATGAGGAAAAGGTTTGAATTTGATGTAGTATAACTGCTGGGATTATCTTTAAAGAAGTCCTGCTTGAATGTTTATGGCGTTGTTATTTTATCTTTCATCTTGTTGCAAAGTTTTGAAGTAGTTATATATATTATTGTTTTAATTGGTTGTTGCGTTGATGAATGGATGTGCCAGTTGCTTCCTTGTTTGTAAGCAGCTGTGGTTTAAAGGTAGGGGGGCGGGAGAGGAGCAGAGGACAACATGTGATCTTTGACTTGTTCCCTTGCACTATATCCCTATCGTTATATATTTCCTTCACGTGGTGTCATGCGTGAATCGCCCAATGACCATGAAACCCACCTACAACCACAACTACATCAACTACCACCCTCCTCCTCCCTCCTCATCCACCTGTGCCACCTGACGCCGTGGCTGCGGCTGCCCCTGAAACCCCCCCTGTCCCCTTCGGTCGTGTTGTGACCTGCTGATGGCCGTTTGGGTGTGAATACAGCGGAGCAACAGCCGGACGCGTGCACTGAGTGTGAGGGACGACGAGGAAGGGCACCTGATCTGTCGGAGTGGGGACGTCCTGCAAGAGAGATGTACTCACTGCCACTACTCTATCGTAACCCTTCTCCATATGAGTATTAAAGCATAGAGCATTTACATGACATGGGGAGTGCCTGATGATCATGATCATGATGATGATGATGCCGTGCTAGAATGCTCTTCGCTCTAGCTGAAATAGCAGGGTGGATTGCAAGAATGTTGAAGATTTTAGGAGGGACTTTAGATACAATCTGCTTTTTTTTTTTTTCTTTTTTTTTTTTCTAAGATTTTTAAGCTGTGGAGCATTTCCTTTATGTTTCACAGGTTATTTGACTTTCCTAAACTTAGAAATCCAATTTGCAGCTGTTTGTTTATGTTGCGCTTTAGCTTACAACTCAGTTACAGTTTTAAATCTGTAACTTAAGCTAGATGTTTTTCACTCGGATGGTTTCAGGGTCACATCACTTATTTAGCAAATTTCACTAAGGTTAGAACAACCAGTGCACATTTTAAGACTTTCTTTACATTAAACGCTTCATTTGAGAATGATTACAATACATATTATTTTTAATGTTTCAAGTTTATACAGCATTTGTATCGTTTTGGGCAAAGACAAAAGGATGCACTCTAATAGGTTCAATGACTGCAAATTGGTAATCAAAGGAAGGGAGTGCTTTATGTTTGCCCCCTTTGGTTTACATCATAACACCATTTAGTTACCATAGCCTTACGCGCAACGTTTTAAGCCTGCCAGACTCAGTAGGCAGCAATTCGGAAAGGGGATGGGCGCTAGCACTGATTCGCCTGTCTACACTTTTGCATTGTGTATTCCTGCACGAGTCCACATTTCTAATGCTTCTTTTTTTTCCCCCCCCGCTCTCCCTCTCTTGTTTTTTTTTCTCTTTGTACTGTGTTGCAGATGAGATTGTCAGCACTTTGGGGGAAGGCACCTTTGGCAGGGTGATGCGGTGCATTGACCATCGCAGGTGTGTGAGCTCTCAGTCTCTGGGTGTCTTAGTAGTTCATTAGGGAATTGTTGTTTCCTCAGCAACAAGAAACAAAAGCCTCTCTGTGCTTGTTTTGGGCTGTGATATTAGGATACATCAGAGGTGTTTAACCCATTTTTAGTACATGGGCAACATGCAGCCTGTATTGAGCATGGTGGACCAGTACCGGTATTGCATAAAACCCTCTGTAGGAGAAAGAAACTACCTCTCTAAATGTCTTTTATTTATGGTTACAGCCACATGTATTTTGGGAAAAAAATAGCCTTTTCTATCCATTTTGCCTTGACCTTTGAAAAACTCATGCCAGGGTGATGGTTTTTGAGAAGTTTGTTTCTACTTTTACATGTGAATAAGGAAAACTGATTTCCAGGCTGTGCACCTTTATTTTCTTTTTTTGATGTCTCACTGTGTTATTGTTTGTAGGCTTTTGATTGGCCAGAATTTCTTCAGAGATAGTGATGATGAACAGCCTGAAATTTCATAAGAAAAACAATTAGTCTTAAATTATCGCTATGTCTGTTGCTGTACCTGTGCAATACAATTTACGGACCACTGTGAATCAATGACAGCACAAAGGATTTACATAGTTTTTTTTTATTAAGGTAAACAGTGTTTTATGTTTCAAGTAACTTGTTGAGATTGTTCATTATCGGTAATTTTAGAGTCACATTATCACACCAGACATGGCAGAAAGACATTTCTGATTTTAATTCTGGTTCTGTTCACCACATTGTGATGTATACTGAAAATCAGCTCAAGAGTATTTTAGTCCCCTGTGACTGTGAGCCCCTCATGTGAACAGGGGCTATTTGTGCTTCTCTCCCTGCGGAAGATTTATTTTCTTGTGACAGAGCTAGAAATGTCCATCAGTTCATGTTCATGCCCAGGGCCTTAAGATCGTGATGTACCGTCGTTATGGGTTAATGTCTTCCAACCAGCTGGAACTGCTGCAGTGACTTTTTATATATATATATATATATATATATATATATATATATATATATATATATATAATTTTTTTTTTTTTTTTTTTTTCCCCGTCCTATAAATAACTTGATAATTGGAGCCTTTGCTCTCATAGCCAGGCGGTTAACTACTCTGTCTTGAATCTATAAATAAACAAGTGCTAGTGTTTAGCATTCAGGGCTGCACACAGGGATTACATAAAAAAAAAAATTAAGGCATGTTGTGTGTTTCATCACGCTAGTGTTTGTATTCATAATCTCTTGTGTTTTACAGGGGAGGAGCCCACGTTGCTCTGAAAATTATCAAGAATGTGGAGAAATACAAGGAAGCAGCTCGCTTGGAGATCAATGTACTGGAGAAGATCAATGAAAAGGATCCGGATAACAAATTGTGAGTTCTGACTCAGTCATACGGCACTGTGGTTAAACCTGTATTGCTTAGTGTCTTGTGTTCACTCCGAGGTTTAAGCTGGTTTACGTGATTGAAGTGAATTTGTCAGCTCACTCCCTGAACCTCCCATGCTTTGTCTGTCTTGCAGTTTATGTGTACAGATGTATGACTGGTTTGACTACCACGGTCACATGTGCATCTCCTTTGAGCTGCTAGCTCTGAGCACCTTTGACTTTCTGAAGGAAAACAACTACCTGCCCTACTCAATTGGTCACGTCAGACACATGGCCTACCAAATCTGTCTTGCTGTGAAATGTAAGTTGTATCTTTATGGTCTGTGAAATTTACAGATAAATTGGATGGGAATTAGGAATACTGTGAAAAGGGAAGACATTGATTCTTATAACTTGAGCTGTAATTTAGCTTTTGACTTGATGATTATACTTGTTCAAATCATCTGGTGTTTGTGGTAGACATTTACCACAGGAGGGCATCATAGCAAAAAGGGTGTTGGCCCCACTGACTTATCAAGTTTGTCTTTAGTAAATAAAAGCTACATATCCTCACCAAGCCCTTTAACTTGTTTACTGTTGTTAATGTTCTCATTTTGGTTTTACTGAGATATTCTAGTAGTGCTTTTCTGATGCTTTTCTATTAGTATTATGATTAGTATTATATGTTGTAATAAATGGTGAGTAGACAGTTTGTATAAAGTGATGCAAGGTAACTGACAATTTTGAATAACTTAATCAGTGAAGGTTGCTTTTTACCTCCGTAGTTCTCCACGACAATAAGCTGACACATACAGACCTCAAGCCTGAGAACATCCTGTTTGTCAACTCAGACTTCACCATGTCCTACAACGTAGAGAAGGTAAGAGTCAAGGAAAACAGTTTAAAAAAACAAAACAAAAACCCAACAATCATATTTGTTTATAGGCAGGTTGGTTCCAAAACTCAAGGGCTACTTTTTGTTCATTTTACATATGAAGAAAAAAAAAGTTTTTTATGAAAATGTATCACCTTTCTTGTAGGTGGAGGAAAGTTTTCCTGTTACTTATTGCTGGCAGTTATGATGAATAGATATGAAAACACGTGTTGCTATATTTTAAGGGGAAAAAAAGCTAAGCTTCTCTACTGCAGATTTACTCCTGAGAGAAAGATGGGCATTTCTGAAAAACATGCGTGTCATCTTCCAGAAACGAGAGGAGCGGACTGTTAAGAGCACGGCAGTACGCGTGGTGGACTTTGGCAGTGCCACATTTGACCACGAGCACCACAGCACCATTGTGTCCACGCGGCATTACCGTGCCCCTGAGGTCATATTAGGTGAGAACTGCTATAGATGTGCAGTAGATGGTTTTGTGATTATATCCACAAATCTTTGGCCCAGTCACATGAGCAGCTGTGGCTTTTTCAGTTGACACAATATGCTTTGCCTGGAAGACCAAAAGTTTGCTTTGAAGTTATTTTAAAAAGCAAACAAACAAAAAAAAGAGAAACGGGTTCAAACAGGCACAGGCTGATTGCTCTGTTAGGAAAAGCAAATGGGATTTATGATATGTGATATTCAAGTATGTGAAATATTCACTTTTACACAAGTGTATCATCAGTGGTACAATAAGTATCTACTGAAAGCAGTTTATGCTGAGATAAATTGGGGCTGGTTGATGTAAGGAGTGCAAAATGACTCGCATCAAAAACAAATTGGATCATTTGAATGTTTTTTGTGTGACTTCAGCAAGCATGCGAATCCTTTCCAGTGTGCATGTTGCTTTAAACTCAATAATGTACTGATAAGTAATTGATGATAAAAGATCAACTGACTGTAACATAATGTTGTTCAAAAACACGTTCCCGGGCATTATAAGTGGGAGATAGAAACAGAGATTGTGCTGATATATAATTTCTGGTCTGTTAATGACCAAATGACCAAAAACACACTTTGGTGACGGTGCAAACGAAAAACTTTTGGAGGAAAAGAAACCCTTTAAACAGGAAGAAATCTCTGGCAGAACCAGGCTTGATACTCAATATTCACAGTTACCTGGTCCAGCCCCAAGTTATATGCTTTGTCAAAAAGGAAAGTTTTAAGCCTAAACTTAGAAGTAGAGAGTGTGTGTGTCTGTCTTTCCTGTTAAATTCATTCCCAGTCATCACTGCAAACACTGAGTGAATCTGGCCAGAAATGGATGTAAATTAAAACGTGGCTGGTTGTGGGAAGCTTACAATCACAAGGTGGTAATCCTGTCCTCTTGTAATCCTGTGGTGGTTTAGTGTACTTATACTTTTGTGTTTCAGAGCTGGGCTGGAGTCATCCCTGCGATGTGTGGAGCATTGGCTGTATCCTGTTTGAGTACTACTTGGGCTTCACTTTGTTTCAGGTACACGGCAGCACACAGTTTGTTTCAGCAGAATACGCCTTTTATTTACTTTTTGTAAACTGATTTATTTGCTGAAATCTCAACTATTAGTTAAAGCTCTAATGTAAATGGGTCCTTGTAAATGCAAGTGTACAATTATTCAGTGCTGGTAAGAATGAACCCTTGCCACTGGTGAGCTCTCTAAAACCGAAGACACCATATGCAACAGCAGAACCTGAAGTAGTTAAATTCTGATTATCTACTGAATCACTCTCTTCCTTTCTGTGTGAGTCTTTTCCCCTCTCATTCTTGCTTATCTTATATTTTTTGCAGACTCATGACAACAGGGAACATTTGGCTATGATGGAAAGAATCCTGGGACCAGTGCCCTCCAGGATGATTCGTAAAACTCGGTAAGAGAACATAGAAACACAAGTAAAGGAAAAAATGTGAAAAAATTAAAAATGTGCCTGATGCAAACATATTTTTAAAGCAACATTTTAAACTAATCTTACTCTCTCAGGAAGCAGAAATACTTCTATCGTGGTCGTCTTGATTGGGATGAGAGCTCCTCAGCGGGAAAATATGTTAGAGAAAACTGCAAACCATTACGGGTAAGTGGAGTGAGTGAGAAGGGCATGAATTTGATGATTAGTGGGGATGAAAAGTTCCCTGTATGATGCAACAGATGTTTCTTGTATTTCATGTTGGAGTTGTTTTTTTTTTGTTTTTTTTTATTGCCACTAATTTCCACTTTTTTTCTTTTTCTTTTTTTTCCCCCTTCTTTCAGCGATATCTGCTGTCCGAGGCGGAAGAGCACCACCAGCTGTTTGACCTCATCGAAAGCATGTTGGAGTATGAGCCCTCCAAGAGGCTTGCACTGGCTGACTCTCTAAAACACCCTTTCTTTGAGAACTTAGGGATCAGTGAGGCTGCAGGCACCAAGAGCTGGGAGGGCAACCGGGACATCAGCCGGTGACCCACAACCCTCCAAAGACTGAATGATGAAGGGTTTACAGTCCTTTCTGTGTGGAGCAGTGGGAACTGTTGAATAAATTGGGGCCTCATCTGTCATTAAAGCATGGACACCTTAACTTCTCGCTCCTCTGGCGTCAATCTCTGTAGCCACAAGAGGCATGTTTTTGCAGCAGAGACTGAAAATAAGCCACAGAAGATGTGGGGGAAAGAGTGAAGTCTTTTCTAGTTCTCACCTCGGCAGAGGCAAAAAAAAAATCTTTAAATGGAAGATTGTTTGTATCCAAAGTAGCCCACTATGCAGCTCCTGTCTTCCTTTAGACTTCTGAAACACCTTCCACCCTTCTTTCTGTTTACCTGTTATTTTAACCAGCATGTAAAGAAAATAAGGAAATGCTACCAGAGTCTGTCATCAAAAAAAGAATCAGCTTTGGAGATGAAAAAGTCTTCCGATTCTGAGGTGAAAGGAAAGGGTAAAAAAAGGAGACATGGAGAAGAGATTCTGTTATACAAACATCTGATCATTCAAATTGGAAAGTATTGCAAACATCTGTGGCAGAGGCAAGTGTCTCAACTTCTTGTCTACGTTGTTAATTAAAGACCTGCACATAGACTTCTTGTTTTATAAAAGAAATGTCCCCTATATGGAGAATCTGCCATAAATTAGTGGGTTTATTACTATTCACCAGTAATGTAAGAAGATAATAATGACGGGACACTCCCCCTACATGGGTCTTTGCTGCCTCTCTTATATGATAAATATGTTGTCATGCAATGATTTCTGGGTGTGAGAGTGTGTGTCTGTTGGATGGAGTGGGCGACGCGTTTATGTTTTGCTCAGTGGTTTACGTAAGCATTAGTTGTGGGAACATTCCCACTCATTCAAACTCCAATAACTGCCTTTTCCATGTTTGACATTTTTAGACCTGACGTCTCTCTATCGAGGTTAAGCACACAGCCCCTGTTGATGGTATTTATTATGAGTTCTTCTAGGTCATAGTCCCCACCGCCAACCTGTACATGACTTGTTTTTTTTGTATGAAATTAAAGCGTATAAAACTGTATATATGTATTATTGTGTAGAATTAAAGTCCTCCTTGCCAAAGGCTTCTGGTTTCCGCTGTGTCCGTTTGGGCCTGTGATAAAATTAAAGGTGGTTACCATTTCTGTTTCTTACCTCAGCGATGCCTCTGCTGGATGACCTGCGTAGCTGTCACACAGGTCTTTGGATGCTTGAGTGAACAAAAGGAAAATGGTGAGTATTATTTTCTAATTTGAAGTAATTTCTTTAAATCTTTCACATTTTTACTGCAAACTGTCTCTTGGATTCCACTGGCACTAAAAGCTTTCATCTTAATTGAGATGCATGCGATTCATTCATATCAGATTTTATCATTTGCACATTTTACCACCTGCATTTTCAGATTACTGAAGTCTGATTTTATAGCAAATTATTCTGGGGCACTCTTCTCTGGATCATCAGCCACACTTTAGACTATCACTAGAGTCAGGGTCTTTTTAAGTGTATTCTTTTTTTTTTAAATGGGATAATTTTCATCCTGGTTTCCAAGTATCTTAACTGTTTAATAGTTTTAGGCATTTTGCATACACTGATAAAATAAAAATAAAAAATCCCTAATGACAGGGTTTTTTGGCAGCGACTGTCGGATGTTTTTCCTCCACCAGTCCTATCCTGTTAACTAATCTCTCTGTCATTACCCTTTTAAATCTACGCTCAGCTGTCACCTCCTGAGGAGCAGAAGAGAGCTGAGCACAAGATCTGTTGCAACAGGTGTATAGATGGATCGTCATGTAGACTTCCCCACCTGTCAGTACTTTTATTAGTACTTTTATTAACCTCGCTGTCCCCATTCTTTCTCAAACAACAGCAGACCGAATAGAAACCCTGCTATGCATTAACCTTAAGAGAAAATGATAAAACTGAATCTGTTTAATTGAAACTGTGCTTGACTGACATACAAAGATGTGGGATGTAGGTTTTCTGGTCATTTTCTCACGTTTTCTAACAACCTGAGGAATGTCCAGTTCTTTGTGTTAAATGTAAAAACCTTCATATGCAGAATGGAAATAATCTGTATGGTAGAAATGCACTCTTGTAGCATCAAACACAGGTGATTCATGGTGGTGTGGGCAGGCTGAGACTGTCTGAAATTCCACACTAATATAGTATTTAGTATGCTTCGATAATGAGAGTCTTACCCTTAATATATGTATATAATTGCAGTGTGTAGCAGTACTTTAAATGCATACCCTTTCCAGGTAAATATTAGAGTATGTGGCACTGGATACTACACTAGCGTATAAATCTATAAAAGCAGTGCAGCAGTAACAGGATTTAAGAGGCACAGCTGGCAGCTCAATCTTTATGGTAAATCTTTATAGTGTTTAAAAATAAGGTGCCAATTTGTTAATGATTGCTTGGTCTCGCACAGGTTGTTGGATAACCATTAACACGTGTTAATGGTTAAGTGACATGAACAGTAGTAAAAATATTGAGTATATAGTGCATGGTTTGGGATTTCAGACACTGTGAATGCTGTTTCTCTCTAGACCTGAATTTGTCTGAGTTCACTGTGAATGAAGCGAATCTGTGAATGAAATTGATCCTTCCAGTCAATGAAACTGTCTCGTCTTTGGGTAGAAGTCGTCCTCTGTGCGTCATAAAAGCGTCATCCTCCGCCTTCCACTTGATCAGCTCCCATCTGTCAGGCTTCCTCTGACCCTGTTTCCAAATAATTTCATCAGCTGCTAAAATTGACAATGAAAATTTTCAACCAAGTGTAGCTTAGTCGTCGTCAGTCCCCTGGATGTAAATTTTTTTAAGCATCTGTTTGCATGTGCAGATTTGTTTGCAGCTACTCTGTTGTTAATGAGATAAGCGACTGTTGCGTCCTCAGTTAATCCAATTTGGAGACCTGCAAGGTCATCAGTCAAATCCACATAAGAGCAGAGCGCTGCGGAGCGGAGGTGTCTACAGGTACACAAGCTGAAGTGCTGGCAGCAGAGCATTAAATGGATCCTTTGCTTTACAGCTTTGACAAATGATATCATCAGCCCATTGTGTCTACAGGAGAACGCACAAAGGTCAGTCATTGTTTCTTTAAACCATGTGCAACATGTTTTGTAAAATTGTGACTTTAGGGTGTCTCTTTTTGATGGACACAGACAAAGACTTTTCCAAATAAAGGATGGATAGTATTTTTTTCTTTTCTTTTTTTTTAAATTTCAATATAGAGGTATTAAAGTTTTCTCTGCTTGTACTTTTTATTTGCAGATTACAGTCTCCAATAAAAGCCTCACTTCTGCTGAATATTTATCCCAAACAAAGAGGCGCACCTTCATGCTGATATTGCCTTAAATACTCGGAAAAGTCTACCTGATAAATCAAGCGACATCTACAAACGGCGCAAATGGATTCCTTAATGTCACTGGGCGCTCCCCTGAAGCAGTTCACCAGCTGTGTGTCGGGGAAAAGCACCGCCAAGAGGGGCGCCGGGAGGAGCCAGTCTGTCCGCAGAAGCAGCTTCACCCGCAGGAGGAGCTTCAGCAGGAGGAGAAGCGTTCCCTGCAACAGCCAAAAAGTGCCAGACTCCTGGCTCAGAGCTTACCAGGATGAACTGAAGAGGGAAAGGTAAAAATAAATAAATAAATTAAACAGAAGCATTCATGTGATTGATTGAATTTCAGTTTTTAATGTGGTTTTGCCAGGGTGTGTGGAGTTTTTCACGATCACTTTTAGCTTTCTTTGCAATACAATAAACAGGAGTTAGAGTTGCTGTTGTATTTTAAGAAAACAATGGTTTTCAGTTACTATCTTGTCATCAAGCTAAGACTCTTGGCCAGACAGACCTGGCTTAGTGAGGATAAGACTCTTCCTCACATGAATAAGCTCCTCGCCCATGTGCCACGCTAAATGTTGCTCTTTGCTGTTTGCCAAAGGAAACGTCAGCAAGCCATGCTGGCCAAGAAGAACGCTGAAAGGGCTGTCAGGAAAACTCAGTTCAGGAGCCATCACTGCCTCCCACGGGTAAGTGAGCAGCTACATTCAAATGCTACTGACTTATCAGCGTGTCATTATCTAACCTGAACACCTGTGCCTGCAGCAGAGCAACGCTTCCAGGAGGAAACCGACCCCGGCCAAGGACGACTCCTTCTTTGGAGCCTTTCAGGGCCTCAGTCTGGATGGATTGATGGGGGCTACTAATGCATCCCCTGCTGTGACGGCGCCTGGTGCAGGTGCAGGAGATCAGTGCAAAGTCATGTGAGATGGGACGCGTAAAGACGTTTAGATTTTTTCCAATGAGCCGCATGCTTTTGCAAATTTTTCTGCAAATGAGACTGGATGGAGAAAATGAGACTGGCTCTCACCATGTAACCCAAGAGGACGGGAAACATTTATATTACTCTGTATTTTCTGAAGTATTCTTTTTCCTTTGGCAGACAATGCTGCTTCTTATTTTGATGTTTGTTTTACAAATTATAGACTGTAGCTATCACCATTGTTTCATGATGTTTGCTGAGTACAACTGCAAAGAAAACTGAATTATTAAACTTTTATTTTATTTTCCCACTGTTCATTTTCAGTCTTTTTTTTTTTTTCTTCATTTTGTCCTTAAAAAAGCCAAAACAGAAACTAAGCAGTTTTTTAAAATTTATTTTCTCCAAAACATAACTTAAAATGGTGAGCTGCTTAAATTTACATTATGAATACACAGAAGACATGCACAGAGATGTAGGTTCTCAACAAGAATGCCTGTTCCAACAACACATTTGTAAATTTGTATCCAGTTGATATTCTACTTATAAAAGGAATCAATGACAGCCAGATAATAAGAAGCATAGATGCCACATAGCTTATAGATATCTGTATCCCATAATCTAGTTATTTCACTTTTTTCTGCAAGTTTTAACAGTTTTGGAGACCACAGTGAAGTAGGCTTGTTAAGACAAAGATTTATTAAAAAACAAAACAAAACAAGGAGAACAAGAAAGCAAATGACAGCAAACCATGTTTCCACCCTCTGTCACACGAATGGAAGATGCATCATTTCTTTATTAACCGGGGCAGGTATGATCTCCAGCTCCACATCATAAATATGTACATTAGAAAAGCCAAGTACAAAACTACAGCTGTCGGGGTCGGGATGTTGTCCTATGACACAATGCTGATGGCTGTGATGATGATTACACAGATGACCGCAGACAACAAGGAGAGGATACACAGAAGTGTTTCTTTCATTTAAACAGTGGATTTTAATTGAGTGAAGTCCAGTTTTACATCATTCCCTCTGTTCCATTTTGACTTTAGGGGGCTTTAGGAAGGACCTGTTCTTCTTCTCTTTGCTTTTTCCTTTGGCCTGGAAGTTCCTCCAGCTGTCCACACGTCCATCTCTTGTTTCCTGAAGAAAATAAAAATATTATTTTTCAATTAAGAAATCCAAATAGCACAGTCATCGTGTTTCTATTTACAGATGCGTAACAACTGGCATACAAGAACGCACCTCAAAGTTTTTCTGCCACTCTCGCTGTCGCTTAGCGTTCTCTGCTGCCTCGATTTCTTCTTCTCTCGCCCTTTTCCTGGTAAATTGAGAGAAATCCAGGATGTTATGAATGAAAACATTCTCTGTTTCTAAAACAAACTACCAAGTGGTAAAGACGGGTGAATGTTTTAGTCATACAGAGCAGCAACCAAGTTCTTAAAAATCCCACCAATTACCTTTCATGCATTTCCTTTGCTTCCCTCTCCTTTCTCTTGATTTCCAGCTCTGCAAACAGCTTCATGGTCTGTTTGTACACTGCTTGCTTGAACTGGAGAGAAAGAAAAATAAAAAACACATATATGATATGAAGTACAGTAGTTAGCTCTGTTTCCTCATAGCAAGAAGGTCCCAAGTACTAAACCAGGGCTGACACGTTTGCATGTTAGGTTAGGTTAACTGGCAATTCTGAACTAACTGTGAATTCAGCTGTTCCCTTTAGCAATCACCACAGTGGATCATTTACCTCTATTCCTATTATCCTCTGTCACATAAAGCCTTCACTACTTCCACAAATCTTTTCTGTGCTCATCCCTCTATCTTCAATCCAGTATATTTACTACCCCTCCTCTGCACATGTCCAAACCAACTGAGCCTTGCCTCTCTAATTTTGTCTCCAAACTGCTCAACCCGAGCCGTCCCTCTGATCTACTTGTTTCTAATCCTGTCTATTCTGGTCCTCTGGACGTCTTTTTGTCAGTGCTTTTTCATACATCATAGGAGATCTCGCTACCATCTTGAAAGCCTTCCTTTTCATCCTTCTGTCACAAATCACCCCCTCTACTCTGCTCTTCACCATTCTGTTACTTTAGATAGATGATCACAGGTATTTAAACTCATTCACCTTCACTGCCTTTTGGTAACACTGCTGGGCATTTATTCAAAGTACTTTAATTTCAATGGTGTCTGCCACATAAAAACTACACGCATCAGTCAAATCAGATTTAAAAAATAAAGGTTTACAGAGTTTGCCCCAAAATATTGTTTTTTTAAAAGCCTCTCCCCCCTATTAAGTTACACTTTGTGGAGGTACAGAAATTATTTTACTGCTACAATATAACCTGCATTATTAACATTGCATTAATAATATATCCTACAGCATTGATATTGCATTAAATATGTTTATTAAAGCTATTGCCACCATATTAACCTTTTTATTACAGGTGCAGCTATAATTATTTTATACACATTGCATGTTTGTGCTCATTCAGAGTTGATGCTCAGTCTATTAAAGAAGGTTTTACACAACAGATATGTCTTCACAATCTATGTGTGATGCTATGTGTGATGATGTGATGCTGCATACTCCTGAGGAAGGAGTGTGTGTGTTTTAATAAACTCATTGTTTGATTGCACTCTTCTGGGCCTCTGTTGGTTTGTTTCATTGCTCAACATTTATTGAATTCGGGACAACTTACTTCAATGTCTTTCCTGGAGCAAAATTCTGCTATTGGTTTGCAGTGCTAGCACGATCCCTCTTTTTTACATCTTGCTAGTCCAGTGATTTGTGATAAAGACAGAACTATTCTTCACATGCCTTCCCTTTAAAACATTGTGGTTCTGAAATTACAATAAAATTATAATAAAAGTCTCAGTACCTCAGTAGAACTTACCATTTCGGGATCATCTTCCTCTACATCCAGTGGTTTCCCTTCTTTCTTCAACTGTTTCCTTTTCTCTTTTACCTTTAAAATATAAAGAAACATCGCATTAAAAAAGTCCAGATAATGAAACTGAGTAACATGGAAAGGGGGGGGGGGGGGGGGGGGGGGGGCGCGCATTAGATATTTTGTTTTCATGGTGGAAAATACTCACCATATGCTCCACATATTCCTTTCCTGCATGAATCACATCTAAGGCTCTCTTCTTCTGCTCTGGATCCAGTAAGAGTTTGTATGCCTTGTCCACAGCTAGACATAGTATAACATTAAGGCTCGATTACAGAGTGGTTTTAATGTAAGATTAGCAGATAACTGTATCACAGAGGCTCTAACAAAGTCAAATTGTTGTTTTCATACTTTTTATTTTAATTTGTACAAAAACAACAATGAGACAGAAACTGGTTTTTAGGTTTTGTTTTTTTCCTCCAGAGTTTATTGAGTGTCCAAATAGCCAATAAAACCCATTTTAATTAACTTGGAGCTGTACAAAAATACAAGCCAATAAGTGATGTACGTGAGAATTGTTACCTTCGAACGCTTTCTGCGCTCTGTCTGGATCGCCCTGATTTTTGTCTGGATGGACCAAAATGGACAACTGCCAAGTAAAAGAGATTTAAAATTAAAAACAAAAACAGCATTGCAAAGAACACGCCATGTCTGTAAAAATTAGGTCACTGAAAAGCCTCTTCTCCATAACACTTCCTTACCGCCCGAAACCTTTTCTTCAGTTCATCATCTGTTGCCTCTGGATCAATTTGCAGAACCTGAAAGAGATTTGAAATCGACAATTGTTAATAGCGTTGGATCTCATAGCATTGATACATCATAAGCAGTTAGAGCTTTGAAAAATATAACTCTTGGGTTCTGTTATTAGGCTTTGGAAAAGTTTGTCCCTGACAGGTAACTTTGGTCAATCACAGATCCTTTCAGATTGGCTGAGTGAATAGTATGAGGAATCAAAATTATTGCACAGAATGAAGGAAGACTGTCACTTAAAAAAAACATGATTTGATTCCTAAGATCAGCACAACATTTAAAAGGGTACATTTTAAAATTGTTTCCTCTTCTTTGATTTAGGTCTAAGAAGATACAGATATGAAAATAATAAGGAAGCATCAAGTATAAATATCAATTACATAAGTTCCTAAAAGCTATATACATTATTGCAGTTCCTTTGTTAATTAGAAGTGAAGTGTGAATGAATTATTAAAAATGCTACATACATACATTGATAGGTAGCATATTTAACAATGATAATAATAATTAAAAACAAAACAAAAACGACACCATTAGTGCACTAGGTTACCTCAAAAGGGTTGAGATTGAAGTATGATGCGCCAGGTCTGAGCAGTCTGTCAATCTGCTGCTTGGAGGTTAACACAGAGTCTCGCTTCTCGATCTGCTTCACCTTTAAAAATGAATAGCAGCAAAACAAAACAGTGAAAAACTTCACAATGCAAAGGTCCTGGCAAACAAGGCTTCCGGAATACATTTTTATTTTCTTCTGAATTATGTCAGCCAGCTCCGAAGAATGAAATACGAAGAACGAGAAGGATGCTCTTAATTTTTTCAGGAAGCTATCCTCATTAAATAAATACAGGTCAACATGTACACTGACCCAGCAGCAGCTTCATAAAAGGCCCGCCAACGCAGTAACTCCTATTAAGCAAGCCATAGTTTAGGTAACATGGCTTGTAGTACTAGCTGCTGATAATAATGAATAAAATAAGCCCAAATAACAGTGTTTTTTTTTCGTACTAACAGAAGACTGAAGCTGCTCACAAACATCTCGTTTAACGTTAGCTTCTCGTTAGCTGATGTCAGCAGGCCTCGTAGGTGATAAACGCGGTAATCGCTCAATAACCGGCTTCAGTCGGTGCAAAGACAGCAACCGATACTTTAAAGTGAATAATCTAACTTTAAATCTGCTTTACCTCAGTGTAAAAATTTTGAAATAATTCATCCGACACATTATGCACAGAAGACTCTCCCTCGGCGGTCGCCATCTTCGCTCGGGTTTACATGTGACGTCGTGACATCACGTGACTACAGATTAAAAATAAACCTACGTAACGTAAGCACACGTTTTATAACAATTTTAAATATTGAAAAAATATGAAAGTGAATGAATGTGCTGGGTTAGAAAGGTTTAAAGGTTTTCAAATTAAAAACATTGCATTGGCATGTTTTGACATGACAGGAACTAGAAGACTTTACTTCCGCTTCGACGTTTTTTTAACCAACATTTAACATTTAGCGACGGATTACAAACAGCGGTCACTCCTTCACGACGCTTTGCTAAAATCTTTAAGCTGGTGCAGGACTCTGTTGTAACACGTCTTCAGCCTTTTTCCCCAAACCAGCCCCCACTGTCGTTCACATCTGCGTATTCAATGTATCACACTTGACTGAACGTCTAAGAATATACTTATAAGTGCCATGGTGCAGACATCCTGTGTGACTTATGCAATATTTATTTAAACGTTTAAGGCATGAAATTTCCTTTGCTTAGGTCAACTTTGTGCTTCCTGTATTTATTTGTATTGAGTGATGTGAGGCAGTGAGTTGAGTACAGTCAGCTTGATTGGCTGAGGTCTACAGTGAGCCACATATGCCCACTCTCCTATTGCCCATTTCCACTGGTTTGACTGGAAATGTGCTATGAGACAGTCAGCTATAGTTTACTGCACTCAGTGATTTCTAATGAGATCTCAGAAATGCTGTAGTGGTATAATATTGTGTTTATACAAAAGAAAAAAAATATGCACACACAAAGCTGCAAATTTATTTGTGCAATAACATGTATCAAACAGTCCGATACATAGATCGTTCCCTCTTCCAGCAGTAAATCTTTGAGCTGGATGAATGAGCAGTGGCAGCCTACTAGGCGGAGCCAAAGGCCTCTGATGGAGCTGTGGGTCACGTGTCCATCTTTTTCTTCGATTTCTGTCCAAAGACAAAAAAAAAAGGACATGTTTTTATTTATTTAAAAATCAAGCGCTATAAAATCTTCACATCTCTGATGCATAACATTGCTCCAGCTGAGAAGGGGATCATTTATACGATTACTACATTGCAAAACTTTCTGACCTCTGACTTCTGTTGAGCCTAACGTTGCTGATGTGCCCCCCTGGGTTCTGGACCTCTGCACCTTCCTCATCTTGTGGTATGTGGTTTATCATCAGGGATAGCAGTCCCTAGAAAACATACACAAAAAGCTTGCTAAAAGAAATCCTGGTTGATCGATTTTTAAACATTAACCATCAAACCCTGCACATGACTGTAGAGAGTCATATGATGCTCATTTATAAAATCCACAAAATCCATAACTTTATATATTTTTATTCTGAAAACCTTATAAGACTTACTTGCTCTGGGAAGTTTAGAACTAGGACATCCAACATTGTTTTAAAACATGAACTAACCTAAAAATAAAATCATATTTAGTCTTTCTGAGTATTACTTGATAATGAACAATCTTACCAATCAGTCCTTTCCATTTCTGTGAACCCATTCACATGGATGGGGGCAGCTCCTTTACTGCCTGGTGACAAGAGGCAACATATAAAGACACAGTTCTGACATGAGAGGCTGTTATGGAAACTCCAGCATTTGCAGGCACTTTAATCAAAATGTGTGTGTGTCAGTAACTAGCTCTACATCCCCGGCTTACCTGTGAAACACAAATAATGTAGCCCTTCTACTGCCATCTTGTGGCGGTAAAGGGTAAAGACATCAGTTTAGAGGTGCAGCCTTTGTTTAAACACAGGCCAGTCTCACAGATGTTTAAGTTAGCAGCTCAAAATCGGATTGAATAAATATGAAAAGTAACTTCTCTAGTAAATATGGACCCCCTAATTAACACCTATTCAGCTCTGAAAATAGCCAATAAGTGCAGCATCGGCAAAGGAAACAATGCACCACTGGTAGTGCTGGTGCAGAGCTGCTACCTCTAGTGGCACAGAAGGGGAAAAGTGTCCATTCCGCACCCACCGCCCAAATTAAAGAACGCGTGGAGACAACAGACGATTTTGGTGCAGTAAGCTGAGACAGGCAGCAGGTGTTTTGCATATTTTTAGGTTTACAAATGCTTACCAAATTCCTTGGCTGGCTGCCCTTCTGGCTGTTTAATCAGTCTAAATTTGTGCACGACTCCCATTGACCTTTAGATGAAAAATTGACATTATAATTGTGAATGAAGTACCCATTATTCCCATGTTCTCTAAACCCCAGAAATCTGCCGGTTTGAATTATTATTTTCAATGATTCTTCAATCAATTTTTGATTCTTCTTGATAGCCTGGAAAAGAGGAGAGAGAGAAAAAAAAAAATCACCCCCCCCCCCCAAAAAAAAAAAAACCCAAGGAAAAAAACGTTGATTCACAGCAGAGTATATTAGCAAAGAGATGATAAAAGCATAGTGTATAATTAGGGCTAGTGTTTCTCCAGTGATTACAATTAGCTAGAGAAGAGGAGACAGTACTCTGTGCAAGGCTAGCTCACCCTTGAGTACCGTTCAGGTGAGTTCCTCATTCTAGCGGTGCCGCTCTCAATGCTTCTCCACCTAGGCAGGTTGGAATAAGAGGACAGACACATGAAACAAAATACAATGACACCATGGTATCAAAACGCAATGGCTAAAAGAAACAAAACAAAAAGTTTTCTAAACAGATCCTGACAGGTGATCGCTTGCTATAGCTGGAGGTGCGTTTTAGGAAATTTGGATGGTCAGATCCTTGGGGTCTTCAAAAGGAGAGAAAAAGACGATGAGATGATGTGCAGATTTTGGAAATTAGCTGCAGAAAATCCATTCCAAGTCAAATGTGTTGCTCTAAATGTTGTAAGGAGGTCAGTATCAGGACCACAGACGTGTGAATAATTTTTTTTCTACTATTATCCAAAACTGTCCTTGTCTTGAAAGTTTGTGGATACAGAGCTTAAGTTTCATAAGATGTCAGCCCTAAAAAAAGAGGGGAAAAAACAAAACACTGGAGCTGGGAGGTGCTGGAAATTTACACCTGTGAAAATCCTGTGTTAGCTACCCACTGCTCTCCAATTATTAAATGTTATACCGGTCAATAAAAAGCTCAATAAGCATTTGCATTATTTTCACAAGAGTAAATTGCTTTCCATCTTCTCGTCATAAACGACAGCATTAAATGACGGTAGGCTGGTTGTTCACCGTTTGACAGACAGGAACAATCTTGGGTAATTGCAAGGAGTCCAATTTACAGTGCGGTCCCTTTAATTGTTGCTGCAACATTCACAACATGAATTCAGTGTGCAGGATATTACTGCAGTCTGAAGAATAAGGAATACAAAAAATAAATCCTGCTTTTGTATCATCCAGACACCTTTCGAATTCTCGTCCCGTTGTCTGACTGCGCAATTTCAGTCGTTTGTGATTAACCTTTGAGAGAGAAAGAATTTGACTTGGAAAAGAAGATATTCATCCAAATGAGAGAATTGAGATTAAAAATCAAATCAAATACTGAATGACAACACGGAATTTGAGTATCTGACAATTGACTGATGCTCAGCTGAGTTTTATTGAAACGGAACAAACGTAAAAGTTATAAATACAAAGAACATCAGAGAACAAACTGCTATGGCTCTTAAGGTAAGCCAAACCAAATTCTACTGGGCAAGTTTAAAGAAAACATAGGAAGTTATGGTATCAGTTTAAAAAACAAAAAAACACAATTTGTCTATATCTAGAAACGCTAGGCATACACTTTAAACATTACAAAACTTTGATTTTTCTTCCTTCCTGTGGATTCTTTTCTCCACCGTTGCAAAAACAAAAAGAAAAAAAAATGACGTAAGAAAGCTCTACCATATGCATTTATTTACAAGCAAGTCCCTAAAGCAACTATGAGAAACCACAAATAAAGGGAGTACAAGAAGGAGAAGGGAGGAAAGGGGCATGGACAGAAACTTCCTGCAAGGCAATATTCATTATTTAATGTTGTCTCAGACTTTTTGAGAAGGAAATGTCCACTTTTTTTCTTTTTGTGTGTGTAAATGTTCATTGTTGGCTTTAAAAAGAACCAGGAACAAAAAGGAACAATAAAAGCGTTTTTTGAGTGTTTTTCTTTTTTTAAAGACACGTGTCCCAATGTAACTGTAGGAGTAGGAAATGATTCACCACAACGGTTACGTTCATTTCTTCAGCCAAAAGGCTTTCCAGCCAATCATCTTGAGCCAATTCTGGGGTCTGTCCATTTATTTTTATTTTTTCTGAGATATATACAGATTTTTTTTTTCCACGAAGGATGAAGAATAAAAAGTCAATCAAAAACATTGTGGCCAATCTCCTGTTTGTTTTTTTGTTTTTTTATTGTTGTTTTTCTTTTTTTTTTCTCTTTTCTTTTTTTTTTGTTGCCAAATACCTTTTGGTGCATCTACTTCCACTGTTGCCCATAAGAATCCTGTGAAAACTCCATGGTGTCATTACTGTAACCATAGTTACCAGAATAGTCGGCCCCTTGCTGCAGGGGCTGCTGGGCGATGGGCTGGGACCCCCAGTTCTGTTGGTTGTTGGTCTGGCGGCGCTTGGAGTCAGGCTGGTTAAACACGTCTGCCTTCCTCTTTCCGCCGACGTTGCCGCCGCGATTGCCCCTGGCCCCGCGAGGACCGCGGCCCCTCTGAGGCTGGAAAGGGGCACCTCGCCCTCCTCGGCCACCCCTCGGACCACCGAGGGGTGGCCCTCTTTGGGCGTAGCCACCCCGGCCTCGTGTCGGTGGAGCTCCACGAGCCCTGGGAGGAGGTGGACCTCCCCTGCTGGGACGAGTACCACGGCCCCTCATGGTGTACACGTCTTCGTAGCCGTAGTAAGGGTCTTCATAGCCACCACGGTAGTCATGATAGTCGTAGCCATAGTAGTCATCGTAGTAGTCATCATAGCCATAGTAATCAGGTGGATAGGCATAGCCCCCTCGGCCACCACGGCCCCTGCCTCGGCCCGGCGGAGGCATGCGTGGAGGTGGATAGTAGTAGTAGTCATCATACCTGGAAAGAAGAAGATATCACTTCAAGCAGTTGATTCCTTAAATGAGAAGACGTCAGCTGACCAGTCAGATGTCTCTGACTCACCCCGCATTTCTGGTAGTCTGACGAGCTGCTTGGCGCTCTTTCCTCTTCTTGTCTGGGGGCTTTGCCAAGACAATCTCAATTTCTTCTCCTCCCAGTTCCTTCCCATTCATCTCCTCCATTGCCTAATCAAACAAAACAATCAGTTTCTCATAAAAGAAACTCACGGAATCGTCACACAAGCAAAAAGGTTTGGCCAAAGCACGAGAAACTCACCTTTACGGCAGCATCCCTCTCTTCAAAATGGACAAAAGCGTAGTCTTTCAATTTCTTCACTCGTTCCAGCTTTCCAAACTGGGAAAAGGTCTTTTCAAGAAGCTCCTCAGTCACTGCTGTTGCCAGCTTCCTCACAAAGAGCACCTTTACCTGTAACAACAGAGGAAACAGTATGTTTGTCGCACTGGAATGCAGAGCATTCCTGATGTGTATTAAACAATGGGACACTAAAATCACTAACCTTAGCCATGACCTCTGGGTCTGGTTCAGCTACAGGGTCAGCCCACTCCACAGTGACCGGGTTCCCCCACACTTTGACCTTGCCGCTCATCAGGCGACGGCGAGCCTGTGCCGCGGACTTGTGGTCCTCATACTCGAGGAAACAGAAACCACGGTTCTTTTTCTTGTCATCCGGCTGATGATACAATATCACCTCTTGGAGACCCTCTGTGAGGTAAACAATAACATCTGACTTTCACAACCATTGTTGTGTGTGTTTATCAATCATTTTTAAGCACTGATAATTTGTTTAAATGAGTCTCTAAGAAACAAAAACCTGCATGTTAGAAACAAACCTGTCACTTTGCCAAAGTCTTCCAATATACTTTCTCTTGTTTTGTTCTTTGGAATCGATCCGACAAACAGGCGATTGTTTGCAACAGATATACAAACTCCCAAGTACTTGCCAGGGCGGATTTCATGGTTATCACACTGTAAAAAAAACAACAACAAAAAAACCCCAGACAAGTTAACAAATGAGTGAAATGAGCTGAAAATACTGTGAAGCACAAGTTATTACACTTTCTAATAAGTAAACCTTTAAGTCTATTTCTCCTCAAGCTGTTAAAATATGGACTGATATTTCCCGCGACATTACTTACAAGCTTCACAGCCTTCTGTGCATCATCCTTATTGCAGTATGTGATGAAGGCATAACCTCTGTTCTGACCAGATAAAGGGTCCATCATTAACCTGAGGTCCCAGATGGGACCAGCAGACTCAAAGAGCGGCACCAGCTCATCTTCATACAAATCCCTGGGGATTTTTCCAACAAAAACCTGAGGAGAGGACAGAGGGGAAAGAAATGTGAGAGAGCGTAATGATTTGCAAAACATTAAGCTTTTAGTCTTTATGAATGACATTTAGCTTATATTTTCTCAATCTTACTCAAATAATAAAACCCAGCCTTGGAAATCATGACAGACAATTTTTTAATCTGTCAATCACTTCTCTACCTCAGTTCCACTGCCTGGATGAGTGCCTTTGAACACATCCTCAGGTGGAGGACCCCCATATTTTCTCTGGCCTGTAGTGACATCCAGGGTGTATCCTGTGCGCTCCAACAGGGCCTGAAACACACACACACACACACACACAAAACAAACATTAACTGAACTGCGGCTGCAGAGGCGTGTTTATATGACATTCAATCTGACCCGCTACACAAAAGAGCTTAGCCAAATGACTTTGTTTACCTTTATTTTTGCCTCATCTGGGCCCTTGGTGGACTCTTGTACCTTACTTCCTTGTTTTTCTCTCTGCCTGTAGGTCTTCATAACTCCACAAAGGAAAGCACTTTTATTCTGCAATGAAAAACAAAATCAAATGAGATAATCAATTTGCAACAATTTGTGTCAAGTTAAAACTCCTGTCAAGGGCAAATAGACATGGGTCTATTCATTTTCTCCTATGTGGATACCTGTACATGGGACAGGTCGCTCTCTTTGAACTGCTGCAGCACAGTAAGCGCTCCCTCCTCATTGAATTCCCGCAGTGCATCGATAGCCCTTTCATCCAGGTCAACGTATGCCACTAGGCCTACGGGTACAATGGACGTTCAGCATCAGGCTCAGCTACAGAAAAGCAGCTATACATTATTCTTTTAGTGGAAATAAACAAACAGCCACTCACCTGTCTGGAAGATATTATCTAGACTTTCAGCTACTTTCTGGGGCAGCCCAGCATCAAGGAGGGTCTGGTAGTTCTCTGTGTGTGTTGTGGTCACATCCATAGGCTCTTCCTCCTCCTTTGCCGGGGCAGAACTACCGTTTACCTCAGCAGCAGCCATTCTCCTTCAGCAGCAAAGCAAAGAAATACATTTTAATGGTTCTTTTTAAGAGTTTATTTTACTTAAAATCAGACCAATAAAAAGAAAGATCCACGATCCTAAACTACATTTCAATCTTTATGTATGTCATCAACTCAAATGCAGTTAATCAAGTTGATTTACAAGCTTTATGTTTTCTATTTAATTACAAAAAAATAAAAAATAGGACTCACTGGAACTGTAGTTCTTATAAATGTAATTTAATAACTATAATTGGCGTCGACACGTTATAATGTACTGCACAACAACAACCTGGTCACTTCAAGAAAACACGTACAGCCTCAGTCCCGCCCCCCTTCACATGCAGCTTGCAAGCCAGCGAAATGAATGCTTTTCTTTTTATGTATTTACGTCCATATGTTTTTGACCCAACACCCTCTTCTACAAGTAGACAACGCTGGATAGATTTTACAGCATTTTTAGTCAAGAGGGATCCCCGAATACGTTATCTTGCCCTTGCGGAAAAAAACAAAACAATGATGATGGTTAGCTTTCTAGCTGGCTAACGAGCTTACATACGAAGGCCTCGCCGTGCAGAAAGACACCTTTCGCAAATCAAGTACACGCGCGCCCCGTACACGGGCAAACACACAGTTAGCGAAACTCACCAGAGCGAATCAGGAAACTAACTCCGACGGGTGTTAAAACGTGAAACGACTAGCCTATCGGACATACAAATAGTGTCTAAATGCGCGGAATATGTTTGAGTCTAACCCACGAGACAAATTTCCAGACAGATACGGTCTCGTCGTCGGCTCGCCGGAACAACGCCACTGCTTCGAAATCATCGCGAGATGTGGACGAAAACTCGCCGAGTATGTTCGTTTTGACAGGCCAGGCCGGGCGTGCTCGTATCGGACAACCTGAAGCTTATAGTAAGTTTAAGACGTATGCTTACCGCTTATAAGCAATGAAGTGAGCTGAGCTTAACGCCAACCAAACCAGGCGATAACCGGGGCCAAGCTCAAAAGGGCTTTGCAACTCAAACTAAGCGGGTAGCGCTGGGATCAAAAACGAGCCCTCCATCAGCTATCCAACCACGGAGAATGAACTATAACTGGCACCGCTTTAATCCAATGGGAGCCACATTTCTACATACAGGATCAGCCTCCTTTTTCTAAAAAACAAATCAAAGCTCAAAGTAAAAAAAAAAAAAAAAAGTTAGGCAATAAAGGAGAGGCAATTAATTCTGGATACATGTGAAAATTAATCATTTTATTTTATTGTTTTTGAAGTTATAGTGTTAACATGACCTCAGCTTTACATAAGCTGGACAAAAATCAATGCCTAATAACCATTAACCTTTTGATACGTCTGGGTTCCTAAAGAGAAATAACAAGGTTCAGTCGTCATGTTTAAGCTTCCTGATTTTGCCCTTGTGGCGATCGATTTCCTTCTGTAGACGCTCAATCTCCTTTTTGTGGTGCTCAATCTCTTCCGTATGATGCTTCCTTAGTGCTTCCATCTGCTCCTTCTCCTTCTGCCTACAAGCGGAAAAAACAAACAAAAAAAAAAGTTAATGGGTGAAAGTGTTGTGGGGAAAAAATAAAAATCCCAGGGAATATTTACCTGAAGTATCGCTCCTCTTCCGCTACTTCTCTCTTTCCAAATGCACCTCCGGCCTCTCTCACAGAGCCTCCTCCACCACCACCTTTCCCAGCTCCCTTGCCCAACTCACCAAGCTAGAAGAAAAAAAACAAAACGATAGACATCAAAGTGCAAGTGCTATTATATTAGGACCAACATTTCTGTAAATCAAGACAAGTGCATTTATTTTCCATCTGACCCACAAGTATACGCTCATCCATCACAAGTTAAAATCTTGACACATTGGAGATGGTGGCACTGACAAAATGACAGAAGGCTCAGCTGAAGATGTAAAGATCTTCACTGGGATGACCAGATTGGACAAGTTTAGAAATGAGTACATTTCGAGCACTTGGAGATAAAGTTAAGGAAGCAAAGCTGAGATGGTTCGTACATGTGTAAAGGAAGGATAGTGGATATATTGGATAAAGGCTGTTGAAGATGGAGCTGGCAGGCAGAGGGAAAAGAGGAAGATGTCAGAGGAGGCTCATGAATATAATAAAGAAGAAGATGCTTAGGGATGGGGTGATATGAGCTGGAGACAATCGATCTGCTGTGACAACCTCTAAAGGAGGCAGATGGATGTTGTAGTAGAAGTGTGCCAGGCAGCAGCTCATACTGAGTGTACAGAATGTGGAATAGACTACAGTGATCTTTTTGACCTTTGACCATTTTCATTGGAGTCTGAATAAGGTGTGCCAACCTTCAACTGAAATGACACAGTAAGGTTAGATTTTTCACTTCTTTCACGGACTCCTTTCAGCAACAATATATGTTTGAAACAATGAATAAAGCTTAATTTAATTAATTTTTCCTTCCAAGATAAGGGGCTTGCCACATTTCAGCAGTTTTGCACATAAATGCTGGTGATTTCAGGTATTTACACAACTAAAAAGGGGATAAAATATTTATTTTATCCTGTTCATAAGAACAGCGTTACAATTAATGTCACATACTTAGTCTATATAGCCATAAACCAACTGACATGTCGCAAAAAAGTGAGTCAGTAAAGTGTTTAGGGGTAAATAAAACTGCACATACATCATTTTGCGTGTTTTTCATTGCAGCCATGAGGGATCTTCTGTCGTCTCTATTTACAAACATCACTGTTTGCTTTTTCCACCAATTAAGTCGCATTTTTGACCACCTGGCTTCCTCGCGAGCCTTTTACTGATATGGCAGACGTTAGCGAGCTAGCTGCTAACGTCCAAAACTGTCACCAAACCCACCAAAGTTTACCTGATCAGATGCCATTCTGATCTGAGAGGCGACGCATCTCCTCAGGTTTGCCCCCAGAAGAAGTCTCGCCATTGCCACTCAAATAACAGCTAAAACAACTGCACCAAAACAGAGAAAAGTTTAGTGCGACTAGTTGTCCTTTTAGCACAAAATGCGGAAATTTGAAGTAAACGCCTTGTATGGGCGTGGAGCATACAGTTTGTGGCACATGCGCGCTTGCTGCTGCCACCACCCGGCGAGGGGGAGAAGTGCAGCAGTTCCGTCCATATGGCTCCATCTTAAATTTCGTATTTCAGCTTGTTTCAGCACTTTCAGGTGATTTTTTTTAGCTTTTCAGTCCAGAAGTCATCTGCATAAGATCTAAGAAACAAATCGCGTGCATACACATTAAATGTAATTTCAAGTGGATCAGTCCAGTTTCTCAAATGCCTCACACCACAACATTTCTGATTTGTCTGGATGTAATCCCAGGTGATAGGAATTGCAGAAAAGTTTAAAATTTCAAATCCTTACTGACAATAATTTTCTAAAAATAAATGAATATAAAAAAAATAAATAAAAAGAGACATTTGAAATTCCAATATCTAGACATCTAGATGACCTTGAGCCCGATCCTTCATATTTTTAAGGATATATATCTTTTATTGCTCTCTGGATATGGACTTATGGAGTGCAGCTGACGTTAACCCCAAATGATGGATGCTTAAATTTCCTAAAATATCTGGATGTTTGCTATCTGACAGCAGATTTGGAGGCCTGTAGAAAACACCATCTTGCAGGTAGAGGACTGATATTCTATTTACAGCTGAGATGACCAAATCCCAACAAATTAATGTGGGACAAACACAGCGGTGCACGTTACTAGTGCTGAGCCTTTTTGGTAACTTGTAACATCCACTAATTGGCAAAATATTATGCAGGTTAACATACGTCTGAATAAAAATAAAAAGTTTTTCCTTTTACACTCACTGAGTAAGAGCCAGGCTTTAGAATAGTGTCCTGTGCAGCAAGTGAAAATGTAGGATGTGATCTCAAGATGTGGGACAGGAGTGCCAACACTGTGCAGTCCCACTTAAAGAGGGACAGCTGATTGCCCTATTTACAGCTTCTCATATACAAAGCACATAACACTCAACAATCCAAGTCAACTTTGTTTCACAGATATTAATGGGATTAATTATCATGGTATGGTAAAATCCAAATTAAGCTAGTATTTTCTGTATATCTATATATTAAATTTTGTGATGGTGTCCTTTCTCATTTCCTTGATATTTATCTACATCAGCCAAAGATGATTTTGAAAACAGAACAAAGTCTTTTATTTCAGTTCAAGTTTTTTTTCTGGCCAAGAAGAGAGGGTGTGTGCTGGATGCCTCAGCACAACATAACTGCAAAAACAAGCAGATACGCAGAGATAAGCAGAACCTAATTAAAAGATGAGAGAGAAAAACATGATAAATTACAATTTATTTATTGAGGAACGGGATCTGCTAGGGATTTGACAAGGAACTAATGGGATCACAGTGGGGTTTTAGTGAGCATCTTGTCAGGTACTCCAACTGTGAAACGTGGTGGTGTATATATACATAACTTGGACCTGCTTTGCTATTACTGACAAACCAGTGACGTCCAAATTATACCAGCAAATTCTAAAGGAAATATTCCAGGCCACAGTTTCAAGAGAAAGTGGGTCATGCAGCAAGACAAAGACAGTCTGCACATGAATTTGCCTACAAGAGAATGATCAGAGAAGAATGAACTCAATGTTCTGATTATTATCCAACGGATACACTAGGAGGCAGTGGGTACACATCTTAGCAGAAAATGCAAGTATATGTAACCCAAGCAAAGATTAATTGCTGTAATAAAAATATACTGGAGATATGCAGTTAATGCACTGAGGGTAGAGGAAAACTGTTTCATTGTACTTGGCAGGAAGATTAAAACAATTTGGGCTGAGATTAGAGGGTAAAAAAGAGATTTAAAATGAAATTCAACAAGGCCTAAAGCTATGCATAATTGATTTGTATTCAGAAGGACACAATTATACTAAAAATGAACAATTTTTAATAAGTGTCCTTTTTTTATAACAGTCAAAATGCTGGCAGCTATTCTGGAAAATAAAACAAAAACCCCATAGACTAAATTTGCATACTGAATAGAACAAATCATGTCAAACGTTTGATTAGAAAGAACATGTTGAAAACAAAAGGTTTTAAAGGGACCTTTAAAAAAATTGGGGGATCATGTTGGTTTGTTTTTGTTGTATTTTATGAATTCCTCGCTGAGTTAGCTTTTTTCGATGGCAAATATTTAGACATATTTACTGCTGCACAAAGCCAGGTAGTGTCAGATTTACTGATTTTTCTCTTCACAGATATATAATGGTGAATTATTTTGAAGTTTATTTTCTAAGAATTAATCATAAGCTTTGATATGAGAAGGCAGAACAGTGACTGCTGGGTACAGGAGGTGATGACTGTCTGAGATTACGGTCAAACAGAAGTCAGGCTGGCTTAATTTGATGTTTGGCATACTTTCATGTGTTATAGGAGAGCTTGTGAAAAGAAATACATTACCAGTTACACAGAAAACTGCACCTTGAACTTTGTTGGTGGATAAATTTCCCAGTTATTGTAAAAGCTGACCTCACAGGAGGTCAGCTTTGAGGGGTGGCTGTAATTTAGCGGGCAGAGCAGGTCATCTACTAAATCAGAGGTTTGGCGGTTTGATCCTTGGCTGCTCCAGTTTGCATGTCGAAGTATCCTTGGGGCAAGATACTGAATCCCTGGCTGCTCCCGGTGCATTCATGGGAGTGTGATGTACCACAGGAGATAAGATGTACCACAACGTAAGGAGTGCTCTACATGTTGATAAATATGTTTTTTTCCTTTCGATTAGATGATGGGTGAATGAGACATTCACATTTATGTTGTATAAACTGCTTTAAGTGCTCAAGCTGAGCAGAAAAGTGCTTCATAAGAACCAGTCCATTTACTCTATGTTACCATCTTTTGGACAATTTTGAGAGTGCATTTATATGCAGGAGGGACAGTTCTTATGAAACTGAATAATGCAGCCTAAGCAAGTTTTCTAGTTACTCAACACAATTCGAATTTTCCATACAATGACATGAACTGTTTATGCTTGTAATTGTAGTTACACTGAACTGAGGCTGCAGTCGGTTTTTGCCCCTGAAAAGCTGAGGACTGTTTGTCACCGGAAATTCATTCCCCCTATTCAACCAAGAATTCCGATTCAGTTTCACTCAGTCTATTTACGCTAACATAATAAATTCTTTCCTGGACTCAAGTCTAACGCACATAAGTGGGAAAACATATCATAAATTGTGAAAGACTGAATTTACCGTCTGATGCAGTTATGTGTTTTGCAACAATATAAAATATAGACAGCGAGTCCTCATCTCTCAAGTGCTGGATGAGACACACTCGGCAGGACAAAGGGAAGCTTTGCACAGCAAGGATAGGTTGTAGGTGTTTAGTACAGATGAGTCATAATGGAGTCCCATTGATGAAGAGGCCCCGCTCACCACCTCACCCCACCCGACAATGCTCATCGCAGCACTGAGTAGTGTAAGCTCAGCATCCCTGACACTTTCATCATCTGAATCCAGCAGAGTTGAGGGTCAATGAGCAAGTGTTGGCGTGGTGCTTTTGCAATGACGTGTTGCTTCCTGTGAAACCGTTAAGTTCAGTGATGACCATGAGGATGTGGAAGTGCTTGAGAAAAGAGAAAAACATGCAGACCTGTTGAGACACTTTATTCTGTGAAACAGCCTTGGTCTGCAACTATGGAGGACGGGGCAAAGGGGACCATTTTGCTTTACCAGGTTAGATCCGACAATTAAGTGACATGCTTTTCAATATTAATACGCTTCAGAATTAGTAACAGGATGTGCACGGCTGAGGTAGTAATGCCCTTCCAACGAATGGTGGCAGTATGCACTCATATAAACGGAGAGGATCTGCTGTCTGTTGCAATGAATATACAATAAGCTGCTGTTCATATATCTAGTTAGTTAATTAAATAGTTATTGATGCTTTACATTTTAGGGCACAACACCACAATGACATTTATTTACTCAAACAACAATGCACACACACACACACACACACACACACACACACACACACACACACACACACACACACACACACACACACACACACACACACACACACACACACACACACACACTACCAACTAATTAAAACATGACTATATAAATATGGCAATGCTTTAAAGTCTCTCAGGGGAATGAGTTTCTCAAACTTTAAGCTGTGCTGCAGCTCCTCCCATTATTAAGGCTCATATATATACTGAACACTGAACGACAGTCACGCAAACAATCTCATCTACTCTTGCAGTCCACCATGATAAGTGTTACTTTCATTTTATTGAAGTGAGGATAGAAACCGAGTGAATATTTCTGTGCAGCAGTGATCATTATTGCACACAAGACACAAAGAAGTGACTAATTCTGTTAGACATAACATGTAGCACATCCATGACCACATAATTTTCAGTATATTAGACATAAATAACTTTAATATGCATAACAGATTAACGTAAAATTGCCCAAATTGTGTCTGATTTCATTTTATGTGCAAGAGAAAAATGTCAGCCGCTGTGCTGAATCAAATTGAACTTTGAGGGCTGCTTATGTGTGCGGATGTGCACATATGTCTATGTATGGGCTTCCGGTCCACAGGATGCAAAGCAGCCGGTTACCTGAATCCTTTCACTGCTGTTCACCTCCTCGGCTCAAGTGTTGCCATAGGAAATTGTATCCTGGCAACAGCACTAACCTGAGCAAAGACAAAGTAAGGTCATGCAGAAGACAAGATGTGGCACAATGTTCCTGCATGATCAGTCTCTTTTCATACCCTCTGCATCGATGGACATTTATTTCAATTTTGCCACGATATCCGTTTAGCATGTTTGCAGTTTTTTAATTTTGCATAACATTTCATGAGAATTCACATCACCTTTGCATTTAACAGCCTTTCTGGTGCAGGGCTTATTACAAAATCTCATGTTTGGATATCATATATGTCCTGTTTAGCAGTGCATCAATAATTTCACCACAGCACTTCAATTAGAAATTCATTCACACCTCTGGGGAAAAGTTTTGTTGAGATAATAGGGCTTCTTTGGCATGCTTCTGAACTACAAGACCCACGAGTACCCTACATTTCCCTTAAATGCCCACTGACCTTCGCAGATTTAATTAAAAAAAAAAAACCCTTTAAAATGTAGATTCATTATCTGACATCATGTGAAACTTTGATTTTGTTAAAGTATTCTTGAGGTTATCTGAATTACCTGTAGTGTGCCTGTATCGATATTAGTGTATGCAGTTAGGCTTTGCTAAATGACTATTATATTGCTGCATAATCATAACTCTATTCCGAGGAACTGTAAGCTTTGATATTCTGTAAAAATAATCCCAGATAAATTCTGCACAAGAACTCAGACTTATTAGTTTCCTTCGAGTGCATTGAGCTTAGCTATTGCACAGGGGCTACTGATGCAGAAACCCCTTGTTTCTAATAGCCTTCATGAACTGCCTGGATGCAGACACTGTTGCCATGGTGACCACCAGGACTGATAAAGGGGTCGAGGTTCTTTGTGTGATGTACATTCAAGGTCTTTTGGCAAAGCAGAGTTGCAGACACTAACTACCAGAATTAGCATTGAATTAGCAGCACAAACTCTTTCTAACCGCTGTCGCACCATTAACAAACAATTGAGAGGTTTGTAGTCTCTATTTACACATTCAGTCTTGAATAAAAGGCAGAAACAGCATTAGATCTCTCTAAAACATACAACACTGCAACATTAAAAAGCTCTTCAAGGCATTACTTAGGGGTTGAAAAACTTGTTGAAGCATTCATTATTTCTAGGCTGGACTACTGTAATTTATTTGATCCAGAATGCAGTGAGAGTGCTGATAGGGACTAGAAAGGCATCCCATACTTCTCCAATATTAGCTTTTCCTCATTGACCCCTTTTAACTTCAGTGTTGAATTTAAACATTTTTCTTAAATGATCAAACTCCATCTTATCTTAAAGACCATATCGCCCCAATAGAGCACTTCATCTAGGACTGCTGGCTTACTTGTGGTTCTTAAAAGGAAAAAAAACAAGCAGAGCCTTCAGCTTTCATCCCTTAGACCAGCTTTAAATGTTTCCTTTGTAATTAAGCGCATATTTAGAGCTTAATCAGGTGACCCAAAATCCTCCTGTAGTTCACCTGCTGCTCAGACTACTGCAGGACGTCAATTCATACAGTACTGAACACAGTAATGTACAATTAAAATTATTCTTTTGATAACAGCCTTGATCAAAACTAGTTACTTATGGCAATCCATTCAATAGTCACATCATAATCTTCCTTAAATTTAAATATTCCTTGTATATATATATTTGTAAACATTTTCACAAGAAAAGAAATGGGGATATCCTGTTGTGACACACCAACATCACCAAGATTCCTTTTAATATCAGTCAGTACCTGTAGGTGTAATTAGCATGACTAAAATATATATCTTCTCTTCACAAAGGAGTACCAGTGCCTTTCCACAGTCTAGCTGAGTAGCCTGGTCAATATTCACTGTAATATTTAAGCTCTCTTTCCACCAGTCCCAAAGACATTCATTAGCCTCATTAGTTGGCCCTGGGGTTGGCGCACCATCTGAAAGTAGCCCACCATGAAGCCACTCTCAAGAGAATGGTGGCCTTTAGCTATGACGCACGAGCCAGCTGTAATCCACCACACCTGGACTTTTGCCATTAAGCAGTAAAGGAACCACATGGGAGGTGGGCATATTTTAATGCACAGTGATCCTTTATCAACCCTAATCAGAGTGGAAAGTGCAAGAAAGAGAGAAAGTATGTGTGTGAGAGAGAGAGATGCAGATGTGTGCATGTGTTTGTATGGGCAGGTTGAAGTGCTTATTTGAGGTCAGTGGGAGACCATAATAATATCAACCTCTACAGCACTTCTCCTCATGCTGGCTCTCTTTGCTGATTTCCTGAGTGGTATGGAATTGCTTCAAATATACATTCATATTCAAGAGAAATTCTGCTATCAGAAGCAGAAAAACCCAACAGTTTAAGCGTCTCACAGTCAAGCTTTTGGATCAGTTACGCTCTGGATAACACGAGTGTCATTTGAGCTGAAGGACATGCTGTGCCACAGCTGAAAACAATGGATGTAGCTAATCTTCTGAGCAGAGTTTTTGTTCCCCACTAATGACTTAAAGCTGGCACAGATTTTGTAACAAACAGCATGACACAGTGCGTTTAAACTAACAGAATCATTGCTGAAATCTGATTTCTTCTATCTATCAGTTTATATTGTAAATACTGAGATACATAATACATATTTAGACAATGAATTATGGAAATATAAAGCCCATATTCTAAATTAAAGATACAGATTAACAAAGGAACTCAATATACAAACGTCCAACAAAACTGAACATTCAGTATTTTCTGCAGAAATGTAGAAAACAGATCCAACACGGTGTCTATTATAATAACAGTTTCTGCTCATATGACATGATTTTATTACTAGGCAGAGTTTGCTTAATTTTACTTTTTTTTTGTCTTTTTTTAAAACTAACTTTATTTAAAGTAAACAAGTTTACATATAAAATGCACATACACATACAATTACATATACAAAACCATGAGCACATACAAAAGGGAGAAACAAGGAGGAAAATCTAGCATCTGAGTCCACACAACGTTCACAAGACTTACAGTTTTAATTCGTTCCAGGGGAAAACTTTCCCAAGTTTCAGGTCCATTGTTCGTCTTCTCTGCAGGTCTGTAATGATATGTTTACTCACCACATCACTACTTATCATCTTTTGTTCAAGTACTCCTTTGGCACATGCTTAATTTTACCAGATCTCAAATTATAATTTGGAATACCACAATACATCTAACAATTTACTGTGGAGGATGCAGGTGTTTCCACACCTGCAGAAATTACATTACATTACATAACGTTACACAGACGTGAAGCTAATGTTCTTCTCAGGGTGAATGAGCAGGTGCAATTTGACTGTCTTGCTCTACAATATGTTGACAGGTTGAGGAAGCACTAATTGAAAGACACTGACTGGCTCCAGGGATTTAATCCAACTGTTCAATGAGTCCAACTGTGAAGTGGTTTATGTAATTACTGTTTTATCTCAGATAAAATGTCACCTTTTAAGGTCATGCAAATGACAGTTATGCCAATAGTGGCATCAATAATAGGCGCAGGTATTAAAGCCTTTCTTTAGTTTTGGTGTTGCCATCGGTGTTTGTTATGCAGGGTATTGATTATCCACTTGTTATTGGTGTAATCTTACCCTGCCCAGAGTGTGCAAAACTATTTATTTAGAATTTTCTAATGGAATTAAAAACCAACATCATTCTGGAAAGGATATTACCACGGCGGCTCAGGAATTCTTCGAAAAACCATTTTCAGTTAACATAGTTTGGCTCTACATCTATAGTGCAAGTTAAAACTCTACCAAACAAAGCAAAAGCCATATATCAGCAATACCCAGAAACGCCACCAGCTTCTCTGGGCCCAAGCTCATGTGAGATGGACTGATGTAAAGTGGAAAAGTGTGCTGTGGTCTGAAAAGTCCACATTTCAAATTGTTTTTGGAAATCATGGATGTCGTGTCCTGTGGGCCAAAAAGGAAAAGGACCATCCAGATTGTTATCAGCGCAAGTTCAAAAGGCAGCATCTGTGATGGTACGGGGTGTGTTAGTGCCCATGGCATGGGTAGCTTGCACATCTGTGAAGGCACCATTAATGCTGAAAGGTACGTACAGCGATGTCTTTTTTAGGGACGTCCCTGTTTATGTCAGCAGGACAATGCAAAACCACATTCTGCATGTGCTACAACAGCCTGGCTTCGTAGTAAAAGAGTGCGGGTACTAGAGTAGCCTGCCTCCAGTCCAGACCTGTCTCACATTGAAAATATGTGTCGCATTATGAAGTGCCAAATACGACAATGGAGACTCCGGACTGTTGAGCAACTGCAGTTGTACATCAAGCAGGAATGGGAAAGAATTCCACCTCCACAGCTTCAACAATTAGTGTCATCAGTTCTCAAACACTTATTGAGTGTTGTTAAAAGTTATAACACAGTGGTAAACATGCCCCTGTCCCAGCTTTTTTGGAATGTGTTACAGGCATCAAATTCAAAATGAGTGAAGATTTACAAAACAACAAAGTTTATCCGTTTGAACAGTAGATATCTTGTCTTTGTAGTGTCTTCACTTGAATATAGGTTGAAAAGGATTTGCAAATCATTGTATTCTGTTTTGATTTACGTTTTACACAACGTCCCAACGTCACTGGAATTGGGGTTGTATAATATTGCCTATAAAGGCAACAACAGAATTTGTACTATTCTAACAAGCTTGAAATAGCTGCTAATAGTTGGTGTAGCCAATTTTATTCTTCAATGCAGACTGAACTCTCTTAAGCAAGTTCTATTATAATTTATTTAAGTAATCTTCACGATTGTTCTCCAGGCTTCTTGAAGGATATTCAAAGCTCTTTTTTTTGGATATTGGCTGCCTTTTATTTTGTTCTCTGTCAAAATGATGCCTCACTGAGATTTGGGCTCTGGCGAGGCAAATCTTTCAGTGATAGTTTTACATTGTGTGCTTTTCTATCCATGCATGCTTTTACTGCACTGGCGGTGTTGGAATCATTGTTATACTGAAAAATGAAGAATGAAGTGAATTAGACACTTTACAGGTGGCATTGCAGGGTTATCATGATGGTAATTTTGTAAAGATGTTCAACTGTGTTTTGGCTTGAACCAAAGAAGATCCCCGCCCCCACTCCCCCAGATATGCTGAGTCTTCAGCTAATAGCTCTTTGGGTATCACCTTGTTGATGCCAAAATGTTATACCTGTGTTATCTTTTTTTGCAGATTTAACTAAAAACATATAATTGTGGTGCGGCTCATTGCATGAGGATGCTTGCTAGTATAGCTGTCTATTAAGTCTATGTAAACAGACCTATTTTATGGCAGCAGAAAAAGAACAAAAACAAACACAAACATAAGCATAATAATAATAATGGCTGAGCTCCATTAAGTAGCACAGTAAACGTTCACAGAGAACCAGCACACATAAAAGGAGCGGAGTGCAGCAATTGTTAATATACCTGCTGTAACTGGTGATGAGTCAAAATATCTGTTTGTGACTAACATATGTGCACGGATAATAATTTGAAACATTTTAAATTAACTTTCAAACTGAATTACAGGGAAAAGACAAGAAAAAGATAATCAAGCTCATAGATCTTTTACTTCCTCAAGCTTAATAAAGATATTAACTGGAAAAGACTGAAGGGTTTTAGTGTTAACTTTTCTGCTGCTTCACACTTTCTAATTATAATAATTTAATGTACTGCTGTCAGCTAATAAGAAGATGTTACTGACTGTTGAAAAGATGTTTACTTCTCTTGGGAGGCCTAAAGACCCTCTCTTCTTTCTCCATCTTGAGGATTAGCATCCTCTGTTTCTATAGTAACCTCTTCAATTAAGAGACAGCCAGGATCTCACTGTTAGCCAGCAAGGTGCTAATTGATACTGGATTTCATGTCATTTGGGGGTTGAAATGAGAATTAGGGAAAGAATTAGTGTGTGTATGAGAAACCACTGACAGCTTTTGGATGTTATTAGCATTGGGAGAGACATTGCATCTGCATATAATTATTGTGACTTTGATTGGATTGGCTTCTTTTTTAAATGGCTGATTAGGAGAAACAGGCTGTGTCCTATACAGAGGGTATTAGGAAATGTGCAATCATCTAATCTTTATAGCTGCATTAAAATTGCTTGTGTGAGTGTATAACTTGTGTCCCTGGCAAGCCCTAACTCAGACAGCGACCGATTGAAATGGAGCAGCAGACCCTTTCCCCCCTTTGTTCTCCTTGTTTTCCCAATCCATCGCTTTTCTTTCTATAGCTTTCTATAGATCTTTTCTGTCTGTTTTCTTCTGCAACCTCCTAACACCCATGAATATTTATATGTGTATATATATACATATATATATATATATATAAACACCAATAGGTCACAGTGCACAGCAGCTGCAAAACAGTCTTTATATCAGCAGTGTGAATCATCATTAGCACACTGCACATACGCTATGCAGATGACTTTTGGCGAGATCATAAATTAGCACAAAGTGTTCCACAAAGCAAAAATGATCCATAAGCAACGATGTAATGGTGCACATCATATGATTTGATAACACACATTAAAATGCAGCGAAAATTGCACCTACAGTAAAGTACCATTTGCTCATAATCCAGTCTGCTCTCCAGGTGACCTCACGAAATGAGCAGTGCTCTACAAATGGATGATATAAATCTCATTTTGCTTATGCCTTGCAGCAGAATTACAGCGCACTGGCTCAATTAAAGCAAAGGACTGATTACGGGCAGGAGAGAAATCAGAGCGGGAATACTGCAGACAAAAGTAGACAAAACTATATTTAAACTGCCGAGCACATTTCCTATTTTTAAAGGGGTCAGAATCATATTCTAGCGCCTGTCAAATTTGTTTGTTTTCTCATTACTCAACTTCAAAAATATTTTTTTCCTGGTAATAATTTGCCTTCCTGCAAAGCATGAAAATAGAACAGAGGAAAATTGCACTTCTATCATCTTAAGAGATTGCTGTTTTATGTTTCTGCAAATCACATCTCAAGTGAGAGAAAGAGTGAAATGTTTGCCAGAGGCTTTAATGTGGCAGGAGTTCAAAATTTACTTGTCTGTATTCCATCTTTCTTTGTAGTATTGCAGCATTTTTCCTTTCTTAGTTACAATTTCTCACTTTTGAACTTCTATTTTTAGCTTCCCTTGCGTTTCGTTCTGGGTTTTAGGAACTGCTACGTGACAGCAGGCACACGAGACTCTGTAGAAGTTGTTGCGAATGTGAATATTAAGAGGATAAAACTGTATTTTAACATCACACTGTTGTTACCCGTAAAAATGAAAAAACAAAAAACAAAAAAAAACTAAATTAAAGGCCACATTCTTTCACGTATTGTAATATAAGATATTTTTTATTAGAAATAAGTCACATTCATTTTGTGCTGTGAAAACTGTACATTTACAGGAGGTAAAACAGAACATTAAAAACATCGTGACGAGAAAGTACAATCGGGTTTTCGATACAAGTAACTCGAGGTATGAATTGGGCTTTGGGTGGGGCAGAAAATTTTGACGGGGCAGGGGAATTGACTGGTAGTACATACTGTTGAGTTACCAACACTGTTACAGAAGACATGAGGTTCAATTACCCACCGCTACACAGCTGAGAGTAATAACAAACATCCTGGAACACAGTTATGTGATATTCATAGGCTATCATTCATTCTATATAATGCTCATTTTTTCTCAGTACTATCATCTACCTGTCACAGAGAGCTCCAAATATGGAGCCTTGTGCTAACAGATCTCTAGTGAATAAATTCTTTGAATTACTAATACAGATTTGTTATACAGTATTCTCATAAAGCATCTATATGCTCAGTAAATATGAGGAAGATGGTATAAAAATTTTGAAACATTAGTAAAAAAAAAAATCTCGGCCTATTATATATAAATTATATTATCAGTCTTGCTTGAGCATCAAGCGCCCATCATATTGCACTATATCACACTGATGGCTGAAAACACAAATGTGTTGAAGTTTTGAGGACCTGACGCTGAACTTGGAAGTCATTTCAGAGCCAGGAGCCTCCTGTTCTGTCCAAAAGTCCTGCAAGGCTGAGAAACAAAAGGGCGATGATGAAAGGCCTTTCTGAACCCTTGAATCCACATGTTCAACATGGAAGAGCCTGCATCTTGTGCTAGCTGTGAGGGGAGGGTGGTGTCCCCAGCCACCTCCTCACATCTCTATCCAGCATTTTCCAGAGTGCACTGCTCTTCCCGCTTGAGAGTCTGTGTTCTTTCTGGTGCTGGTGTTTTGGTATCGAAGCAGAATACTGGAGGAAACCAGCAAATGGTAACTAACCACCACCTCCATCACCACTCAGCATTGTTTGTCCCGATGCAGTCGATATGGGCTCCGAACACATTATGGGTGCATTGAATCCTTCTTTTCTTCTTTTTTTTTTTGAATAATGTCATAGGTCACAGTACAGCAATAAATCTTGTGCCTGACACTTCATGAGGAAGGAATAAAAATCAAAATATGCTATTAACTCAATAATGAGAGAAACAATGCTAATCATAACACCAGCAATAATAATTGGAATTATAATAGCCATGGTGATAACAAGAGTGAGAAACTCTATCAGCGTGATTAAGCTCTCCAATAGAGGAGTGTGTTTTGTTCTCAGCACAGAGTCATTTTCAGCTCTGGAGTTGCAGTTCCAGATGTAAAGCAGTACAAACAAACACACAAGCTGAATAAATAAAAGAAAAAGATTAATAAAAACAATAAAGTAACCCACTTCACAAAAGCAAAATGTATGCGCCCATCAGAGTATTGGAGCATGAAACTGGTCCCATATGCTCTCTTTGCCTTGTCCTGTTTTTTGGAAGGTTTTTTTTTGGCTGGAAGAAAATCAGCCAGGAGTTCCGGCTGTTACTCCCAAGAAGCAGGGAGAACGCGCCGTTTCAAAATGATTCACTTTTTCTCCAAAGTTGAGAAGGAAAAAGAAGCACAGACATGTCAACCACACCTCTGAAACCCAGGCTGTGGCGCTCAAGAAACTCCCAGTGAAGCATTAATGGAACCACAGACAGTCCTGGTCCGTGGACTCCACTGATCACTCCACTACCCCTATGACCTTTACAGCACTCTAATAAGAGATGCTGATAAGTCCACTCTGAAGCTACAATTAACATCTCCTTCACCATCACTTCCACTCCACCATCCCTCCTTCTCTTCCTTCTTTCCTGCTCTGGCTGAGGGTTTGAAGACATTGATTCTGGGACCTACTTTCTCACTTCCTCTCTTTCTTGGCTTCCCCTACACTATCCATGCAGGATCCCATTCCCAAACCAAAAAAGGTGATCGAGGTGAAATTAGGCGGCTTCGCTAGCCCCCTTCCTCCCCCTCAGACCTCTGTCTGCAGGTCAATGATGTCCTGCCCCACCAGAGGGATGGTGGTGCTTGTTTTCTCCCACTCCACAGAGTGCAGCTCCAGAGGCGAGGCAGCTAAGGGCTCCAGGTCTTTGCGCACCCATGCAGGGGGTGATGCCGGTATTCCCCGGACTCCCTCCCATGGCCTCTCCAGAGGACCTTGCTGCTTGTCCTGTAGGAGGACAAAAGAGAGGTCACTTTAGTGTTGCTGTCACTCGTTAGCTCCGGGCAATTCCTGATCTAATTGAAATGAAATGGGCTTCATCAGAGGTGATTTTCTGATAATGAAAGTCATTTTTGTCATTTGGCGAAAATGACTCCTCTTTGAGGCATGTGGACACTATGATAGTGTGTCTTGACTATAGGTTGTAAATTTTGAGAGTGTGAGGTTGTATATAAACACTCACGCTGTGGTTCGTTTTGTCACTTCCTCCTGAAGACACACTCCATCTCACAGACTGTAAGAAGGAAGGAAGAAAATACATCCTTATTCAAATGACCTCAAGGCACTTACAACCATAGCACAATACACTATGTTGTACATTGTTTTAATTCCACAAAGGTCATTTTCACACCACGTAAATTTTTTTTTTTTTTTTTAGCAATAACATTGCCTCTGCATTTCCCATTTATCTGTGTTTTTCAATTCCTGAAACATAATGTGCATGGAGATGAGCTACAACAATGACATCATGATTTCTTACCTTGCTGTCAGAAGCAGGAGACTCTCTGTCTTTCTCAGCATGGTGCAGCTTCCTATTAAGGTCCTGGAACATGTTCTGGTGGCGTTTCTTGGTATGCATTATTTTCTAGAGTACATGTAAAAAAATGAAATTAGTATATTGTTGCATTGCATTTATTATACGAGTCATTTTCCTAATGTTTTCAGAGACAATATCCAAATGATATTTACCTCAAAGTCCAACTCAGCATAACGAGATTTCTGTCTCTGTGAGAAAACGAGCGAGAGGAAGAAGGTCAGTTTGGTTTTAGAAACTTATTAGAAAACTGCAAAAGGAGACTAAAGCAACTATTCCATCTTCTCTTACCTCTAAGGAGCTCATGGAAAGGGTGGAGATGGTCTCACTCTTGGACATCATTGAGTTCATGGACTCGAAGGTGTTCTCCAGGCTGCTGTGGGTGATGTGAGACTCACTGGACATGTTGTGGATGTTCTGGATGGGGGAGTCTCTCTCTGAATATGACACGCTGACTTGATCAGGGGGGATCGACTTCATTCCAAAGGCAGCCTGAGGCTCCGCAAAGGGCCCGCCGAGGTGCATGAGTCTGGCTTGCGGCAGCTGCTCCACGCTGATGTTGTACTTTGTTGTGTCATCTTTGGGCTTAGCCCTCAGGGTGGAGGTAGTGTTGGGCATGAGGACGTAACCGCTGCCATCAGAGACACCACCCTCTGCCTGAGCGAGATCGGCGTCCAGCTGCTGGAAGAGCTCTCCCTCGCAGACATACACAGGTTTTCCGCAGGATGGGTCGACTCCTCCTGCCAGGCGGCTTTTCTCTCTCTTCAGGGTAAGGGTGTGGCTGGAGTACTCAGGAACCGCCTGCATGTGACCTTTACTGGGGTTGGATGGCAGGGTGTGGTAGCTTGAGCCCATGGGAAGGGGCATCTGAGGAGGAGGCATCTTCTCTTCGGAGGAGCTCTTCATTCCTTTTAAGCAGAATTGCAAGAGCGAGAGTTAAAAATAATGGACGTCTAAGGAATTTGGTCCAATAAAAATGGTCTCTTTTTTTTGCAAGTGCAAGGCTCACTTATATTGAAATGCAAATGGAAAAATGGTTAAGGGTAAGAAAGGAAAAAGCTGATGTAAAAAGGGGCTCACCTTGTCTGCTTGAATCTCCATCCTTTTCACTATCAGACGGCTGATAAAAGAACAAAAACATTCTATCAGTGTTTAATGTATGCATATATTCATTTAAGGGTAAATTCAAGAGGCACTCAAGACATTAAAAAGGCAATAAGCCAAGAAATTTACCATATGCTGGGTGTGGCCATTGTGCAGGGAACTGCCAGAGTCTCCATTTCCATCATCCTTGCGGTCGACTACTCTGCACTTTACAGCCTCTTGAACCTAATGCATGGAAGGGGGGAAAATATTGAGAACATTGTCTATGTTCTATGTTAGGTAACCTGATCAAAAAACAACCAAATCAAACCAATTCCCTTTTATCTTTTTTACCTTGTCTTATTGATTTGTTTTCTTACCTCTCTGCGCAGAATGCAGTGCACCATGACAATGATGAACCCCTCCAGTGAGTCGAAGACGGCAAAGAGGATCTGAAAGAGGGCTGAGCGGCGGTCTGTGATGGCCAAGACGGCAGACATCCAGGTGAGGGCCAAGAGAGGCAGAACCACGCAGGAGCTCCACAGTGATGCCCTGCAGCAGGAGAGAACAGCAGATTAGTAACAACTTCAGTTGTTTGATTGTGCGGCGTGATATCAAAGCACATCATCAATGAACCTGTAATGGCACTGATAAGGACGATAAGCACAATACTCGAGTGTGTTGAGAAGATCAATAAGACCTACCCGGCTCTCTCTTTCAGTTTCACGTCGGTGATGCCGTCCTTGGATACCAGCTTGTTGAAGACCAGAATACCAATGAACATATTCACCTGTGTGCAGGAAAAAAATACATGGATGAAACAGTGTGATCATGGGTGATGCATTTACAAACAGCTATGTATTGTGATGGATTGGGATGTCAAAGTCAGAATACAAACCAGAACGACAGCTGCAGCAGGGCCTACAAATGCGTAGAGGAGTCCACCCTCAAGAGAGAGCCAGCAGCTAGAAATGAAAAGGAAGAATGTTAATTCTTTAGCTAAGACAAGAGTTTTCTCTCCCCTCAAAAGAAATTCTAGAGTAAAGAGAAGTGACAAAAACAGAAGGCTTAGAGTAGACTTACTAGTTGACAGTGCCGTATCCCTTAGCTTTTGTAAAACCCACAGACACAGCCACCACCAGTGCAGGAAGGCCTGCAAGACAGAAAAGGGGGAGAAAAGTTAGATCATCAAAGATAAAAAGCTATGGAGAAAACAAATGATGCAACACAGATTTAAAAAAAAAAAAAGAGAGCGACACGAGCGTGAAGACGCTTACCCCAGCCTAAGCACAAGAAGCGCTTGCGGATGATGCGGTTGCGCAGACGACCAGTGACAGCCATATAGGACTGCCAAGCTTCGGTCAGCACCCAGCAGAAAGAAGAGAGGAAGAAGAAATGCAGAAATGCAGCGATGAGAGTGCACACCACCTGTGGGAGCCCGGAAGGAAGGGAGAGATAGAAAGATGAGAAATCTGTGTCAATCCCCTAAGCAGTAAATTTGAAAAAGAGAGGGTAGGATTGCTTAGAAAAGTGCCTTACCTTGTTGCGAGCCTGAGTTTGTCCAACAAGAATGAGGGCATTGGAGCATATAATGGAAAGGCAGAAGTTGATAAGGATAACGGAGCGCTCTGAGCGGATGTACCTAGAGTTTGGGAAAGGTGGAAGGAAAAAAGAGTGAGTTTGGCAATGCGCGGGCAGAAGGAAGGGAAAAACACAGAACACGGCATAAAATATTAGAGGCTAGCATGGCTGATCGTTGCTCGGAGGGATACTTACTTCCACACGGAGACGTAGATGATGATGAGGAGCAGCAGGGTGAGAGAGGAGACCCCACAGCCAACGATGAGAGTCACGGACGGGAGCAGTGCCTTGTCCATGTTCTACAGAGAGGAGACAAGACCACGCATGCCTCTTAGAGCTGATTATGAACACACATGCACATTTATGCAGAGAAGAAACCAGCAATAAAAGCCACACACACAGACATACACACTCAGGATACTAAGCTTCTGGGTATGCGCTATCTGGAATAGCAGACAGCTCCCCACAGGCAAACAGTTGAATGGCACAATCAGGCCACGGCTGAGGCAAGGTGACATGTCAGAAAGATGGAGCAGCAAGCTAGACAAATGGTCAGGGTCACTGCATTTCTCCACTGAGCATTTGAGTCAGCAAATGAGGTGAAAATAATACACAGATATCTCTCTCCATTAGGCAAGAACGGGGTTGCTCAAATCCCAGGGCAGTTCAGGTAGGGTTGCCGTAATCAGTCATTAGTCTGAGCTGCTACAGCGACAGTCTAATCACTGACAGACATCCTGCGCTCGTCTTTTCTCTCCCCTGTTAGCTGTGCCTCCGAATTTTGGTTCATAATTGTGCCAACCAGCAGCTCCTCATCCATCCCTGGAGGGGTGAACAGGTGGACCATTATCACCTGTGCATTAATCTGCCACCACCTGCCCTTCTGATCTCTGACAGCAGCTTGGTGCCTGCCACTGCCAGCGGCGGTGACCATCCCATGTTTCAAACAGCCCTGTCACCGAACCTCTGGTGGGGGAAACAGAGGAGGGATTGTTTTTTGTCTTTCGTCCCTGCTGCTCAATCACCTAGAGGGCCAATAGGTCACCGCTGTGCACACAAATCTCATCTCCTTGAGACTTCAAAACACCCTTGCTGCTTGGCTAACGCACCTGCAAAGCCCCCACAAGATAATTGTGCAGTTTCGCACAATTTGTGTGCCCGGAATCTCTGTCTAACACCTACCCTCGTGGCTTTAATAAGGGTTTAAGTTAATCTAACACCTCTGATCAAGTTGTCATCACCACAGAGCGTGTGATTACTGGTAAAAAAAATCTGTCTTTGACAAATGCTGTGATTGTATTTTTAATAATGTGTTGACAGGGAAAAGACGGATAACAGCTGCAAAGGGAGAGTGAGAAAACTGTCCTGAAATGAAATGAATCTGCAGGTATCAAATTAGCCCTGATAGAGGAGAGGGAGATAGAGTCTGCTTTGGCCTTCATTTGATTTATGATGGTGATAAATTCTTGTATTGCAGGGCACATGAGAAGCACAGCTTCTAATACGTTTACCACTGTGCCCCCAAATTTAAATGGTACAATACAGAGCCTTGAGGGATTGTTCCTCTTCATCTCAGTATTTGCTCCACATAGGGTTTTCCCCCCCCCTGATATTAAAGCACTACCATGAAGTCCAGCCTGTGGCAGCCAAAGACTAATTTAGTGTGGCAAATTTGTTTCAAAATCTATCCAGCTACATCAGAAGGGGCCCAAAACAGATGGCAGATAGAAGTGCATTGTATTTTTTCCCCAGACTTTACTAAATCAGGCAAAGAGAACAAAAGGGTTAATACAGTTTGTCCTGACCCCTTTCTTTCTCATTCTCTATATCTGGGTTGAATCTTTACCATGGGCCACTGACTAGAATTTAGAAAGCCAGCTTGACCTACATATGAGGCATGTCTTCTGCCTGCCCTTCACCAAATCGCATCAGCTACTTGTGAAGAAATCTAAATGTGGAACATCTTAGCTCGTGCACATTTTTAAGGTGTTCCTTACTAGCACTAAGTAGTGGTCGAGGGAATCGGCTGTTCAAGCTGTGGGCTGTTCCCACAGGACCATGGTGTTTCAAACACCTGCCTCAGAACTCGTGAAACGATACCATCGAATGAGAGCTAACATACTGCAGTGTCTGGCTGTTTTTCCGCTACTCTCTATTTCAGCCTTGTGCATTTCGCTTGTGTTGTTTATACAGTTTGCAGGAAGATGTTATTGAAAATGTCCACAGCACACATCAAAGGATGGATTGGGGGGGGGGGGGGGGGGGGGGGGTGCATCAGTGCATGACCAGACGTCTGTCTCTCATTGGTCGCCTCTCTGGCATTTCAGACTTGGTGTTGTGGCCATAGAAGAAGGAGGAGGAGGAGGGGAATGGATGTAATCGAGAATTCAGAGATATTGGCAGACGAAATGATTGGCGCAGCTGCATTTTTAGTGGTGCGGGGGAATGAGGGGAGGGCCGTGTGTGTGTGTGCGTTTGTGTGTGTGTAGCCTGTAACAAATATTGGAGGGACTATTTAGACTGGCAACAACAAAGCAAATCAAATCTAGGATGTAAACAACAGGTTGGGGAGGAAAAAATGACAATCCTCAGTGGGGATTGAGCAGCAGAAAAACACTGCATACCAAATTCACTGGTTGTTTGTCTTACTCCTGCCTGCACACTTAAGGAAATAAGAAAAATTTGCGTATTTAAACTATACATTTCCTCAGACTAATGGACATCTGTTGATTGTTTATCAGATCGGAGATGGACAGACCATTTCCTCTGTCCTGAGGGGTATAGCAGAGAGGAGGAGGAGGAGGGGATGTGACTGTGTGTTCCCCCCTTCAGCATCTCAGTTATCAAAAATCACACAGGCCGAGTTTGCGCTGCAGAAGCCGTTACCAAGGCAACTGGAGAGGAAGATGCTCTAGAGGCAACACAGTCTAAAGGGGGAAAATTACACATTGTCTTTGCGCATGAAATAAAGCGATGCACAAGGGCACATTTTGGTAATCAGCGCATCGGGCATGCAAGCTGCACTAACTCCGTATAGTTTGGACAAACGTGCATTATTCATAACCATAATCGGACAATAAATGCAGTCCGACGGGCAGAAAATTATTTTATGGTGTTGAATTAATCATTCGCAGGCGATCTTTCTTCTAATACAAGCAGCTAGGCATTAACGTATTTCATACTACAGATAAAACATATATCTTTTCTATTTTTTTAATATAATTTATGTAGCTGCAGCAAACAAATCATCATCAAATTAACAAGCACGAGCAAAATAAAAATGTGCACGCCCGAAACGCAACTCGCAAGGTTTTGAATTCAAAATCTAAACGCAATCCGCGCACATCAACATGTTGCTCGGTTATCCCCCGCTAAATATACATAACCCAGAAAAAGCTGCATTTCTCCGATCAGCGGCACCTGTACGGAGACAAAGGAGCGCTGGCAGGCAGCGCTACAGCAAAGCGCTCGAAAAACAAGCACTGTACGTTCACACTGCACCGCATTCACGCGCACACTGCACTAAACACTTAACATGTACATCGGAGGGAATAAAGAAGCTTATTTTATGATCAGATGGATAACTTACCGAGTCGAAGTTGACGTGCGATAAAATGGCGAAGGTGGAGAGGCTGTCACACACGCATTTGGTTCTGAATGAATGAACGGGCACCGCTCTGCAGCTCCGAGCAGACCAAGACCCAAGCAGAGAGGAACTGCACAGAGAAGGAGAGGGAAGGCAACAACGGGTTAGGAGAGGAGAGATCAGAGAAATCTCTCGTGTGAATGTCTCTTGATGGATTACTATTATGGTTTTTGTTATATAAGTGGTGGGAAAATATGTATATATAAAACATATCTATGCATTCAAATACCGTTTATGTGAATAAATAATTTTTTCTATAACATACTACGACTGAACTGTTTTATTTTAGAACTTATTTGCAGGTTATTTTCTTTTTGATGGGTCCATCTGTGACATAATTAGTGATAAAAGACCTTCATAAAAGTCTTAATCTCCAACAGTTCTTGCTACATACTATCTTTCTTCAGCAGACATGAGATAAAAGGCAAACAGATGTCCAACTTATGGAGGATAAGAAGACAAAGGACAAGATGTTCCCTCTTTAGAAATAGAAGGACAGGAATATGGAGGCGATGTGAATTGTGATCCTTTCTCAATTTTGAGGAAACCTACACCTCAGCAGCACATGTCAGATGCCAGAGAGCACAGGGGACTTTAAGGCAATGTCCAGCACCCTCAGGCTCTGACTGGGTGGTAAACAGAGAAGGGTATTATAGCCAGCAGGTCCAGTCTGGTATAGATTGCCATGGGAGGACAGCTGCAGGGTAAAACTATTATGACTGTCTACATCTAAGTAGGCTGGGCTGCACTTTTTAATGTGCACTCTGTTTGAGCTGTGATAGGCTAAAGGTTGCATGTTGAATTGTGATGAAAGGCAGGTCTTAAAAAGCATGTGTGACCCCATTAATGTCACAGAAAAAGACCATGTCCTGCGATGAGAGCACTCTCAGACATATGCAGCTCTGTAAGCAAACAGCGACCCCCCCCCAACTCTGCCATCATCCCGAGCTCCATCTTCTGCCATTTCCACCGTCTCTATCCTGCCATTAATCACATCCGCTGTCAAAAAAGAATCTAATTTGACTACAGGCACATGCCTTCTCTCTGAAAGTATACGAGTTAATTACATTTTCTCAGACTCTGGTTATTATGTGAGGTGCAGGTGTATTTTCTTATCAGTCTTTCTGAAGTATACAAGTCTATCTATATGCAAATTGTCCACCTGTGTATTGCTCAAGAGTGGCATAGTGGGTCTGGAGGCTGACTGATCCAGGGCAAGTCATTCAAATGGATGTAAGCATCTTTAAAAAACTAAACTTCCAAATGCCACAGACATTAACCTCAGCGGTGGCGGATGAGCATAACTGAGAGGAAGGAGAGGGACAGTGTCCATCGTCTTTACGCTGACACTCTGCAGTTGACCTAAAGGTGCAGCAGTGAGCTCACTGTGATGCTAATAATGAGGTTAGAGGTGCCGCCTTTGTATTTCTCCCTCTTCGGGATGTGGTTAGTTTAAAGTGACGAAGGAGACTGTTAGATCAAAGTGAAGTGTCACTCAGTTGCAACCAGTGTGGCTCATTAGGGCTGTCATTTCTCGCATCTGTGTGCTTTGCAGTAAGTGTGTAAGACAGCTGATTGAGTCCTAAAGCTTCAGGCATGGGGCTCAAAAAAATGAACATGTTGTGGCATTCCTCTGTGTTGCTGTCAAAGTGATTGACATGAAAAATGGATGAGAAATTATTGCTCTCTCTGCGGTGAGAGTAAGATTAACAGTGGGTAGTGCCCGTGGAGTGGAGGGGGCTGAATAGCTATTGTAGGGACGTCAGCTCTACGTGAGGAGATAAACAGCAGCTAGCACCAGATCAGGTGACGAGACCATGCAGGACTTCATGTGAGTGATGGTTAGACGCACATATAAGAAGAAAAACAACTTTAGTCACCACTTACGTTTCGCTTTCGTCCCATGAGAGGCACGTCTCGTTTATGGTGCCCTGCAAGAAGAGGCAGATGGAGAAGAAAGTGTGAGGAATCGCTACAGAAAAGGGAAACGCGTGGGTTGGGACACCTTACTATAAATGTGTGAGATGCAACAGCTTGCTGCCAGCCACCTGCCCACATTTCTTACACTCTCTTGTAAAAGCATGCATGAAACTAAAAACAGCTCCTTATCAGCACAAGAGGCTAATCATTACGCATGATTTGTCATCATCATCATTCACCATCATCATCAGCAGCCGACCACTTGGCTGTGCTGTGATCTTCCATGAATTTCAACTGACACAAGTAAAGTAAAAGTCACAGTGTCACTGAAAATGTCAGTAAAATGTCAGGCCTTGTGCGCTGTAGTGAGCAAACAGCCAGAGGGGGGTGATATTTATTCGTGAGGCTCCATTAGTTTGGAGAACCATTAGGGACTCACATTATGAAGGTGGGGGAATTCGATCTCAACGGGGGATGACAGCAGAGTTGGGTTGGGCTTGACGATTACCGTCACCACCTTAGAATTGAGGAGGGTAGTGTTGCTGTGGAGAAAGAGGACATTTCAATGAGACATTACAGCAGAACGAACGCGGGTATGGTCTGATGTAAGGCTTAGCAGTAAAAATGACTCATAAATGCAAGAAAATACAGGAGGATAAAGTCAAAGGGGCGCCATCTAGTGGCTACAAAATGCATTTCATGGAAGGCCAGTTTCATACACATAAGCAGAGAGATTGTATTACCTATGGAAGGACAGAATGGATGCAAGGTTTCTGTAGAGGACCATGCCAGTCACAATCGCATCGCTGCCATCTAGAAAAAAACAAGCAAAAAAAATAAATCATGTTCACAAGGCTGCATGTTGGCTGATCTCCCCCATAAAATAAATTATGTAAAAATGATATCGATACACGTTTGTTAATTCTCACCTGACTGCTCAACGGACAGAGCATCACGGGACACTGTGACCTTCTCCTCAGAGGTCCTGACCCAGTCAGACGTGTCTCTCCAGCCCTTCAAAGTGAAGGTGAAGTTGGAGCTTGTAGCCGGAGAGCGCTTGTGAATGCTCAGCACTGAGAGGAACAGAAATTTAGACATTATGGCTTTTTGTTAGTAAACAGCACTTAGAGGTCATCTATTTCAACTCTGTTTATTTTATACTGCAACAGCTGAAAAACTGTCTGAATGAACTGATGCAAACTGCGCCAAGGACACTGCAGTTTCGTGTGTAGTGCTAGCTGACCATAGTAGTCACTTCCCACTAAATTCTGTGAGAATGTCACCTTCACTGAGCCAAAACAGCCATGCAAATTGCAGAAAGTGATTCAGCGTGTGACGTTTGTATTTCACGCTGTAGTGCTAATTGAAAGTTTGATAAGTTTGTGCAAAAGGCACCACACGCATGTTATGCTAAAAATACTGCCGCAGCATTTTGGAGGTGGCATAGCTGATGAAGATGACAGCCTGCTGCCGTTTGTATGTTCAGATACACAGCGGCGAGATTAAGATTGATGGACTCTCCGGGTGGAGAAAGGACAAATCACTCTGAGCAGACATGAGAGGGATAGAGAGAGGCTGGCAGAGGAAATTGGGGCTCACCTAAATTCTCAGTGGTTTCATAAATTTCCTGAAAGCCACTCATTTGCATCCCAATCATGCTCACAAACTCTTCAACGAGGCGGAGGAATTCCTTAATAGTGGCACCCATCTGGTTAAGAAAAAGACAAAAGAGAGAAGGATAGGAGTCAATAACAGGTGAATTCAGTTGATTGAGTTTGATTGTATAAAAAGCGTGCAAATGGATTTAATTGTGTAGAAAGGCAAAGTCGCAGTTCCTTAATTACATGTTCATATCTAGTTTTCCTGTCCCTCTGACTGTTAGGGTTGTGATTATTCTTTCAGAGTGCTCTGCAGTGGACTGAAAAAGGAGGAGAAAAAATGTTTCTTGCTGCTATGCAACCTCGGAACTTCCTTAAGGCCATAAATGGGCAGGCTGTTGATTCATACTGAGGTTTTTTCGTCCACTCTCTCCTGCTCAGTGGAAGGGAGGGCTGCCCGACTTGCGTGTTTCTGACGCACAACTGCAGCGATGTGGGCGCAAGGTGTGTGCTTGCATGAGATGTACAGCTTGTGTCTCCCTACAACAGCCATCAGTATGTAGGATGGGATGGAGGCTCACAGATTGCCGAGTGGGAGTAGTGATTTTCCCTGATTCAGTTTCTCTCTCTCCCTTGCTGTCACCTTGACGTGCTTTTCTCTGTGTCGCAATGGCCTTAGTAATCCACCCTCCTGTTTTTCAGTTTGTACACAAACACGTGTTTGCAAGATGCGGTGGGAGTTTTCTTCTTTTTGAACTTTTCTATCTAAAAAGTCTTGTCTCTGTTTGGGAACTCAATTAGTAGGAGTTGTTTCATCACTCGCTTTAGCAGGAACACTGACAGAGCATCATGGAAGTGGGAGGGGGGAATATGTTCTTCCCGGTCTGTTGTAAGAACAACTTAAGAACATATTTAAACAAATTGAGAAATTCTAGATGTTAGAGCCATAATTCTAATTATTTTCTTGTACATAATCCCATCTGGAGAATGTCATGAAAATAGACTCTTTTTCTCCAGCTTGCTCGCATCTACTGTGAATCACTTGTGTATGAACCCCCTTATCACCTACCAGCTGTGCTTCATCCCATTTGTCACGATGTTCCTCCTTCAGTAAGTTGCTGATGGTTTGGACGTAGTTCTGCAGATCATTAAATAGAGGCAGAGGTGTAAGAAGGTGCCAACACCGGTGCTTTTTGAATTCCTTGCTAACAAATCTTAAGGCCTCACCTCTATATCGGAGTTGCTCAGTCTCAGCCTAGTTTCTTTGTAGAGTTCGGTGGTGTTCTTCAAGATCTCCATGATGGCCAAGATGTCGCCGCTGTAACTTGCCCCTTTATCAGAGGAGGTTCTCAGGCGTGAGATCACCTCAGCGACCCCATCCACGCTTCGCCCCATCTGTGCTTTGGCGTTGTAGTCCCTCGACTACAACAGAGAGTCAAGAGGTTAGTCTGAGCCTTTGCGCTCCCAAAAAACAGATGAGGCATTTAGGATTTTAATTAACTGGGGCATGTTTTTCAGGGCTTACCAGCATCTGAATGTTTTCATAGTTCTTGGAGACACACTTGATGTAAGTTGGGTTCTCCCAGGAGGCGAGGCCAATAGCATCAAGAGTGCAGCGGCGCAGAATCAGACCTGTTGTAAAGAGAAAGCAAAATCTTGTTTTTGGCATAGTGGGGGGTTATATAGTTTAAGCACCTAAGGGGCGGAAATAAAAACTACAAATCACATCAAACATCAGTGTTACTCTACCTGAGGCATTAGCAGGGCAGCCAGTGGCAGCCAGGTCTCCAGCGGGGGTTTGCTTCCACACGACATCTCCAGTGATTTGCTCGGGGCAGATCTCATGGGGTTCTGACAGGTAAATGAATCAAGTGAGATAAGATAGGAAATCTATTTTCTTTGTATTTGGGCTGCGCTGTACTGAGACTATGTTTATTTATTGTATCAAGACCACTAACCAGGGCATCTCTTGTCATTGCAGCGCTTATGCTCTCTAGAATCACCAGGGCAAGGTTCTCCTCCAAAGAAAGGCCCTTCACAGACCCTCTGCCTCTGCTGGTTGCCTCCACCACAAGTCTTGCTGCAGCTGCCCCATGAGCTCCATTCATGCCAGCGTCCATCAACTACACACAAAATATTTTACAGCATTAACTCTGTACTGTGAAATGCCTGATTCATTTCTTTTTTTTCTTTAAGTGAATTAGATATATAGATATAAACATATATAAATATATATATGTGTATATATACATATATTTACCAGGGCACTCTTTCAGGAAGCAGTCGGCTGTCTCTTTAAAGCTGCCGTGGCACTCTGAACCCCCGTAAGATGGCCCGTTGCACTCCCTGGTTCTCTGCATGGTGCCATTGGAGCAGGTGGTAGAGCATGGAGTCCAGGCAGACCACTCATTCCAGAATCCGTCCACTAGAGGGAGGCAGAAGAGCACGTTCGCCGGAAAGTTATAACTTTGTGAAGACGTGACAGGCCCTCAGGCCAGAGGCATCATAGCACAGTCACCAGTACATTAACATTTCACATGAACTACTTTTTTGAGTTTAAACGAAACAGAAAGTTGGAGCTCAGTAATCTGCCCTTCAAGCATGACTGCATGTACCTTTCACCCTCTAAGATCCACTCTCCTTAAATAGAACACACGCAATTACACTGACCACGGAAGCCATCTTTCTTGTAATGTATTTTTAAATAAATTACTCAGAAATGCAACTAAGATTGAAGATTGACTGACAACAGAAACCAATTTTCACATCCTATTTTTATATTTAAGAGCATAATAACCCTGAAAAAAAAAAGAAGAAAGAATCAAAATTGTTATTAAATGCTGTCCTGAAATGATAAAATAGATGTAATATTCCTCGTGGTCTTTAGAAAATTTGGTCAAAATAAAGAATTAAATTACAGCAAATAGGCAGCTAAGGATGACTTAATTTCCTAAACATTTCAGTTTCAAATTGAATTTATAATCCTCTCAGTAAATGACTTTGCCAACTCTCTGTTTCAAACACTAGCAGTGATTTAGCTGTAGACGACAGAGACATCTGCTGATAGTAAAATGCAACTGCAATAAGATTTTATTCTGATTTAAAAAATAGAAGGAAAAACACAGACTAAACCAACTGTGAACAAAGTAGGGAAAAACTAACAAACTGCTGCTGTGACTTCAAAATGAGTTAAATCTTTTCAGTACATGTGTAGGTGGCTGAATGACCGTGAGCATATTATGAGTCACTGGCAGTTGTTATAAAGCTACTGACTAATGCCCACAGAGGATTTTATTCTGATGCGTCAGATGTAATATCAACCTGCCACTGCAGTCGCTGTTTGTGATGGTGGTGATGCCAATAAGTGGCTTAATTAGCTCCCGTCTATGAATCACTTCGCCAAGGGGGGTTAAATAGCATATCCAGGGTCAGTTGTCATAGATTTTTAAGGACAGTAGTAAAAGAACATGAGTCCAGTAGAACTTATTTGATGAGGATTACGTATGTCTTTTTTATACTTACACTTAAATAAGCACTTACAGTCTAAAGGTTCATGACTCACCTGGGCAAACAGCAATGTTGCAGAACTTGGTTTGCTTTGAGGGGCCACGGCAAGGCTCTCCGCCATTCTGGGGCTGCTTGCATGTGCGGGTACGATCACGATAGCCGCGGCCACAAGTGGATGAGCACAGGCTCCAGGGGGTCCACTCATCCCAAGCACCATCCACTGCACAAAGGTAACACAAGGGGGTATTTTGATGAAGGATATTATAGAACACAGGATGAAAATGTAAGCTTTAATGTCCTGGAACATTTTATAAACTCTCCACTAGGTGGGGCAGTCAGCTAGGTGGAAGATAGTGAAGTTTCCTTGATGATGACAGTCAGCCCTTTTTTTCAGGCTCTAAATCTCAGTTTGTGAGAGCTCAGAGATGTTTTTATAACTTGTCTGCATCTCGTCATCTACTTTACTTTTGTGATTGATGTTGCATAAAGGAACCTAATTAAGAGATAATGGCTTCTACTTGTATTATACACTTCAAAGACGTCAGGTGTCTCTCCAATTTTCTACAGCTCTCTCTGTTTTTTTTCTTTTCTCCTTCTGCAACATTAAAGAGGATCAACCAGGGACTCACCAGGGCAGACAACTGTGTTATTACATGGCCGGTTCTCGCGCAGGGGTCCGGTGCACTGGGTGGTGAATGAGGAAGTAGCACAGACACGGCTTCGGCCCTGCCAGCCCTCCCCGCAGGTAACTGAGCATGCACTCCAGGGGGTCCACTCATCTGTAGTAGCATCTATGAACATGATATAATAGAGGGTCATCACAGCCCCTTAACACTCAGAAATGTTAGGATGATAATTAGATGCCCTGAGTAACACCTTTGGCTTGGATCACAGTGTGCAAAAGTGTTAACAAGTGCTTGCTATCTCACCTGTTTGAGTGGCAACAACTCCATGGTTAGAATCATCAGCATTGTCCCTTCTCAACCCAATTATGGCCCGCAGACCCTGGCTCTTGTTGCGCTCCTTGCCTGAAAGAGTTTGAAAATTACGCCATTACACTACTTAATCTGCATCATCTGCACCATCGTTCTCAGTTGCATGACTAAATTAGAGCTGGGCTTACCAATGCATGCCTGAGAGTTGCAAGCCCGCCCTTCCTCCACTGTTCCCTCGCACGCGGTATCATCAGGCTGGCAGGCTCGGCTGCGCACCTGGACTCCGCCACCGCATTCCTGACTGCATACGGACCAGCGGCCCCAACCAGACCAGCCCTCTGCAGGAAGAGATAAGAGGGAGAGAGATATTGAGCAAAAGTTGGAAACTTAAACTGTTGTAATGTAGCTGATTTTCAATCACATTTCCAATAAAAGAACAGGAAGTGAGTAATATATGTTTTATGTAAAGACAATGAGCAAGGACGATTCTTTATAAGCAATACAAGTTCAATTTGAAATGATGAATGTTTGCTTTTAACCACATGGTGTGAACCACAGCAGAGCAGTGTGTGTGTGTTAGCCTGACTGGTGCGTTGCTATGACAACCTCAAGTGCGGCACTTCGATTTCTGGTGCCAGCTGGCTGCGAGTTCTTTGTGTTCTTCTCTGCCCCGGGCTAACAGACAAACATGCCCTCTATCTCCCCCTAAGACTAAGCCTCCTTGTCAAGCATCTAGATAAAATGAAGAGCTGACTGTGTGTGCAGTTCAGGAGGTCCTGCCACTTAGGTGTGAACATGCACTGGCGAATTTCTCTAACACCTTTGATTTACCCCTCATTACTCTGCGATGGTTAAGTACACAACCTCTGCCTATGGCCCCGCTCTGCAGACGAGGATCATTACCTTAGCTCCTCTTCAGACACACACGCTAACAGACGAGTTGTAGAAAGCATGCAGAGCTGTGGGGTCTTGCACAACATTATCTAACCACCCCAACAACAGTCTGACCTATTTGATTATTGCTAAGCAAATAATAAGCAAGCCAGAACATACTTGGGGAAAAAAGGGGGATTGAGCACAAATCAAAACACTCAAGTTACAAACTTACTGATAATCTCAGCATCACGTCCATTGTCTTTGGGAATGGGAAGGCATTTCTCAACATAGACACCGCCTCTGTAGCAGCTTCCTGGCTTCCTCTTTGGGACCTCCCAGCACTGGCAGGGGGTGTTCATGATGCCACAGGGGTAATCATGGGTGCTACTGGACAGGCACTTCTCCAGCCACTGGCACAGCATCTGGCAGGCAGGCATACTTGGGTTCCTCTTCCCCACGACCAGAAACTCAGCCTTGAACTCACTGACATCATTCTCACCGTTCACAATCTGCAGGCCGTTTTGTGGAGCAACCTTGCGCATCTGCAGGAACTGCTTGCTTGACTCCAGATAGGTGACAGTGGTTGTACCATCGCACAGCCTAACAACCTCATCGAAGCTCTCCATGCCCAGGTAGGTACGGGAGGTCTCAATGAAGGAGTCGAACTGGAAGGTCCGGATCTGGCGGGGCACGCAGGACTCGGTGGGCTTGGTGATTTTCATGTAGACGGTGTAACGGCGAGGATCAGGATTCTGCAGGGTCCAGGAGCATGGTGTGGAGTGCAGGGTGGTCGTGGAAGTGAAAACACCAAAGAAGCGGCTCTGTTCCAGGGTAGCACAGGTGGGAGAGGCAGGTCCAGAAGGAGTGCAGGAGGTCAAACCGAAGAAGAGCAGGACGAGGGCCACACAGGGGCCGGTAAGAGCTGACCACGCCATTGGGTCGGCTTAGATAGAGGATATTGTTGATATAGCTGTGATTTCTGGTTTAACCAGGTCGTTTCTTTGACTTCTTTGTTGCAAGTTACTGCACTCAGATCTCTTACTTATCTTCACAACCCCTCTCAAGAATTGTTGGATGCTTAAGTTTTAGCAATTCAGACAATGTGCCATGTCTGTATCAAAGAGGAAGCTGCAGAAAAACAGAGAAATGAAGAAGAGGAAAAAAATTGTCAGTATGCACTAACATCTAACTAATCAAAACAAAACACCACATATTAGTATGCATGAGAGGCGCTTTCTTCAAATACAATGCATTTCTTCCACTTCCATGATATGCATTTTAATTGGCCCTATTGTCAGACTAATATTTATGCATCAGGAATCTGCCTTTGATCTGTATCACAGCGTTTCGGGGTATGTTCAGTGATCTAAAATGCCCTGTTCTTTGGGACATAATTACTCAGGCAGTGCAATTACAGTCCTTCACAGCAAGCTGGTATCTCCAAGCTTTTGCTCTTTCCTCCCACACACTGAACTGTACTGCGAATCGTGTGCGTCAGTCTGACGTTCATACAAGCATTGCCACTGGCAACCACAGACGCCTATTAGTTCCATCATTTGTGCAATGCGCCCCTGCTATTGAATGCTAAACAAGTGAAATGGTTAGTCTGTGTGTGACTTCATATCCTGCTATGGCATTTATAAAATTGCTTTTGCATTACATACCATTGCAGTGAGTGAAATGATCTGTGCAGCTATGGTGACTAATGCTTGTCTTCTGTGCATAATTAGGGAAAAAGCATGCATTTTAGGCGAGGTGCATGCACATATCATACCTGTGAATCACTGAAACCCACTCTAGTGAACCATTTAATTCTGCTCTGCTGAAAAGCTATATGCATGCACATTAGACATCTGCTGCATTCTTTACTTTTCTTTATTTTGTCTTACTAATCCTGCAGGCATACTTTGTACAGAACTTGCTTTATCTTGTAGAGACTCCAACCTTTGCCACTATATGACTAATCCTGCCTGGAGAAGCAGTGCACAGTCACTACAAAGTCTGTGTAGTCGACTGGACTCACAGAAGAAATGGCCAAGATGCTCCCTGAGCTCAGACGGGAGGACAAAACACTGTTGCTCAGCAACACCTTTTAGGGTTATTCTTTTTCATGTTCAGCTATACTTGACTGATTGTTGTCAGTGCAGCTCACTGAAGCTATCATCCACTGCGACATTTAATACATAAGCTGTGATCAGGAATTGTAAGATATGTGTATGCAGGATACTAAACATGTTATTTCAGTAAAAGCCTGTATTGGCTACATGTTGCCATAGGGTTAATCATAAAGGTGGGGCAGCGACACAGCCACACAATTGATGCCTATAGTGGCAGTCACTTTGAGAGGCACCTGCACTTTTCAGGCAGAGAACTCATAATTACTTTCCTCACATCTCGTTTCACCTCTCTCCATCCATCCCTGCCTCTCGCTAACCCTCCCTCTCCTCTTTTTGAGCAGCGCAGCAAAGACCTCTGCTTTGTGTAGGTGGGTGTCTCCCACCCGCCTCCCAACAACCGGAAGCTCCATGAATGGGCATCGGATGAGACACAGAGTGAAAAGAAAGGTCCAGCTGTCTTTGAAAAAGTCTGTGTTGCTCTCTTTCAACACCCCCCCCCTCCCTGCTCACCCTCCCCATCCACCCAACACCCAGTCTTTCTGCCCCTTTCGTCTTGCTTTTTCCATTTGCTGTCGTCAACAAAATTTTTGCATAGCGGGCAGCCTAAAAAGCAGGCAGATTGTCGTTATGGAGACGGGGTTATTTTTTGCAGATCAGTGTGAAACACATAAAAAGTGCAAAATAACAATCCGCAGCATGCTGTCTGCTTTTGCTGGCATACACAGTTCCTCTATGGCACATACAGCAAGCTTTGCATTACTCGTGTCAGGTGCAAAGAAACAATTATACTTATTAATGCAAAAAGCAAAAAAGCATCCATTTGATGAAATGTTACATTTGCACAGGCTGTTAAGAAACACCTGCAGATGTTTAAGACATCTGCATGAGTCTTGGCCAGGTCTCTCTTGTAAAAGAGAGTTTTGATCTTAATGAGACTTTTACCTGAATAAATAAAGAACTATATTACTGTGTAAATCAGAAAGTTATGATAATTTCCATGGGTTGTAGTAAGCACTGAGTTCTGATTTGGTTAAGATGTGATAAAGAGGATAGTGTTGAAATTAGTCAGAATACTATCTCCCAGAAGAGATATTTAATATTAAAATCCATTAAGACAAACCAATTACTTTTAATCTGATGTAACACTTTGAAAGCAGATACATTTAGTTATCTAGATTTGTATCAACTGAAATGTGAAACTTAAGCTTTTCTGTCTGAATGCTGTTTGAGATGGAATCTGTCTCCTTCTTCACTGGTAGATTTGTGTGTATGTATGTTTGAGTGCAGTAGAGGAAGGATAACAAACAGATAATCAGTATTTCTCGACCTCTGTCTTTTCTTTGCAAGCTGCTCTCTTTTGCTGAACCGAACTCAAGAAAAGCAATTTCTGAAGCCATTACTGATTGTGCTTCATCCACAAATTGCTCGCTTTTTTGTTTGCTGCACCCATTGCAAGTAGTTGCACACGTGTGCAGGAAACTAGACCACTGGAGATGGCTTTGCTACAGTAAAAATATCAAACAGCGAAACTCAACCGATTGCTCACATGGACTCTAGGCACCTGGAGGCACAGTTTGCAGAGTGCATGTGTGTTAAATAAACTCAGTCTGTAGGCTTTTTTCAGGGATGCAGACATTTCTTTTTGCTGTGCAAAGTCTCTGTCTTAGTTATCGTTGAAATCCTGCTACATGGAGTAGTCAGACGATGTAAGCTGTTGAGGGCATCACTTAAAAAGCATCTGCAATAGTTAAATGTTCTGCTTTATACAGTTCAAAAGATTCTAACATCTTTCACAGCCACACCCAAATCTTCCATGTAGTCTAAAAGATACAGCTATACCAGAAACTTCTGTCAAACAACCTGTTGCCAAAATCAGAGCGGCATGACATGGTACTATCGCTACCCTTCCAGGATTGTTGAGCTAGAACTTTCTAACAGTTCAGAGCAGCTGTGCGGATCAGCTGTAGGGGCTGTTAAAGGAACAAACATGGGTTACACACAAGAGCTGAATAACTACAAAGAACAACAACAGAACGATTCGGCAGAAACGCTTTGCACGAACAGAGCAGATCAGATCACTGACAGGCGAGAGTTTCAGCACCACAGACAGCGACTTACAAGTGACAACAAACTCCGCTGCCGGAGGACAACACTCATACACAATCACTTTGTAACTTTCAGTGTTCAGTGTCTTAACAGCATGTTAAGTTATGAAACACAGAAAAAACAAGCCCGCACTCACATAAGGCACGTTTAAGAGATGAAGCAACGAAAGAACGAAAAAAAACAACCCCCACGTGTGCTCTTTTCTTACCTTGAAAACGTTTTCTTTGAAGTCTGGTCAGTGGCTCTCTAACCGATCGCCCAGGTATCTGGAATCTGGACACGGATAGCAGCTGCTGAGGATATCTCAAAGTCTGACCCGACTCAAAGTCTTGAGATCTGCGCTCTGGCCAAAACTTTCGCAGTGTTTGACGCCGCGAAAAGGATGCGCCAGGTCCAGCCCGACCCAGGAGGGTCGATCCCAAGTTTCAGTGCAGTCCAATCTCACAAGCAAAGAAATATAAAGCGACTCTAACCAAACTCCAAAGAGTTTACTACCAACTTTGTTTAGTTGCTATATCCAGAGAAACTGGTGTATAGCGGAGTGACAAATTGGTTGTATCGGAGCTCCAGCAGACAGTCCGCAGAACCAAACGCCGTGGTCTCGCTTGTCTTTTCGCTCTAAGCTCCAGGATAAATGTTGGTACTTCTACTCCCGGCTTCGGAGTCTTCTTGCTTGTGGTCTTTGCACTGCAAGTGGGTCCAGTCTGAGTGTAGCTTGTGGCCTGCTCTTGGTTGTATATATCCAACCCCGCCCCCCCTGCTTCAAGTTGGAGTTTGTGCGTGGATGGAGTACTGAAGTGAATGAGACAGCACCAAGACGGGGGGAGTGTGCGGGGGAGACGTGTTTGTGTGCGTGCGCGCGTGCGTGCCAAAGTGTGAGAGTGACTATGTCAGCGCACGGAGGAGGGAGGGAGCCTGAAGAGAGGGGAGGGATTTGTGCAGGGAGACAGAGACAAACGATTATGAACACCAAACTACGCAGATATCAACGCAGAGCCAAAGGTACCGGAAAGAGGATCAACGAAATAGGTGTGCAGCCACGGGGACGACATAAAGAGATGAATTGTCCTCACATAAACACGAACGCAACACAAGACTTTGTGTGCGCGATCGCTGGACATTGAAAGATACGTTTTTGAAAAACGTGGCTTTACAATAATAAATATTATATTAATTATATTATGACATTTAATATCATATAGCGAACATGATTATGTTTTTTAATGTCAGACACATTTGATTTGTGGCGGAAACTCATCGAGGGACGATCCCCTACTTTAGATAAGGGAAAAGTAAAAGTTGTTAAACGGTCATGTGGGGGTATTTTGCAAGCTCACACGTGCATCGAACATGATGTATGCAAACGGCGGTATCTCCTCGACCAATTAAAAGTCGAGGTGTGGTGCAGACGGTGTGGTAATGCAGGAGGAAATACGGGCGCGCACATTCTTTCCGTCTGTCTGTCTCGCTAAAACACACACACACACACACACACACACACACACACACACACACACACACACACACACACACACACACACACAGGACTAGGCGCCCCCCCCCTCGCATCCCTCCCTCTCTCTCTCAGTCTCGCTCTCTCTGGGGATGTGGGTGGATCTGGGTAGTTCTCGAAGTGTGAAAGGGATAACCTAATGTGGGTGTCTGCCTGTTGGTGTAATGTTGGCTTGATTCCTCTCCTAGCAGAACTACATGACAGAAAAAAAGAGATCGGAATAAATAAATGACTGCCCAAACAGCATGATTCAGGAAGTGTAAAGCAGAGGAGCTACAACAACTGATCATCAGTCATTGTCCTTTTTTGTATTTTTTAAATTCTGTCCCGCAGTTTCATCGCGGTTAGTGGGAGGGAGGAGTCATGCTGAGTTGTGTTGTGATGGCATGGGAATCTTCTTTAAGTGCGGAGTCACCACAGACTTACAAAGTAGTACATTTAAAGGGGTGTGTGTGTGGCGCATATTCAAGTCAGGAAGGGACCAACTTGACCCCGTAGTTTTGTGGTTAAGGTGACCTTCAGAGCTGAATGTGTTTTTTTGTATGAGTAATCTGGAAATATGGTCTGTTTTGCACATTTTCAGAATGCAATTAAAAAGCCAGACATGGCACCTCTATCAAGATGCAACTACATACTGGATTCCGAATGAGACTAAAAATGACTAGAGTGATCATAAACAGTGTAAAAAAAACGAAACCCCCCCCCCCCAGACAACACGTTTTTTTAAAATAACCTTTATAACTCTTCGCATAACTGGGACAAAGTTGGATTTTGTCACTGTTTGAATCACTTAAGCTTTATTTTTCCGTTTTTTTAATTTTTTGTGGAGAAAATTTTAAATTTTAAATAATCATTTGCAGATTATTCACCACTCACAAATACCTAACATTCTCTGTTTTCAGCTTTTATTATGAATAATTTTAATAACTGTTCCATGTAAGTAAACTAAATGTATGGATTTTAGAGCATAAAATAAAATTGAAGGCGTCTAACAACAATAAATAAAACCCGAGCTGACTTTAATTGGCTCGTAAACTACTTTTGCTCTTTGTGTAGTGTCACACATTTAATTGTAAGGGCTTTGAAACTCTACATTTGAAGGCAGCGTCTTTTCTTTTCACGGAAACTGTCTGAACTGTCTCTTTTGCGTGTGTAGGACGTCTTGCCAAATCCCTTCAGCGACTTACACTTAATGACATTTCACAGAGTTACGAGAACAGCTGTAGCAAAATTGTATTTGTTTTTTGGACTGAAGTCAGCACACAGGCTTGTGACGCTGGCGTTATGAGTAGGAACAACAGCGTTTGTATTTCTTTACACATGGGTGACACAAACTGTCACTGCAAAACAACATCCTGTGCATCATATTACGAGCCATGTTCGACATTTATAAAGCCACTTGTTACACAACACAAGTCGGGCTCCCTTTTACTGTACATTATCCATTATCATCATATCATACTGTCTACAGTAATGGCAGTTCTTTGAGTTCACTGTAACCCTGCCATTAACCTGCATTTAGTCATAAAGCTACATGTTGTCTGCGCTCCTGTTGCTGTGGATGCTGTATCCCATAGCAAGCATCCTCTATGCATACATTGTCCCATAACTTTTCACCCCTTCAGTAATACATTTATGTCACGTTTATTCGGATAGATTATACTTTCTTTTCTTCTGCTGTCTGAGCAGAGTGCTTTTGAGTGGAAATACCAAATATACGTCCAGCTGTGTGATCAAATGAGCCATTAGACGTCCCAGCATGTGAGAAGCTGGGGACAAGTTTGACCCATTGTTCAACAACTACCCTCCCTCATTAAGCTCGCCTACTGGGGATGGCAGACTTAAAGGGCCAGGAGAGTTTGTGAATTTTGATGATGAGTGGATGCTGGTTGTGACTAAAAAGGTAAACAGTGGTAGGAATTGTGATTGGAAGACTCCAGACAGTCTGGGCAAATAAATGTAGAGCATGTTTGTTCACTGTCTACTGCTTACCAGACCTTTCCTCACCTCCAGCTACTAAAGTAGAGCTGCTCAGAGGCCATAACAGCAACTGTGCAAATGAGTGCATGCCTGCAGCGAATGTGAGAGTAATTAACAAGCATGCACCATGGCTAATAAACAGCGATCTAGCTCAAAACAACTCAAAACCCAAACCGCTCCATTTAGTTATTTGAACCTGTGAATGCTTTCTGCTTTGCCGGTGCTCATTTGCGAGGGAGGCGTGGGCTGCTGCAGTCACAGTTATATAAACAAATGCCCATATATGCCATTGTAACAGAGAAAAAAAAGTTTTGAGGAAACACCAGTGCACCTTTCTACCTTTCGCCTCCGCATTCTGTTCCACATGAGCCAGGACAGCCCTCTTACTACACAAGTATTTCGGAGGCGAGAGGACCGCATGGGCCCAGAAAAAGCATCACGCCCAAACGGAGGCAAATCCCCACATGCAGGTGACTCACAGGATGTAGTTTTCTCAAGGAACCAGGTGATTTAAAAAAAAATTGGTGGTTTGATTGTACTTTAAGACCTAAAACAGGTACATTTACAACTCTTTCAAAGATCACAGCAGTGTTAGAAAGGTATTTATTTCTACCCAATTTCAGCCATTTCAGCTTTGCACCTGTGTTGACTAAGCCCAGCTTTAGTTACACCAAAATGACTGAGGTCATTTCTCATGCTCAGCTCCTGGTTTGCCTTCATGGACCAGCAGCTATGAAGGTGTCTGGACTCTAGATGGTGCTGTCTTTAGATGAAGCTGCAGCATGTTGTGCTGGCCTCCTGTTCATGTCGAAACCAGGAGAACACAGAGCTGGGCTTCTGCATTGGCAACGCTCAAATTATATAAACAAATACTAAAAAATTTGTAAATATGGAAATAAAGGAAAGATTTTGAAAACCGGTTACTACTTGAGATTCATGTACATTACATGCACTGCAAAAATTTGGATGAAACTGGAGAGACAGACATTAAAGAGGCTTTTTGTCCCTGTTACTCTTTGGCAGCTGAAGTCTCAGTGCTTACATTGATCGTTCAGTCTGAAATGTGCTCAGCTGCAGTCTGCTTGAAAGAAGAACATCTCATGCATCTTACAGGTACTTGCATAACAAGACAGCTGTGCCTGTGTGCAGAAGCTTTTTGCCACGTACAATTAGCGTATTTGCTGAGACTCTAACTAAATAAGATGCTGCACAAATGATCTGCTTCATGCTGCACACTTGCTGTAGCTTTAATACTCCTGACAGCTTGAAAGAAAGGCAATGAACAACACAAAACAGGAGATACAAATGTTTTTATTTACTTTTCCTTTTTCACAGTGGAGAGCAAAAGTAGGACACAGACACAGTAGAGGGTGAAAAAAGGATACGGTGGATTGGTCCTCGTCCAAAACCAATTACCATGACCTGGGCTTGCAAATCACCCCTCACAAAGCAGACAGCACACCACTCTGTTAAAGAGGTCTACATCCTGTGGACGCTACAACACAGATGAACTACTGCAGTTCATCTTTTCTCAACTCACCTGATTCACCTGGAAAAGTTGTGGAAAGAGTGCATTTACAGAACAGAACAAAACACAACAAAAAGCCCACAATGCTTAGTGCCTGAGAGTAAACAGTTCAGCAAATGCTGTAGTTCCTATTGTAAAAGAAAAAGAAAATAAAACACAACTATAGCAGAAACAAATCCAAAACTATATGTACAGATGTAGCTGGTAATCTGCTATATGATACAGATAAATAACTCACGGAACACTTTCCTAACCAGGGTGTTTAATCTTAATCTGGAGGTTTCATAAATAAATATTTTCATATTTTCATCCGGTAAAATAAAGTGGATCCCATTAATCTGGCACATGTGTAAACTAACTTTTAAATTGATTTTGTGTATGTTTTGGCCTTTATTCTGATCAGAATGGTAGAGTAAAGAGAGAGCGCAAAAGGAAATAGCCCATGGCAGACCTGAACTGAGACCCCTGGAGAAGCCTTTTTAGCACATGTGCAGGCCGCCTGTTTGACCCGGTGAACCGTACTGGCACCCGGTGTGAATTCACTTTTAAAAGTCAGCCAGATATGCAGTTCTTAGTTTTTTCTTTTTGCGTATGTGTGGTTTTGGCCAAGTAACTTGAAACAAAAGGCAAAAACAGAAATCCTGGTGGGTGTCTGCTGGCATGAGCAAGGCAGGCCTCCAACAGCTATGCTTGGCGTGGATTTGAAATTCTGCTAAAGTAGCTTTAATGATATTTCCGATGCTCTACTTGCTCTTCAAATCACTGGAAGATGGCTTTTATTTCAAATCTTGGTTAAAAGTTACACACACATACATGTATAAAACATAAAAATGAGCAGTTCTGCTGTAAAAAAAACACGTCTTTACACTTGCAGTGTGGCATAATTTCCCTCTAAATGACCACCTACTTGCCTACTTGCCCATCATTGTTTATCTACTGCCACTTCATGTGTACTGATAGTTAAAGTAATGGTTTCAATTACTCGTTATTAGTGGGAGTACTGATAAGAGCTTCCCTGGAAGTGAAAGAAAACAAAAGGTGAGGAAAACTCACTTCTCAATTCAAGAATTTGGCTTACATCTACAAATAAAAGAGATCGTACTTGATATAATACGTGGGAATTTGCATTTAAACATGAAAATTGAATTTTTTTTTTCACACGATGACCTACTTTCAGTGACAAAAGGAGACCCCTTTCCCTTTACAACTAAACCTGAGAAAAAGTGAGAAAAGAATATCTTCAAAGGTGTCTTTCATGCCACACTTTCACTCTTATCGCCATGTGCCAGTCAGACTTTTGCTGCTCATCGTTTTTCTCGCCTTTTTCTTTGTCTTCATCCTTCAAACACTGATTGACAAGACAGCAACAACTGCCGCTGTCAGTCGGTGGACACATCCGTACTTTTTCTACCACTTATCCAATTTAGGATTGCAGGGGGTGCTGGAGCCTATCTCAGCAATCACAGGGCAAGAGGCGGGGTGCACCCCTGACAGGTCCCCATAGTGAGTGGACACGTGTCAAAGCTAATCTTGTGTTTGGTGGCAGGATGTTAACCTCACATCCCTTTCTCTAAAGCGCATCACAAACTCACTGAACCTCTATAAAACATAGCCATAAAAGGTCAAAAGCTGCTACACTCACACACAAACCATAACTCACCTTTAGAGCAGGGAAAAAACTGTACGATGTACCAGGACATACTGTACCACACGGACAATAAGTGGCAGCATGAAAACAAACACGAGCTGGCTGTTGTTGTTTGGGTGATCTACCTTATATAACATCATATTATTGTTATTTTGATTTGGTTAGCCCCCCCACTGGTAGCTCTGTAGTCGTAAGAGCATAATCTCATTAGATATTGCACTACACACACACACACACACACACACACACACACACACACACACACACACACACACACACACACACACACACACACACACACACACACACACACACACACAGATGTCAGATGTCATAGAGGATGATTGAAGTTCAGGAAAGATTATGTACTAGAAAACTAAATACGCACTGTTTATTTAACCAAGACAACAATCTCCCCCCAACTTTAACCAAATAAACTAATTAAAGTTTCCACACAATTTCAGTAACATATCCTGGATGGCAGCATGGTAGATAAATACTTTTTTAAGAGACAAGGTTGAGAAGAAGGAAGATTATGAAGGAACGTTTTAAAGGTCTCAAGGTACTTACAGTTCACACTCAACTACACTAAGATGGTCTCACTCCTCACAATCAATATCCCTCAGGGCTCATCAACTGGTCATTAACTCCCCCATTGTGTCCACTTCCCGTTTTTCACTGCAACGGCTGAGTGTACTGGGTGGCAGTAGAATCGTTTTAGACATCAATTTGGAGGCAGAGAATAAAAAATTGACTTGAGACAGAAAATTGATTCCCCTCCCTTAACATTTAGCGCATGCTGAATTGAACCCCCTAGATTTTTCTCAAGAACAGAAGCAAAATCACCCTGCCTGTCCACATGTCAAACTGAGGTGGACAGGCAGAGCGTGCACCCAAGAGAACTGTGCGTTTGTGTCGGATCATACCAACAAAATGAATGATATGCATGGAACATAATGTTCATTTTGATCCAGTGGAAGCTTTCCCGTTGTTCTTGACTTTCTCAGCGACAACAATTACAGTGAGCTAACAGCACGCACCGAACTGTTCTTTGTCATCGTCACGTCTGTGAAAGAGCAAGATTCATTATGCACTGATAGGGCAGGTGGTGTGAATTTAATAAACACCAGGGAGAGAGCGCGAAAGAGATGTAGGCATGCAGGAGAATGACTCACAGGAGTTTCGTTACACTGAGTGCCAGAGGAAGGCCTCTTCACAACAGGTCCCCTCAGAGGAAACAGATTTGGCCACAGGAAAGACATACATGGTGTTACCTGTGGATGAGTAGTGCGGTGAATCCCAAACAAGTAGAGAGAGGATGAAAAACCTGGATAATACAAAAGCCAGGCTGGCCTTGAGGGTCTGACTCATTTCTTGCTTAGCTGCTGAAAAGAGTGACATAAATGTAGAGGAATCAAAGCGACACTGACATAACATTTTTCATTTACCTTGTAAATCTGTAACTAACCACATCAGAAAAAGTCAAGAATGTACAGAAACTAAAGAAACTGTAAGTAGCTTTAAAGGGACGGTTTAAGGACAGATGCAACCTTGCTATCCTATGACGACTAATATGAGAAGCTCATGCCGATCCATTAAATATAAGACGACAGTCATCGGACAGTTTGCTGAGCTTTGCATGAAGAGACAGACTCATATGGCATATACTCATCAGCCACTATTAGGTACACGTGTCTTAATTCTTTGTGGCATAAACTCAACAGGTTCAGGTCACATGAGTGCAGTGAACTCCCTGAAACACGTTTGACATGATTTGAGCTTTGTGACTTGGTACGTGTTCCTTCTGGAAGCAGCCATCAGGTCATAACGGGATGGACACGGTCAACAACAATACTCATGCAGGCTGTGGTCTATAAATGATGCTCGATTGGTACTAAAGGGCTCAAAGTGTGCCAAGAAAATATTCCCCACACCATTACACCACCAGCACCACCAGCCTGAACATCGACGTAAGACAGAAGGGACCCATGCTTTCATGTTGTTTACACCAAATTCTGACCCTCATTAGACCAGGAAACATTTTCACAATCTTCCACTTTTGGTGAGCCCGTGCAAATTACAGTCTCAGTGTCCTCTTTGTAAATGAAAGAAGTGTTACAGCGTGTGGTCTTCTGCTGCTGTAGCCAATTTGATTTAAGCTTCATGTTGTGTGTTCAGAGATGCTTTTCTGCATACTGTAGTTGTCCACTGTTGCCATCCTGTGAGGCTGAATTAAATTAAAATGAATTCTATTTATAAAGCACCAAATCAGGACACTATAAAGCACCTTGAGGAGACTGTTGTTTCCTAATCCCATATAACTGAAATGAAATTAATTCAGCTGACTTGAAAAGTCTAATCATTTTCCTCTGACCTCTGGTATCAACAGAATATTTTTATCCAGAGAACTGCCGCTCACTTTTTTAGATCATTCTCTGTAAACCCCAGAGATGGTCGTGTGGGAAAATCCCAGCAGATCAGCATTTTCTGAAATACTCAGACCAGCCTGTCTGGCATCAACAACCATGCCATGTTCAAAGTCACTAAAATCGCCTTTGAACTTCAGCAAATTTGAATTTCAGTCTACATGCCTAAGTGCATTGAGTTGCTGCCATGTAATTGGTTGACTAGACTTTCACAATAACAAGCATTAATTAAGTGACTGGTCAGTGTAATGTTTACATGATTTAAAATGAGTATGATCCTTTTACATGACACACATTTATGCCTCTGTGAAACATATTTTGAGAAGTTCAAGTTCTATCAGACAAACGAGAAAATGTGAGAATGTATTTTATCTTAAAATGTCAAATCTTTCCTTTGTAGATCATTTTCTCGAGTTAAAACAGTTCAAGAGTCTTATGCAAACCTGAAAAGAGAGTTTTACGTAACATGAACATCGCACTTCGCATTTGGCATTTCATAAGATTATTTCCATCTTATGAACGCTCTGCAGTTTACAGTTTGTTCTCAAGAAAGTAAAAATACTCAATGGAAGGCGCAATGGCAGCCTAAAAATATTACAGACATATCAACATTCAAATGTGGTAAGAATGCCATTAATGAGTTTTCCCACACAGCTCCATGTCTCTATGGGTGACTACCTGCAGATCAAACATTAAAACCGGCCCCCCGTGCTGCTTGGTTTTCATACAGTGAAAAAACACATATCACACCTTTATCACTGTCTTCAAAGTGCATCTCCTGTTTAAACGAATATAACTGGATTACAGTTGGAACACAATGTCATGGACTAATGAGTGCATAATCTGTCCTTGTCACAGCCGTGTAATTTTCCCGGTTCTCATATAGTTAACATTTGTTACTGCTAACATTTCGGTAAAATCCTGTCTCCTCACACAGAGACAGCAGAGAGATAAACAGCTCTGTCTTAGAGGGGATTATACTCCTTCTCTCCCAATGAGGGGTCCACAGACTTGAATTATAGACTTGAATTACTCTAAGCTGTGTAAAAAGTGTTGCAACAGTTTTAATTGTGCAACACTACTGGCAGTATTTGTTTACTTTATACATTTACTTCATTTTTCTCCCTGCTCCCTATCACAGAGGCATAAATTTAGTCTATAACCTGAATGTTTCCATTAACCTTTCTGTCTGTAGCATGGCTATTAGCATGATAAAAGAAAAGGTTAGTCGTGGACCAGAGTGGGTATCTTGACTGCTTTGTTTGAAAGTCTCAGGAACTTCTAGATGAATTGGCATAAACTTTGGTCCAGATAATCTGAAGAGCAATAGCTTTATTTTGTATATTTGCTAATTGCAACCTCTGGGGTGGAAAAATGAAGCAAAAATGCGAGTGGTGTTTGATTCTTGCTTAGCATGTGATTGTACAAAAAACACTTTTTGGAGTCAGCTTTTCAGTTTCTTCAGTAAATGCATTTTATTTCTAAGCACTCAATTGTAATATCACTGTGAACAACATATTCACAGCGCCTCTAGGACGACATAAGGTTTGTATATTGCAGTCTGTGCATTTGAAAGATGTGCCATTGCATGTATAATGCAGTAAAAGTAAAAAATAAATATCAAGAAATGTAAAATTTGCTTTTTAATTTCAAACCCTGTGTGCAGAACTTGCAGAATACATTTTTAATGCACATTTTTTAATGCATTTTTCAATGCACGACACATGAAACATACAAGTGTGAGCAGGCTGCAGTGCTGTGGGTAGAGCATTGCGTGGATTTGGAGAGAGGAAACTGGCTTATATTGCAGAGTGCAGAGATTAATGTTTGCACAGTCATTGCTTTTCTTCTCTGGCCGTGTTACTTCCTCAGTGGGAATGTGCGGTTGTTATAATGTGAACACCATTACTTGTTTTAAACGTCTGCTGTTACACAGCTTTTGCAATGCTTTTCTTTCTTTTGTCGCTTGCTGTCTCACTCTGCTTTCTCTCCCTCTCTGACTTGCACACATGCAAGGCTAGGGAGTGTGGGAGTCTGAGGGATGACTCATCTGTTGCACACCTCATCGTTGCCTGGCCATATTTGGGCTTCCCGGAAATCCATTTTTCTGGTGTAGCAGAGAGAAGCAGGCAATGCAGAGACAACATGATGAGCTCTTTTCTACTTTCTTTTTTCTTCTGTACTGTTTTTCAAAGCATGGTCCTCTAATTCAAGTGCCCCAGTTTGTTCATCATCACGTGAACAAATGTGGGGCTAATTTTACATGTGCTCCTCACGGTTTTCATTATTCACATTTTTAGATTTCTGAACAATCAGTCATGGATATGTGTTTCTTCCCTCTCTCAGAGATATGAACACTCTCACACACCCGGCACACACACTCACACACCATATGAACCTAATACCACATAATACCCGTATTACTGTATTCATTAGGCCAGATTAACTTGACAAAACAACAGGTTTCCTACTTGTCAGTGTTTCCTTTTCTCACATTTCATAGATTTACACTTTGTCGGCCTGGTATTAATCTATGTTCAGCTCTTGCAGACAAAAGTGATGCGCCATATTTCAGTGATTTTCACAGAAAAATGAAATGCAGCTTCTTTTGTGCTCATATATGTTGGTGTGCACCACACAGTGGAGACAGCAAAGAAAGGAAGGTGGAAAATATGCAAGTCAATAGATTTCTTTCAGTAACAGGACACACACACACACACAAAAGATTTTTGGGACTTGACGCAGGGACAAAAAAGGATTTTAGCACTAAAGTCATATTGATCTGTTCAATTTTACTTTTCTGTCCGCTTCTGTTGCATGTGCAGATGCTCGCACTCACAAAAACACAGTTGCATTCCCATCACTTCAGAGGACATGCCTTCGACTTACATTGAGAACTAACTAACTGAGAACTAACGCTCATAATAAATATGAATTTTTACTTAATGGGGGCTTGATTGTCACCAAAGGGGTGGCGGATCCTCATGAAGTGATTGCGTAAATTGATTTTCTTTGCTGTCCCCCGAATATATGTGGCAGAGTGCCATATCAACACAGATACACAAAAATTGAGTTTTTATTCCATCTAAGACATTCTCTCCCAGCAGTCTTCCCTCTTCAAAAGTAAAGACACCGTTACACCTTTGGGCTATTACTATTTGTGCATATTTGCATTCATTGCGCCCACCATGGAGGACATTTGTGTCAGAATGACAGCTTGATCAGACACTTTCATCTGCATCATATCTCGGTAGGTTTGCCCTAGTTTCTGCAGGTCAGCAGCTCGCAGTGTTTTCAAAAACCCACAACATACATCCTGCAGAAAAAAGCTGCTGCTGTGACAACCTGCTGTGGAACAAACAGAAGCAGCTTCCGTGTGTGTGGCAGAGACACTGTTGGATATCGAAACAATGCGGAAAGAAAATGAAGGTAGAATCGGATGAAACATTTCATCATCAATGCCCTGCGAGGCAGTGTCTTTGGTAAGTTTTTTTTAATTAAATGGGATTGTTAAATATCAAATAAGTTGTGAATAACATTATTTAATTCAAGTCATAATGATGGTTACACTGCCTGGTGTTAAAATACTTGATCTGTGCCTGGTCTTTCATAATTCTTTGCCCACTTACCTGCAGCATAAAGACATGCTGGGGCAGCAAAGGCTCTAAATGCCTTCTTATTCTGGCATATGCCAGCACACTGGTGCCGACTCCATCTTCCCTACCACATTGCACATGAATAAGCAGAAGTAGGCAGTGACTTGCTTGGTTAAATTTTGGCTTCCTCTCAAATAGTTCGGGCAAGTTTCCAAGACAAAAATTCTGTCTGTTAAGGATTAAAGTGTCCTGTTAAACCAGATTAACTCAGAAAAAAAGAAAAAGGTTTGACAGGCTTTGTGGGAGTCCTGGATTCAACCTCATCTTTAATTAACAAAACAGAATACCTGAAGAATTATTACAGTTTCTTCACAATTTAGAGGCTTAAGTTAAATCTCCGTGTGGCAAATTACTGCTGTCTTGGATTATTAGTGAAGCCCAAGGACACAAAGTAAGACAAGTACTTATTAAGGAGAAAAACCCACTCAATTTTGACTTTATGATACTAAATTTCAGTTTACAAGCCCATTATTACAATATATATATATAATATCACTAATGAAGTCTAGATCTAATGTTATTATGGAAAACACTTTTTTTTGTCTAACCTGGTCCCAGAACAAGGCAGCGCGCATACTAGCTTTATCAACATGACATTAGCACAGACTGTTTATGTCACAGTTTCACACAAGATGCCCTTCCTGATTGGAATCGACCCAGCAACCTTTCACTTGCTGCCACTACACCATGAAGCACATGTTTTTTCAGTAAGAAGAAAAGGGGAAATTATTAGTATACTCACTAGGATGCTCACTAATATCACTAACAGGTGTCTTTGGAGCATGTCTGAAACAGCATTAGTTATTTGGCCTGCTTTTCTAATTTTTGCAACTTAGTATTTGTATTCTCCCTCCATACAGGAAATCCTGCATACCTTGAGTAGTGTCTTGCTCACTACCTTCAGGAGAACAGGAATCAGGAAGCTGGCCTTGTGGAGTAAAGATGAGTTAAGAATTTACTGGACGTTTAGACTTGTCTGAGTTTGTCTGGTTCATGTCTTGGATTTGATAGCTGGAAGATTTTCTTTCAGCTATCTCCTTTTCATGAAACCTGTGAACTCTTCCCTGCTGTGTCCTGCTATTAAATTTTTTGTTGGTGATGTGATGACTTTGCTGTGTATCTGGCAAACTAGACCAGAATATTTTCTGAGTGAATGAAAACAGGAAACATCGCACCAAGCAATTATTTCATGTACTTAAAAAATATGTGGAACATGTTGGACAAACAGCATTTACATTTTAAAGAGTCTCTGTGGCAAAAGTGTGCAAACATTTGCTGAATTACAGTTTATTTGTCTGTCCGTCTGATAAATTGAAGTTCAGAACAGCGGGGTGTTGGAGCTTAAAAGCAGCTGCCTGTTGCTACTTAAATGTAGAAGATGAAAGCAGGGAGGGTGGAGGGAAAAACCATCACAAAAAGTTTAAAGAATAAATTCTTTCTAGAGCTGTGGGAATCCTCAGAGTTTGGTGATGATTTCCACTTTGTCACTATGAGCAACCGCAGTCACGACTTACATGTTTATACGATCCACTGATGATTAAAAAGTACTGATCAGTGCAGCTTTAAGCAGACGTATTGTATCCACGTGTTCCCGTGTTGCGACAGTATCCCCGTGATACTTTGGTTCATGCCAGTTTCTGTTATCTTGAAGCCCACTAACACCCACTTTCACTCATAATTTTCCTCACTGTGATTATATCACATTTAGTCATCTGATTATTTTACGTCTGTGAGGTAAAAATATAATCGGTCTGGCACGCTCTCCCTTGCTAAACCCACTCACAGATACTGGTGTGAAGTGGGTGAAGAAGAAACGATTGAAGAATAAGCCAGACTGTTTATTTCCCAGTTGTGTACCTATCTGGTCTTTCTCAGTGCCTCCACGGCAACTGCTGAGTTTTGCAGTCATTACTTGCATTGTTAAGCTGGCTTTATTGCCATCGTGACCTTTCTGTGTGTTTGCTGGCGTGATTTAATATTAGATGTTTTTACCAACTTCTTCTGTCTTATCTGTCTTAAAGACATTCAAAGCTCTTCATTTGACAGTGGCTTCCTTTGGTTCTGCTCTCTGTCAAGATGATATCACACTGTTTCAATAGCGTTGAGGTCCAATCCATGACTGGTTGTGTCCCATCATGTGTTTTCTATTCAGGTATGCTTTTACAGGGCTGGAAGTGTGTCTGGGGTCATTGTTATGCTAAGAATTAAGCAGCTGACAATCAGGTGCTTTCCAGGTGTTGGATAAATATGGTAGTGCTTTTCTGAACTCATAATTTCATAATTTTGGATGAATCTCAAACTCCACTGTTGCATCTCACTCTCCACGTCCAATGTATATATTGTTGACACTGGACTCAAACATTTCTAATTTAGATTAATTAATCAGTAAGACCTGTTGCTGCTGATTTTCAGTCCTCTGAGATCATTTTTGACGAGGCAGTAGATGGGTCAGCTGAAGGCCAGATTCTGTCCTCTTTCTTAAGGGCATGACTTTCAGATACTGCTAGTTTGATAGTTTTATAGCTGTAACATTTCTTTTTTTTTTTTTGGCCCCCATTTGTCCAATTTCCTTGAAAATTTCTAAAGGAAACCCCGCACACCCACCTGATATATGTCAACTTTTCAAATAATAGCTCTTTGTTAACTTGTCTGTTATGTGTAGACACAACACTAGTTAATGTTTTCAGTTAGGTTCATTTTTTATGCTTGAGATCAGCATTAAGTCTCTTAAAAAACAAATGAAGAAATATTCCTATGAACATGCTCAGTTACACGAACCGGACTGAAAACGAATGAAAAAGCAGCCAGTGTCCAAAGAAAAGCCTTTCAGACAGCCTGGAGAACTTTTGCTCAAGACCACAAGAAAGTTTCGACTCCATACTTTTGCACAGCACTGCATCCACACATATAAATTTACTGACATTTTTTCTAATTTGCTATTGTTAAGAGAATTACATAATTCCAACAATTGTTTAGGGCCGCACATAATTAGGCTCGTTGCCAGCAGATGTGGAGACTGCTGCCTGCCTTCACACACGGACTATGGCGCTTTATAATCTCTCGCTATGTGGCTCAAAATGAAACAGTGATTGCTCTTGTAATCCAAACCTGTGGTTCTTTTTAATTATTTATTATGTTTTTTATTGTGTTTTTATTATTTGCATACTGTCAGTATGTACACGCACCGAGTGACCATTAATTTCATTGTATTTAGAAGAATGAAAAGAGATTGATAACTTTTAAATGATATACATGAAAATTGACAAATTTGCATTGTTTTAGGTTTATTTTATAAGATGTGGTCTTTTTTGTTATTGTTTTGTTGCTTTACCAGATTTAAGGGAATTTGGTCTGTGTGCTTGGAATTCACTCATATAGTTTGCGGTGGGACATTTTATTCAAGTATTTTATTTGAAATCTGAAGTGTCACAGGTGCAACACTCTCAGTGCTCCATCAGTGGTGGATGGACTGGTGCAACTGTTTAAATGCTGCTCAAATAAGATGTAAAAGTAAGGCTAGACCTTTTTTTTTTTTAGCTGTTTACCCCTGAATGGCTAAACCAAAGTCAGCCAACACTGAATTTAACTTCATCACCTGGAGTCAACAATTCTCAGTATTCTCAGTTCATGTCCTGTAGTTGCATAAAATGGCCATTTCCAGAAGCAAAAAACAAACAGCACTCCTGATAACACAAAGCGGCAGCAATTCAGTCATTATATGTACTTATTTTTCAGATACAGGCATAGGATCCTTGAAACCGGTACTTAAGATAGCATGTTTTTAGTTTACAAAAACGATGCAAAAATAAAACAAAAACAACCTGTCAAGACATCAACACACATTTGTGTTTTCAAGAAAAGGATCAGAAAAATCAGAAGAAAACAAACACCAGGGGGGCGTGAGACTGAAAGACAAGGCTTATATCAGCCAGCAGTAGATGTAAAAATGTTGATGGACAGTGGGCTTAACTAACTTTTACAAAACATTCTTTTTTTCCTCATTTATCTCTGAGAACCTTCACAGACTCATTTATCTCTGTTTATTCGTCTCTCTCACGATGATTTCTTTTTACTAAGAAATCCCCTCTTGCGGTGTAACACTGCTGTACAAGACAAACACCTCTCTTTCTGCAACATCACATGTTCAACTAAATGAAATGTGTATTTATAAGCTTTCTGAAGTCTTGGTGCAAACTCTTTTGTAAAAAAAAAAAAAAAAACTCACAAAAAAAAAAACCACGGTCACGTCACAATTTTATGGAAATATACTGTTCTGACATGCTTCTATCTGTGATGCACTTATTACCACACAGCTTTTCATCATTCAGCTATGTCAGGCTGCATGGAGACACAATGTGAATGAAATTTAGTCACATCCTAAATCTGGATGAGGAGGGGAGTAGGAGAAGATGCTTTAAATAGCAGACATGGTTGATGAACGCAGACATGGGCTTGCTGTTTTTAACCCAAAGCATGAGCAATGTAATCTAATAAAAGATCCTCAGTATTGATTGTTTAAATCCTTGATAGGATTAAGGAGTTAATGGGTGCAAGGGCACAGAGTTTCAACTGCATACACGGAAAGGTGTTGGAAAGCATCCAGTTTGCACTATTAAATCATACAGTCAACACTGCGTTACATATTGTTCTATGTGCAGAAGAATAAAGTTTCAAGCAATGAAGACAGTGTATCAGTGTATGCACAGTACAATCAGCCTGCTCTAAACACTCCGTTCTAGGCAGTATTTTCTAGTCTTGGAGAACACATAAGCCCCGCCCACCTACTGTTCAAACCTGTTTGCAAGTGGTAGCCAATCAGAAGAAAACTGGGTGAAAGTGGGTCTCAATGGAGGTACAACTGCTTGTTGTTGTAAGATAAACAACTCAAGTCAAGACAGCTTATTCATATAGGACAGTTAACCACAACAGCAGCAATATAAAAGCACCAATACAAATACTTTAAGAACAATAACAACAAATAAATAAATAATAAAAGTTAAAGTAGCAAATAACAATGAGAAAGGAGAGTAAAACTAGTAAAAGAGATGTTCTGGGGAAAGTGACATAAGGCTGTTGGGACTGGGTTTAGGTGGGATTTGACCAAATCTGAAAAAGGAGACAATTCCAGAGTTTTGGAGCTGCAATGAAGAATGCCTGCTGTATCCGCCAATCAGGAATTTGGAATTGCCAGGAGATGCAGATCAGTGGATCTAATGGTACGGTATATAGGAGCACGTCCATACGACACTTATACGTAAGATGCAATATTCTGAAACTGATCTGGTACTTCACAGAAAACTCGTGCAGCAACTCAGGAATGGGCAAAATATGATCAGGTTGCAATCTCGATATTAATGTGTTGCTCAGTCCAACATGTAATGAACTGTAGTAATTCAGTCTAGATGTAATAAAAGCATGCATGACTTTCTCTACTGTAGGTTGTTGGTCTGGCTTCAGTTAAAAGTCTGCTGTAAATGAAATGAAAATATGCTTCACTTGTTGTTTTACTGTAATAGAGTGCAAACTCACACTGTCATCTAAGGCCCAGTCAAACATGCTGGTTAGTGATGTCCTTGCAACCCAAAATTCTGGTGGTCAGCTTTGGGGAACATACTTTTTTCCCTAGCAACTAGTGGTTGCCAGGGTGTTACTGATCAGTCTGGAGGCCCAGGGCTTTACTGTCATGTATTTGAAAAAACAGGAATTCTTCCACAATGTAAAAATAAAACTTTGAACACCTTCATAATCAGTCCGGCCTCTGTGAAGCTTGTGCTCAGGTTTGAATGCTTTCTTTTTTATTATTGTAGGGTCTTTACCTTAAAATATAAAGCACCTCGAGGCAACTGTTTTTGTGATTGGGCGCTATATAAATAGAAATTGAATAAATGAGGCAGGATCAGGGAGGTTTTCATTTAATTCGACAGTAATTTCTGTGACAGTAGGTGCTGGTGGCTATTATACTCAAAAGTGTTACCAAAATATCTTTTCCACCCTCATTTACATACAAACTGGGACTAAATCCTTTTAATATAATGTCAGCAAATGTGCATCCTACCTGAATGGCTCTCCTGGTCTTTCCTGAGTCATTAGGTTGCTCCTGTGCTCATAGACTCATGCAGGGGAATGGGAATTGTTTTGGCCATTAAAGACTTTTTATTGAGGCAGGAGCAGTAAATGTATGACAGCATCTTTAAACGAGGCAAGAAGGGGGTTTACTTCTGTGGCCAGATGCAGATCACTGTGACTTTCTGTGTTAAAATGTGTCATCGGGTTTTGCCAACGTGCGTCAGAGACTCCATCACATCCCATAAAGTGCAGATATCTTTGCTTATAATTGAAGGGGGGGAAAGACAAGTGCTCTTGTTGGTGCTTAATTTCAGGGTTTCTGCAATCACTTGTATAGTAATTTGCAATTAGAGAAAATCTTAGATCTATAAAATATTTTAGAGTCTCGAGGGTTTTGAAGGATCCTTTTGTCGCTGCTATATGACGGTTTTAATTTGATTAATAGAAACTGAAGCTTTTCTATTGTTAAGAGATTATATCAAAGATCAACTCCAGTCTGACTTAATTAAGAGTTCTCGAAAGCCCAACTGCAGCTGAAGTCATGTTGCCCTGTCCTTGTTTACATATTTTGCAGAAAAATGCTAAAACAAGCCCCCCACAAACTTTACATGAAATTTCATGTATCATACATGTATACATACACAATATACAACATACAGTATGTGCCCTGTGTTACAGCGGCACATGCTGTTTAGTCAGACATATCAAAGGTCATGAAAGTCTGGCCAACATGGCTTTAAAAGTACTTTTATCCTCACAAACAAAAGGTCCACAGGAGTGACCACTATTCTCGCTGCATGTTGGTCAATATCAGACACATTTAACACCCAAATATCTATTTCAAAGGGAGACTCTTTTTATAAAATCTCAACAGCGTACCAGTGTATTTCTAGAAATGCTGTACTAAAACTATTAGTTTACTGTTTGGCTTCGACCCAAAAGATATAAAGATGACAAAAATTACCCATACATAGGACTTATGTAGACAAAAAAATAAAGGCTGAAAATCCCAAGAAAGGTGAAATATGAAACCACGGATCAACACCAGTACATCTGCTGCCCGTGGACAACCACTTCACTGTTACTCATTTATTTTTAAAGCTGTTTTTATGTCATACCTGTAATGTCAAATTCATTAAATCAGAACATCTTATTCTCCTCACACTTGGTAAAGAAAGATCATGGTCTGTCCCCTCACCCTTCTCTTTTTCAAGTGTTTCACAGTCAGCAAAAGCTGTCATCTGTTCTTTGCCAGGTACCAGGAAAAAAATTACTCACAGCTCTGTCAGGTGTGCAGTACTTTTGGGTTTACTTTTGTAGTTCGTGGCACACATCAAATGCTGATCACAGACCATTCTGTTTGCATATTATAGAAATGCGTTTTACTGGCGTCTCTGCAGATTATTAGCGACCGTCGACGGCGGGGCACAAAAACACAGGAGGAACGTTGACATGCACAGAATGACTGCTCAAAGCTGAAAAAGACAAGCAGTTGGGCTCTTTCTGTGAGGCTGGCGATTCTAAATCGTGCCTGGGTATGTATGAGAGCCTGTTTTGTTTCTCTGTGTTAGCCCTATGATGGATGGATGGCCTGTGTGAATGTGCCCTGCGGCTCCTGGGAAAGGTTAAGACGATGGGTGTACTGACTGCTAAATAGAAAGCCAGAAACAGCGGATGACCTCATTAAATATTCACATTTTTATCCCACTATGCAAGATGATGAGGGTGTTAACAAACAAAGAGAAAAAGCTGGTACAAATACAAAAGACTTTCTACTGATATATATTCCACATGAGTAGCTCCATCTCAGACATCTACTTGTCCGAAATGCACCATTTAAAAAAAAACAAAAAAACGTTCCAATCACTGATATATTGATCCAATTTCTTATGAGGGCCTCTTTATAAAGGGCTTCAGTAACAGTTAATGCCTTCCTACACATTCTCATTTCCAACTCATAAATTATTGGTTAGGCCCCTGCTTTAATTTTTCTATGAACAGGACAGTGCTCCAGTTCAGCTTATGGCCAGATGAAGAGCTTAAAATCCACAATGAGGCATGAGGGAAATAAATTGCAGGACTTACAACAGAAGAACTTCACATCTAACGCTTTTCTTTTCTTTGTTTCCAGCTGCTGTTTTGGGAAGGATCAGCGCTTTGGTTAAAATATACTTATACTGTCTCATATGGTTAATGACATGCTTCAAAGTAAATATCTCCAATCTGCGACAAGCTCCCCCCGATTTTCTGTTATTACATTGAAATGTTCTGTGACGGTGGCGACACAAGCAGAGAACATCTGTCCGAACAGCTGGTGCTCATTCAGTCATTTTTTTTTTCAGTCAATTGAAGAGTGTGTGTTTAAAAACTATGCTCGTGTTTTTAACTAGTGTGATGCTAACAGGTCCTGCAAAGTGACAAGTGAAAATGAACCAAAGCTGGACAAGACCAAATTATTTTGGATTTGCTGAGTGATTGACCAAAGATGCACTCACCACTTCATTTGGCACATGGGTTAAACTGCACATTATCATGCTGCTTTGAACTGATAGCATCTCTGAATGCACAGTATGTCGAAGCTTAAAGCAGATGGGTTACAGAAGAGCAAACCGGGTGCCACTCCTATCAGCCCAGATCAGGAAAATGAAGCTGCAGTTTGGATAAGCTCACCACAATTGTAAAAAGATTACTAAAAAAAGACCCTACCATCAACATGATAACATGGAGCCTTGTATCAACAGTTCAGGCTGCACGTGGTGTAATGGTGTGGGGAATATTGTCTACCAACAATTTGTCCCTATTGGCACCAACTGATCATCATTTAAGCACCACAGCCTTAAGTATTGTTGCTTACCATGCTCGTACCTTTATGGCCACAGTGTACCAAAGCTCAGATCATCTCAAACTGGTGCCTTGAACATGACAGTGAGTTCACTGTATTCAGTCACCAGATCTAAACCCAGTAGAGGACCCTTTGGGATGTGGTTGAATGGGAAATTTGCAGCATGTGTCAGGACTGCTAGGCCAGCAAAACTAGTGAGCTCAACATCCAGAAACAATGCAGATAGTTCTAGACAACAAAAGGGCTTTCATGGAGTTCTGGGATAATGCACAAGTGACAGACATCAGTTGATTAGAGAAGAGGAAACGGGTATAAAATGGGGTCAGTTAATTCCAAAACTGTCCACGGAGAAAAATCCACCACGAGTAGAAGTGGCTGATTCAGATTGCTTACTTGATTTATTAGAAGGCAACATCCAGGAGGGGTTTGGCTCCGCAGCATGGAAATGTTGGAAGATGGACAGACAAGTGTAGTGGTGAGCAAACAGTGAAGGGTCGAGGTTATAAAATCCAGCCTGATGGAAACAGGTGAGTATGAGTGTCCACTCCATCAGCCAGCAGGGAAATACTGGAAATGTTATGCTAGAACACCAAAGGTTAAATAAAAAAAAAAACCCTACTTGATTTACCCTGTTTACCTATCAAAATTGCACATAATCTGGTAAAGATGGGAGTAAAGGGTGGCCCTCCTTTCCTGTTTGATGAGGCACAGGTGGTCTTGGCTGAGGAGTGGAAAATCCAGAAGGGTGGAGCCTGCCTGCTCAACCCAACCTGGACCTGAAGAGAGTTAGCACACAAACCAACAGACAGACCATGACAGCATGGATATAGAGCACACAATTCTGCAGCAACTGTGCGATGCATGTGCCCCTGCCCTCCCCCCAGCTATCTATCTATAGATATTTACATCAGTGAGCTATTAGCGTAGCTCATAATAAAGCATTTGCCAAGTTAATTTCTCATTTACCGATTCAGAATCTTTACAAAAATGTTCCAAGTCAATAATCTATGTTTATAACCTGATTCAGTAGTATGAACTGTAAACTATAGTTTTCAAATCCATCAAAGTAAGTTCCCAGAACTGTCTCACTACCCTATTTGTGTTAATGTCCTACCTGTTTACTTCTCTCCCCTTTGCTCTTGTTTTTGTTTGTGCAGTATGTAAATGGAATATCCCATCACTGCCTAAAATAACAGCATGCCCATGCTGAGACGTGTGTTTCACAAAACCAGTGACGACGATGTCTGCCTCAAGAGTCTGTGTGCTGATGAAACACCACAGCGGGGAGTTAATGATGATTTCGTTTACACCTCTTCCCACACTGCCCAGGGCTTGGGCCTAACTGTCACTGTCCATCTCAGCCAGAAAACCACTTGTATGACACATTGCACGGCACCCATCATTCATTACATGTGGTTTATGACTGATAACTGGGCCAAACGCCCAGAACAGGCTGCTGACGACTGGTAGGTCCCCGATACGAGGCACAGGACTCAACTTAGTCTTCCTTCTATCTGCAGAAAGTGGCATGAGGTTTGAATCATCAGTGGGTTTGGCACACAATAGCAGGGTCTCCCACCCACACGGTCACTATGAGTGGCTACAATATGGACTCATCTGAGCAGACAGGATGCCACTGGGAGCCACCTACTGATTTTCATTTGGTTTACCGTCATGTTATTTGTATTCATCACGTATCAGGAGAGGGAATGACGAAACATACGGACATGAGCTTGTCTCCATTTACCACTCACTGCTTTGCCCATTGGGCAGGAAAATGATGCGAAACTTTCACTGACATGATGGAAGTTTTGCTAAAATGTGTAATGAAAAAGAAAAAAACATTTCCTGACACATGATTTAAAAATTATGCTCAATGCATACGGGAGTAAAACTGACAAATTAAAGGATCAGTTGGACACTTTGTTGCAAAATGGCACTCATGCTTAGAGTTAAAACATTAGTATTAGACTCAGGTCTGTGAAGTAAAGTGAAGCTCAAGCCTCTGATCGTTTAGCAAACTACTATAAAGACTGATAGAGAGCAATTTTTAGTCACTACCTTCCCAATTTTATACAGGGAGTGCAGAATTATTAGGCAAATGAGTATTTTGTCCACATCATCCTCTTCATGCATGTTGTCTCACTCCAAGCTGTATAGGCTCGAAAGCCTACTACCAATTAAGCATATTAGGTGATGTGCATCTCTGTAATGAAAAGGGGTGTGGTCTAATGACATCAACACGCTATATCAGGTGTGCATAATTATTAGGCAACGTCCTTTCCTTTGGCAAAATGGGTCAAAAGAAGGACTTGACAGGCTCAGAAAAGTCAAAAATAGTGAGATATCTTGCAGAGGGATGCAGCAGTCTCAAAATTGCAAAGCTTCTGAAGCGTGATCATCGAACAATCAAGTGTTTCATTCAAAATAGTCAACAGGGTCGCAAGAAGCGTGTGGAAAAACCAAGGCGCAAAATAACTGCCCATGAACTGAGAAAAGTCAAGCGTGCAGCTGCCAAGATGCCACTTGCCACCAGTTTGGCCATATTTCAGAGCTGCAACATCACTGGAGTGCCCAAAAGCACAAGGTGTGCAATACTCAGAGACATGGCCAAGGTAAGAAAGGCTGAAAGACGACCACCACTGAACAAGACACACAAGCTGAAACGTCAAGACTGGGCCAAGAAATATCTCAAGACTGGTTTTTCTAAGGTTTTATGGACTGATGAAATGAGAGTGAGTCTTGATGGGCCAGATGGATGGGCCCGTGGCTGGATTGGTAAAGGGCAGAGAGCTCCAGTCCGACTCAGACGCAGCAAGGTGGAGGTGGAGTACTGGTTTGGGCTGGTATCATCAAAGATGAGCTTGTGGGGCCTTTTTGGGTTGAGGATGGAGTCAAGCTCAACTCCCAGTCCTACTGCCAGTTCCTGGAAGACACCTTCTTCAAGCAGTGGTACAGGAAGAAGTCTGCATCCTTCAAGAAAAACATGATTTTCATGCAGGACAATGCTCCATCACACGCATCCAAGTACTCCACAGCGTGGCTGGCAAGAAAGGGTATAAAAGAAGAAAAACTAATGACATGGCCTCCTTGTTCACCTGATCTGAACCCCATTGAGAACCTGTGGTCCATCATCAAATGTGAGATTTACAAGGAGGGAAAACAGTACACCTCTCTGAACAGTGTCTGGGAGGCTGTGGTTGCTGCTGCACGCAATGTTGATGGTGAACAGATCAAAACACTGACAGAATCCATGGATGGCAGGCTTTTGAGTGTCCTTGCAAAGAAAGGTGGCTATATTGGTCGCTGATTTGTTTTTGTTTTGTTTTTGAATGTCAGAAATGTATATTTGTGAATGTGGAGATGTTATATTGGTTTCACTGGTAAAAATAAATAATTGAAATGGGTATATATTTGTTTTTTGTTAAGTTGCCTAATAATTATGCACAGTAATAGTCACCTGCACACACAGATATCCCCCTAAAATAGCTAAAACTAAAAACAAACTAAAATCTACTTCCAAAAACATTCAGCTTTGATATTAATGAGTTTTTTGGGTTCATTGAGAACATGGTTGTTGTTCAATAATAAAATTATTCCTCAAAAATACAACTTGCCTAATAATTCTGCACTCCCTGTAGACTATAAACACAAACAATTCTGATCTCTGTGACCATATGAGATACTCTGCTACATAATGCCTAAAAAAGATGAATTTTATTATTTCTTTCCAGATGCTTTTAGATCTCTTTAGGCCTTTTTGTAATTCTTTAAAGTAAGCTGACAAGCCGCTGGCTCCTGCTTCATAAATACTACAGAGTTGTGAGGTTAGTGCACTTTATCTCTTTTACTATCTTTAAAATCAGTTTGCCAAAGAAGCCAAAAACCCACTAGTTATAATTTAAGTGCACCACCCCTATATATCTTTTGCTTTTGTTCTTAAAGGAAAAGACAGTTGGTGCATGCAAATGTACCCACCTGCACATCCACACCTTTGCACACCTCCATAACTACATTTGTATTTACACGATTCACGTACACCCACTTATGCAACCAACCACACACACAGAGTACAAAGTAAACTCAAACACATACCGGAGCGGAGACTCAAAGGGCATCGCAGCAGAGACTTTGCTTTTGATTCAGTTGTTTTTGCTGGGAAAAGAACCAGTTGGAAGCAGCTTAGCAGTATAATCTAGCTAATCCTGGTGGCTTCTTCCACAGCTGGGTACTCTCATTTTCTTGGTCTTGTATTGCTCCGTCTCACACTCACCAAAGCCCTCTCTTTCAATATCATAATTGAAATGTGAATGTTTCTCTAACTGTCCTTCTAAAAAACAGGTTTCACTTATGATGGAGCCCTACCAGTTACAGTTGGAAGGATTAAAGTCGAGAAGCTTTCTGAAATAATGCACAACGGTTTAGTTTGTGTGCTTGAAAAATAAACCTGTTTCAAATATGTAACATCTTACAAAACTGTGCCTGAAATTAGACCTTTTTTTCTGTGAGTTTTCAAAAGAACAAGCCAATTGTTATGCCGAATAACCTCAGGACAAATGATTCCAAATAATTACAGCTATTTATGCTGGAGATAAGATGTATAAAGCAGCAGATTTAGGACTTTTGCGCGGGCGGCTGCCTTTGCTTTGCACCGAGATTACTTGTAATGATTTTGCTATTGTGTATTCGAATTACAGATCATAGCGCTGAAATCAAAACCTCTAATGACATGAAGACCAGGTACATACTCTAACCCAGACTCGTGACTTCTACTTGTTTGTAATGCCCCCACACAGCTTGGTAATGGCCTTGTTTATTTCCGAATGCAGATCACAATCCTCGTTGCTTTTGGAAGCTGATTTTTGACAGTAATTTGTTCTTAAAAGAGCTTAGTGATTGATTTTTTTAGTGAGAAGTTCTGATGATTTTTCTGCTTGAAGGTATGCAATAAATCAAAAATAAGATACTGCGCCCTGATCTTAGGAGCCATTCTTCAGATAAACAAACAATTTATGGTGCACATAGTGACAGTTCTGCTTACAGCATTGCTGGTGATTGCTTCCTTCCGCAGCTTTTGTATTTTTCCATAGTTGCCATCAGCGCTCCACCAAACCAACCACTAAGCCTTAATAATATGTGACGTATGTTGCTAACATTGTGCTGTGATGCGATCTGTTCAATCAACAGAGTAGTCTGTTGTAACAAGAGCTAATGAGGAGGTCAGATGCTGCAGCAGCACACATGATATTACAGTATTGACCGGTGCCTGAGTCATTCACATCTCCTGAAACCTAGACTCAATTTAATGGTGACTCTAGTTCTGATTTAGAGATAATAAAGCTGCCACCGTACGATCAGACCTGCTCAAATTTAATCAAAGGAGTAAAATTCAGTCTCATGGGGACTTTTTTCCCCTTCAGTTTTGATAAATGTCATGAAACACTTCAGTATGTGCCTTAGTAATATTCCATCCACATAAATGTGTTCTCCAACTTCATTATTCTGTTGTTATAGACAGAAACCCCACATTTCTCTCCATTAAAGAATATGGATATAGCATTTGTTTTGTATCCTTTTTTTGTATCTATTGGTTATCAACTCCAACTCAAATGAATTTTTAAAAGGTTTTGTAATCTGCTGAAAAATCTTTTCTGAAGAACTAAGCAACCATCTTAGGCCACTTTTAACCCTTTACAAAGCTGCTCCACAGCTGTATCTGTAGTTTGAGTGTCAGAGCTTTACAACATTTCACAATTACTTTTCCCATCTGTATACTGCAGACTGTGGCATTATGAGAACACGATGTGTCATTCCGGTAATGAGTGTTTGGAGCTCAGATTCGTTTGTGCTGGCCAAATTAACATCTGATCCATCCTTGATTGGCAAATTACTCACAGTGGATCTGACTGTATCAAATGCAGCACGAAAATCTGGAAATGAACAATAAAGAATTCAATAGAGTAAGTTGGGTTTTGTAGTCTTCCACTGAAGAGATGGGCAACAGGGGGGAAAAAAGTTCCTTTTGGATCTTTGTAGAGCTTGGAATTGAGAACTGTGCTTAACTTTTACGAGAAGGACCCATTTTTCATTCCTGTCAGAAGCTCAGACACAGTCTCTTCTTCTGGTGTTACCTAATGCTGAGACAGGTATTTTAATGGAGTTTTGTAAAGTAGCAGGGATAGTCCCTCCAAGCTACCCTCTGTTTCTTTAATCATTAAATATATTTCAATTTTTAGATTTCCAGGCCGAACTGCACCTCTACCCACGTCGCTCTAAGGCTGCACATCTGCCGTGTGATATTTAAAATGGTTTTAATTAGTCTTTTCTGTAAGAATAAGATTCTATCTTTTCTAAATTTGTTTTTAGTAATTACGCGGAGAATCATAATTTCAGACAAGGTTAGAGTGGCCTAACCTTGTTTTTTCCTTTGTCCCAGGCTTTGGTTTTCTCATCGTTCCTTGTGTCTAATGTGGTGGACCTGAATTCTGGTAGTGACTTGAGACTTGACAGATTTTGTCCCTTTTGTGCTGCAGTGTAGGTTGATGAGATTCCATTGGTTTCGAGCCAAGTTTCCCCGATTAATCGGTTCTGGTCACCTCGGCAGGGTGACCACCCTCCTCCTTTTAAAGCCGGGCTTGGGACCGTCCTTGGCGGAGTTTAGATCGAAAAGTGTGGAAGATAATCGTTGGTCAAGCCAGAGAACCTGCGGCACCTACAGCAGTGTACTAAAGGACAAGAAGAAGAACAAGAGTGTAGGTTGACGTGCCTTTATTTATTTATTTTTAAAAATACTCCCTGCAATAAGCACTCTGTCTATTTTAATTGCTTAGGTTGGTCACTGATGTCTGGCACCAGCTGTTTTAGCTTGGCATTTAAGTGTTCCAATAAAAAGCCTATTGTTCATATTCATGGCTTTACTGGTTCAAATTGGTTCCATTAATAGTAAAAGTCAGTTGTTAATTTGGATGTATGTCAACGGCTCTTCCTTGTGTAGGTAATGTAAATTGTCACTGCTACATTAACTGTAGCTATCACATGTATATGATAAGTAAATAAAAATATCTTAAGGCAATCCTCCACTCCCCCTCCTCAGCTTATTTTTATTCTCAAAGGGAAAATCTTTTTGTCATTACAAACAGCCAAATGTACCATTAACATTTCCTTCATGCTGTCCTACTTGCTGTAGGTCGGCAGTTCATTTACATGACATTCTCCAGCTTGTATTTTTCTTCAAACTTCATGGACGGCACTTAGTGATTAATCTGAACCACAATCTCAAAATAGTCACAGGAATCCCTCCCCACAATCAGACAAATGCGAGTCATTCAGTGTATTTTTTTTTTAAAGCAGATTGTGTGTAGGAGCTCTAACCATACAAAGAAATATCCGGCTCACACATTTTCTTATCAATTCCAGGGTGATACATCTTTTTTTTTTCCCTCTCACCCTCCTCCATTCATGCATTTATCATGAGGTGTCCTTAGTCTTGTTGTGGGATTCGTCATAGACGTGTGCTAGCTATATCTGGGCTCATGTGTGGGCTTCCTTCATGTGTTACCCACTCTGTATTGCAAGCATGCAGGGCTTACCAGGTTGAAGTGAATGGTAGGCGGAGGAGAGGAGGAAAGAAAGCAGGTGATGGGGTCAGCTGGCTTAAACTGGGAGCTCAGGAAGTGCAAGCAGATATTACAGTGTCTTGTTTTAAAAATACATTATTTTTCTTGATTTTTTTTTATTACATGCTAACAAACGAAACAGAGGGAGGGTTGTTTGATGTAAGGGTGTGGGTCACCTGGTGATTAATTTCTCATATGGCCAGTAGTGTGGCACTGCCTGAATCTGAGACAGACTGAGGGAGAGCAAGACAACCTGCTGCAGTCTCATGGGTTTGCCCAGTGATGTCATCTTCCTTAATGACCTCATAGCGCTATCCCCACAGCTATTGGCCATTACAGCCAACGGCAGAATAGAAGCTTCCTGGTGACTCATTCGTGATAACCCCATTTGCAGTCCTCTGATGTCTGTTACCAAAGTTCAGTTTGGAACATTTAAATGTTAAAGGTTGCTGCCATATCTAATACTTTATAGATTTTTTTTAAAAGCGGATATTGCCATATCAAATTTCTGATTTTGTTTATGCCAGGATTTAAAAGAACTGGCAAGTTTGCTGTTTGAATAACTGATTGCTACAGCAGCTTGTTGTGGGAAAAAGCCAGAAGGCAGAAAAGGAAAGACTCATATTTTTCCGAAGAGGAGCATGTGTGAATCATGAGGTTCCTACAAAAACCATGAAAGAAGGGACCAATAAGAATTTTATTCAAAACGGTGTCTGAAAGCCTAAAAGGCTCTCATTCACATCTTTTATGCTTTTATTTTACTTTGGAAGTAATCCATGCTCGTATGTTTGAAAATAAAAACCCTCCTGATGGAAACATCAGTTTGCTGTGCAGAATCTCTAAAACAATAGTTAAGAAATGGACTATAAAACTAAAATGTTTACAGAGAGAAGCAAGGAAGCACAGTGCACTGATTAGCACTGCTGCCTCACAGTGAGAGGGTAATGAATTTGAATCCTGGTCGCCTGAGGCCTCTCTGGGTTGAGTTTGCATTATTTGCCTTTCTCCTTATGTGATTCTAAACTGGTTGTAGTTGCAAATATGGGCATGAACAGTAGTCTGTCTCTGTGTTAGCCCTGAGACAGACTATGACCGTGCACCCTCTCTTGCACCCCATGACAGCTCCTGTCACCCTGAACTGGAAAAGTGGAACAATACGAATGGATGTCAATTTAACTTTTTTCGATGCAGCCTGTAACCTCAGAGCACAAATGGCTGGCCTCAGACACTCAGAATAGCTTACAGTAGGTCACAGTATGCCTTAGCACCATTTATCCATTGCCCCATCAGGCAGACGACAGCACCGAGCAGCTTTTAGAATATTTTTGCTCATTATAATAAAGTGATGCATTTAAATTTAGATTTTACGTAAACAGAGGTAATGGATTTAAAAGGGAGGCCCATCAATGCTCTTTAACCAAAGGTTTTCCCATTCACAGAGCTGGTAAACACAAAAGGTTTATCAATTGAAAAGTTGAGACTCTTAAGAGTCCCCATCTGGTGAGCAAAAATGATTCGCTGGCCCTTTTATGAATCTCTCACTAGGCAACATAATAATATCACTGGGGTCCATTAAAACAACTGCAAGGATGTTATTCATGATCCTGTTGCTAAGCAAACCAGGACAAAAATAATGTAAAAATAAAACGTGATGACGAGGTAAATCAGCAGGAGTACTTCCTGGAACAGGAAAGCTAACTTCGTAATGTTGAGTGCTCTGAATAGATTTAAGTTTAAAAAAAAAATTGTGGTTGTAGTGTCCGGTCAAAATAACACTGGATATGCGCAGCTTCCGTTTTGGTGCAATGGGCAGCAGCCATTCAGAGCAAACAAAATAATATGTCTAGTCTACAAAACAAAAAATAGACACCAAACAACAAAAACCTAACAGAAATGGCAAAGAACTGCTGGGACATTATCTGGTAAAAGCTGCCCCAGTAGGAGAGAGTCACTCTGCACTACTTTAAAACAGCAGGTATCACTCAGGAGTGTTAGGGGTTCCGAAAGAGACTCAGGCGCAGGCCAGGGTTTTCCTTTAGGCGAAGGACAGTGCGTTTATTTACAGTGAACACATACACCAAGTGGCTATATACAACGTGCAGGGGAAACGGGTCCGGGTCGCCAGGGTCCGTGGGAAACAGGGTTGGGAGAAGGGTGTTCCACACTTTCTGTACAAAACGTTCCCCCTTCAATCACTCCTCTCCGCATCGGGTTCCAAAAACGATCTACACACAAAACGTCGGGTTAGCAGGATAATAATAAGAAATTCTCAAGGTGAAGGTTAGCCGAAACACAAGTCTAACTGACACTGATAGCTCAACGATCCAGCGAAGACTAGTGCAGACTCGCCATCTAAGTAGTGCAGTAATCAGCTGGGATCAGCAGCCGGTGTGGTGATGAGCAGGTGTGTGGGCCAGCAGCGGGAGCCCGCAGTGAGCATCGCCGTGGCGAGAGAGAGAGAGAGTGAGAGAGAGAGGGCGAGAGAGCAAACAAACCACAAACATATTGCCCAATAGAGGATTGACCAGCGGGGCACAGGGACCATGACAAGGAGTTAGTAAAGTGATACGCAGCTAACACGTGGAGATTATGCAAAATCACTTCCAAAGTTGCCATGGTAAAGCTAGGACCTGCAGTAAATAATGTCCAATTGATGGAGTTCAATATGACCACTGTAGGAAGGTGTTCTCCATTCACATGCACAGGTGCGGGAAATTACGGTGTCTTTGTTAAAAGCCTGAGCATCTGATGGAAATCTGTGGTGCAGAGTGGTGGTGTGACTGATCTTCCCAACACAGTGTCCTGGGCTTCAGCTGGAGAGGCAGATGACAGAAAATGTAGATGCAAATTTGTATATTTGTGGTTTGTTTTAGTGAGTTATTTTGTGATGTAGTATTTGTTCCTTTAATATAAGTCAGTTTGTGAACTGGAAGTACATCTCCCACTTGTCCTCAAACCTGGAAATTGTGTCATCAAGATCACCAAGAATGTGATTTCCATACTGAGGTCTGACAACGACAACCTCCGGTGCTGTTGGCTAGTAGGGTGCTGGTGTAAACTGTGCTACCCTTGGCTGAAGACGCAGGAAGAGAAATGGAGAAAGGTGTGTTTAGGGAAGCGAGAGCATGAGTGTGGAGGTGATCATGCGTAAGCTGCACCACAGGTTGGATTTTCTGAAAAGGACAGAAATGGCATATTTCAAGAAGAGGGAGGAACATAGGGTGACAGAGTGGAGGAAGCTATACACAGGAGGACTGTATCTTATGCAGAAGCTGCAAACAAAGCTAAAAGAAACGGGACATGGAAGACTGTAGCTAGTGGGAATGGGTTGGTAGCCTGCAGAATGGCTTTGTAAATCAACACGAGGAAGCGAGTTAAGGCAGAAGCAAGGATTAAATGGTGAAAGCTGAAGAAGGAAGAATGTTGCCCAGGGTTTAGGGAGAAGCTGAGGCAGGCTTTAGGTAAAAGTACAGCAAAAGTGGTGAGAAGAACTGCTAAGAAGGTGTTTGGGGTATCCTCTGGACAGAGGAAAGGCGATAACGAGAATTGGTGATCTAATGAGAAAGTACAGGAGTACTGGGAGGCTGCATGTTCAGCAAAGAGAGCCAGAGGAAGAGGCTTAAAGTGAAGTGAAGTGAGACCTGACACTAAGAAGGGTGAAAAGGACTTCTATTGAATGGCTAGACAGCGACAGAGCTGGAAGTGATGTGTAGCAGGTAAGGGTGATAAAGGACCAAGATGGAAATGTAGTAATGAATAAAGAGAGTGCGCTTAGACGATAGAAGCACTACTCTGAGGAACTGATGATTGAAAAAAATGAATGGGAAAGGAGAATGAATGGAAGGCAGTTAGGGAATCGGGAAATGAGTGGGATTAGTAACAACAAAGTGGCTGAAGAGTGGAAAGACGGCTGGTGGCAGCGGTAACAAGATTCTAGTAGGGGTATGGAGATGTCTAGGATAGAGGGCAGTGAACTCTTTGACCAGATTAAGCAACTACAGAGGGATAAAGATGATGAACAATACCATAAAGATATGGAAGATAGTGGCTGAAGCTAGATTAAGAAAGGTAAACAAAAGCACTGAGCTAAAACCAGCAGAAGGAAACTGCAGTGTTGGCTTCTTTTCGAGAAGTAATCACTGTCCCTGAGACAGTTAAAATGAAGTTGTTTATTTCATATGTTTCTGTGATAGATTCATGCTTAATTTAGTTCATGCATTTGTTGGAAAGAATTAAAAATGTATTGGATAAGATGATAAAAGTGTAGCATTGATTAAAAAAACTAAAATATGTAGTTAGAAAGTAATGGTTTGTTAATGATGTAAAGCGCTGTAAAGTTTGTATTAGGTAGAGTTTGTAATGGTCACATGACCAGAGTTTGGCTGAGAGCACAAGCATGGCATTGTGGAGCTACCATGGATACAGAGCTACAGATGCAGCTACAGCCACAACATTAATGTTATTCTGTATGTGGTCCAAGAGGCGCACACGGTATGGTTTCATGTATATTGTTCATATAATGTTGCATACCTGTTCTACATTGGTAAAAAGTAATATCCATTCATTTGCATTTTTTCTGTTCTGCTTGCTCACGAATGTTTATGGACACTAACATGAGAGACTTTAATAAGATCAAAGACATTTATGTTGTAAACTTTGTGTTTCTTCAGTTTTCATGGTGTCTGAAGACAATAAGAGAGAGAGAAAAATAAATTTCCGAAGACATCAGTATGATGTGTGGCCATTCTTTGTTGGACCCCTGTAGTCACAATCCCTTTTAAATGAAAGAAGCCATGCAATCCAGCCATGAAGCCATGTTTATCTTCACCAAACAAAGGGAAAAGTTACCATGGCGAAGTATTTAATTTATGTCATGCAAATAAAGTTAAAATTCTCGGTTAACCTAAATTAAAGCAACCTCTTTCTGCTTGGATAATAAATTTTCTTTTTATTTGTTGTGGTTTTGTGATGCTTGTTATGATATTCAGACTCAGCGCATCATCACAAAGTTAATGGAGATTGCACTGATCTATTAAATGCATTAAAGGCATTTAATAGATCAGTTTCATTGCCCAGTGCACCTTTACCTCATTATGAGTGCTACTCTTGGTAAAATGTAATTTTTTGAAACTACACGTAACATTTTGAAAGCATCCTGACTTTAAGTTCCTAAACTTATCCATTTCAGCTATGATAGGGCAGGAGGCTGGGTACTACCCTGGACACGTTGCCAGTCTTCTGCAGGAGAAACACCCTTTTTTGTGTGTGTAACAAAACCCAAACCAAGAAGCTGACTCCCTCATGCAATCACCTAAATGTGTGTTTAATTTGCAAGGCACTATGACACTGAGGTGATTTATTGAGGGAATAAAGAGAGATAAGCACAAAAGGGAGATAAAGAGAGAAAAGCTGAGGCAAATTGAGCAGGGCTTTAATGAGAACACCGGGCACAAAAACACATCTAGTCTCTGACAAGTCATTAGTTTCTCCTGTAGCATAAATTGTCTGTTTTTGCCTTAGAGGTTGCAGACAAGCGTATTTGGTATCACTGTCTGGTTTTCAGCAACTCTGATGTTCTGGCACCAGACATCCTGCTGACAACTACATCTCAACAGGCAACAGGCAAGTCAACATCTTTGATAAACTTCACAACGCCCCCTCCCTGGTCTTTCACCATGTTTATGTAATGCTGCCAAATGTCACAAGATGTCTTTTGCTCTCAGTCAAATGTTATTCTACCGAAATGAGGACAGCAGGGGAAAATTTGGGACCGCACAGTTAGGAATGATAATCGTAAGAACCGGGCACCAAATGTGGCACGGACCAACAGATGGATTTGAATGCTGAATGTTGCATTCATAATTTAAGGATTTGCATACGAACATTGTATTTCCAATCAGAGTATTCACAGAAAATTCTGAAACGCATGACAGCAAAGAAAGAGGCCTCAGGAATGAGTGAATGACATAATCTAGCAAAGACCTGACATTTGTGTCATCCAGCTGTATAACTCACTTCCTGTTACTTTCTCTTCATGACGGTATTGTAATGATTACAATAAGTGGTTCTCAGAAAAGAGGTTCCGCTCTCATAATGACGTACTTGCAATTATAATAGGTTTGAGTTTTGAAAGGTCTCGGTTTCTTAATCCTGAAATTATATGAAACTTGCTGACTGACACCTTAATTGACTTGTCAGAACGATCACTTATTTTTCTTACTTTGAGGACACGAGGGGAACAAGTTCTCCGATTCTTTTAAGAAGTAAAAGTAACACAGAAAAGTTTTGCAATCACATGGGAGGTCTTGCAAGTCTAAATTGGTAGAAGCATATCTACTGGTTGGTTATTAAAATCTATTGTAGCTTGCTGCAGAAGATAAAACCATATATGATGCCCTTAAGAAATAGGAAAAAATAAAATCCTGTAAAGACCCGACACAGCACCTGAGAGATAGATCTGAACCTTCAGATGATCGCTTACCGTTCACTGAAGTTTCATCAGAAATGGTCTATGTGTTGGAAGTGTTGAAGAATTAAGGTGGTAATACCAAATATAGACTTTCAACACTTGCTTGAATTGTAAAAACTCTGTTTTTGCCTTAATTACTGCATTTTCATGCATTTTTGTGTATTTTTCAATAAACTGCTCCATGTATTTTCCATTTTCCTGGCAAAACTAAAAAAAAATGAGGGGTGAATTAAAACATTTACACAGCACTTTATACTTTACTTTCCACAACTGGCCTTGGCTGTTGATTTTGTAAAATGTGTTTACATGTACCACTTTCTCTACATTTTAAGTGGACCACGTCTTTTTGTCTTTGCAATTGCAATGATGTCACTGCAGAGAGTGTTTACAACGGAGTGGTGCACCACTAAAATGTTTTTCATCAGAAATGAGTAAAGCCAACAACTAATTATTAAATTGGGTACTTTTGGCCTTCCAAGCAGACTGCAGTGGGAGGCGAGGTGATGCACCCGTGAAAAAACAGGGTTTGTCGTTGGTAGCATAACATCATGCTTTTTTTTTTCTGCACGAGAACGTGGGACGAGATTTTTTGGGGGATCACCTGTGGAGGATGTGGAGGGCTCAGTTGGTAATATGTGCTGTGCTCTTAGTGCTGAACAGGAAATCCCTTTTATTGCCATGGCAACGCCTTGTACCTACGTTGTAATGGCGTCAACCAAGTCCCTGAGCCGCACAGCAATACTTTCCGAAGTAAATCAAAGAAAAGCTTTCCTTTTAGCTTGAGTCATGTCATGATCTTATGTCAGGAACAGGATATGACGGGAACAGACTTGTCTGTGCCCTGATTAGAGCACTTATCACCAGATGTGAAAACTGTAGGTCTGGTATTTTATACTTGCAGTCATATTCAGCTGCAAATAACTCCATAAAATTCAGGTCAGCTGTTAAAATCTGATTTCCAAAGTTGCTTTTTTCACAAATAATGTGAAGTACACAGAGGTATGTAAGAAAATACCTTCCATTCATACATCAATTTGCTTTCTAGTTCACGTGACTCCTGGAAGTGGTTACAGTTTTTCTGATTCTTTTTTAATTTATTTAAAAACTGGTCTATGGCAGGGAGAAAGAGGGGATATTAAAATGCAGCTTATGGAGATTTTTTTTCACTTCAACAGTGATTTTTGATCACCACAATTTTTCTGCTTGTCTGACGGGCAACTTCGTTGTCTTTTCAACCTGCCATCCCCTGCTTGCTCACTTTGTATATGGATTACATTGTTAGTTATGGGGTGCAAGTGATGGAGATTTTCATCAAACATTTCATTTTGATGCCACACCCCTTTTAAAATTCATTCAATTCTTATTAGTACACGAGGATCCGCCCGGCCTTCCCCAAACCACAGCCTGAATTTATGATTCTCCATCTGCCATTGTCCAGTCTTAATGAAAATGTGGTCCCAGCAAGTAAATTACTGATAAAATTTGAGAGGTGTAAGCATGAATTTTTGTGCAAGAATCACTGCTTTAAGGACACAAGCAAGAGCTGTGCTAATGTACCCAGGGCCTCTTTCCAATATCGCTTACCGTAATATTGGCCATTAGAATAAGCAGTCATGCTAAGCTGGTTTTGAATTCAATATTTTAACCCAGAGTTTCCTGAGTGTTTGCATGAAAAAAGTGGTGCTGGACTCACATGACCAATCATAATCAGGATAAGAGCAGAGGGGCTAATTTTTACAGAGGAAGATCAAACCATCTGAAAGTAACACACAGAAATCAGCAGTGAGTGTGTGAGAGGTAAAGCTCTGTGTCGTAGTTTAGTAGTAAAAGTGTTGTATGAATATATGAGACTGAGAGGGATAGGCTACACTATAATAATAATTCAGTGTATTTAAAACCTGGAAAGAAAGCCATCAAATATGCAGACTGTGTGAGTTAGCAGACTTATCCTTACCACAGCTGTATTATTATGACAGAAAAGAATCTGATGGATTATATTAGAGTATTTCATTTGATTAATGTTTTAAAGACATTTTTATTTTTTTCAGCTGCTGCCCTGGTGGTTTTTAATTATCTCAGAGCAAGTCTCAGAGCTTAGATTTGTCATGGTCCTGGGTCGTGCGACCCAGTGTTTTGTGTTTAGCCTATTTTGATGTTTATTGTTTGTTTAGGTTCATTAAGTTAGTCCAGCCCATTTGTAATTATGTTACCCTTGTATTAAGCCTCCCCTGCCCTTCGTGTGTTATGTCTGTGTGTCTTGTATTGTCAAGTCCATGCTGTCGCTTCAGTTGCACTCTCCTGTCCTGTCGTTAGGTTCATGTGTGTCAGCTGTGCTCCCATGTGTGGCCACTTCCCCTGATCATCCCTCATGTGTATTTAGTCTCGGTGTTTCATACAGTCTGTGTCGCGTCGTCTGTGTTCCCACCCTCCGTGTTTCCATGCCCAGTCTTTTGTATCACCAGCCATAGCATAGTTTGTTCCCAGTTTAGGTTTGTTTAGTTACTGCTCTTGTGCTGCCCTCATTCTTGTTTGTTTCTTTCCTAATCATCAGCCACAATAAAAGGCTCGCTTTTGTTTAAGTGCACCCCTGTATCCTCACTTGTGTTCGCACCTGGGTCCTCAACACACTCTCCACACGGTCTGCCACTGCGACCGTGACAAGATTATGTATGAATCTGATATAGGGTCCAGGTGCTTTGTCTTAGGATCATATATTAGTGTCATGGTCCTTCAGTCCATCATCTTCTGTCTCTCCTCATTTTTTGCTCTCCTCTCCCCTGTCTGTTTGTGTTTGTCTGTTTCTGAGAACTTTAGACCTTCCTACTACCCATACACAGAGGTCTCATGGATTCCAGGAATGGCAGCGTTATTTTTTTAGAGAACTGATTTGGTAAATTTGTTTATTCCGATCTCAAACATAACCTGCTCCCAAGCAGGTTTGACCTACTGCACAAGTACAGAAAATCCAGGCTTAACCCTGAAATTATGTGGATGACCTGTAGGTTGCTGAGCAGGAAATAAGCCAAAATGAAGTTGAAGATCGACAAATAAAATAAATGATTACAAACAAACAAACAAACGAAAAAAAAAAAAACAGGAACACAAAGGATCCCTAACGAAACAAGAGATGAAAGGAAAAATGGAAAACTAGATCTGACCAGTCATCCAGCCACTCATTCTCTTATTTATTTGTTTTCAGGACAATCTTAAACAGAGAAGCCAATCCAAGGAAACATTGAGGCATTCCTAGGCCAGCCAAGAAATGTAATTTCTGGGTTCACCCTGGGGCCTCTCTCTAATAGGACATGCCCGGAACACCTCTTTTTGGCATGGAGGAGTAGCAGCTCTATGAGTCCCTCCTGAAGAACTGAAATTTTCTCACCCAATCTCCAAGGCTGATCCAAGCCATGATTATTTCTTCCACTTGTATCTGCTTGTCTCATTCTTTCAGCCACTACCTTGAGCTTGTGATCATAGGCAAGGGTAGGGATGTATTGGGACTGCAATCAACTTCTCTTTTACACTCAACTCTCTTTTCATCACAATGGAGCGTTACAGCATCCACATCATTGAAAATAAAACATGGATGAAAAGACAAAAAACAAGACGATTCATCCAAATGGATTTAAAGAGGGATTATTATCACACTACAGTTTTATTTTCCATTGTTTAAATGCAAATAGGCAAATATCGTTTTATTTTTCTTTGAGTAGTTCTTGTTGGAGCTTTGAATGTCAAGACTCTAGAAAATGTCAGCACAAGAGGGAGGCGGCTTGAGTCTCTCACAGTAACATCTGGACACTCCCACGAGACCTTCACACTCTGCTTGGTGACTAGAGCCTTACTGTGTGTTCAGTATACTCACCCTTCTCACTTCAACACCCTCAGAATAACACCCTAAACTCACAGGTCAGGTCCCCCTCATTCTGAACTGTCGATGATTGCAAATTTGATCATCAACACTGCAAACTGTCACAGTCCGTTAATTTCTAAACCGCACGTCTGATTCACCTGACCTCAGTTTCAGTGTTTTCTGTCAAACATCATTGCAAAACTACATGCACTCACACTGCAGAACACAAGTTTCCAGTGTGTACACATGAGGCCTGTTTACTTTTTAACCTATGCTAATCACTGAAGCTTATCACGAAGCCTACTCAGACTGTCATGGTTTGGTAGAAATGAACAGAAAGCAGATGGCTGCAGAAGATGTGAATTTCTCAGAGAGAACGGTATATGAGGCAGTAAACAAGCTGAGTGGCAGTACAGTACCGGCGGGGCTGAAAAATCACCTGCAAAGTGCAGTAAATCTAAAAAGGAACTACTGAAAGTAAAAGTTGGTTAACTGAGATAATGAAATAATAAATAAGGCTTCTATTTATTTGAAAAACAGGTAAAAACTAGAGGTCCTGTTTTCAAGCTGCGTTTCTTTTAAACATATAAAACAACCATTTTTCCCCCTCACAGTAACATTTTTATCACCAAATCTACAAGAATTTTTACAAGCTCTTCTCAGGCACTTTACATTATTTGAATATTTTATATATTGTAGCATTCTTGCTGCCAATAAGCCCAATGTAGGGCTTTTGCATGCAGGAAGTCCATTTATTCATTACCTATATCAAGTTATTCTTCTGCAGGATTTGAGTGATTTACAAATACTTTGTATTCAGTGTTACTGACTAAACTATCCTTCACACTCTGTGGTAGAAGAAAATGTAACAACTCCGAACAGTAGGGTTAAGTTTAAAATCTTAGATCTGTGGAGAAGAAGTAGATACTGGATGGAAAAAATTGTACATGCTCACAGTTCAGGGTCTTCTTCTTAACTTTAGAACCACAGACTCGAGTATTTTTAATGAAGTATTAAAACATAATATTCAAAGTAACAAGGTCTACTTAATACGCCTAATCCTTGACTTCTTAATATTCTCTTTTTTGTTTTCTTCTTTAGGGACGATTCTGTTAAAGTTCAGGCTTCAAGCCACAGGAATGAACAGTCAGCTGAGACACTGAAGGTCAGAGGTCAAATAAACAGATCTACAGTTAGCTGAAGGAATGCACTCAGATCAAACAAACAACTGCAATAACCACTGGGCAAGAAGGTTGGACCTCAGCAACAGGAAATCCAACTGGAGGCAGGGAATGGACACTGTGAGGTGATCTCAAGGGGAGCACAACTTGAGGGCCTTACTGGCAAAACTGTAGCACCTTTGTTTCGCCATCCACTACGTATGATCAAATAATTGCTCCAGAAAACTGTGCTGGTACTGTACAGCCTAATGTAAATCAATGCAAGAATTCAGCTATAAATTTTACTTATGAAGCGTATCATTTTCAGCTTTTGTTGAACCTGAAAACTGAGTTACTTTTTTGTTTAGACATTTAGACGACACTAACATGGTCACAGATTCATTAAGGATATTGAGAAGTAATTTTCTGCTGAGTGCGTTGGGCAATAGACAAAAAACAAGAAGCACTTTCCATTATTTGCCAAGGTATAGCACAAATATCAGGCGAAGTCATGATATTTCACTGCATGTGTAAGGGGGATAAAAAGGAGTGCATAGAACCAAACACTAAATGCTGTGAAAGTAAAAATGGTGCAGAATTTGTGTTTAAGCATATTGTCATCCATCCACACATTCAGACTGCAGAGGTGAGCATATTAGATGGCATTAAAATGGAGGACTTTGTTTGAAAGCTCCATGATTTCAGGCACTCGCATAACACCTGGATCAAAAAGACGAGGCTCTTCAGTGTCCACCTCCTACACCCTACACATACTCACTGGCCTGACAAAACAAAACACCGAACCACTACCTTTGTTTTCTTGTCATTATTACTCGAGAGTCTGGTTAGCATAGGCAGTGTGTGGGATAGACGGTCTGCCTTAATATATTCCCCTGCAATTTATATTCATTATGCCATTTGCCTGCCTAATTATGATTGTAGCAGAGAGGGAACAGGCTGACTAACACTCTCTTTCCTGTCCTCTCAATTCTTATATGAGCTCTCCTTTTTAGCCATGTTTCAGAAATTGGTTTTCAGTCCAACTCTGTTGTGCTGGTCTTTGTCATTATCAATTCATCGCCAGCCTGGTGTAATTCAGCCTCTCATATATTTATGATATCGCTGCCCGAGGGTCACCAAGACACTAAACCTATTAACAAAGATTTGGTAGCTGTGTAGACTTTCCTGATCCTTGTCTTTGCTCGTGTTTAATATGCATACTCTCGACTCACACACTGGGCCATGTGATGAGTCAGAAGCGGGGGAAACACACAGTGCTCTCAATGTGGGTGAAGTACACAGAGCAGAAGATTGAAGGGGAGGGCTGCAAGATCAACCACACAGCTCTGTGTGCAGGGATTAAAAGAGGATAATGTGAATGGTTGATCAAGAAGGTCGGGTGCTATTACCTCATTACCATTAGGACATGCACCCAGCTGATGTAATAAACTAAAAAATCTGTGAGAGCCACGTGCCTCACTTGGGTTTACTGGTCACTTGAAGGGCCTGCAGATTTCTTTGTGCTACTTTGAGTGACTTCAAGTTACAGGACGGCTTCTGAAAACCAAGGCAGGAGAAACAATCCCACACCTAATAAGTTTTTATTTGATTGATTTATTTGTTGGTTTGTTTAACAATAATTTTAAGATCTGGAATTGTTTCATAACCTTCAGATAAAAGAGGGTGAGCTGATTTCTCTTTTTTCCACTTGTTTTCCACTGAACTAACCATTTCCTGTCTGTTGGTTCACGTGAAAGAAATGAGAGTGGCATTGGTATTCATGTGCACCTTAACCTTCAACAAATGAGAAGAGCTGAATCTGAAATATCAGGTTCATCAGTACCTCAAATTAAAAAAATCAGATACACTATGCATCAACACTTTTTAGTTATTTAAAACTATTGACTTGTTCCAACCTCATCACTCAGCATCAAGATAGAGTTGTATTAAGAGGGTAGCTGTAAATAAGCAAACTGCATGATGTGCTTATTTTTCTTCAATAAAAAGGTAAAAGATAAAAAAAAAAAATACAGTATTTACGGCAACAATAAAGTTTGCATGCCCATTTCTATTCTTCATCACACCCTGAACTCTCGTAGGCAGGGGTGGGCAACTCAGTTCTTGTCATTTATTTAAGCACTCTTCAGGAATACTTCTCCAGGCTCCTTGAAGGATACTCAAAACTCTTTGTTGGATGTTGGCTGGTTGTTCTGTTCTCTGTAAAGATGATCCTACACTGCTTCAATAATGTTGAGGTCTGGGCTCTGGGAAGACCATTGTGTGTTTTCTCTATCCATGAAAAATGAAGCCATTGCTACTGGAACTTTTCCAGATGGTATTGCATGGTGTATGAAAATCAGATGATGCTTTCCTGCATAACTAGATCCATTTTGGCACGACCCCCAACAGCATGGATGGATGGATGATATTCTCTCCATTAAGAATGGAAGGGACAGCCAATCTTCTACTGAGGCAACAGGGCCAGATGGATTTTTCAGGTTCTGTATCAGGTCTTTGCTGTTCCCTATTTCTTAAAAACATAACTAGCTAAATGCTAGTTATCTGCCGCAGATGCCACAAGTTTTTAGGCCTGCCACTTATTTTGTCCTCCACTTTTCCAGTTTCCTCATATGTTTTAAAGACATGCTGAGATATACTGAGTTTCACATTTGATACCATAGTGTGAGGAAAGCAACATTTGAATTTCTTACATCTGCTTTTCTTTTCTTCTTCTTTTTTTTGCTTTTTTAGCAAAAATTGGAAATTTTTCATTCATAAAAAAGAAAGATTGTCACATTAGCTGGCATACTTTTGCCTCTTCATCCAAATGAGATGCTAACAATAGCCAGTGATAGCTGCCTGGAGACCTATTCTCTTAAGAAGAAGACAAATAAAGCACTGCATGCTTTATACAATTTGCAGTTAATGAGTTTGAACAGAGGTTTCCTAAATTAAAGACAGTTAAACAACAAGCTGAGTACATAAAAGCTGCAATGAGCTCAAATGAAAAGCTGTTGGTGTGAATTTGTGTTTTGATTGCACTGGTTTGGTTGACATTTATGAAAACTTGACTGTAGGTGCTCTACAGCGTTGGATTCCCATAGTAATGCTTCCCAAAGTTTTTCAACATGTTTTTCAAAGTAATTAATAATAGCCATTCACTCATTGATATTCTTGATATTGATGTCTGCGTGAACACTAAAAGGCCACATCATAACCACTTCAACTGGTTTTCTGATTCATGCTTAAAGTCTACAATGTAAATTTACCACAATTTTCTGTAAAGTCTGTCATTGAAGTTTCTCCCACTCCCACTGTTCCAGTTAAGAGACTGGTAAAAATTGATATATTTGACAGCAAGCTCAGTATGTAATTTTGTGCTTCATCTGCCACCCTCATAAACCATCCTGTTTACTATTTAGTGTCTCTTTCGATTACCAGCCAAGAGGATATTGGCCTCAGCCAGGAAAAGCACATAATATTGTAGCCCACATTTTACGTCATCGTCCTTAAATTTCAACACATTCGCACTTTGTCTGAGTTGGTAACTGGGAAAAAGCTTGTGTTAAATTTAAATTTCAGACTACAACTTCCATCCTGGGAACCATCAGTCTGCGCCTACCTCCTGGTGCTCTATGGAGCTCATGTGCGTCATAACAAGTGCATCAGTCTGACGAATACAAGTCCAATGGGAATGACAAACGGGGCCATAAAGATGATTTTCTTCAATAACATTTGTACAGCTGTGTCTTTATCAGTATCATGGATATTACACTCAACTATTTATGATTAATAAAATATATTGTTTATAAACTTCCAATAAAATATTTGCAAAGCGTAATAAATCATTTCTCTGTGATTTGCTCATCAGCATTTGATTTTCTTCATAACTGATTATATTAAACTCAACATTGATGTTCTGTTAAATCTGATCAGTAAGTCTAAAATAATTGTGCATCGTAGTGACGATTAAGAGTGCAGTGAGAGTGCTATTATTTAATGGAGACGCTAGTCATATCCTTCTATCCATCCATCGCAACACCATATAAGATCTTGGTTTGTTAGCCCAGTATCTGATGCACACCTTTCCCCATACCCCCTTTATGTGAATATAATCCTCTTTATACATTTAAAAAGGTCCACAAACTTTCTTTCCACTCAAACTTTTGGTAATAAGCTGTTGATTGTCAGGCAAGTCTTTTTGTTTCTCAAAGTTATTCAGATGTTGCTGCAAAACTGAACAAATAGCTAAAATCTGTGTGACAAACCATTATGAGATATAACTATGGGGGTGCAGAACATACTTATTTGCCATATAGCAAATAATTTTCTATCATTTTTCTGTTACTTCTGACTGACATGGAAGACTGTCATAAAGAAACTACTAATACTGGTTTCCCCAGTAAATCAAAGGTGAGGCCTTTAAAAGGATTGAGTTGTAGTCATTGTCTCTGGACATGTAACTGAGAACTAACTCATCATCCATCAATAACACACTATTGTTTTGTAATCTGCTCCATTAACATTCTGCGTGATGAGTGCGCTAAGTGTCATTTTCAAGCCTGAAACCTTTGCTTGTATTCACTCAGAGAAGGCATAAAGGTTGCATATTTTGAAAAGTGGCTTTTAATGTTGATGCATTCAAAATAGTCCTCAGTGGAGACATGCCGCCATGTTTAATGGGATTACTCCTTCATAAATATGCATAAATATGCATGAATCACTTAGTAAGTAGGACATGGTAGATTTTTCCATTGTCATGGTTTCTAAAATAACATAGGAAGGAACTGGATGTATCAGACACTATGAAATGCTAGCAATGCAGCAGCCAAAACACTTACTACAGTGCAACTTTTAAACTAAGTCTTACTTAAACGTGTGCTCCATGTTCTCATTTCATGAGCAAGCAAAACTGCAAAAAGCAAAAGAAGCAAAATATTTGTTTAAACTGACGGCTTGTGCAGAGTTTTGAACTTCTGTGCAGGATTGAGTGTTCTGGTGAGGTTAAGGCCACTTGTGTCAACAGAGAATTGGCGGTGGATCCAGACATGCTCTTTGGCGTGTTTGTCAGTACAGTCGGGGAGCTGATAGGGAGATTACCTCTCCTAAAGCCATCTGGATCTGAAAACCCTCCATGTGATGCTGCAATTTTGAAGATGATAGTTAGAGATGATGTGCAGCCTATTAGAGTACAATCTGTCCTCGGGGTAGTTTTTAAGGCATATTTATTCACAGATATTAATTGTAAGGCAATCAAAAGAAACCTGTTTCTCATTTTTTCCCTATAACTTTAGTAATTGCTGCCAAATTCACCTGTACCTTTATAAATAATAAGTGCATGTTTATCAGAAAAGCATTAAATGTGGTGTGTGGACCTCTGTTATTAGCCGTTAATTATGCTCCTTCTACTGCAAATCTTAATCTTGTGAGCGCCACACAGATTCTACTATCCCTTCACATTACATGGAAGAGATCCCATATAAAATCAGCTATATAAAAAAGTTCATTAGATTATTCATTAGTTAGAAACTGCAATTAAATTGCAATCCAAAATCTTGTTTTTGTTTATCACGATTTCTCTCCTTAAGCAACTTTCTGCATCAGTATCGTCACCATAGCTGCACCAGTTTAATCTGAAATCTTTGAAGTAGAGAAATAGATAAAAGTTGAGAAAACCTGAAAAAGTACATTTTGGGTAAACTTTTAAGAGTCATGTCAGTATGTGGATAGATGGCAGCTCAAAAAAAACCCCCCCCAAAAAACGTATAACATCTGACATGTCCAGTGTTGGGTAAGTTACTTTAAATTAGTAACTTACCCAACACTGGACATGTCTCATTTCTACATTTGAACATCAGGCTTTTAATCTAGCTGTGATTTCCGTGTGTCAAAAGCATTTTCTATCATAGTCATACTTTGAAACTTGTGAAATGTTCTATTATATCATAGTTTGGAGACACTCCATTCATCAAACATCTTTAGGTCTTCAAAAACTTTTTTATAAATCCTCATAATGTGAGCACACAGAAGGGCCTGGATCACAGATGGTCTCAGGATCAATGGATGAGCTCTTCATATTTTGCTGCCTTAAGGTGAAATGCCTCTTTACCCATTTCACTAATCTTTTGCAGAGGGCATCCACTTGCTGTGACTCTTGTGTTCAGTGCCCTTATCTGCTCGGGCACACTCGGGTCAAACGTTCTGTGCTTATGAATCAATATAGTCTCAATAATACTGGAATCAAAATGCCACGAATTATAAAGTGCAACAACCCTTTGCACTTTGAGGGTTTGTAACTTCAAAAATAGTCTTAGTATGAAGTTAAAAATATAAAATATAAGTACTGTTAGTGTATAAACAACAAAATCATCTTATTCTGAGGGCGTTGGGTGGGAGGTAGTAATTGATTTTTCAGGGAATTGTTTGAAAACACGGATTTAAACTGAATACATGAAGAAGAAAATGTTAATGGTTGCACAAGATAATTCATTTAATTGCTAACTTTTTTTAAAAACTACACAACCGAACAAACAACTGCAGCATCACTGCAGTTGAAGCAAATCTCTGTAAATTTTACAGGGATTACTTAAAAGCCGGTGTGGCTTGATTGTGAATGCACCCCGAAGCTAAGGCATTACCAGCAGTTTTTCCTGTAAATGATTAAGAATTTTAAAGGCTTCATTCGGTGAACTCCCAATCTTTCACCCCGTAGGGTGTTCTTGTAAACAAACAAAATTATGTTCATATTTAGTGCTTCTTACTGACTGTTCTGGCTTGCCTTTGCAGTCACACATCTCTTACTGTCGTGGTCTGTGGATTTTGTTGTTTGGCGCCCTTAGTTTGAAGCTTTTTCAGGTTCAGCTGTCAGTTGGGTTTTGCTTTACTTTTGTAATTATAAGTAAGACTCTTATGGTTAAAGGATTATGTTATTGTGTTTCTTTGTGCCACAGACTCAGTCATTTTAGTCTTGTTCCTAGTTTCTGTTTAATTCCACATAATTTAAAAATCATCTCAGGGTTTTTAGTTCCTTTTAAGTTTTGTATCATCATCTTCCTTGTTATTAGTAATTTTTTGACTATGTGCTCTCAGTTTAGTCTTCAAGGATCCTTAATCCTTAATCTCTCTTTATTAGTTTGTTTTTTATGTAAACTTCCTTGTGTTTTGGGTAATCCCCCATCCAAATATTACTCTGTATCAAATTTCTGTGTTGGTTGGTGTCTTGCTTCGGTGTTTAATTAGTTACTTCTGTTACTTGGTCCGTTTCCCTCTGATTTGCTTTATTGCCTTATGTGTATAAATAGTCCCAGTGTTCCTCACAGCCTTTGTCAGATTATCTGCCATTGCTCATAGTAAGTTTCCTAGTTAGATTTTTGTATTAGGCATCCTTTGATTATTGTCTGTTTATTGAATTTAGCACTAAAATCTATCTCGTCTTTAACAAAAATTGTTTTCTTCAGGTATTGTCTTAATTCACACAAACATGTGCCTCCGACATTCACTAATACAAGTCAAATTTCTGAGCTGTGCCAAATTGTCCCATTTCAAATATGGCTGTTTAGCCTAAAACAACAACACTGACCTCTTTATCATGTTAGGCTTCGAGGAGCTCGAACTTTTCCATTATGAGACCTGACACTTGGAATATACATGTGGTCGTGTGCATGATCAGATTATGTAAAGACAGCTTCAGTGGCACCAGAGTTAAGATTTGTTATGTCAGAGTACCATTTCCATCTTTAAGAACATCCACTCTCACTCACGGGCACATGTGTCACTGACATATGTCTCTGTGAGATGGTGGTAGTGTGAAGGACAGTGTTCACAAGGAGATGGAGTGGTGTAAGTGGGACAGTATAATTTGGAGAAAACTCAGAATACCAATGTGTGTGTGTGAGAGAGAGAGTGATACAGTACAACCCTGCATGTTAGGGGGTAAAATATGGTTTCTGGTGTGTGACATTATGATGGCGTGTGGGAGAGAAAGTGAGATTTTCGGCTGAAAAACTTTAATGTGTGAACATGCATGTGTGCAGATCATCACGTACACATGCACACATAAAAACACGCTACCCTCTGACCCAATCTGCTCCCAGTGAGTAACTCTTTGCAGTTCCCAGGCTGTACTCTACACCCCCCCATCTGTAAAAGTTCAAATGGATCATATGTGAAAATCTTCACATCTTTTTTACACCTCCTGGTCTAAAAATCCTTGGTGTGATTTAGCAAATGAATATTTCATGGAATTGGGGGGAGGGGGGGGGGGGAGTACATAGAGCATCACAAGATGAAACGTGTATGTCCTCATAAACAAACAGAACATTGTACAGTGCCACTAACTTCTGAAACGCAGGACAAGAAACCTTCGCATTACACTACATCACTAAGGTCAAAACATCTGCTTATTTATCAGCTGATTAGTCATCCTTAGCAACAACCTCATCATCAGAGGTGGATTTAATCAGACCGTCAGCTTTTGCTACACGTGGGTGTGAGACAGAGTCAAAAAGATCTTTGACATTTGAATAACAAAACCCTCAGTCTCAGCTACCCTCCAGTTCCATATCACAGTGACATTATTTACATAATCTACGTGACCGTATTCACAGACAGATTTGTAGCAATGATGCATCCTGCTCTGACACAACAAACAAGAAAACAACAAAAAAGATGAATTATTTGGGAGCTGAAATGTCGCCTACAAGCTGGACGACTTGTTTAGCCTTCAAGATAAATCTGTGTCATTAGTCGTTTCTCTTCATGAAATGTCATTAGTGGCACAATGACGTGGCTGCTACTACTACTACTACTGCTCTTTTACCTCAACCTAGGCTAACCAGACCACTGACCACTTCTATTTACTGATGTTTTCTTAAGGTGCAGTGCATTTGAACCTTCAAGGCTTTAGGCCACATATTGATCCACCACTCCAGCACCTTCAAATAATGAGTTATAAAATCTGACAGGCAGTTTAATATTTAATATCAAGTGAATTTATGTTTCCTTCTCATTCCTGACATGCATTCATTAATGCAGTCATCAATAAAGCTAAGGTCACATTAATTCAACATCTAGCCAACAGCTTCTTTGATTTTTGGTCTAACACTTCAAATGGCTAAACAAAATTAGACAACGGATCTAAACATGTGTTGCAGACCTTATTTAAATGTTTTTGTATGGACAAAACTACAACAAAATACTACAAATCACAAATAAACAAATAAATGAATAATTACTGGTTAGTTTAGTAGAGTTTAGTGCAGGCTAACCTGGGTTGTTTGCAGTACTTGCATGGTGTGTTGTATGTAGTCAGGTTAGGTCAAAGGCAGCATTCATCTGTTTGTTAAAATAGCAAATGGACTGGTACTGCACTCTAACTCTGCACCAGTGTTGGTCAAGTTACTTGAAAAATGTAATCAGTAACTAATTACTGATTACTTCCCCAAAAAAGTAATCCTGTTACTTTACTGATTACTTATTTTCAAAAGTAATTAATTACTTAGTTACTTTTTAAAAACACGATTTACAACCTGAATAGGTGATAAAGCGATAGATCTTTCAGCCCAATTCTACTTTTTCTGCATAATCCATCATACAAAATGTAATCAAATGGAAAAGTCTCTTTTTTTAACTTGTTTTATCAGTTTTAATCTTTTAACTTTATGCATCAAGCAAAAATTTAATTACATGCAACATTCTCTGACTGGAAGAAATTTGTTTAATATTTAAACCTGCACATTCCAGCACATAAAATAAAATATTTTTTTGTGTTTACACTCAGTCTTTTAAATAGATGCAAGTGAAACACAGCAGAAAATAAATAAAATCAAAGACTAGCGGTCCTGTTGCTCTATTATCACCTGTAAAGCAGGAGTGGGGTAGGCGGAGGTTTACCCTGGTGCAGGTGTGCCACAGTTGAAGAATCCGCGAGATTCTCTGTGTATTTCCCATTACATCGTAGCGCACTCGGTGCTTGCTCGGAAGTTTAGGGGGTTTTTTCGCTGTAAAAAAAAGTTTTCTTCCCACGCACAACGGACACTAATGTTTTTGTCACTTTTTATGGAATCAAACTCAAAGTAAGGTCAGTACTTCCACGCTTTAAAAGCTGCACGCTCACTCTCTCCTGTACTCGATATATTATCCATTGTTGATCTGCACACAGCTGTTGTCACGAACGTTGCACTCGCTTACGTCACTGTCATGAGACATTCTGGCAAAAAATCACGGTCTTAGTAACGCAGTAACGCAGCGTTCCTACGGGAAAGTAACGGTAATATAATTACCGTTTTTGCAATAGTAATCCCTTACTTTACTCGTTATTTGAAAAAAGTAATCGAATTACACTAATTTCTGAATTAAATTTAGGTTAATCGTGCTACTTATTTTCATTAGCCAAATTCTGGTTGTTCTCCCCCGGGTGGCTTTATATTGGTTAGGTGTTAAAAAGCTGTTGTTATGGCTCATATGACATCTGCTTCTATCTTGTCCAATTCATTTGTTTCCACAAAGATTAGTGACTCTTAAACCCAGCAGCAGCACCACAGGTCAGCTGATTGCAGCTCATGGTCAAAGGAAAATCTACTGGAGCTCCCAGTGCAAATTATTATGTGACTCATTTCTAAGTGATTCTTTTCCCCGCGCTGCACGGCTTCACCAGATCTTTAAAGGGTTCCCCCACCTGCCAAATTCTACTTCAACCCCTGCAGAGAACCTAGGCATGAGGTATCAGCAGGATAAAAATAAAACTGGTGGCACACAGAGAGGCGTCACTTTTTATACAGCAAACATCGCCACAGCTGGTGGGAATAAATCTGTTTGTTACGACCAAATTTTCCATGTTCAGTGAAATTTCCTTAAAATTATATGCTCATGAGCACATGTTGTTGGCAGGCTTTGAAAAGGAATAGAAATAATGGATTACATGTATATTATAGAGAAAAAACATGATAAAAAAAACATCTGATGAAACTTAAACATTTTGTTGATGTTTGCCAGAAGGACAACAAAGTTGACATACATAGAAAAAGTTTCTTAAAACCAAAACTTAAAAAAAGAAGAAGTAATCACTGGTGAATTGTGCTGGAATCCACAGCTCCAAGAGATTCTTCAAATGAAAGCTAAGTGCACATTTCAACTAAGCTCAAAAACAAGGGGTTTTCAGCAGTCAATGAGACTTGCATAGGGGGCTGAGACGGGATGGATCACTGACACTGGAGTAAACTGTGATTAATAATAATAATAATAATAATAATGGATTGGATTTATATAGCGCTTTTCAAGGCACCCAAAGCGCTTTACAATGCCACTATTCATTCACTCTCGCATTCACACACTGGTGGAGGCAAGCTACAGTTGTAGCCACAGCTGCCCTGGGGCAGACTGACAGAAGCGAGGCTGCCATATCGTGCCATCGGCCCCTCTGGCCAACACCAGTAGGCGGTAGGGTAAAGTGTCTTGCCCAAGGACACAACGACCAGGACAGAGAGGCCGGGAATCAAACCGGCAACCTTCCGGTTACAGATATGCTTCCTAACCCCCTGAGCCATGGGGCGACCGTGGCTCAGGGGCGACCGTGGCTGATTAAACTGATTAAGGTGGACAAGGTAAAGTTAGAAAAGCATGACTGGTTAAACCGAGCAAGCAAAACACCAACAAAAAACTGTGTGACAATAGTGTGCCTGAGAGACTGTACTACACAAGGAGCGACAACAAACTGGTTACAAGTGGAGATCAGGATTGGAGCTTTATTCTGCAGGTGACTGGCAATGAAAAACAGGCACCCCAACTAAGGAAGTGCAAGGACTTTCCCAAGGCACACTCTCCCTGAAAGAGTTTCTAATAGCTACATAAAAAAAACCTCCCTGTTTTTAGTGATAATGTAAAATCTCATAAATATCAATGATTCATCATGAAAAGAAAGTAATCAAATTCAGTCAGTCCCTACTTAGCAAACCATACGCCAGATATGAATGAAGTCCAGAGCAAACCACACTATAAATCAATACACTTACTGTATTTAGAACATTTCCATCTTGATTTCATCTGCCTCCTACTCAAACCTGCGATTAAATCTCACTAATAATGGTGCACAGCATATATCACCAACCTCTGTGAGTGGACAATGTGCTTTTGATTAGATATTTAGATACATTTTGGTGTAATTTGGGTCATGCATAATGATCATGATGAGGAAGAAAATGATACTAAAAACGCTGTTATATTGTTAAAGCTATCACACCTGCACTTCCTGTGATATGCAGATTGCAATTAATGGAAATCACACCGTGTTCTGAACGTGAAGAGGCCTTGGTAAACACTTTATTACTAGTTTCGGAAGTTATTTTAAAATTATGGCTTATTTTAAAAGCAAAAGGTAATTATCGTCAGTGCTGTAAAAAAATTAGAGGAGTGAAATAGTTGTGGGTGTAAAATTGTGTTTCAATCCTTTGTATTGGCATCTCAGCTCAGTTAAAGCTCCTTTCAGTTTTAGCTCTTTTTCACATCCAAAGGTAATAACAGGAAACGCTTTTACACTGTGAGAGGGTGTGAAGTGCTTTGTGTTAGAATGAAAATAGACAAAACTTTGTTTTTAGCATCATTTATGTGGATTGTAATATAGTGATCTGACTCGCCAATCATCGTCAGTAAATTTAATAAAATCCTGTATGGCCACATTTTTAATCAAAGCTGTTAAAAACTGTGTTGTTAGTTTTTGTTGTTTTAGTTTTTTGAGCTTTTCAAATACATCTTATTGCTTCTGTCACTTTGGGGAAGCTTATTTGAGGCTTTACCACAAAGCCAAGTTTCCTCCTTATACTATTATAGTACATCTATATCGTTCCACTTAAACATACCCTTAGCTCTTGACTGCTAGCAGGGCATAATAGTCTCTTCTTTTGTATGAGTCTCTGTTGATGACATATTTTCACACATGTTAAAACATGTCACAGAAAGACAGGGTAAATAGGTGGGCTTCATTATTAGCATATGATGTCAGGAATGCAGGGACATTTTAAGAGATAATTGATGGCTGCTTTTATTACGGTAATTGTCAACATTGTCAAACATTAAAACTACAATCATAACATTTCATACTACAATTAGGCTTTGTCCATACTTTCATTATCTGTCACACCAGCTTGCTATATGGGTTACTGCACTTAAGAAAAGAGCTAAACTAAAGCTGCTTAAAACTACATATTTTACATATTAAACAATCAATTATAATGTTATGCTACAGTTTTTATTGTCTATTCTGTCAGTTAAAGCTATGATACAAGTTGAATATTGATATTCAGGACTGTCACTGTGAAAGTCACTACTAATTTGTTTCCTTCCAAGGAGTCTTAGAGTTTTTTAAAGTGGTATTAGGCCGTAGTTCTGCTTTGGATTTACCTTCATTTTCACATATTTTCACTTCCGTCCTTGTAAAGTTTAAGAGATCACTTTCTCTGAACCACTGAACCGAAAATAGCACGTAATTGAACGGATAAACTAGTGTTGTGTCGACACATAACAGGTGGCTGAGGTATGCTAATTACATAAGAACTGGGCTGAAAATCGATGGTAACAGGTCTTATGCAGTGGTGAATTTAAAGTTTTTGGTTCCGATCTTTGTATGGATGCAGTCATCTGTAAAACACAGTAGAGCCTCTGCCATGGTGATGTTGGGGGATCTTGTCAAAATTGATGGAATTATGAACACAGAAAAGTGCTGTCAGATTTTGATCCACCATGCAATACCATCTGGAAATGCAGCAATAAACCAGACAGAGCCTCCACTGTGTGACTGACAGCAGCTTCATTTCACGAAAATGATCCCAAACACACTGCCAGCGCAATTGTTGCACCTATTTCCCATTTTCCTAGTAAAATATAAAGAAATATGGGGTGGCTTAAGACTTTTGCACAGCACTGTAATGCCGTATTTGTTCACTTTAACAACTATATTTATGCCAAAAAGAAGTCTCACAATTTTTATTTCAATATAAGTTTATAAAAGCAAAAAATTTGGAGTCTTGCAAGTATCTATATGCATCATTAATGTCCGGCTGCAGGCTGCAGAACTTTGTGGAGGGAGTCTTCAGCTCTGCTGTACTACTACATTCACCATCACTCCAGGCTGCAGTAAATCTATCCCAGAACAACACACACACACACACACACACACACACACACACACACACACACACACACACACACACACACACACACACACACACACTCTTCTGTGAGCGGATACCAGCAGGGCAACTTTCTCAGTGTCACACTGTGTTGTGACAACAGCCACACCAGCGGGTCAGCCGCACCATCAGGTCAGCTCATTTGTACCACAGTGATGCAGTTTCACACTTTGTTGCACTTGCATTGAATTACATGTATTATGTATCATGCTTTGGTAATGGAGTGACACATCACCAAAATTGTCCAGCTTCACAGAAAAAAAGAAATTACACATTACTTTATCAGTGTAATAATTAGGCGTTTGGCTAGCTGGACAGAAATAGAGGTGTAAGTCTTACTGACGTCAGTGGCACACAGTTTTCTACTCGTGAACGCTCACAGAAACAGAATGAGTGTTTTGTTCTGGAAAAAGGGGAGCAGCAGAGAAAACATGTACAGTATCCAACTATCAAGAGGTTGTACTCAGACCTGAGTCATCCTCAGATGCTTTCAGGAAACAGGTATTTATTCCAGCCCTTGCCCCACTACCACCACCACACCCCCTCATTACTCACAAAGAATGTTAAGGCTTTAAGCTTTTAAGGCTATAAATACATAAAGAAATATGGTGTCATTCATTCACCCTCCTCTCCTACATGTCATCCTGTTCATACTGTACTGTTGCTATTCATAGCTAAAACACCTTTTTGTGAACTTAAGTGAACTCTTTTTGTCTACCTTTCCCCCATTTAGCAACCCTGAAAAGTGGCTTGGAAAGTGCAACAATGTGTACACACACACACACCTACCCTGTTGAGATCCATTAGAACACTAAAACATGCCACTTCTGAAAATAGTTCAGAGCAGAGATGCGCAGGAGTGACCATGCAGGTGGATGTATGTGAGTAAAAAGTGTGAGACTGAGGGAACTGAAAAGACATGTGAGCCAGTTTCGGTTGTTTTGAGTTTTGCTCTGGCTTTTCGTCTTATTTCAATATTCATACAGGCATAAATCCATAAAGTGTCTGACAGAATTAAATCAGTAGACTTCTCGCTTTTCTTATTTCCTGGTGTGAATAAATGAGTGAAAAAGGGGAGAATTTGCAATCTGAAGTGTAAAATGCAAAAAAAGGATTTTGCATGTACACCTATAGATCCACTATATGGACACCTATTAATCTTTGAGTTCTGGTGTTGCCACATGTGTATAAAATCAAGCGCCTAGCCATGCACACTACCTTTAGAAACGTGTGAAAGAATGGATCGTGCTAAAGTGGTCACTGAACGGCAGAGTAGTATTGTAACAGTATTTACCTGTTGTAACAAGTCAGTTTTAAAAATGTCTTTCCTCCTATATTTTGCCGTTTGTAATTACACAGTGGAGGCATTTTGGGAACCACAGCAACTCGGCCACGTGAAGTTACAGAGTGCTGAAGCGTGTAGTGTGTAAAATCCACTAACACTCTGTTGACTAAATCAGCTTGAGGTGTTCCAGATCTCTACTGGCATTAACATTAGCAGAAAACTGTGCACCGTGAGCTCTATGGTATGGGTAGACAGCTCCTGCAATCATAATGTGTAGGTGTCCCAGTGCTTTTTGTCTACACGGTCTATATTTTTAAGGCCATTATGTTTTTGTTTTTAATGGACACTTTGAATGAATTGAGTGCTGACTGGCCATTACTTTAACATTTTTCAGACACTGCGCTCCACTGTGTTGAAATGTGCACTTAGCAATCCTCCATCACAACAATAGACCATTTAGACATGCAATAACAACAGTTAACCTAAAATGCATTCCTGTGTGAGGCACCTGGAGCACCTTGAGAAAATCCATGCAGGCAGTACTATTTGCTCACCCTAAAGAGTAACTTTACTCTTTAGTGGGGTGATTGTGGATCAGGAGGTAGGTGGTTCAATCCCTGGCTACACCAGTCTGCAAGCCAAAGCAAGATACTGAACCTTAACTTGCTCATGGAAGTGTAAATGCATGTGGATGTTAGATAGAAAGCACTTAAGCATAGAAAAAAGTGCTTGATTGAGTGTGTGTATAAAGGGGAATGAGGCATGTTGTTTCTGAGCGCTCTGAGCCCTCTAGCAGAGTAGAAAAGCGGAACATCAGAACTATTACATTTACCAGTGGGCACCTTTAGGAGAAACTTGGGTAAATCCAGATGGACAGGAAAAATTGCGCTAGGCTAATATATCAGATGAAAATACATGTGAGGAGTTACAAATACATATTAAAGACGGGGGTCTTCAGTTTAACTTCAAGGGCCCATTGTTCAGGATACACCTATAAAGTTTCACAAACACATCTTTGACAGTTGAAATGCTGTGTTGACAAACGTCTAGACAGTCCAGACAGATAGATTACGCATAAAAGTAGCCATAGGTACAGTCTTTCTGGCATTTTCTGCTACAGTAGGTCTCCAGAGCCACATTTGGCTACAATGACGCACACACGCAGAGGCAGAAACATAAAATACCAGGCACACTGTTGCAGCTATTAATCACCTGCTGCACAGGATTGCATCAAAATAACCTTCCTTTAAACACATAGTGTTATATTGAATTGCATAAATACACTTTGTACTTGGCTTTAAATTGTATTTATTGATAAGCATTTTAAATATTTTTTAGATTAACACATCCTACACTCTAGTGTTTGCTCGCATGTCCCAGCTCACACCTGCTCAGGTTTCCTGATTTGTTAGATGTAGATTAATTGCAACTTGCAAATGAGGAACAAAGTTTAATTCTGAAATTATACTTAAAGATGAGGTTAACTGACACACAAATTCATCAATGCAAATTTGTAGCACATAAGGACATAATGTAAATTGTTATTTTTCTCTCTGTTTAGTTGAATGCAGTACATGCTGATAGCCTGAATATAGCTTTCCAATCACTCTGGCCCGAGGGACGATGTTTTCTCAGGGAGCAAGTATACAGATGTCAGTCGAGTGACCATCAGAGAGACAGAGATTGCAGAAAGAAACCAACTGACCCCCAGGCTGAGGGGCAAACCATTATGTCAGAGAGAAAGGGAGAAATGGACAAGCAGAAAGAAACAGCTTTCAGCAGTAGGCAGAAACACAACAGCCTCACATTATTGCTGACGTTAACCTGGCTGTGAGACAACAGCCAACGGAAAAAAGAGAGAGATACAGGGAGGAGATACAGGGAGGAGATACAGGGAGCGAGGGAGCGAGAAGCGAGAGCGAGCGGAAGTGGTGGGCGAGGCTGAGGCAGACAGTACGTTGAATTTGTGCAAGACTGATAGAAAAGCACTGATAAGAGAGATGGAGAGCTGCTGCAGGGGAGGAAGGAGAGACAAGTATGTAGTGAGTGTTGATGAGAAATTGGCCTCGGAGGAGCAAAACAAAGAGCTAATCAAGGACAAGAGAGCAGCACACTGGTAAAGAGCCCATTCTCAATAACAGATGCATTATGCACTGGCATCAATTGAATAAAGAAGAGACTGAGCAGGCATGTAATGTTTTGCAGGCATGAAAGTTGAAGTCTGTAACCAAACCTAGAGGGAAATGAGAAAATTATAATTTATGGTTTTGATGTTTTCAGATTACACAATGTGTGGCTTAAAGGAATTTTATGATAGGATCAATTTGTAGAGATCACATTGTTTTTCTACGTGCTAGAGTAGAAACAATGACTATTATGTCAGACAACAAAACAGTCTAGTAGTCTGATGACAATAGAATAGGCCAAATGAAGCCCACTACAGCAACTTAGCACAGCTAGCTACATTGTTGCAAAGTCGGAATTACTTGAACACTTGTTGGCATCATTCCAACAAACATGGAAACATGTGATTGGCTAATGATCCACCACATCGTCAGCACGCTAGTCCAGCTCAACTTTGACTTTTTGTTCATCACACCCGTCATTCAGCAACAAGTGTCAGGCTTCAAGCCGCCACCTTCTACTGACACTGGCTTGTACCCATTTGACTTTCCACCTGCAGTCTGAAGAAACCATTAGATAAATGATTTTCTAAATACATCTTAACCTTTGGAACAAACTTCACCCTTTCACTCAAATTGTGGAGATAGTGAAGTTAGTTTCATAACACAGCCATTGATGTGTGACTTCTTATTAGTGGTGCAACTATTCTCCAAAGGGTTTGAGCCATGCCTTCAATAGGCTGTCTTTATATAACAGGCCTGAACAGCTGATCGTGATTAGATTGAGAATAAATATTAACCTATTATTCTGCTATATTTTCTTTCAAGTCATTATCTGAAAAATCTTTAAACATTACAGCTCTCACTGATGTTGCATGCTTTAAGTAATCATTAGCACCTCCACATGGGGTATCACGTTATGGGAAGATGGAACCACGATAACATATTATGGATACTTGGCTATTGCACCCTTACATCGTCCTTTTTGAAATAAACATCCAACTAAACTTCTTTCACTGCATGCCTTACTCATAAATGAAGTAAAGGGATGTTAAGTAAGAACAACGATTCAGGTCTTGCACCCCAGAAACACCTTCACCATTCTCTCTTTTCTTCCGTCTCCCTCCCATCCTCTTCTCCTCACACCCTGTCTGTACCCATCACTCTCTCTCTCAGCTGATTAGGTTTCCATGGGGACAGAAATCATTCTGTAGGCAGGTGGTGAATTCTCAAGGACTTGTATTAGTAATGGATTTTCCACTTCCGACACGTTAATAATTTCTCACAGGAAATAAAAAATGAAAAAAAAAGAGAGAGAGAAATTCAAGGAATGTTCCAGCTGAAGGCAGCGGGACTTGTCAACTACATATTTAATATGTGTTCTGGCTGTATGACATTGCCTTCTATTAATGCTAATAACTTAAATGTGCAGCCCTGTCTCTGCTTTCTCCATGGTATATGTGAAGTACTGTTCATTATGCAAAGCAAGTCAATTAAAGGAGCAGCTTACCAGATACTAAGACAGATGCACACATTCATTTTTTTGTAATTACACAGTGGTGTTGCCTTCAACCCCTGATTTTCTCCTTTTTTCCTTCCTTTATTTTGACACAACTCGGTCTCTGAATACTTTTGCATTACTTTTGCCAAAAAATCCATTTACCTCACATTTACTCTTTCAGTTCAAAAGTTTTATGCGTTACATGTTTTAAAAACATTTAAAATGATTTAAATTTAACCTCAAATAACCAATAACCTGAAGCCAAAATACAGAAGCAGTGTGTGAAAAACAAAAAAACTACAGCCCATGATTAGTTATAATGCACAGTTCTATGTTTGGGAAAAAACAAACAAACATGGTACTGTGCATTATGGCTAAAAATCTCCATTTTGGTCTCCTGTCTTCAATGGACTTGTTCTGGAAGTCTTGTGGTTTGTTCAGATGCACCGTTGTAAACCGAAGCCATGCTGCCAAGTTCTTTTCAGACAAAATAGGCCTTCTCTGGGCAATCCTTCCAAACAAGCCATACTTGTTCAGACAGTCAGCATGCTAACTGAGGCCTGCAGAATCTGAGAGGTAGCTCTTGTTTTTTTTTTTTTCTCTGAGCATTTAATACTTTGACCTTAGGATGAACTTGCTGGGATGTCCATCTTGCATAGACAGACTGTCGTGAATATTTCCACTTGTGAATAATGTTACTCACTGTAGAGTGATGGACTTAAAATTCTTTGGAAATCAGCTTATAATCATAGAAAAATAGCCATTGCTGCCCATCAGTCTCACCATTCTGAGACTGATGGGCAGCAAAGGCTATTTTTCTATGATCATTGCTGATATCGTCCATCCTTGGCATCCTTGGTGTTGATTACTTAATGGCTTGCTGATGACCAATTAATCAAGTACACTGACTAACCCTCTTAATTCCTATAGCTGTAGTAAAGGTGTATATTATTTTTTTATTCAAATTTCTCTTGTTCAATGTCTTATTGCTTTTTCTTGCTGTGTAATTAAAGTGAAGTGAAGTGATGCAGTTTCTGAGATGAAAAAACAAACTCGGGGAACTAACAAACATGAGACTGAAAGCAAAAAGCAGACACGAAATTAGGAGTCTGTGCAAAAAAGACTTGGCAATAAACCTGAAGTAAATTGAACCAAAGCTTTACCGCAGTACTTTCTACACTCTGTGTCTGCTAGTGGTTTTGAAAAGCTTGCGAAGAAAATGTTCAATACCTAACACGAAAATCCAATACCTGCTGTGAGAAAGTATTGGCCTTTCCTGACAAGCTACCGGGCTTTTTTGTGTCTCTCTGGTCCACTGAGTTACAATAGAATATTTGCAGTCGGCGTGTTCCGTGTGAAAGGAGCACTGCAGTGCTGCTGTCAATGTCTGACTCCTTAAAAATATCAGAAAGTTATGTGACACTCTATACAACTGCAAACAACATTAAGTTGTTGAAATTGAAAATTATTAATAATATACTTGCATTATGGTGGTAACACAATACCAGGAAGATGGAAGAATAACTATACTGCAGCAAACTATCAGACAACAGTCAAACAAATGCACAATGAGGCATTTTAACTGTAACATGTTTTCTTAAAAGTACCTTTCCTAACAGATTTTGCAGCCCTGTTGTTCATGAATGAGGATTTAAAGGAAGTAACTAAAGGGATCCATAAAAAAAAGTATGCAAATTACATGGCAGCTCTGCAGACTCCGACGCCAATCATCTTTCTCCATCTGCCTCTTATGCTCACTCTCTCACAGAAAAATATGAAGATGCATTGCTTCTGAGGTCGCTCAAGAATTTAGCTTCCTCTCAAAAAAAAAAAAAAAAAAGCAGGATGCACTCATCTTGCTATTGGGCCTCCTCTTCTGAACAATTACAATAGGCCTGACCCATCTGTACTGTAGCAGTGATCCAGGAGCAAAGTGACGTCCCAGTGACTCATATTTGCAGCTGCTTCTTCTCTTCTAAATATGCACCAGCAAATTGCATGTTGGTCATGATTTAACTCTCAAAGCATCATAAAAAATTGTCCACTAAATACATGCAATAGTAGGTGGGTTTAGTCTAAAGCCAAAGCTCTGATCACATTCCCGGGAGGAAAAAAAAGTGCTTTTTAGGTTTTTACAACCTCTTTAAAAGGAAACCACAGCATGTCTGTACAGGAAATATTTGTATATTTCCCCTTTATTAGCAAACGTCCTATAATAAAAACTCTATTCTTGGATGCATGGGGACACTCATTAACTTTTAGTTCAGGTAAAGTCGCTACAACATAGCAAAAAATAGAGTTCATTTAGCAAACCCAGTTCTGAGAGAGGGTTTTCAAATTTAAGACATTCAATTATTTCTCATGTTTAAAGAAAATAGTCTGTGTACATCAGCATACTTTACTTTGAAAAACACATTGATTGAGCCACTTATAGAAGCACTAACCTGACTGTATTTGTTTTCATTTCGCATCAAACAATCTCAGCCTAGATAAATGCAACATAATTGATTGTGCACGGAAAATTGAAATACAAAGTGGAGGCCATAATTTGGGAGCTATTTTTTGCTTGACCGGCCATTTCAGTACAAATCTGGAAAAACAAGGAGGCAGGGAGTATTTGCAACAGTTTATGGTTGCAACAAATAGACCTTAAACAGCATGTTGTGAAGTCAAATCACTTGTGTGATTTTATTTTTGTGTGTTTCTTTATGTAATATGTGAGAGGCAGTACATTTCTATTAGTGTGTTTTGTTTCTCCTGTGCTTATAGGCTTATGAGTATGCATTACAACTAGCAAAACAAACCAAAGTTGTCTTAGAGGAGCAATATGGTTAACGACTGCAAGCTTTATGGTTAACGACTGCAGTTTCAAGAGCTTGAGTTAGAAATGCTTTTTAAAGCAGAATTAAATGGTGCTGGGGCACTTGTTGTACTTACAATAATAAGCAGTAAGTACAACGTGATTAACACAGATTAATTATCTTATAAACAGAACAGCATTCATTTGGAGGAATGTTTCTGGCCACTTGATGATTCAAGCTGAAAATGCGCTGTCCATTTAGCTCTGTTTTAGCACTTTGCAGTGAAATGCTTACCTCAATTAGCTCAGCCAGGATTGGTACCTTTGTCTGCCAGGTGTTTGGTGCTTTGGAAGAGGCTATAGATAATGCAGAAGCAGCTTCCTGGTCTGCTAGAAAGCAAGGTTGATAGAGTTTTGAGACTCAACAAGTAAGTTTCATACTTTAGAATCATCACAATGAACAGAACAATGAAAAAGACACTCAATACAGCTGATAGAAACTACACAGTCAGAGGATTATAACCTGTGGGTTCACTGACTCTATGAACAATACATTCACCATTAAAACCTCCTGATGCTTTGTGTAGCATCTAGTATGGATGGTGTAGTCCATAGTTAAAACATGTTTTGGAAGATTTGCAAATGTTCTGTCTAAGGACCACGCATGTTTACTGGCTCAACTTTTCTTTTTACTCAGTGCCCCTTTCTTGAGTATTTTGAATACATGCAGTCATGGAAGAGAGTTTGCACAGGATTCGGTGCAGTCCTGTGCAAACTGAGTACACGCCACGCTCAGTAGCATGTGGAACCACCATTAACAGCAACACCATGAACTAAAATTCTTCTACATAACTTTATCAGACTCTCAGATTATTGCGGCGCAATCTTGACCTGCGCTGCTTTATAACATTGCTTCAGTTTATTGAAGTTTGTGGGAATTTGTTTATGCAAAGCTCTTGTCATGTACCACAAAGCATTTCAGCCAGGCTGAGGTCTGGACTTGACAGTTGGTATGAGGTGTTTGTGCTGACATGTGTTTGGTATCAAACATGGCACATCTAAACACGTATGCTTGGTTTCATCTGTTTAACCTGTCCAAAGGACATTGTAATAGAAGTCTTGCTACGTTCACATGCAGCTTTGGTAAATCTAAACTATGCTGCCATGTTCATTTTAAGAGAGAATAGGCTTTTCCCTGATAACCCTTCCAAATATGTTGAAGCTCCAGCAACACTTATGAAGAACAACTTGATTATTTGGTCAGATGGTACGATGTGGACCTTTTCACTGAGCATTTCACAATCTGACCTTGGGTTGAGTTTGCTGGGAAGGCCACTCATCAAAAGATAGTGTTAACGCACACCTGCTCCAGACCAGCAAACTGCAAAAACTTTTACTTTTATAGAGGTGCTCACACTTGCTGATGATCAGTTAATCAAGTGGATTTCATTAGCAGCACCTGTCTGCTACTTACCCTCTTTTATTTCTATGGCTGTAGTAAGGATGTACATAGTTTTTCACATGACTATTTAAGGGCTAAGAAAGAGCCCTACTGTAACACCATTCCCCAAAGCTGTGTTAGAGTTCCTAGTGAAAAGACAGGTCTCGCTATGATTAAAAAATTAAGCAGAAGGCTTTTTTGTTCTGTTTTCTTTTCCTTCATTGCTTTATTCTCTTTCCATCCATCCAACATGCATTCGTTGTCAAGACAAATCTATGTATACCTACTCCAAACATCAAATGACTCATTTTATCCTCTATTGGCAAAAAACACATAAACAAGCCTCAATGTGTTTACACAACACAAGTGCATTATGGCAATTCCAATCCACTTATTTACTATAAAAGTAAAACCTAGAAAAGTAAAACCTAGAAAAGTAAATCCGATGCGTTAAGGTTTACAAAGAGATTAGCTTACTTACAATGTTTTTTCAAACTTGCATTAACTGTAAAATACTGTGTTTAAAGTAGACAATTTCTCGTGCGTTTTTTCCAGCATCATTTCAAAAAAGAAATTTCAACTGGAACAGCTTCTTTTACGACTGCAGCCACTCAAATTCATAAAGTACTCAGTTTGTTCCTCAACTTCATCGGCTGGCTGCGGGATTTTTAGATTTAGCTCTCATTTAACAGTTTTAATGAACAATCATTTTTCTTTTGGTCTATAATGCTCTTTTCTTGCCAAAATGTCTTCTAAGTCTTGTCTTATTCTTTTTATAATGCCATGATGGCACTTTGTCTGCAGCAGAATAGTGACGGTCCATCAATATCTGCCTGTGTAATGTTCTACTGAGTAGCACTGACAAGTAATGCTCAGTCACTACAAAACAGTGCGTCAAACACACTAGACAGTTTAGTCCCTACGCTGCCACTATTAATACAAACATTACCAATGCCACCAGCCCACTGGGATATCACCACTTCTTAGTAGGAGAATACATGTGTAGGGGGCAGGAAATAGGGCCCAGTTTGCAAAATAAGACAAAAGACAGAAGTCATATTTTTATTTGATTATTGATCCATGACTACAAGTTGTAGAATGAGTAACCGCTGACACACGGTCCACTCCTACCTTTGAGTGTAGGTTGTGGGATGGTGTAAAGCACGAGTTTTCTAGGCTAAAAATGATTCCAACCTGCTGCCCAAACACTGAAAACTGTCACACTCCCCCGCACAAAGACTGGATAGCCTCGCGCTCACTTCCCCTCATTGTTTCACCAAGTTAAGGCCAGTTTTGTTTATTTGCAGGGATGAAGATCATTGTTAACAATAAGGTGAAGACACAAATATAAAGAAAACAACTATATTTTGCAGTCTCAGAGCCTTGAAATTAAAATCAAGGGCTCCAGCTGAGGCATCAGTGATTTGTACCTCTTTCGGGAGTGACATGTGGAGCATGTCTTACTTACTTCCTCGACTTCTGTCCTCATGGCTGTAGAAATGTGTGGTGAAAGATGTGATAAGGCCAGAGGCAGGTGGCCAACATAGACTTTGCAATTAACCTAAAATGAATGTGGGAGAACATTAGAACACCTGGAAGAAACCCACACAGTGAAACAGATAACATGCAAACTCCACACAGAAAGGCCCAAGCTGATCATCACGCAAGAATCCAGAATCTTCTTGCTATGCTAATCAATGCTAACCACTGCATTTATGTAATACTACTTCAAGACTTTCCACTCCAACAGATTCATCCCAACACTTCTAACCCCAGAACTTGCCAAAGTGCAGACATTTAGGAACTGACAAAGACTGCACAAATCTGACCTGAAGGGAACTAACATCATGCTCTGAAGCATGATGGTGGTGAACGGGTAATTATTTGGTGGTTGCTTCATTATACCAGGGACTTGCAATGACTAATTGAACAATGAATTCTGCAGTATAGAAAATGTTTAGTAGAGTGCCTGAAGTTGAAGCTGAAGTTGAACCGGAAGAAAGCTTTTGAACAAATTAATAATCATAAGCACAACAGTAAATGTTGTGGGAGGACTTGAAATAGTTGGTATGCAAGAAAAAGCTCTCAAACTGCAGGAACTCTGCAGTGGTCAAAATTTCTGCAAGCCAGTGTCAAAGCCTGGTTAAACGCAAGACGCCTACAAGAAGCTATTTTTGCTAAGCAGCCAATACGAGTTTTTGCAAATGAGTGGGAATCAGGGCGTTATTTATTGTGTTCACAAAATAATTTGTTGGTATTTTTGTTCAGCTAATTACTTATTTTCCTTGTGATTTTTATACCTTTATGCACAAGCAAGCTTTCATTAGAGGGTCAAGTGTTCTGCCTGTACACGTCTGTGTGGAATGTCCCTTTTCACTTGATCGTAGTGCCACATCTCAATCCTCTGAGAGTGATGTGACGGGCTGAAAGGTTGCTTTAATCTGGTTTTCACTTGATTAGTGAGAAGACCTTGATGTGATGAATCATTGTTGGACTGGTGTGTGACTTTTTGAAAGTGCTGATGTCATCCACAGTGTGCAGAAAGGTATGCGTCACGGGACAAGGCTTAAGACAGGAACATCTGGTGCATGAAATGTGTGTGTGTCTGCATGCATGTGTATCTTAATCAACACATGCAATAATTTCTATAGTCATAAAAGTCATTACTGCTTATGAAAGGTAAAGACACGATACTTATATATTAACAGAAAACCTTTGATGTATAGATTAAGGCTTTGATGCCTCATTTTATGTCTATTTAATCATAGTTTGACAGTCACCACTTTTAGAGATACCTGAGGAAACTTCTGGAATTACTATCAGAATTGCAACTCTATGACTAAACAGCTGAGCTGTCCTTTAGTAACCTGCACTTTCCTCAGGCAACTCACAGTGCTGGCTCAGAGAGGGCATCTCCAGCCCTCTTCTGCCCCTCTCAGGCTGAACTGGGAATAGCAACACTTCCGGTTGCCCTCCTCTTTTGTATTCATCCTGTAGTGCAGTCCTCCTCCCTCTCTCAATCTTTCTGTTTTTATTGAAAGGACATCAGCACACACAGAATATGGTGAAGTTGGTTAAGATGGAACGCATATATATGATTTTTTTTTTTTGCATAAATCTGCAATGAAAAGGAATACTAATCTAGCCAAATATATTAAATGTGTATGCAAATGTCAATTCATGCTTTGCAGCGTTCTTGTGGCTAAGATGCAGTCATATCAAAATGAAAGCTAGGGGAAAAATGATGTTAGGTAACATTGTGTATACATGAAAGTGCTGCTAGGAGATCAGATTGAAATGAAATTGAAAAGCCTTTGAATCCAAAAACTGCATACCACTTCAGTGAATGGATGAGAGTGATACTGATGATCTGCAAAAGGAGCACGTAGAGCGTGAAAGGACTAGATAGAAGTTAAACTGAAGAATCCTAATATATTAGTTTTAAAGGAAATGCAGGTTAAATAAATAAGATAAAGACTAAAGCTGAGACATGCCCTGAAGTATACTTGATTGACAGAATCATGTTAAAATGAATTCATGTTAAAAGAAGTTAGTAAACGAACATCTGTACAAGCAATGCATGCAAAAATATTCCATGCAACATGTTATAGATTGCTATACAGTGTGACTCATGCATTTCCAGTTCATATACCTGCAAATGGTCTGCACATTTTTAAGCTGAGAGCATCTGTATAGGAAGTGCTGCAGTATGTAGCAACATAAATACTTAAAGCGCTTCATGTTTTTTTGTATTTATTTTTTTTATTGGGGAAGGTTTGTTCAAAGCTGGAGTTTAAAGTCGTTCTCATGCTCCCCTATGTGCTGTGGATGCTTCTAGATGCCTCCCTGCCTGCCTCCCTCTCATGCTCAGGCAGACCTCTGCAGAACAGACACCAGATCAAGCAAAACATTATTTTGTCGAATCTAAGAGACCTGGGAGCAAGATTCAAAAGAAAAAAAGTTTCTTCTGCAGTCACTTCCTGCAGTTCCTCTGGTACAGATTTCTGCTTACGTCTGTGTAAGGGTAAGTGCAGTCCCAGAACCCTTTGCATCATCTCCACCTCCTCAAACGAAAGAATCAACAGCGTCCAGCATATTGGTTTTAATAACTCTAAGCCGCACGTGGTTTTGTGCAGCACATGCTGAAGCAATCCACGAGATTGCTTCAGCATGTGAAGTATTCCTCCTCCTCCTTTTCACTGATATTCCCTTTAATAGATAAATCTAATGCCTGATTTGTGGACACTGCACCTCAGAGTTGACAGGAGTGGGTGGATGGCGTTACAGTCTGAGAAGGGAATTAAAAGTAAACAGGCTGGAAGAAAGATACAGCTAGATAAAATGTGTATAAAAGAGAGATAAATAAAAACAGCTGCCTTTAGCATTTTTGTCAAAATGAAATGTAACTAAGCTTATCGGCAAAACTGTGAAATCCTGAAAGAAAACCCTATTATGAGCACAAATAGAGAAACTGCAGATTTGTCCCACTGTTGTTGATTACCCCTCTGGCTATAAAACAAATCTATAATGTGAGTAACAGCATGCAATTTGTTTCTATAAACACCAACTCTCCAGTCAGCTAGTAAACCTTTACCTCGTAAAGTAGGAAGACTTCCTACAAATGCTATTTAACAGGAGAACAAATTCAAGCGCAGACAAGGGCTATTTCATCTGAGAGGCTTTTTCTCCTTGTTTTTAACCACAGGGAATACCTTCACAAAACACTTCACAGAAGACGCTCCTGGGGGACAAGTGACCCTTAGAAAACTTCAGAGCTATTAACCTAAGATGACCTAAGTTTTTTCCTATCATTTGTTACATCAGTAAGTTCAGCAATGATTTATGCACTTTATGCTTTGAGATAAAGACCCAATAGAGAGACGCAATCCAATAATCAGCTTTGCACAAGCACTTGACAGTGTGTTGCTCAGAAAAAAATTAAAAAGTGAATGAATGAATAAATTAGTGACTGGTTGTGTGGACTAGTGGTCAAAAGATTCACAGTACATGCAATTGATCTATGGTTTGGAACTAAAAGGAGACACGAACACAGCCTCGCAAGCTAGTGTACTGTCAGTGCTTGTGCCAAGCCCAGATAAATGTGAGGAGTCTGTCAGGAAGGGCATCTGGTGTAAAACATGTGCCAGACAAACATGCAGGTCCATCTGCTGCCATGACCCTCTTGAGAAATAAGGGAGCAGCTGAAAGTACCTTCTTCACCTACAAATACCTGTTAGCAGTAATTCTTATTGTTAACAACGTACAACTTCTCAAGTTAAGCACGAACCAGGCGTTGAATAGCCATAGTCCCCCACCCTCCCGGGTGAATCAGTGTACCATGCTGAGCACTTACAGCTACGGGGTTCAATGAGCAGTGTTTTCTCTAATATGGGATGATATTGTTGATACACAGGCTTTTATTAAAACCACCGAACGTATAATTCTGTCCTCAGAATGAGTAATGTCCGGCATCACAGCACCGTCAGTAATTATGTGTCCCCAGCTTAGCAGTACGTGTGACAAAATGCATCCGTCATTAATATTATCATTTACGTTTGCTGATGGCAATGGCTGCTTCAGTTTAGGGGGTCTCGTTTTGTGCATGAGTATTCACCTTCGCTCTTACTGCACTAGACTGGAGCTATTGAAACTATCATGAAATTAGCACCAATGCCTGGGACATGTCAAAATGTCTGCTATGAAAAAGGCCTTGTACTGTATACTGAGGTTGAGATGCCTGCCAAGCTAACAGGCTAAAGAACTGATGTGATTTGCAAAGTTGCGTCGTGGAGTTGTGGTCTGTGAAACATCTGAGGTAGGTTGCTGATTATTTGATTGCCTTCCTGGTGGTTCACTTTCCCCCTTCAGCTCCTTTGCCGGTTGTTTCTTTGTCACCTTTTCTTCTTGCCTCTTTTCTCATATTAGTAGTTTTTTTGTGTCTTTGTTTGTTTTACGCGCTTTCGTAGCTTCAGTTAGTCTGTAATTGTTTTCAGCTGTGTGTCGTTTCTCAGTCAGCTTCTCTTGTGCATTCACACAGTTTGTATTCACTTTCATTCCTGCATCTTCACATTCTTCACATCTTGTTCCCACCGGAGGAGAGGAGATATCCTGAATCTCAGATGAGCATAGTAGATGAGAACTTATATAATTAGGAATGCTATTAATTCACAATTAACACAATATAGATCTTTTTTTCTTTTTCTTTCAAATCACACACCCATCATAGCATGCAAAAAAGTTCAGTTTAGGATGTTTATCTTCTTAACTGTTTCCAGCCATACTCCTGTTTTTCCTGTTTCTATATGTCCTTCCTTACTTGCTTGATGCCTTCCTGCTTCCTTTGATTTTCCCTCTTCTTACCTTCAGCTGGATCTTGATTTAAACTATTCTTGTTTAAACTACAACTGGTGTTTTTGTCTTTATTTTGTTTTCTAAATGCTAGTAAAATCCCTTTGTTCATCTTAACTGCTGTCTTTCTAATGTTTCTTCCTCTAAGGGCTCGTCAAGGTTTCACACAGATGTTACACTTTTTCCACAACAGACATTTCAACATGCCAACCTTGTCCCAGTAGCCACAGCTAAACTAAACACAATAAAGCCATCATCTTTCAGTTTAGTTACAAAACCCGGCAGCTAACACACATAGGGCTTCAGATTTATTTTGACTAAACCTCTTTTGAGGACCGTTTGGATGTGTACACATCGTGTTAGCGTAAATCTATTATTTATTCATTCATGCTTTCGTTCAACTCATAAGGTATTTTGTTTTCCCTTGACTGGCTGTTTATTGCTCAGTTCAGTGCACTCAGAGGCTTTGCTGTGACAGCTTTATTTAGTTTAGTTATTTAGTCACTTTACTTACTAATTAAAGCAAAGCTGCACTCCACTGTATGGTGAAATGAGATTGATATATTCAGTGTTTTATCACAGGGTTAAAAACTAAAAGAGAAAACACTCCATATGAGGAAAATTACCCCTTATTTTGACTTGGTGTGTTCATAATGTCAAGGTGTTTGTCCCGGAGCTAATCTTCTAGTATTACACAAAAGTAATCATCTTATGTGCTTTGTAAGGTGTAGCCAGATGTAAACAGGTGGTTCCTCTTAAATTGGATGAACTGGTTTCTATTATTTTTATTTTAATGTAACTTCAAGAAGTGGTTTGTGAGGTTTATTGACATGGTTGTAGTTAAATACATAAGGGTATTAAGAATTATTTATATTGGCAGTTTTACGATGACCTCTTTACACAGTGATTCCTGTTAACTTGGATCACTGTACTTTGTCTCATTTCAAATCAAGAGCGTTATCTATCATACAGAGAAATACAAGGCCAAAAGGTGATAGCAGAGCAGGAGAGCAGTGTTATAGTGCAGTTCTAGTGAAAAAAGGCTTAATGCACACTTAAAATCTCAAGTGGTGGTCGATGCAGAATGACTGTTCTAACAGCATGACAGCAGCCAGTCAAGTCAGGATGGACATCTGGTATATGTGTGTATTTGGTGCAGAGCTGGTTTTATATTACCATCAAGAATACAGGCCAATGGTTTTACTGCAGAGCTGGGATGTTTTAAACTCTCTGCCCTGAAATTGAAAAGGCTCTTATGCTCTACCTGAGAGAATACTTTGGTGTTCCTGTGCGAGCAAACCTGTAATTAAAGTCAAGAGGTACAGCAATTCAACTGAAACTCTAATTCCCAGACTAATTGGGCAGCCGTAATAGTTTTTTGGCATGTTTCAAACATATTAAATTGATGGTGTTCTTTCAGAGAGCTCCATCTTGATTTTTAAAAGTGGAGGCAGTGGAACAGAAGACTGAAAAAGTTGTATAAAACTTAAAACAATAATAAAAAACCTGAAGTATTTCACTATATAAAGTCTACGTACATATTTAAATATTCAGAAAATGCCCTGCATTAAAAAGCAGACAGAACACTTTCGCCTTTAATGCAAATTAAAACAAAAAAAGAAACTCAAGCAAAACTAAAGAAACAAGACTTCTCCATACTCTGAGTTCCAAAACAAGTGGCTGTCATGGTCCTGGGTTTTCATCCAAGCATTTTAAGTTTTTGCACACTTTTGTTTGTTTTCATGTCTCTGTTCTGAGTTTCAGCTTTATTACTCTTTCTGATTGGGTCTTTTATTTACAGCACCTTGTGTTTTGAGTTCATTAGTCTCATGGACTGAATTTCTGCCTGTTCATATTACTGGCTTTAATTACCCTTCTTTCTATGTGCCTGTCTGTCAGGCCTCCGTCTCTGTGTTCAATTCAGTACTTCCTGTTTTATTTTGTTTTGCTTCTCTCATCTTGTCATCTTGTATTAGTTTCAGCTGTGTTTCGTTACCCTGGTGTTTCCCACATCCCGGACTACATTGTGCGTATTTAAGTTTCAGTTTGTCCTTTTTTAGTGTTTGTGTTTCCTTAGCATAGCATATGCTAGTCTGTGATAACTTTACTGTGTTCCCAGTTCATGTTTTCTAGACGTAAGCATTAGGATTCTTGTCACGCTCCTTTGGATTTTTTTCTTTTGCACTACATGGACTTTTGCTGTGACCTTAAAGGTCTTTTTTTAATGTTCACCTGCTGAATTTTTGCTCCAGTCACAGCATTATCCCTGATGCTGTAGGGTTGTTAATGCACAAAGCATACATATAACCTATGGAACAATATATGCTGCCCTTTAGACAACATATTTTTTAGGGAAGGCCTTGATTTTTCCGCTGAGCGACACCACCATAGTCTGTAGAGTGGTCTGTTTTCAGTCCAGACTTGTCTCTTGATGAAAACATTTGGAGTATTATGGAACATTTACACAACAAAGGAGGCATTACCAGCAGGATTTCAGCTGCTGGATTCCCAGATGAGTAGTATTGAAGTAGGGATGATGCAACAGGGTGGTAAATGTGTCCCTGTCCCAACTTTTGGAATAATTTCAATGACGTCGAATTCAAAATCAATCTTTTTTTCTTTTTTTTTCAAAGACTAATACAGTTCTTCTGGACCAACTTTAGACTGTTTTTAAAGGATTTGTAGATAATTCGATTCTGTTTTTATTACAATTTTTTGCAGTAACTAGGTTCAGGGTTCTGTATAATGCATGGTATAATCACAACTGTCCTCTAAGTGTTATAGTAATCATACTACTACCGCATATAGTATTACATTATCCACAATTTACACTAATAACAACAGCAAACTAATAGGGGATAATTTTATTATGCTGAGCTTTTATCCAGCATAAATTTCTCAGTTGGAAGCTGTGACCAGCTGTAATCAGATTTTCTTTTCTCCTTTAGCATTATACACGTAGTTACATTATCTAATTGCTCTGAACCTGCTAACATGTTCTCTGTCCAGGTTTAAAGATTTGCATAAATGTCAGATTTCCTAAGCAACAAAGTCACTACTTATACGTTTGGCATAAAGTTGAACCTAAGTGTGACAGTCTGTGACATCCTGTTGCATCATGAACATAAAAAGAAACATCAACATCATCACTCTCTCCTGGGACCATGAGTCAAAGTGTTGTCCATAAAACTTAGTGAGGGAGGAGCAGTAAACATTTCAGCGACTTCAAATGCTTGGCGGAGGAAACAACAATTACATAAATGCGTTTTGTTTTGTAATGTTTTTTGTTTTTTAATGTTTTGTAATGTTTTTTTTTCCATTGCAGCAAACATATAAATAAAGATCATGTTTTCATACCATTTTCCACGTTGCTCTCTGATAGTTTGTTTTGAGATCAGATAATGTCTCGTTTCCTTTTATGTCACAGTGAAAATAAACATACACGCGAGAGGTGGTGAGTTTGTGACATTTTTTTTTACAGGAAAATGGATTAAAGTTCAGCGACCGGAGTATTTCAGCGGTCCTGAACAGCATTTTAACAGCACTCTGCTCAGCTCAAGTATCAGCTCCAATCTGTTTATATCATCAACTTTTTACTTTGATATTCCAACTGTAATGTAACCACAAAAACAAACAAAAGTTCACCTATGTTTGTCATATTTAATGCTACATTGTAGACCCTAATGACAATTTTTACCTGCAAATTCAACCCAGATCTATGTCTAGATTTTAACATACAGACTATTATTTACAACAAGTAGTCCATATAAGAAAGACATCTAAATAAATATTTTATTTATTTTACCTTTTATTTTATACCTTGGTCTCACTGACACCAAAAGCATTGAGATACCTCACCAGTAGCAGCAGTTAAACAATCACAATTGAGTAACATGCAACAAATGTAAAGTAACACTAAATTGGAAATTGCACATCAAAAAGAACAACCACATACTTCCTTCATCACATTCTTTATGACATCTTTGAATTCATCACTAGATGGTTTAGTGAAATAATACAGTACAAAGATAATATACTGTATGTGGAATTGCAGTTTAGTCCAAAGTTTTTCTTTGTTCTGTGTATTCACCCCCAACCAGTCGTGGCAGATGGGCACCCCTCCCAGAGCTTGTTCTTCTAGTTTTTTCCTGTTAAACGGGAGTTTTTCCTTCCCAGTATCACCATAATGCTTGGGGCGTTCTCTGTTTGTGCCTTGAAACACCTGCTGTTTTCATTTGGTGCTATATACATAGAATTCTTGTCATCAATTTTGATTGATCACTGATCACTCACTGTTGTACCTCTCTTGCCCTCGTCCATACATATTGGTGATGATTTGAACCAATCGATTTCACTTTTTGAATTTAAATTAATCACTTGTCTAATTTGGCATACCTCAGCCTTCAGTGAACAGTAGATGGATTGCCTGAAGGGCCTCTCAAGTCCTGTGTCAACCAAACAAATTATGTGTTATTGAAGAAGCTGCCAGCAAAGTGCCTAAAGATACTACTGATAGCTGGTTCTTTGAAAACGTGTCTGTTACGTGTAGTCACAACATTAGTTCATCTCGTGGGTTAGGTGCCTTTTTATGCTTAGATGATTCAAATGTCAGTGTTAAGAGGCTTAAAAAACAACAAGCATCCTCATGTACAAGGGCTGGACTGAAAATGAGTTAAAAAGCAGTAAATCTCCCAAGACTTTGGTTCAAGACTTGCAAAAGATTACATGTTCAGGGTGTATGGGAGAAAAAAAAGGATATTAAAGAAGAACCATTTGAAGAAGTATAGTTGGTGACTTACCCAGCTGAGACAGAGAGAGGAGGCAATGTGGAAGTTTTACCTGCTTTCACATTATGAATAAAAACATACTAATCATGTGCTCTGTGAGCTGTCAGTGTTCACCGAAAACAAATCATGAAGAATGAAACTGTGAGCTGAAGACTTTGAATTTTTAATGAAATGCAGAGACGCAAAGTACAAAAGCGCAGTGAAGTAGGATTACACATGCTTATCGCCAAAATAAATCACAGGCAAAAATTAACTTCCACAAGTTGAAAAGACTAACTTAATTCATGCCAGAACTCTTCTTTGTTGTTGTTCTTTGAGATTATTTGGACTCATCAAGTATGATAAACTTAGAAGAAAATAAACAGATTTTATTAATATTCCATCACCACCTACAATCCCCATTTTTGTCATCTTCATGTTTACTGCTGTCATCATGTCAGTCACAGAAACAGTGACACAATCCGAAACGTCTTCTTTGAATGAACCATGATTCACAGAGAGGCTATTTAAAGATTGTGGAGGATGAAATGCTCCCTAAGATACTTTTGTGGGAAGAAGATCTTTCTAGATATGAGATATTTTAATATGGTTTTACTTATTAAAGCGTACGATGTCACAGTGATTCACAGCAGAGAAGAAGGGGAAGAAGGACTCTCATTTCAAAACTTTGTGTGCATTATATATATATATATATATATATAAAGCTCCCAAATGTAAATTCACAGCTGGACTGAGACAAAATTGCCCTCGTGATGCATATGCGCTTTTATCTTGACCTAATGAATGGATCATATGAATTTTTATGTGCAACTGCTAGAACTTAATACAAATTAAGTTACTTTGTGCTGAAGCACTATATATGAACAACATCCAGTGTGTAGTAACACAATGACCTACTTTATAAAGCAGAACATCTTCAACCTCCTGAGACCTGAGCTCCTGTTTAGGATGCAATTTTTTTAAAACAATATGAAAGAAGAGCAATAAAACCTGAAGAGATGAAGATGCAGGGATTAAGATACAGAAACTGTATGTAGATAGTGATATCACCCACTGGCTGATGGAATACCATTTAAATGTGTGAGCACTGCATTTATCCTATACCACCTTTGTTTTTTTTGTCATAAATATTAAAAGTGTAAATGAGGGGATTTCATATCCTGGTATTTTAATAGTTTTAGCTCCTTTCAGTTTAGCTGCTACTTTGTTGTTACTGTAATTCCCTCTTATGTTGCTGGCAGCCTCAGTATTTCCTTCTCTGATTTGTTTCAGCGTTAGTCCCTTTGCCCTTCTGTGTTCTCTGTTTCCCTGTCATTTTGTTTAATTTGAATCTCCTGTCTGTGTTCTCTCTGTTTTTCCACCTGAAGTGTTTCACCTGCATCAATTATCTCTCATTCCCTCCCTGTCTCTTCTTGTTTGACAAGCCCTCTTTGTATACTGTATCTCTTTTTCTGTCTTCATCACTTTGTGTGTGCCCTGTTATTCTTTCGGCCATAGCCATTCCTCTTATGTTTGTGCCGATTTTGGAATTGATCTACTGTTAAAGCTTCCTTTTTATCGAAATAGCTCGGACATACTCAATTTCTGACAGTTTTTTTTTTTTAATTTTACTTTTGAGTCTCTAAAACGTCAAAGAGCGTGAGAGGATATTCCTAATATACAGCACATAAGTAAAACACAAACACCTGAAATTAAAACATGCTAATGATGGGCAGCCATTTAGAATGGCGAACACTGGGGCCCCCTGACCACCACCAGTAGGCAACGGGTGAAGTGTCTTGCCCAAGGACACGGCGAACTCCCAACTCTTGAGCCACGATCGCCCCATGAAGTAGAAACAATAAGTCTTTCACTTGCCTGAAGCGTTGGGACTGCTTCAAAAATTGAAGCAGTCCCGCAAGTGATACCTTTAGTTGCAAGCTCAAAATGATTCCTTCTACCCGCACATAGTGAATAAATATAACATCCAATATTTTCTTGTGACAAGCATGAATGAACAAGTATTTGCTTTGAAACTATATGATCCACTGGTTCAAGTGCCTCAGCTAGATCAATAAAAGCAGTGTTTCCTGTTTTCCTTTGAATCCACTACAGAATGACCGCCACCATCCATGTGTTGAGCTTGATCGGTGCTGTTATTCCCTTTGGGTAACTGATTTTCAGATCAAAACTTGACCATTCTATATAGAATAAAGTGGTCTTTACTGGAATAATCATGTGGTGGATCAATAGCCTGTGCTTACTTTGAGAATGATACTTTTCATCAGGTGTGGCTGATTGTTGAGGGGCGAAAAGAATCAGCTACACCTGATTGTGTAACAGTCTTAGTCTGCACCTACAGTAGTTGTGCATCAGTTGCACAATTTCTTCCTCATTTTCTTCAGGCATTTCTGCCACTGTTCAATCTGTGGTCCAGGGTTTAATTTAAAATTTTCAAATACCCACCTTAGGACCAATTTTATCTGAATTATGCACTAATCAGCTATTACAGATTATTAAGGATGTTTGTTTGCACCGTAAATTGCGTCAAGCATCCTGGTTTGTTGAGTTTTATTCCATAATGATGCATCTTATAAACCTAAGAATAGGTGATTATCAGCTCTTCATCATCACTCTTACTCACCCCGAATTCATCTACTAAAGGAAGTGACACGTCTAATGACCTGAAAACACCCCCACAGATTCCTTCATAACCTCAATGAATGAACTAGCTTTCATTTTGTCTGTGTTCCTTCTCTAAACCTGCTTTATGTCTCTGAGACTCTTTTCTTTTGTAAAATTACCCCCACAAGGGTTTGCACCATCTAGTTTTATTGCTTTTACAGCACTGCTTTGTATAGAATGCAGTGATGTTGCAGTGTTGAAAAGTGTAGTTTTCTAAAAGTTGATAAAAGAGAAAATTAAGGTTTTAACATCAATAAAAAAATGTGTTGCTTACTCTTCTGTCTTACTGCAGTCAAGACTATATTACAGATAAACAAAGCCTGCCTTGTTTCACAATATAAAATGCAACCAAAGGCACAGAAGACAAATTTTAATGCTGCAAATTGTTTTTTATCACCCAAGCAGAACAAGCAATAACAGCAGCAATGTACTGCTAGAGATTGGGCAATATAAGCGATTATAAACATTGCTCTATTTAGATTACGTGGGAGATGCAATTCATTCCAGAAACACTTGGCTTGGCACTATGTTTTTGCTTACGTACACAATGATGCAAATGCATTCATTCAGTACTGCTAAAACTATACCGAATATAACTGAGTCATGTGCCACATGGAGGAGACACCCACATATTTGCACTGAGGACTGAGATTATAAGAGGATCCCTTTCACTACATCTACCTTGCACAAACACAATTAAAACACTATTTGATAAACGATGCATTAACACCTGCTTGCAAAGGCGGACAGGCACACAATGAGTTTTGCACACACTGATGTCAGCACATTTCCCAACCTACGCCAGCATGAAATCAGCGTTGTACTGCAGGGTTCAGTTTCTCAGTGTGTGACGTGTTCCCTGACTGCTTTGCCGGAGGCCAGTGGCAGAGGAGTGCTCCCATGTTAAAGAATGAGCTACAGAGTGACCATGAATCACTGCCTTCCTCAGTGGTTTGTTATTGTTGGTTTGGGTTTCCAAAGGCAGGTGGGAAGTGGATAATTGCTTTTCATTTCTCGATAACCGTGAGCATTTTGGTTTTTTGTTTTTTAGTGTGAAAAAAATAAACAAATCTGTAACATCCCTCTCAATTTGCTACAGACAGCAATTTCCTGAGTATGACAAATACACTGTATGCTAATGACAGTTAGTTTTTTTTTTTTAATTAAATCTTAAACTGATGTCATAGTCATTAATAGAAAGGGAGCATATTAAGTGCAATGCATGTATGTATAGCAGATAAAAATACACCCACTAATTTAAGAATGTGGTTGCAGATAGTTGTTATTAGCTCAGTAGGTCTACTCACACAGATGTGTAGCTTCACCCTACAGCACATAATCACTGTCTTAATGTGAGTATTTAATGAGCATTATTTTCAGTGTGTGTTAAACCTAGCATTGCTAAGTTTAATGCACATTACGTCTTTTACAACACTTAGGTTAATTACGTTGTATTTTTAGATACTATAATATTGTAAATCACTGTCTCTGAGGTTAAAGAAAGTCTATTTTTATATTTAATACACTTGAGGAGTAATTAAACTTATTTCTATCAGGTTAAAGATAGAAGCTGAAATTACACCTGGTAATTGAAAATGACTGTATGGATTCTCATGAGAAAACTGTTTCACTGAAGTTCAGTGCTGCACTGAAAGATGTTACAATCTGACCCCTGGATGCCATAGATGAAAAACAATGTGACTGTCTTCATGCTTTATTACAGCATTCTCTTTTTTTGTGTAATCAATAAACCGTGGTAAAATGTAATTATGTCACTGAGCCTGAATACTACGAGTCTGTCATGCTTCGGGAGAGAGCGTGGACCCAACTACAGGATGCCAAAAAATAAAGCTGCCAACAAATTTCATTATGAGCAAAATGTTAACAAAAGGAGCTGCCCAAAGACTAGCAGAGGACCGAGCCAAGAACAAGATAAATGCTAACGATCCTGAGGAAATTAAGCAGAGGCAGAAGTAACAAGCAAAGAGAAACACAGAACACAAGAAAACCAGTGGGTGAGAAACCAGATGGTAAAGGGGCAGAACAGGGCTATGTATGCACTAAAGGATGATTAGACACAGGAAGGGAATGACAGACAAGTGCAACTAATCAACACAGTTCATAAAAAGCACGACACGAGAACAACAAAACAACTAATCAGTACTGAAAAGAAGAGACGCTGAAGCATGAAAGACAAATACTGAACATGAATCAGCAAATTCAGGGGGAAGCACAGAAAGACAAGACAAAAAGAGTAGCAGACAAACATGCAAATTAAAAAGTCAAAGTAGGAACTGAAGCTAAACACAAAGAATTCAGAACTAACAATACAAACATGTAGGACAATCTAAGCTGGCATCCAAAACCCTGTAGAAACTAAACAGGAGCCAGAACTCAAAAACTGTGATTACAATGAGGCTTAGTATTACTAAAATGATCCTATAGCTGATATTTTCTCTAAAATAATGGGTTATTAAACACAGGATGACCCTGATGAAGGCCACAAGCTGAAACACGTTGGCCAGTCAATAAAGTTGTTCCTCTTCCCTTAAGTGTTGAAGGAGTCCTTGCATTGTGATTTTTTTCATCCTCTCCACGCACCTTGGAAGCAGGTGAAGTTGTGCCACAAATTTTTTGCTGTGATTTAATATCTCAAGTTACCTAAAATCACTCAGAGTAGAATCTGATCCTTCTCTCCTGTAAAAGTTTAATTACCCTTGTTCTAGTGAACCTTCTGGTAAGTATAAATAAATACAAATAAACTCTAATTTCAGAACAAATCCACTCAAATGCCATCTTAAAGTACCTGTATTATAAAGTGCTACCATTTGATGTCATATAAGTTTATAAGTCTCTTTCCACTTTCAAGAAAAATATACTGCCACGATGTTGGAAATGTTGGCATATCTGGACCATATTAGAACTACATGAACAGACCAGGACTTTTATGTCAGTATGGTGAAGTTTCAGCCAGAGCTTTGAATGAAAACCAAAAAACAGCTAGTGCAACTTAAATCAGTGCTATTCTAATCTCCAACACTTTGTCTGGTCTTAAGAATGTAGGAATATGCTTTGGTGAAAAATCTGAATTTAAACAAATGAATACTCCAGATAATCACGGCACACGGAAAAGGTCAAAGCCTAAAAGATAAATATCAAAATGTACTCTGTAGTGACTTTAATAAAGTGTTCCATGTGAGCTGTCTAGCTGAATTATTGTCAGTGAAAACAAGTGTGTGGCTACAGCAACACTTCTGAAGTAATAAAACAAAGGAGAAACTGACATTTACATACATACCAAAAACTTTGGATCTAGTATTTTTGAGATACACTTCATGTCCTTATGAATTGATAAAAATGAGAAAAACTCAATGTATTTCCATACAAACCATATTTTGTAATATTGTAATTTACTAGAGTTCAAAACAGAGAGTTTACCTTTAACCCTATTTTGATTGCAGAGCCTCTACACAACTCGTAATTGGACTCCAACATTTGAGTGACATTTACTGTGATTAATGAGTGGTTGTTAGATATACACAGAATTTATATTAAGAAATTAGATTAATAACAAGAGGATGCCATTTACTTCTGATCAACATTTCTGAAAAGTGAAATAAGGAAGCAATTAACACGATTGCAAAGTGCCACCTGCCATGATAAATGGCTCACTTTTAGTTCTGCGCCGCAGGTACAGTTTAAGAGTAAAGTTTGAGAATGTAAACAAGCGAAGCCACAATCACAGATTTAAAACATATGATTAGCACCTGCATGAATCCTTTCCAACGTCACCAATCAGAGAGTTACATTTTTGGGGAAGCTATTAGTATGGGAAACTTGACTGTAAACACAGGGGGAGTATGAGTATTGCTGAAAGATGCTGTGGCAGCTACAATGAAACAAAAAGTTTTGAATTTACAGTCAGAAGAGCACGTTTGGACATAATGAACATATTAGGAACCACAGAAAATTAGGTTTCTGAAAAAAAAACTCGGTTGCTAAAGTTGGCTCAGTTGATGTTCAACCCCAGTTCCCCCCAAACTCCCAACAGAATATAGAAAACATCAAATATCATCATTTTACCTTTTCATAAAAGCTATAAGCTCATGTTGTGTCTCCAAAAAGTTGAGATGTGGCAACAAAAGCTGGAAAAACAATTTTAGTTAACTGCATGACTGTGTATAAAAAGGGCATCTTAGAGAGGCAGAGTTTAAACAATCTGTAAAAATCTGTATCTACAAATTGAACCCCAGTCTCAGAATTGTGTTCCCTTGGTGTAGGATTGCAAATATCTTACATATCTCATTATCTACAGCACATAATATCATCAAAAGATTCAGAAAATCTGGAGAAATTCGTGTGTGCAAGAGGCAAGGCCTGAAAATCAAAACAAGATGGCCGTGATCTTCGGGCCCTCAGGCATGACTGCATTCAAAATTTGAAAGAATTTTCTGTGAATACAGTTATTGTAGCATTCACGAAAGTAGGTTAGAGTTCTAACAAGCAAAGAAAAAGCCACATGCAAACATGATCTAGAGACACATCCATCTCCTCTGCTCTCCTCCTCCTCATCTTCCTCTAACAACCAGTTTTCCTCAATTCCCAGATGTTTACACACTCTTATTAAAGATGGGATGCTACACAATTGTATCAATGTTTTATATGTTTATAACTGTGCACTTGTTTCATTAAATCTGTCCTGTCCTTTTTGTTAAGTGGATTTGACAAACCAAGCAAAGTTGCAGCTGATCTGCATTTGAACTGCAGCTAAACTTATTTTATTCGTCTCACTGAGTTAATAAGGCAAACGGAAATAAATCAACAAATTTAATAATAACTCCAGCCTAGCCCCCCCAGAAGGTTAAAGCACATCCCATATAACTGCAACCAAAGTTCAGTTTCACCTGGGGTTGTGTTTTGATTTGACCTTTTCTTGGAATGGATAAAAGGTCGTCGCATTAGGATTCATGCTCTCTTGGATTGCCGTTCCATTGGAAATTTTAGTATGAATCATTTATGCAAAACATTTGTAATTTTTGCATGAATGATTTATTTACAATTCCAAAATGCAATGGAAACCTATTTAACCTCCTAACACCCGAACTCTTGGACGACATGTATTTTTAATTTCTCTTTGATATTTGGGCTGATTGGGACCTGATGAATGTAAAAACAAAGAATTGCCAGATTTTTTTTTTCCCTGATTTTTCTTTCTGACAAAAATGAGAGCCACATATGAGGATATTTGTTTAAAATTTCAATAGAACAGTGGCAGTATACTGTCCTCGTAATTGGATATCAGGCCCTTGTAGAGCAAAATTTAGTATTTTGGTCTAGACAACCCAAAGCGTCCACATATGTGGACACCAGGTCCTAGGAGGTTAAAGATGATCTATTTTCGCTCATTTCCTCCTCCCTCTTTGTATTCTTGGAATGAGCCAGAGTAGATGAGCATCATTCATACTTCGAAATTGTAATCTTGGTAATCTTTATTTGTGTTACACTGGACCTTGGAGGAGCTCCTTAGTTCAAACACTTTCTCAAGTCATTTGAGCTCTTCCTTTAAACCAGATTTCTTATAAATAGATGCCCCTTGAAAACAAAGGCAAAAAAATTGAAAAGCAGCCAAGTATGGTGTCAGACTTCCAGTGGTGTGAAAACACTTGCACTTAAGTGTTTAGGATCATTAAGCAATGTAGATGTTAGACAAAGATGACATAAGTAAACACAATATGCCATTTCTAAATGAAAGTGTTTGGCCCTAAACCTAATAGCTAAACCTTGGCTTCCCTTAGCAGTAACAACAGCAATCAAGTGTTTGCAATAACTGGAAATGAGTCTTTTACAGCACTGTGGAGGAATTTTGGCCCACTCATCTTTGCAGAATTATTTTAAATCAGCCACATTGGTGGGTTTTCAATCACCAATTGCCTTATATAGGTCATGCCACAGCATCTCAATTGGAATGGCCTAGTCAGGTCAGGACTTTAACTAGGCCACTCCAAAGTTAGTTTGTTTTTCTTCAGCCAGTTGTTCTGCTGCACTCCTCTCTGCTCGGCTTTCACTGATGTCATACAGAGCCAAATGCAATTGCTGGAATGAGCCGGCTGAAGCCTGAGCTTTTGGCTCACTAGTACATCTTTTGCTGTTAGTTTAACTCTTTAGTTTACTTTATCAGTTTATGTTACGTAAGTTGGGCAATATCGACCGAATTTCTTAACCCTTTGTCCATTTCAAGATCATTGGGTGGCGGAAGCCTATGCCTGGGCCAGAGGCAGGATACACTCTCGATAAGTCACCAGTCTTTCACAGAGCTATCATTATTAAGTTGTAATATGTGGTATAATGTGCATCATTTTGTTATTTTAGGCATAAAAGTTAAGTTACTTATTACAACCTTTTGTAGGAGTTGACTTTTGTTCCCTTTGGAGTTCGTAGTGGAATTACTTAGTGTTAGTTAAGGGAAATATCATTGCCAATAATGACTTTATAGTTCCAGTAGTACTGCAGGCCCATATAATCCCATCCTGCAAACAAATCTGACTACATACAGTGTTTCTGGGATATTTATGGCCAAATACAATTACATCAGCATTGTGTTAATGTAGGAAATCACACATCACCCAGGCCTTTATGGTGTCTGGTTTCATATACAAACATAACTGGGTATCATCTGCATAAGCATATTTTCACTACTTTTTGTGCTCCTGTTTCAGGTTGACTGAGTACATTCATTACCTCATTGTGACCTCCTCCTCTGCAATAGCTTAATGACACTTGAGTGGAGAATTCATACCACCAGCTGTTTACCTAGATGTACAAAGTACTAATATTCATGCAATGATAGTAGCTCAAAATGCACAAATATGACCAATTGGCATTGCCATCCTTCAGCGTGGCTCTAAAAATGCATAGCCATATTATGGTACATCATTAGTTTGTCACTATAACCAGTACATTCTCAAATGCTAAATTCCAGAAAAATCTAGATAAATTGGTTTCATAGTTGGTGGCTGATGCTGCATTAATAAATGGTTATTTCTCACGTAATCTATTTCTTACATAATCTATTATGAACAAAGTCATTGCAGGATTCAATTATGGTGACACATAGGTTTTATTACTCACTGTGGAACAGGGTTGAAAAAGAGAGTATTTGTTTACGCCTTTATTTACACAATACTACATTATAAAATAGTTTCTTTTGATCTTTTCATTTGAAAATGTATGTTATCCATTATCGGAGCCATGGTGTTTCACAAATATGACTAATTGTTCAGCAGATTACTCTGTTTGCACCTTTGAAGGGCATCCCATTTAATGGGCAATTAAGAAATGGCTTCTGCAGTCATCCCTGGGCACGGCACGCTAAAAGCACTTCCATAACGACCAAAGTAATTAATATCGGGATTTCATGCAAAAAAGCCACTTTCTATCTTTTAGTAAAGTGGACATTTCATTTGTGTTTATAAAGCCTGTTTTCATTTAACACCCATGACATTAAGGCACTTCAAACATTAGACAGACAGGTTGAACTTGTGCTATCAGGAATACTGGCTGTACAATGGGAATTCCATTAACCTGTACTACCTGACTGCTAATAGGAAGAACTGGATGTCAGACAGGCACTGCACTTCAATTCAAGTTAACACCAATTAATAAGTGAAAGCAACTTTATTAAGAGAATTCCACTGGTGTTTGAGGATGTGGTGGATGTTAACTCTATGCTAATCACCCGGGCAGATCCTTATGTAAGTAACTACCACTTACCCTGTTTTTGAAGCCAGCAGCAGAGTTGCTGGAAAGACTGTAAATGCCATTAATCAAAAGTCCAAACGTTGAAAATATCAAATTACAGAAAGTTAATGTGTGTTATAATATATTTTTCTTCTCTAGCAGCAAACTATGGTGTAAGGTCACTGTGCATACATCCTCAGTTAAAAATAACACTAATGTCTGCATACTGACCAATAGGCTAAACATTTTTTTTATTAACATAAACTTTATGAAAGTAAAGCAGTCAAATATTAGTCAGTCTCAAATATAAAAATGATGTTAGCTGATATTATACATTAATAGTATGTTAGCAGTATTATACTTTTAGAGGTAAATGTAACAGTTAATAATGTTTTGAAACTAGCCAATATTCAGCATTCAGAAAACAATCCTGGGTTAAATAGTTGGCTCGGTAAGTCATTTACTGGAACTTGTGGCTGGCAGTAAGTACTTCATTAGCATAGACAAGGGAGAGAGCATCCAGAAGTGCTCCTTAGGTGAAGATAACAGAATCGGCACATAGAGCCCCACAGCAAGCAGTCACGTTGACACAATCAAATCAGGCTGAAAACACATACAGAGCTTTCTCCAGTCTGGATGTGTTCCCTCTTATTTGTCTGGATGTGAAGTTACTCAGAACAAAGCACTGAAAGACTGAATAACCATGACTAGTTTTAGTGTTGTTGTTGTCACTTACTATTGCTAAAGAAAAAACCTTTAGGCCTCTTTATGTTTTTGTAAATAAGTAATGTGGGATTTCCATTTACCTTCATCTCATTGTTTCCATTCATATAAACAGAATCGATATGGTTATAAAATCTGCTGTTACAACAATTTCAACCTAAGCTCTGCCTGGAGTAAAAAAAAACTAGAAAATAATCATTCATATGATTCAGGAGTAGTAGATCTACAGAGCCCCAGGTAGCAACCAATGCAACAATACTGCATCATAATCATTTGCATTCTTTCACAGCTTGTAATAAACGACAGTGACATAGCTGCCTTTTTAAAAGAGTGTATTCGTGATCTTGCACCTTAAAATGACTCAATATTGCCCGATTTGTGCGTATTTGTCATTGCATTTGCGTGTAAATGTGCGTGTAGGACGTTATTGTAGAGCCATCAGGTGGGCGCCTGTGTCAGGGATCCAATGTGTACACTGCAAGCAGTTGCAGCCTCACAGGTCTTCAATCTAACCCAAACAAACAAGGAAGATAGATGACGCACAGGCCTTCCCAAACACCATCTCCTCCATATTCATCATGAAATCTAACAATCCATAATTACAGGTTTTAATGGATGTATGCATGAGATGGAAATGTTCATATTACCATGCTAATATACAGCAAACTAGCATGTATTACCAGTTTTCCCCAAGACATTCTAAAGCAAAAATTAGGTGAGAAGAGTTTGTTCCAAAAACCTGCCGTTCCACAAGCATCTACTCTGCATTATTATTTTGGCCATTATTGTGTTTTTCTTTCATTTAATCCTCAGGAAAGTCCAAGCATTATACTGTTGTTTATGATTTAAGCCTTGGATTACTTTGTGAGTGGGTTTTTTTTTTTGTTTGTTTGTGTTTCACAGGAAGTGAGGTCACACAGGGAGCAGACAGGGACAAATATCACTGCACTGAAACTCAAAAAGAAATCTAATAAGCTCGTTGACGTCAGTGTCCAGGTTCAGAAGGCACAATGTGATCGAATCAGTGCGGCCGTTGTAAACTGAACCAGCATAGAGTCTGTGTTTAGCTGCACACGTTTTGTTCTGATAATCACTCGCTTCAGGCTCCAACTTTGATGTCAAGTTACTGGAATGAGATTTTAAGCTGAGAGCCGAGTGGGGAGTACAACTTCAAATTTCCCAGGAGAATCTTCATAATAAGCTGTCATTTTGCATTCTGGGAATATCTGTCTTTTTAGTAAAAGTGTTGGCATTTATTACTGGCTAGCATCGTTTAGAATCTGCCGTAAAGCTCCACCTAATGAATAACTGAGCTTTATTGCGGTGTGACTTGTCATTCTGAAATGCTGCACTATATGTATTTTTTAAGATGGCATTTTAGCACAGCTTTATCTTTTCTCTCTTTGCTTCTTTTATATTAGCATAGAAGAGACAGATTCTACAATGCACAACTCAGAATTATTATATTAGATATGTTGCTGCTTGAACTTCCACTTTGCCACACTCAGACATGTCTTACTGATTTCCCTTGTCGCTGTGCTATGCTGATTACTTGATCTTGATTTTCTTGTCCTTGGAAGTAGTTGGCAAACAATGGCAACTCTTGTAAATTTAAGTATACACTGATTATTTGGCTTTGATTGCATTCGGCAAATCTTTAACACACTATTATGTGAATCTTTGCTCATCTCCTTTTATGCAAATCACTGATGGGATTGTCTTTTTTGATCATTAGAGACATTGTTTTCTTAAATTATGAGTTGAGTGCTTGAAAAGTGTTTCTGAATGAAAGTGCTGCTAGGGTGAAGGACTCTTATATCTTATGGTTTTTAGTCCTAAATTTTTCTTCCATTTACACCATGAGGGCGAAATTTTCTTTTATGAAAAAGGCCATTGTGAGTGCAAGTGTGCTCCACAGAGATCTTTTTTTTTTTTTAATTCACTTCAAACACCCATATATTTGCCACATGTTCTGTTTTAATGAATGGTGAATGCATTGCAAAATGTTGCAGTAAATCTTAATTGACTTCTGAGAACTGTGCTTAACAATACAGAAAAAAAGACGAAAAGATGAAAACAGCAATGTCTCTTTGAGGTTTCAGAGAAAGAGACAGCCTTGCAGAGGAAGAATAAAAGCATTCAGGTTCAGATAGTTTAAGCATCCAATGTACACAGTGGATTATTTGCTCAGGGCCAAACTATCACACAATCTGGCAACTTGTTTCTTTCAGGTATTGCTCTTTTGCTTTGAAATATTTAGTGATCCATTCAGGTCGCCTACACTCATCTGAACAAAAATTGATCTGCATTCACCTGCCTGTTTGTGTAACCCACAGGAAGGGGCTGAGTTGTTAAACAGCATTCATGACTGCGCAGTTCTTTCAAGCCTCTAATGGTCACTTCCGCTGCAGAAAGCCTTCCTGTGACAATCTCTAACGCATTTCTCCTCACATATTTGTGTGAAATCTATTAACCTAACGTTTAAAGCTTAAGACATCGAGGTAATGGTACAAGCAGGTGATACAAAGCTCTCCGCTGGAATTTGTGTTTGCTGTCTGTTGAGCGATATACAGAAGGATGAGCTTCTACACAGCTTTTATTTCCAATACAGCCCAAAGCTGTTGCTTTTTAGCTTTACTGTATGTCATAGTTGAAATACCTAAACCGGAACTGCTCAGTGATGACAACTTTTAAGGAGATAAATTCAATACAGAGAAAAGCTTTGCTGGTGTATGAACCTTTCAAATGCTTATATTTTGCAGAAAGTGGATTTACCTTACTTTTCTATTATGTACATTCAAGGCATGATTATAAGTACTGGGCCTCTGCCCTTCTAATCTATGAATTCAGGAGTATTTAGTTGTATTGCCACAGGTGTATAAAATCACGTGCCTAGGTATGTGTCATGGTTGGCTGTGTGGCAGGCAGGAATTGGACCCAAAATGCAGGACTCACGGAGGCAAAACGTGAACTTGAAAGCAGCTTTAATGCTGACCAAAGGAAACCAAACAGAAAACCTAAACTGGAAAGCTAGAACTAAAATACAAAAGAAAACATCAGGAGGGACACAACACGAGAGAGAACTGACGTTAACGACGCGACGCAGAATGCTGGAGGACGCACACTATAAATACCCGGGCAGGAACCTGAGGGAACGAGGAACAGATGGGAACACAGCCGGGAGAAATTAGACTAAACGAGACAGAGGAAGCGAAACTAGAAACACTGACATAAGATATGAACCTTCAAAATAAAACAGAAAATGAGTGCTGAGGCACATAGTGCGTAAAAGTCACCAACGCTCTGCTGACTCAATAAATGCAGAGCAAACCTCCTGTGGCATTAACATCAGCACAAAAACTGGTGCACTTCATGTCATGGGTTTACTGTATGTGTGGGTGTCGCAGTGCTTTCCAGGGCAGTCCACATAGTGTATCAAAATGAACGTTTCCCATTAAGGGATGCTTTGACAGTCTAAACTCCTTTACCTTCACACCTCAGTTCTCTTTGCTTTGGATTTTGTCACGAGTTTGTGTTTTTCTCACAGCTGTTGAGATGAATTTTCTAAAAGAACAAGCAGCACCATAAAAGTATGGAAAAACAAAACTGTTTATCTTACTGCAATGATGCTAAAAAGGATGCTAGCAGTTTATCTGTGGCATCATTTCTGTATTTGGCAGGGTAGAACAAAAAGAATCAGCCTAAATGAGGTGATTAATACAGTGCGGTAGGTAACAGGGTGCAGACTTGGTGCCTAATGCGAAAGCTATCTCTCAGTCAGTTTGACTTGCCTGCAGGCTTTGTACAGTGTGTGTGTGTGTGTGTGTGTGTGTGTGTGTGTGTGTGTGTGTGTGTGTGTGTGTGTGTGTGTGTGTGTGTGTGTGTGTGTAGCAATGAAACTCTAGTTTTCTTCCAAGACAGATTCGCGTGCAGTTTTCTACTAAATATGTTTGACCTGAGCAAGTGTGGGTAAACATGCTCATTTCAAACAGTTTATAGCAGAGCTCCAGCCTGCAGTGAGGAAAACCTTTAACAAAGGGAAAGTCATCAAAGGTTCCGGAAAAACCTTGTGACTATTAGATGGTGTCAAAAAAAATGCTTTTTTTTTCTAGGGGTCTGTTCTAAGCTCCAACACTTCATGTTAATTGCCTTGGTGAGCTGGTACTTCCAAGTAAGTGATTGCTGTAGGTGTTAATTTTCTGTAGTTGCTGCTTCCCTTAAAATGTCATTGACGTCAGTGGAGTTTGAAAAAAAAAAAAAAGCAAGCCCTAACAATTTCTCCCAAACCTTTTTCATTTCTATTCAGACACACATTAACCATGCACAGATTCACAGCCACACACAGATACACCGCACTGAGAGAGAATGAGTGGGCTGATTGCAGTTATTGAACACAATGACAACATGAATGACAGCACTTCAAAAGCCTGAGCTGAAACAGACGTCATTGAACGCTGATGGGTGAAAAGACTAAGAGAATGAAAGACAAAGGCAGTGGAACTTACTGAAAGCAAAACATTTCATGAAAGCGCACATGGGGATCCAACATTACAACATGAAATTGACACCAAGAGGTAATCAATGAAATGTTGGCTTCAATAAGGTGTCAGAGTAAGCAAAGCCTTTCATATATGTATAGTACAATAACTCTGCACAATAAATGAGTTACTGAAAGTATTAGTGCACGTTGCATTCATTTATTTCTTTTTTTATTTAATTCAATTCTGCAGAGCATCTTTGATTGTGGAAAATACCTGTAAATACCTTGTGTTTGCTGTTGTAACATTATTTGCAAAGTACTTCTGCTGGATCATAATGACTTTAAAAAATTGGAAGTAACAGCCAGCGAAAATGTTGTTTACACAGACTGTATCTGTCCAAATTGAAAAAGCCTCCAGGGGGCAAGGATGTGCCTGATGCTCTGCCAGGTGGTGTAATTTGCTTGAAGCAACACATGGATTTCCAGTTTTCAGTTAAAAACAGGGCAACTTTCCACAGGACAACAAGTGACATGTAGATAGGGAGCTTTGTCCTTTCCATCTAATGACTGTTATCACTGCCAGTGGTTTGGGTTCAAAGCAAGTATTGTGGCATTCAGTTTTATTGCAGTTATTGTTGTTTGTCCAAAACACAGGGAAAAAAAGATTAAGTTATATTTTGTGCCATGGCAAAAGTAACAATTTAACAACAACTATTTAAGTTTATATCCCACTTCTTCTTCTTCTAAAAACATGATAATTAATGATCATTTAAAATATAATTTTTACCAGATTTGATTTTTTCCTTTTATTTCATTCCTAGTCGTTCCTGCACCTTAAACTTAATCCAAGTCAAGAAATCACACACAACCTTTAGTATCTAGCTAAAAACTTGCTTTAGAATTGATTTTAGGCTTTAACTGATTCATTGTAAAAAATTGAATTTATGGCTATATACACTTTTCAGAGTTGCTCTAGCCCCTAGCATTAAGCAGTAAAGAAGTAGATAGATAAGCCCACTCGGGAGTGGAACAAAAAAACATCAATTTTGTTTTGTTTTTTTGACTATGCAGGTCAAATGCACTTTAATGCTTTGCAAATCAGGTCATGTTGTAGTACCAGTACCAGTTTCATGTCAGTCTGTCTTCACAATGCAGCAAGTATTTGACTTAGTCATAAGTACCTGATAGAGGAGAAGATGGTACTGCAGAGAGATTAGTCTCACACAGATCCAATGACGCACATCAACCTAAAAAAAAACGTCTGCTTGGTGAGGCAGAAAGTCAGGTGAACAGCAGGAATGTGAAATGCATGCTATGCTGGATTAGTTACGGTTTCTTCACCTTTCCTCAATGATAGAAGATATAAGCATGGTCTGCATGCAAAATAGTGCAATGCTCTTAGATGTGATTAATGGATTTCTGTGCTTTTTAAAATAAATAATGTTTAAAAAATCTGTTTTGTTTATATCCAATAAATGCTTCATTTGCACAATGACAAAAATCCTGTTTGCTTTTGGCCAGATCACAGATAAACACAAGCTGCAAAAGAGCTTCTGCGTCACTGAGTGAACACTAGCAATAACAATATTCTCTGCACACTGCATATGCATACAAACACGCAGTCTGAGCAAAGCATCCATCAGCACATGCATGATCTTTTTGACACAGAGTGCTCCCGGAAGGAAACACCGAATATGGAATAGTGTTTGTCAAACCTAAAGCAATTGCTCTTTTCGCTCTCTAATATAATTGTTTCACATCGAGATGCAGGGAGCTCCTCTGTGCTGGAACTTCACTGCAAAACATGTTGTCAGGGTAACGAAGCCTGACTTATGGGAGAACCCTCAGCTTGTCGTTGCCGTGTTGCTGTGGTGACGCCTTTCCTCCGAATAAATTAAATGAATCTGACATGACGAGTGTGAACTGTGAAGGCAGTAGGGTGTTCACATAAAAATCTATTAACATTAGGTAGAAAACCTGAGCAAAGCCAAAGCACAGGCACAAAATGTCAGTGCAAGCAGGCTTATGATGCTATTACATGATAAAATGCACATGCATGTTGTAAATGTGCAAACCATTTAATTGATTATCTTACCTTATCTACATATATATTATATATATAAGATCTGCAACTGCATCTGATTTCATACTGCAGAAAATGCAGTTATTCACTGCTGCACGCTCACACTGTGACTGATAACTGACTTTTTTTTTGTTGGCAGCATTTTTTAAAATATTGATATCTGGAAACAATTTTTTGACTGACAAGATCAGCAGTAGTTCACGCCTCAAAAGGTGCAATTTTTGCATAAATGTGCTCTAGAGAGGGACATAGGGTATAGACGAGGTGCACCGCTTTAAGTCAAAGGTTTAACTAAAAAACTTGAAAAGCAAATTGTACAGAGTCAGAACGGAAGCTGCATGGGTTTTAGAAACACAGATGTGGAGCAGGGAGCGTCTCTGCGGTGTTGTAATTACAAAGGCTTGCACTGGCCATCGGTGTCTGTTGGAGCCTCAGCTTCCGGCAGGAGCTCAATGCAGAATACTGATGCTGCAATTAGTGTAACCCAGCAACAGGAAGTTGGCTGCCCTTGAGGGGAGGCAAGAGAATGGAGCTGAATACATCGCTCTGATACTGACAAGCTCTAGTGGCTGCTGTCAGGTGGCTTATGCTCTTTGCTTAGACCTGGGAGGAAGTCTAGAACAGTAGTTCACTGCAGAGGAGCGCTCGAGTTGACATGGCTGCAATGAGGGAGAGGTTTAAGGGCCATGTCAAGGTCAAGTACTACAGGTTCAATACAGTTAAGCCTTCATGACAACTTAGAAAAAAGCCATTTCCAAATGTTCCTGCTTCTGTTGAAAGGCTGCCCAATAGGTCATGATCCTGTCTTTGAGTTTAGAATATGTAATCTGACAAGAAGAAAAGTAAAAAAAAAAACAAAAAAAAAACAACTAGAGTGAGCAATTTTGTTTTGCAGATACAGAAAAGTATTGGTGCAGCTACTACAGAGTCTGACTTCAGGAAAAACAAACCAACTGTTGCTTCCTGTCAAGGATCTGCAGATGATGTGTGATTTTTATTTGTAGACACAAGAATTACTCCCGTATAATAAAAGTCTCAGTGGAGCACCAGTTAGAGTCAGTAATATGGCTCATTTTATAATTAAACAGAATTTATGGCCACAGTGGAATTCTATAATGTCCTTAACTGAGCAAAACACAAAACCGTTGAAATATTTTAAGCAATCCAAAGTACAGGTTTACCATACAGGTTACTCTTGTCATCCTTTTTTTTTTTTTAGCTGTTACTCATATGAACAGAAATGGTGTTTTTGTGACTCATATGTTAAAAAAAAAATGAAGTGGACTCAAGAAATATTTTCTACATTTGAACCTGACTATCTTTCTGTGTTGATTTTGCATAGATTGTTCTCCCAGTGTCTTTTGATTTGTCCATTTCTGCCTCTTTTTTGGTTTAGGCTTCGGCTCCCATCAACCACACAAATGAAATTGGATGGACGTACACCAAAAACCACATGAAATTAAATTTTTGCAAATGGGACTGGATTTTAATGAGATTTCTGCATACGCAAAACAATTTTGGAAAGGGCAAGCATAACAAAAGAAAAAAAGGCTTGGGATAAACAATATATCATTTACTGTGGACATTGGTCATATTTCAACCAATCAGATTAACAAACACTCAAAGCAATACAAATTTGAATAAACATAAGGAAATCATAGAAAGGATTTCCATGTGATTAAATTGCTTTATTTTAGCATTATGCAATTCTTTTATTTCAACTTAATGTACTCGAGTTGGACCAACTTAATTAATTCATAATGAATCAACGTATTTAGTGCAGTTGAGTCAACTTAATTTAATTGAGTTAATCTAACCCATGCAAATTACGTTAGTCCAACAGAAGTACTTACTGTTAATAGAAGGACATTAATTATCGTGGATATCCTGTCCATGATTATTTTAAGTTCACTTATCAGGATCACGGGTATGGGGGCTGGACCTAACCCAGCTGTCAAAGAGAGAGAGGCAGGGTACACCCTGGACAGATTGCCAATCTATCGCTGGGCTAACACAAAGACACAGACAGCCATTTGCACTCACATTAACTATTTTAACCTAACCCCACTAACTGCAAGTCATGGGACTGTAGCCAGAACATGCAAGGCCCCGTCCAGTTGGTGGATTCGAACGTGCAAAAATGTAGAATGAGTCTTAAAAGCTATAAAGTAGCTAGTATAACTAATTTTGTTATTATTAATGTGCACAAATAATAAAATATATTTGCAGGTTTGACCTTACTGGTCCAAAGTAGCTGTGGCTCTCCTATAAGTCTGAAGCCTGCCAAACTAGATTCTCTCATGATAATGCACTCTTAATTCTCTCAAGAATCCAGCTGCCTCACAAAGTAACCATAGGTTGGCGTGTCATGAACTCTTTTTAAAACTTGAATCATTGAAACCCATTATGCCCCAGTGTGATTAAGAGGTCTACAACCAGCACCCATTTATTGAAGTCACATGTGTGTCACTTGTATGATGAACAAAGTCATATAGTGATCTCCTGTGGCAGAAAGACCATTAGAAGTAACTCTCCAGACCACAGAGAAGTTACTGGATGGATGCCTGCTAATGCAACTTAATGGTACCATTTGTGACTCTGCAGAGTGCATCAATTTAAGCCGCTTGTCCCCTTTCTCACATCTCAAGTGTTGTTAGACTATACGTGTTCAGCGTTCTGATGAACCTGTAGCTATGGAAACTCATTCTGGAGTGCTAACTTGTTCAATAAAACACACTTTGAGCGCTACACAGCACTTTCACTTAAGTGCAGTTTTCCGCTTGATAGCTTATTGCAGAGGCCTTGCACCCATTATCCCAATGTTGATCGACAAGAAAATGATAGACAGTCTTTTTTTTTCTTCCTTCTTGGATACACAGCAGGGCTTGTTTTCTGAATGAGTAGTCAGACCCATTGACAGTGCTGACATGCTGCAGTCTCCATTCATGTTTTTGTTTCTTGGCTTGTGGAAAGGAGGAGCGGAAAGAAAGAAAGAAAAAGAGGGAGGTTTACTAGTTGTCATGCTTTTCTCTGCCAACGCACTTGTTGCTTATTTTATTTTTGCCTTTCCGTGGGATGGCTGTAAACACTTTTTCTCAGTTTATTGTTATTCATTAAATTTAGCTGAAGGAGGAGGATAACAAGAAGGGGAATGGGATCTGGGACAGGATGGTTATTTGAGAACCCAGGTCATGACAACCCTCAAATAAACTTGACAACTTTTTAAAAATGTATATGTTTATGTAATCTGTCACTAATTACAGAATCCTTCTATTAAAAAGGTGTAAATGCATTTTATACTAACAATCAAACTGTCTGTTTATGATTTTTGCTTCCCACATGGAGGACCACAGGCGCCTGAGGAACTGCTGGTATTTGCTTCATGCTGATAACTGATGAGGGCTGATAACAAAAACTACTCTAAACTGAACAGCAGTCTAGCTTTCATGATTACAGTTAGGGATTTGCCACGATTTCACTGCAGTAGTAGGTAGTTCAGAGAAATTGCTCCTCAACTGGAAGACTGAGTTGTATTCAGAAGGCATTCATACACATAGTCAGGAAACATCATACCCCAAATGGCTTCTAACTCTCTGTTGAAAAAAGTTTTTTTTTTATGAAAAAATGTAAAAGCAAAACAAGCAGTGCTTCTCTAATGAAATCTAAAGTATTTCAGATGAGCCCATCCTTAAACATGTCTGTGTAGGTTCTCAGTCATCCAAGGCATGGTAATCTAAGGAGCTTGGAAAGAAAAGCGACTTGACTTCTTTAAGTTTCTTGAAGACGTTTCACCTCTCATCCGAGAACATTCTTCAGCTCTAAGATAAAATAGTGGAGAGTCCCAGCTATTCAAGACCCAGTGGGAGTAATATTGATCCAATAACACTCACTGAGAAAAAATTTTTGCAAAATAATTACTTGTGCTTTTAATAATTTATGCACGGTTTTATGTGTAGATTGGGTTTTTTATAGTGCTTTATGGCTACATTTGCAAAAGGAATGGTCCCCCAAAAGAATCTCCTCCACCACTCATCATTGTCAGCTAAATATTTCACAGATTGCTAAATAAGTAATAATAGTTTATTTTATGATTTGCTCTCAAAATTAATATCTAAGCTATAATTAAGCTTGTCAAAACTGGGGGTTTGTTGCTGGTTAAGGATTAAAAGGTGGGTGGTAAAACAAATACTGGCAGATATCAAGTAGAACAGAACATTTATTGTATTTAAGTGGGCTGAGCTGTCAAATTTCCTCCCATCTTAAGTCTTTAAAAGTAAGCCAAGCCCTTACTGAAACTTTTATAGATACTTAAATAAACACAACTTTTATTCTTAGACAATTTTCCAACTCAGGGTTACAGAAAGTAGCCAATTTTTGAAAAGGAAAAGATGATGTGATCCGCTGCCAGAGGATCTTGGGTTTGAATCCACTGTCTGTCTCAGGGCTTTCCCTGTGGAGTTTGTACGTTTTCTCTGTGCCTGCAGTGGTTCTCTCTGGGGACTCCAGCCTTACAAAAGCTGTTAGGTTAACTGGCTGTGTGAGCATGAATCAATGTCTGTGTTAAAGCCATGCAATAGACTGGCCCCCTGTACAGGTTGTAAGCCACCTTTCAACCTAAGATAGATGGGACAGGAAATGGATGGAGTCTTTGTCAAATTTGCTTTATCTATTCCTAAAGTCCCACGGAAGTTGTTTAGAGAAGTCAACTAAACTTATTTTCTTTAAAAACCTAATAAAGTTAACAATGTCCCCAGCATCCCAGTCTCACAGCTGTCCAGTATGTATATTGTCACTGCAACGAGTATGTCAGTGCAAGAAATCAATAGAATCAAGTTTGGATATGATTATTTAGCTGTACTTCTCAGGTTAACGTTGGACTTTTTTGTGAATTGACAATGCCTGTGTTGTAGTCTGCTTCATGTAGTAATTCCAATGATGATAAATGTGCACGTTTCAACTCTGCAATCAAGGCAACATAGTGAAGTGTCAGTAACATCCACCCATTCACTCTCAGGCAAGACGTTTAAAGCACTTTGCAAGACATATAAAATATAAAAGCACTTTGTAAGACATATATCTTGCTGTTCCACTCTTGTATTAATGATGTGACTTTGAACAAACGTAAGACAGCTAATTAACCTGCATATGAGTTATAATTCGGAGATAGTACATAGATTTTATAAGGCCTCAAAAAATTATTTAACATTGACTTCAGCCTTAAGTTTGAAAGAAGTCCTCTGGGCTTTAGTGAGCAACTTGGTCTCGCAGTTGCCATGACATAGCTTTTTGAACTTGAGCTGTTTGAGCTTGAAAAGCAGGGCTGTATTTTCTTCATATTGAGTAATAAAATTGAGCAGGGCGACCTCTACTTTAATCCAATGTATCTTTGTTTCATATCAGATCATATAATATTATGCTATATATTAAAGAAGTCAATATTATTTCATTTTATTTGGTTTTATGGTTGCTGAATTTGAATACGACATGAACTGTACCGTTTTGGGTTGTTGTTGTTTTTGTTTGTTTGTTTTTTATTATTACTTTACAGACAATCTTGTGATGCAAATGGGTTTTTTTAACCTGCTAATTTCCAAAAGTACTATTTTCAGCTTTCCAAAGCTCCGTTTTAGGTCACACTGCCCTATAAATACATGTCTTGAAAATGAGTCATTAGCTGCACACTACTAGTTATCTGTAATGCCCGGGATTGAATTTCAGGAACTATTTGTAGTTGCTGCAACTGATAATTTACCCGAGCGGGGAACTATTTTTGAACACAATGCTTCTGTCAAGATGTTCTTGCCTGAGGGCTGCACACCCAGTGTCTGCTAAGTATGCTATTCATGGTTTGCATAGGGCTATTAGAAGCCCACCAGAAATAAGTCAGCATTACAGGAACCCACAGGTGGCACATACATCATTGGCAGGCCTATTGCAGAGACATGGCACAGGGTCAACCTGATGATGCAACCTAATGACCCACAACAAATTGATGTGATAGACAAATACCACTACAACAAATGAGCTTTTATGGGCAATCTACGCCCCCCCCCCCCAGTCTTCTTCAATCATCATGTCCATTTTCACCACTAGTAGGAGGGATTTCTTCAACAAAATACCAGACAATTGACCTTTCTTAATTTGCACGTCTTTCCTTCCTGCAGGCAGAAAGCACTTTACATACAGTAAAATGCCTGCTCACTCTAATTACAGTGCTTTTATCCACAATTGCTGGTTCCTGCTCGTACACAAAGAAAACTTAAGAGTAATGCTAAAAGCACAATAGAAAAAAAAACCTGAGTTGCGTCAAGTTGGCAGATGAGTCATAAGTATACGTAACCACGTGAAGCCGGAGCAAAAGGCATGACCTCTCAATATGATACACTCAGTGTGTGCAGATGTTTATGCATCAGTGTTGCAGAACTCATAAACCGAACCCTGTCTGTCATTTCTCTCTCTCCATCCTTCTTTTGAATGTATTTTTTATTTATTTATTTATTTTATTATCAGGAAATCTCTTTATGGAGCTCCTGCAGATAGGAAACCTGTTTCCATGGGGACTGCTGTCTTTCAGACTGGCTGGATGTGTGTGCGTAAGACAGTCATGCAGCTTGAAAAGAAAAGTTTTCAGTTTGATATTTAATGTTATACTTAGCCATTGACGTAAAATAAAATTGCTGGGAGTGGTCTTAAAATTTCGCTCCAGTTAATCAATTACTCAATACGGTGCAATAGGTGCAGCACACAGAGTGTGCACAGCAGATCATAGTGCACAAGGATAAGTATCTGTTGCATCAGATATACAGCACATGGTTTCATGGTTAACAGTGACACTGGTTCAAGAGTAAATGATGCTCTTCTTTAAAATCAGGAATGGAAGCATCCACTCTTTAAAGCCTGTGATGTTAGATTAGGGTTTGCATGTTCACGTATACACGTGCACTTTGCATGACCAATGTGGACTCAAGTGACCATTGCTTTTTCATCTTCATCAGTCCAGAAGCATTGTTTTCTGCAAAGGTTACAGCATTTTTTTCGTACTCTGCTTACGCTCTTGTGCACTGATGACTATAACAATCAATGCAAAGTTGCATAATTCAAACCCTGTGATTATGAAAGTAATTATTTGTAAACATTACTGTTATCACATAGGTGCAGGGAATATAGCAGTACTCATGCATGCTATTGAGGTTGTTTGGATTTAGTATAAAAGTGATTGCATACTGCCACCCAGTGTAGGCAGCAAGTTTGTGTAAAAGTGACAAAAGTATGACTCAGAAATTCAAGTTTTATGTTTATTAAAAACAAACAAAAACTAACAAACAAAAAACACAACACATGAGATCAGAAATTCTCCTACCTCCATGTTTGAAACGTCTGGCATCATTGTGAGGATATATAAATCGGGCTGCATGTGTTTGCTGTCAAATATATCCAGATACAATATGTTTATTTAAGTTGGCATTCTTCTAAGCAAACAACACACATAATTACACCGTGTGCATGTCAAGGCAAAGTTAAATAACACTGAGTTATTCAGGCTGGAGGATATCAAGTTAACAGCCACAAACAGAGAAGAAGCACTACTCATTAATATGGCATAATTAAAGGTTATGCCATACTAATAAGTGGTGCTTCTTCACAATACTGATGTCATTTTTAAACTAGTCAACATCAGTTAAAACTGTAGTCAAATGCCCCGCGTTTGTTCAGCGTTTGACTTTTCCCACACTGGTGAGTCACTAATTGTAGGCACCGTCATGAGTAACACAGAGGGGGCACAAGCGCTTCAGACTCTTTTCAGCTCAATACAAAAAGGAAACACAGTCAGACAGCACTGACCTAAAGATAATTGATTTTCATTATTTGTGCAAAGGGCAAAGAAGACAAGAAAATAACAAAGCTACAATATTTGATAAACATAAACATTTTTTCGGCTTAATTTCATTAAAGGTAACAAATAGATAAACTTGTTAAAATCGAATTACTTTATTCAGTCGTCAGTAGTATAGAGAAGAATCCATCTCAGTCTGACGTTATCCATTCACAGAATACAGAGCTACAGTCAAACTTTGATGACTAACTTTTTGAATTTTACCTTCATTCCTACGCCAGAGATGAGCTGCATAAGTCTGAGACTGGCAGACCTTGACAACCGATGAACTCTTGTGAAAGTGACGTCTGAGCGAGTTCCTCTGAGTCCACGTTTTAGGGCAATGAACTAATACATGAATATCAACGGCTGTCTGCTCTCCAATCATGACTACGATGTTTAAATTTTTATGCTCATGCTGCTGGTAGAGATTTAACGAATGCTTCTGCGTAAGTAAAGGATACTTCTTTAAAGTTTTATGGGATGCACCGAGAGCGCTGAGGTGCAGGTAGAATACCTAGAGTGTAGAAAGTAGGAAAGCTGTGAAACAAGTGGCAAATATTTTATCGGCCAAATTTCTGGCATTTTCTTAATTTGTAATGCACCAAGAACATTAAATACCTAACTATCACCATTCCCTATACAAAACAAAGATACTTTTGTACTCAAATGTACCAAACCTTGTTTTAATTTGTTATTTTCACAAGCAAATTATATCTGCCTTCCTGGAGGAGCATCACCTTAAGTATTTTTGATTCTGAATTATCCTAGAGAATGCAACAAAAACAACATTTGTGTCATTTGAAGAACTTATTATTAAAAGACTGTAAGAACCGAAATAGCTGTGTTTATATTTCTCCATATAGTAATGTGCTAAAAGTCTTGAGTCACCCCTCAATTCATCATGTTTTGCTGGGAAAATGGGAAATAGGAGCAAAGATTTACTGAAGCATGCAAATATACATTTAAACACAAAACTAGAGTTTGAGCGAGCTTGAGAGTCAATATTTGTGTTTAAGAATACTTTTATTCTTAAACACAGCCTGAACTCTAGTACTCTTTCTTGTAATTTCCTTAAATAGTTCTCCAGGCTTCTTGAAGGACATTTAAAGCTCTTCATTGGATGTTGGCGCCCTTTAGTTCTGTTCTCTGTCAAGTTGATCCCACAATTTCCATCAGTTCTGACAAGATCCGACCACCTCCGGCTGATATGAAGCCAAAAACCATGACCGTGTTGGCTGTAGACATTCAGTGTTGTAGCTTTCTCCTGAATTCCTCCAGACATACTGATGTGATGTCAAGTTCTTGTGTAATTTGGCGTACCTCAGCCTTTTCACTACATTGCATAATGGCTTCTTGACAGCCACCCTTCCACTGGAAACGTTTCTCAATGGTAGATGGATCAACTGAAGGTCCAGATGCATCTCTCAGGTCCTGTGTCAGATTTTTTTTCTTCACTTTTTTAGGATATGACTTATTAATCTGTTGTAGATGTTTTTAGGCTTCCCACTTCTACTTTTGTTTTGGTATTTTTGGGGGTTAAAATATGCCTTTTTGCAACATTAACCCTGCACTTGAGAAGCTTTAATCATTAAAAACGGCGTCTATTTTTAGTTTGTGCTAAAACTCTAATATACAGTGTTGTATTAGAACATTCGGTAAGTTTTACTTTTTTGTAAAGTCCCTTCAGGTTATTAAATGTAAAAAAAAAAATGCAGTGCGAATGATATTACTCAGCATCTAAACTATCTGTCTCTGTGAGTTTTTAAAATATTAAAAATACAACGTAGCATAATCAAAACACCCTGAAAACAGAAAATTTCATGCTGTTGGCTAATTGGGAAAAAATATACATTGGCTACAACCTTGGCTCTCAGTGTAGTCAACATTCATATTGCTGTGCAGGTTAAAAGATATTGCTTCTACAATGGATTTACTAGATTTAATATCTGTCACTTACACATCTTTTCACTGAGTAAATGATTAATTTTTCTGACCTCCCAACAGTGAGAGAGAGAGAGAGAGCTCTGTAATGTGAAAGTAATCTGACACACAAAGAAAGATAAATAACACTGACCTCCAAATCAAACTGCGTCACACCTTTACTTGTTACTGCTTAATTAAAACATCCTCCAGTCGTTGCCCTTTTCACACTTTTGAATCACTAATGTAGTTGCTCATTATGAAAAAAGGGGGCGGGGGTACCCCCTCTGTTTATAATGAATCTGTTTATTTCAATAGAAAATGAAAACTAATTGCATTGTTGAGTAAATAACAGCCTCTCAGTTGTTAGATTTGTGGGATTTGTCAGAGGGCAAGAATGAGCGGACAATATTGAATTAAACTGTCAGGATTTGTGATGGTGCATTTTTGTTTTTCCATTTTATTTATTTCATGCGAAACATCATGTGAATATGAATAAAGGAAAGAGTGTTCCAGCAGCTGCATTTGTTGCTCAGGAAAACTCCAGTGTGCAGATTCACATTAAAGAAGAAGTAGTCATAAAAAGAAGGCATATCTCGCAAAATAAAGATAAAAGGTGAGTTACAACCAAAAACGAAAAACTTTATTTCCAATAACTTAACTCAGCTGAATTCACAATATATGTAAAGAAGCACACCTTGAGGTTTCCCATGTGAGTATTACAGACACTGTTGCTAAGAAAAAAAATGTGTACAGCATTCCCCAATTGGCTGTCTCTGGTTATAAGTGGCTGCTGGCTGTCACTGGGTGAAATCAGTTGCAAAGAAGTTGATGCAAAAAATACAGTTTTTTCTGCAAATATGCAGATGGTCACAGACTAGTCTCAAAGCCTGTTTGACTGGGCTTCTATTATAGAAATCTGACAACACCACGGCCAAGTACTCACTCAAGTTTCTTTGAAATTCACTACCTGGAGTACATCTATTGTTGGTGCAATGGAGTGTAAAATCCTCAGATGAGTCCACTCAATTACAAAGAAACTGCCAGACACACAAATTTAACAGGTGCTGCTTAAAAAGCACAATGCAGCACAATGCAAAGCACACCATTTACTCTCTTCACACGACCAAGGCTGACCCACTGAGAGCATGAGCAGCTTTTAAAGCAGTGTTGATTGTTGCCCACTGGCTCCACAGGAGAAAGAGGCAGTGCACCATTATTCCTTAACCCTATAGACTATATTTTCTCATGTGCTGAGGTCCATTAGCCTGTTTAACCCTTTTATGTCTGAACCATGAAATAACTGCCAGAAAATTGTTTTGTGAAACTTCTGACAAAATGTTAAAAACATATTAATTTACATATGTGAGTGTACCTTTTTCTATCATATACTACATCAGACATTTTGGGGGGTGCAATTTCTTGATAAAAAATGCAGTTTATTTCAGTTTTTCACACCATAGTTGTCATGTTTCTAAGGACATGTTTGTTAGGCTGATTAATCTGATATTCTAAATTGACCATAGGTGTGAAAATGAATGCGAATAGCCCTGTGATACACCTGTCACTAGTTACTTGTCCCTAAGATCTTTTCCATTTCTTTTTCTTTTTATTGCATTTTCCACTTTGCAAAAGGAATCCCGATATTAAGAGTAACATGACATTAGGGGTAACCTCCATTAAGTGGCATCCTCCAGCACCAGAAATAGGACACAGGAAGCTCTTCGAGACCTCTGAGTGCAGGCTGACATTTTCTGGGATGAACAAAATGGAAAAATAAATGCAAAGAAGGCATTTTTGGCTGACTCAAGAAAACAGGGTCTGCTCATCTCTTGACATGTCAGGACAGCATAAAATGCAGTCGGTGTTGTCAAAAAAGCAGAAAAAAAATACTTGTCATAGGTGAATACATTTATTAAATTGTAGTGATTAATTAGTGGGTTACTACTTTTTTTTTTTTTATCATTTTCCATTCTTGGTATTTTTACTATTATTAATATGAATTCTCTTGCATAATTTCTGTTCATGAAACTGCAGAAACATCTGTCTGCTGACTCACTACTACAAAACTTTCATAGCAGCATACATACAACAGACAACAATGCAATCACATAAAATGAGGTGTAGAAATAGAGTTTAGAGAGAGAGAAACAAATATTTGATATTCATTTATATGTGATATTTAACTGAATGAATGAATCTTAAATAGCGTTCTCAATACTTTGTCATTTGCAAAATGAAATGATTAAATAAGCTTTGTTTCTAAAGGTGTAACCTTTAGTTTCTAAATGGAAGAAATCACTGTAATGAGGGATCAGTAATGTTCCATCAACTCCCTTTCTTATGCAAACACCCAATCAAATTGTTACTTGAGCATAAAATTCAGCTTGGCTAAATTTATTCCAATGAGGATTTTGTTTCTGCAGCAAAAACACCCACTGAACAGACAGAGTGTAAACACAATGGCAACAGCAGTGCAGGTACAAAATCAATAAAGAACGAGGGAAATATCTTCAAAGCTGTTGATGCGCACTAGCGTATCAAATGACGCATGTCACCTAATTAGAAAATGTAAAATATTATTTTCTAATGGGATGGAAAATCCGAATTTAGGTTAAAGCAGACGTAATTTCAATCCCTTCCACTTTTGAAATCACACAAACAGTGGGAACAGGTTGGTGTCCCATATTATCACCCACTGCTAAATTGAGGCATGGTGTGAAAAACAGTCCTTTGTGACAGCGCTAATAGATGGAAACACACACAGGAAGAGGGGAAATGAAAGAAATTGGATATCTCTAATGTAGTGCCCTTAAAAAAGGAGACCCCGCTGACTGCTGCTATACTGAACACCACCTTGTCAACATGCTGCATCCACTGAGAGTGAATTAAAACGTGAAGACAAACATGATGGACGTCACAAAAAAGTGCATCACCTGCCCCAATGAGGTATGTGTTAATTGTCAGAAGTGTCTGGTTGCGTAACTCGGAGTAAGTAAATGAACAGTTGCTGAAATAATCATTCATTAAATTATTGTTTTGCAAATTATTATTTTTCCTTAAGAAAATCTTCATTTATTCTAAAGAAAATAACACATTTTGCAAAATAACAACAAAAGAGAAATTCATTTATCCATCCAACCTGCTTTCAGGTCATTTACAGGTGGAGCCGACAGACCTCTCATCCATCATGTGGTTCTGTGAAGCTGTGTGAGGTCATGTATACGCTGAGAATGTCAGTCTGTCACAGGGTTGACAGATGATCAAAATTCACATTTATACTGTAACTACTTTCTAGTTCAGTATGCTAATTTTTACTCATGCAAATAAAATGGAGAAACTTGAGGCAATATTGACCATGCAGGGGTTTACTACTCAAAGACTTAAAAAGTGCATTGCAGCTTGCTGTGCTTTTATGTGACGGCAACTGATACAAAGACAACAATGTATTTTTATCCCATACAAAAGAAACCAATAAGCTGGGACATTAGCACAGGATGAATAATGTGATGTTCTCTGCTACTCATAAAAGTAATAGCATGAGACTTGTTCTCGTCAGGGGACTGGAAGGGTCTCTTGAGTTGGCTGAGTCAATCGGAAGCTGACCCATTTCCAGAGCACGTTTATTTTCAGGTTTTCAGTGAAGGTCGAAGTAACCCAACGTAGTTTTTGTTATTATATGCAGAACTGCATGCTATAATAGAGATCTGATCATTTAGTTTGTTTATGTATCAAAGGTATTAAGGTGATTATTTACCTTAGGTGACTTTAGGCTGCATGTAGTAACTATGAGGAAAATGTGCTGTATTTTTCCAGTCCCTGCCTCTGAGTGCACCTCCCAGAGAACTGAGGATTTAAACAATAATCTGCAACATTAAGTAAAATATTCATCTTTACATTACCTGGTCAGTCAACTATAACCTCTTTGCACAACAGTAACTCACTAAGCTTCGGTAAGTTTTGATTTATTTTACATATTTAATTTCCATTCAAGTGTTTATTTATTGCTGTGTTTGAATATGCATAAATGCTGTCTTGGCTATCTTAAGCTCTCCTGTCACGGCAGCACCCGACTTAACAGACCACTATGAATTCAGTTCCTACACGTCCATCATTTTTCTTCAGACTAATCTCACTGTTGCATAGTCCCAGCCTTGATTCCACAACTGTGCTGAATATAATTTAGATAAAAGCTGTCCAAGGACACCAAACACAATGACCGTTGATGTAATGAGAAAGAGACCGGGCTGTTTCATCATGCTACCAGTAGATGGCAGTGAGAAGGCTTTCAACTGTTTTAGACTCAACTCTGATAAATGTAATAATGTTTGGGCTTCCGTTTCTTTTTCTCTTTTTCTGTTAGTTATCAATCAGTCGATTGTTTTAATTACTGATAGTGAAAAAACAGTCGGTTATTTCTGACTGTTTGTTGTCATGTTGGAGGAAGGCATAAAACAGGTAAATCATCAGCAGCATATTCATCAAAATAGGATAATTGTAAATATCTATATACTGCATTGAATGTAAGCTTTTTTGGTAAGTGTAGTGGATTTACCCCCAAAAAGTTGATTCTGTTCGTCTGGTCAGAGCGTTTTCAGCCAAACATTTCGTCACACATCTAAGTGACTTCTTCAGGCTCAGCCTTCAGCAAGTTCCCCCAACCTTATAAACAGTACCTTTGATCACAATGACTGAAACTAGCCCACTGAATAAATAATGGGCTGTGAGCTCAGTTCCTTCATCATTAATATGCAAATTGTCCTGACTTAATAGATTTAATGCAGGTAACATGCTGTGCAATAAATGGTTGTGCTTATCAAATGATCTATTTTTTGTAGGCAAATAATTTTCCATTTTCTTTATCATTTCTTTCTTGCACAACAATGTAGTTTTCTATAGTATTTTATTATGAAGTCCACATCTATTAGAAATTTTAATTAACTGCAGTAGAAAAGTACACCCTTACTGCCTCCATGGGTATTAAGAGGGAATTAGCAGCTGTGTGCTGCTAATTAAATGAGTTAATTTGCATTTGATTGGACATCCCTGCAAAGGACAAACTGACAAAAAAATCCAAGAGTTTCATGTCTGAATCTACAGGCTTAAGTTTGCAAGCTAAAGGCGACAGTTCATGACAGTGCAGTTAAAAAAGACTGAACAAGTATGGCTGGTTTGGAAAGGTTGCCAGAAAAGAATATAAACTTTAAAATGAACATTGTAGCATGGCTTATTGTCACAAATTTCATTAACAGTTCCTTAACAAATCACAAGATTTCTGGAACAATGTCCTTTGAACAGATGACACCAAAGAGGCATCTGGGCTTATAGTACAGCACCACATATGCCAGAAACCAAACACAGCATATCACCACAAATACCTCATATCAACAACACGGTGGAGGAGGATTGATGATTTGGGGTTGTTTTGCAGCCACAAGACCTGGGCAACTTGCAGTCATTGGGTTAACCATGAACTCCTCTGTATACCAAAGTATTTAGAGTCAAACGTGAGGCCATGTCGCAGGATCTTAAGACATTAGTATATCAACAAAGGCTTGCAAACTTCAGTGACCTTAAGAAGATTTGTAAAGAAGAGAGGGCCAAAATTCCTCTTCAGCAATATCAGAGACTGATAGGGCCATACAGAAAATACTACTTGAAGAATTGCTGCTCAAGAGGTTCTACAAGCTGTTTCAAAGGACTGCAGAGACTCCTTTGAAATGTATATTAAACGTACATCTCCACAGTCTTTTTTAGCGTGTCTTTGTTGTAATGCACACTAAAGTCCAGCAGGTGGCAGTAATAAGTATAACGTCGAATGTTGACAACCTTCCGAAATCCATCAAAGAAGTATGACAACCAGGTTCAGTCCGTTCAGCCAACTAGACAACATTTTGCTGTCCGGAGGTAAACCAGGTACGTTAACCAGGTACATCATAGCTTAGTTTTACAAGAACACCGTTCTACAACTAGATCATTGTAATTTGGGCGGGTAGTTATCCAAGGCGAGAACTTTTTTAGCTTGACTTGACTGCTGTTAGTAGCAGAGAACCTACTAAAGCTAACGTTAGCTTAGCCATCCATTAATTACCCCTGACAAAATGTAGCGTTAGTTTTCTGTTAGAGCATATCACTTTGTCCTTAGCGCTATTGTTTAGTTCGGGAGCTTGTTACAATGTTGTCGCGAGTGTTGTAGCTGTAATGAAATATATGTGTGGTTCAATGTGTGTCAGGGCGAATACAGGATAAAAACGAATAACTCTTCTTTCTCTGTCGGAAAATATTGAACCGTTTTTTCCCGTGCTGTTATTATTTGCTTCATTTTACTACGTAATATGTCACTATGCCACCTGGGCAACCCTAAACTCATGTTGTCATTTCTGTTTCTTCCAGCTGTGAGATTTTTTCCCCTCGATGGTGCCAGGAACCTATTTGAAAACTAACAGAGCTGGAACAAGGACACACACTTCGTAGTCCAGATCTCCTTTCTCTCTTGTTTTCCACTGAAGACAAATGAGTCATGGATCAAGCTGTTGTGGACAATCCTGTTACCCTTGTGATCAGGGCTCCCAATCAGAAATATGATGACCAGACAATCAACTGCTACCAGAACTGGACTGTGGAGAAACTCAAAGCTCACCTGTCTGATGTGTACCCGAGTAAACCTGTGAGTATCTCACCCTTATTTAATCAAAGCTGTTGATGTAAGAGGTTGACTTGCGTGTTAATTCCCTCTGATCATGGTAACACTTTCCTACTTTGCTTTTGTTATCCAAACCAGCTGATCACTGTTATTGAAGTAGGAGCAGCAGCTGCTGTTGTAATACTACTACTGTATTTGTTTTGATGGCATACAGTAATGCAGTAGTTCTCAAACGTTTTGGTATGCTTCACTTCAGAGGTTAGCAGAATTTTATTTCTGGCTATTTTAATCAAAAATTTACAATTTAAAAAGAACGATTAAAATTGAATTTTAATTAAATGGAAACTATTGCATCAGCAAACTCTTGTTTTTGTTATTCCCTTATAATGATTAAAAAAATTATTACATTCATTCAACTTCACATTTTTCTTCTGGTCGTTCATGCCCCACAGTTTGAGAAACACTGCAGTGTTGGGAGATAGTTATGTGGTTAGAAAGATACTCATAACATGGAACAAGTGTAACAAGTGTTTTCTTGCCTTTTTCAGTTAATAGTAATATGAATGACACACGCAATATGTTGGAGTTACAAAATCAACGAACATAATGGTACATAATGGTGCTGTGACATGTATTCTGCTCCATATGCTGCAGACAGTGACAGTATTGCAAACACTGCAGTGAAAGCCGCTCTGCTGGACAAACTGTGTATTGATATCATTACCAGATTTTTTTCTGCATTATGCTACACATATCAGGCAGGAAATGGCCTGCATACCCCCGTGTGTTACATATGAGCTTCACAGTTACAGTTTTGAGAATGAATTGCATTTTTTGTTGTTTCTGTTGCCTTTTAACTGTGTTTTGATTTTTAGCTCTCACACAGTCTCAACCTTCATTTTGCTTTGCTTACTTTTGCTTTGTGAGTTCTGCTGAGTTCCCTCATGAGTCATATTATGTCACTCAGTTGAATAATCACTGAGTGACATAGATCATTAACCTTGATGTTTTTTCTGAAGGGAAAGAAATGAGGTTCCTAGAGTCTTTGTAGCTGAATGAGCCTTGGAGGCTGTAGATTTGACGTCACAATGAAGGGAAGGCGTTTATATTCCGGCTTTATTGTGCTGCTAATCTGACTTTGCTCTGCTTCCTCTGTGCTCTTGGCTTGTTTTGATGCAATCAAATTAAATACATGGGAGCAAACTGCATTCTGATAAAGCTGTAGAGTGTTCATCAAAATGCCTTTACATTTTTGTGTACCTCGGGGGAAGTTATTTCTGGAAATCTCAAAAAACAAGAAAATACTTCCACTTCCAGTTGTAAGATGGCCAGGATCTAAAAGAGAAAATGTGTTTTTTAACAACTGTAGAGTGAATGCAAGCTGTAAGAGGATCACACTCTGACCTTGTTGTAGTCAGGAGAGCTAAATCCACTCTTAAGACCCACTTATCCCAATTGAGGTTACTACAAACCAATCCTTATCACTCATTCACAGAAAGTTTCTGCCCTTTAATGCTGTGATCATGTACATTTAACCGTTAACTCTGTTTTCTTTCAGTGTATGATTGTATTTCTGGCATCTTTACCCTTTTAAAAATGTAAAACAAAACTGAGCAACCTAGATTCTTGGTGTTGTTCATTATACATAGGCTTCCTTCTTTGACCCAGTTATCGTTATCCTTTTTTTTTTTTTTTTTTAGAGCTCCAAAGACCAGAGGCTGGTGTATTCTGGAAAGCTCCTGCTGGATCATTTTACCTTAAAAGATGTGCTCAGAAAGGTAAGTTTGTGTAGTTATAGGCATAGGATTTATTAAAGTCCATGTAGTTTAGTAAGTCTACAGCTCACAAGATTTAAACTGCCTGATTTACAAAAATGTATCAGGCAATTGTTACTTACTGTGTTTAAAATTTCAACAAAAGAGTCTCTCTGCACTCAAAGTAGAATGGAGTATGGTGTGGAAGAACTTATGTAGCCTACACAGAAACACCTTCCCACACATCTGAGATAAACTGGAATTGCACTCAAAGGACACTTTATTAGGTACACCTTGCTAGTACTGGGTTGGACATGCTTTGGCATTCAGAACTTGCATAACTCTTTGCAGCATAGATTCAACAAGGTACTGGAAACATTCCTCAGAGATTTTTTTTGTCCATGTTGACATGATGGCATCAAACGGGTGCTGCAGAATTGTCGGCTTTACATCCATGATGTGAACCTCCCATTCTACCACTACCACCCTCTACTGGACTGAGATCCAATGACTGTGGAGGCCATTTGAGTACAGTGTCACTGTGCTGTCCTGTCTAAGAAACCAATTTAAGATGATTTGGGCTTTGTGACATGGCACATTAATCTTGGTGGAAAAAGCCATTAGAGTATGGGTACACTGTGATTGGATGGATATGATCAGTACTAATACTCAGGTTGGCTGTGGTGTTTAAATGACGCTCAGTTGGTACTAAGGTTCCCAAAGTGTCACCCACACCACTACGCTACCACCAGCATTAGCCGGAACTGCTGATTAAAAAGCGGGGGAAAAACCTTTCTTTCCCATTCTGATGCTCAGTTTGAACTAAAGCCTGATTGCATGCCTAAATACACAGATTTGCTGCCGTGTGATTGGTTGGTCAGATATTTGCATTAACAAAGATCTGTACCTAATAAAGTGTCCAGTGAATGTAGTTTGTCGTGCTTATGTAATCTTTATTTATTTCACTGGAACATTCGGTGCTTGTGCAAACAAAGCCACCTTATACACAATTACTGGATGTCAATGAGTCTTCATGTTGATTCCTGCAAAATTAGGCAACTCTTAGGTTGACCCATTTTTCTGCTATCGGCACGAAGTGACTTCACTTTTGTATTTGTTGCGGTGAAGGACTTTTCCTCCTGGTTTTCTTTGTGTAACCTGCAACAATGATTATGTAACCATAGGTGGCACAGCAATGACAAAGTCTTGAGGGGAAAAAAGTTTTAATGTTCATGTTGATCTTTTTTAGGTAAATTCAAGTCTAGTGAATTGATTTTTGAAAACGAAAAACTGGCCGACATATCATCACTAAAAAGAGAGTAGAATGGAGGAGGGGGCAAAGCAAGACAGTGTGTACAGGTATATTGCAGCTCTAATGAGAGTTTGTGTTCCTTCTTTTTATGTTGTTCTCTTTTAATTGATTTTTTAATATGTTTTATTACCTAGTGTTCCACTTTTTTTTCTCTTCTTCATCTCTAGGCCACTATTAAAGTAATGCATTTTATAATGGGCTTTCCTATAATTGCATGCTGTTTTGTAAAGAAACTCAATATGTTCAAATATTATGTAGGTATTATTAATATGTTTGTGTTTGAGCAGGAACATTGCAAATCTTAAATGTCCTGTCTCTTTTGTGAAGTTGTCCTTAGCCAAAATAGGCAGCAGCTCAGTTGGCAATAGTTATGCAGCAGTAAATAAACAGCATACAAAACATGCATACATATAATGTGTACATAAATGGGGAATGGCATACAAAAAAAAACAATCGTGTATTTGTTTCAGTTATCACAGGTTAAGCTGGGATGCTGAGTTACTGCTGATTTGTTTAGAAACAGTCGCTTCCCTCGTGTTAATTTTGTCTTGTTTAAACCTGAAAGCAACATTTTTAAAGTTTTCCAGCACCTGATTAAGGTATATCTAGATAAGTAATTAACAAAGATAGTAACTTGGAAAACTCTTTTGAAGGATTTAGATCTGTAGCCTTGTAGAAAAGCTTAATGTATAGTATTCTTGTCTTTGCATTAATCTAATAAAGCAAATGTCCACAAAATAGATTTAGAAGCGCTTTGAAGTGTTCTTGAGGTTTAAAAATAACAAGTCCAAAGAACATGCTGCACTTAAGCTGTGTTTAATAATGAGCTCTTATTGGCTTCTACAGCAGGACGAGTACCATATGCTCCATCTGGTGTGCGCCTCACGAACCCCTCCCAGCTCCCCAAAGCCCACCCGCAGCTGCAGTAACAAGCCCCAGGAGAGCACAGCCCGTCCCACGGTGGGTCAGCCGTGTGCTTCTTAGACCTTGCATTTCATTTCATCATCGCCATATTTTCTTTCATCAGCTCCCTAACTGCTGTAATTTGCAAATCTCTGGAGATTTAAAAACGTCACTTGCCTTTGTGTTTGGACGAGCAAGAAAATAGAACTTTTTTTTCCCCCTCTCTGGTTACAGGCCCCTCAGAACTCCAATGGAGTTGGTCAGGATAGCCACTCCTCTACGGGAGGGAGCAGTGATGGACTCAGACACCGAGCTGGATCCTTCCCTTACCACCAGATGTATCCACAATTTATGTACAGGTAAGCTACTGAACTGCAGTGCAGGTGTGAAGGGTAGTTCAGGAAACTGTTTCCCTAGACCAACTAATGATGAAAATAGAAAAACAATGCAAATACACCTGCTTATAAACTTCATTATTAAGTAGTTTTAACATGTTACTCAAGACACTTTACATAACAATCTTAATGATTTGGACTTGGCAACTTTATGCACATTGCGTCTTAAATTTTGTCAATCAAATTAGTGCTTGCATCCTAATCCTTTTTATGCTGGCAAAGAGAAACTACCAGCTGTACTCATTTATGACAATTAATCAGACCCCGCCAAAGTAAAAGACACTGTAGAACCTTCAGCACCACTTATAAAAAGGCTTTTTGAGTGTGTGTGTGTGTGTGTATATTTGAGCCTGTATAGATTGGAAAAAATCCCAAATAAATTAAAACTTATGCAGAAATCAGTAAAAACCCAAATTTACTGATATATAATGTTGTCATGTTGAGTGTATAAAAACTTCTCCCAACAATCCTAGTGAGGTTGTTTACACATGGATGAGTTGTTCTGGTTTAGTGAGGGTGTGTTTTCCTGCTATGTCTGGCCATGTGATAAACAAAAGCATTGGTTATATTTGACTGAATAAACAGTATTAACGGTAATAATTTGATTACAGTGCTGATGTTTTTCCTTTGGCTCTGACTAAAACCTCTTCTCCAAAAATGGAGAATGTCACTGTTTTCATATTGCACCCTCTTTTTCCAGCTGGAACCAACACTCTGCTCAGTCGATGCCTCCCGCAAATATGCCCGCTTATTACAACCCCATGACACTCATGTGGTGGCAGCAGCTGTATGCCAGGCAGTACTACATGCATTAGTAAGTCCATTTGTGTTTTAGTCTCTCCATTTAAAAACACAAAGGTTTTTAGGGCTGTGTTCAAACAGTGTTACCACCATCTGTCTCTCGTCCTCTAGTCAGTTACTTGCCGCCTCCTCTCAGCACCTCAGGCCCGACCAGACCTCGACCCAGTCTAACCAGTCTCATCCCCAGAGTCAACGACCCCAAGTGGGTCGCCACGGCAACCCAGAAGTCCAGATGAATGCCCAAGGAGGGGAGATCCTGAACGAGGAAGAGCTCAATCGGGACTGGCTGGATTGGGTGTACACATTTTCACGTGCTGCCATCTTACTCAGTATAGTCTACTTCTACTCATCCTTCAGCCGCTTTGTCATGGTGATGATGGCCATGCTGGTGCTTTACCTGTGAGTTTACTTTAAACATGTGTTTTAAATGCCCGTCATTACACTACAGTGACCCGAACTACACTAAAACAATCTTCAAACTCTGAAACTGAAATAAAGTGTATTTGCAGCACGCACGGTGACACGCTAGCTTTAACTGGGAGAGTTTCTGGTATTGTTTAATATAACAACAACAACAACAATCTTTATTTATAGAGCACATTTAAAAGCCAGACAGGACAGCACAGTGACACTGTACTCATTATAGTGGCTGACAAATGACTCAAAGGTGCTTTTATCGCTACTTTCTTGTGGTACCAGAATGCTACATCGTTCCAGGCGTAGGGAAAAACAAGAAAATGGATATTTTAAGAAACAGTCACATAAATTATCGAATTTATTTTCTATATACTCTAAGAAATACTCGAAAATCTTGCCTGTCTGTACTTACAGTAGTGTTTGTTCTGTTACTGCATTGTTGGGTCTCATGATTTTGTTAGTGCTTTTTTGGATTTGTACTTTAACAAAAGGCAGTAATTGTGGGTGATACTCGGTCTCATCTCACATCGAAATTCACAACAATAGATAAATGCTTTTCTCCGGAAAGCATTTATCTTTAAAAAATGGTTGCCTTTACAATGAAGGCCACATTGGTTGAATGCTCTCTGATTAGAGCGATTTCCTGTGTCTTCATGCGGCGCTGCATTGAAGATTCCCTGTTGTGTTTCCCCTAATATAACTGGAAAGAAGTACCTGAATTTTAAAGTTATGAAGACTCAACAGAAGTTTCGATTTTTACAATGCATTACTTTTATATATTTTGCCTTTATCTTAACATTAAAGGCTCTTAGAATTTTTATAAAACATATTTTGTAGACACGACAGGGATTTGTTATTTTCATACCACATTATAAGTACCTCAAAGATTACTCAAGAGTATAATGAATAATAAGTTGATATGACCAACACTGTGAAACATTTGTAATTTCTTTTCTCGTTGTTTCTGCCTGCAGGCATCAGGCCGGCTGGTTTCCGTTTAACCTGGAGAACGAACTTCAGCTTCCCGGAGACGGAGCCAATCAGGATGATGCCGAGGGAGAGCCACAAAACCAAGACTTACAAGAAATGGTAACTGTCTCTCTCATCCACTGGTGCTTTACTCAGAACTGATTGGATTCTTATCGGTATCATTTATTTTTTATCTGCAGTATAAGCTGTGAAATGAAGTACCAGTTTCCAGATAGCTGAAGGATATAGTACACCACTCTTCTTTAATAACTCATCACAGTGGTATTGTATTGTAGATTGCTCAATTTAAGAAAACAACAAAGATCATGAAAATGAGGTCAATTGGGGTCAATCACAGTTTTTTGACATTTACTTGATTTCAGATGGTCTGTTATTTATGTTGTTGTTCTAATTAGGTTAGAAAAAATGTAATTTCCCGGTCTAGTGGAAGGGAAAGATGAGCTAAAAACACTAAAATGGCATTTTGACTTCATAGGGGAATGAAGAAATGTTTTTTAAGTATGTAGATAAAGTGTGGGGCATTATGCCTGAAGCTAATTTAGTGGACATCTCATTTCACAGTCAAATATGACTCATATATTCTTGCCTAATCTTGTGCACTGAGCGTCAGGGAGATATAATCTCACTTGATTCTTGTAATTTGACTTCCCTCGTATAGGAAGGAGTGTTGGATGACGGTTCTGATGATGAGGATGGGGAAAGCGGAGAGGAAGGAGCGGAAGATCCTAACAGCGCCCCCCACACAGGCTTCTTGTCCTCCACATGGTCATTCATCATAACCTTTTTCATGTCACTCATCCCAGAGGGGCCACCAAACGGCGCTAACTGAACCACAAGCACTATGTGCTGCCACAGTTCCCCACCGAAGCATTTTCTTTAAGAGGAGGGTGAATATCTCTCCAGGTTAGGGAAACTCTTTCTTTTACAATGCAGTGTTACAGTTTCCCAATAGTCTACGTGAAACTTTGAGCAGAACCACAGCAGGCCGATTTAAAAAAGGAAAAAACGGCAATTTTACGTCAAGTTGTTTTGTTTGTCTGCACAAAGACAAATATTTTAAACTAACCAACGAGAAGTTTGTTCACGGTGTATGAATTGATTGCTATCGACGGCATGTAAACATAGGGACGACAATTAACTGCTGCGTTTTTGGCACCTAAATCTTTATTTTTTCTTTGTAAGAAGCCATTGTTGAAATAGTTGTTTTGCTCGAATTGTAATGAATTATTTGTAATTGTCGTTATATTACAATAAGACATTTTAAAAGAGCCACGTTAGTGTAAAAGCTGAATTTCAGTGATTAATAGTGAATCATGTAGCGCCTGTAATACATGAGTTATTTTGGCCCAAGACTTTATGAAACACATTTGTACTGTGTTTAAGTGAAACCCAGTGATGCTGGCTGGTAATGTGTGATTTTCTTGTTTGTTTGTTTTTTAAGGAGAAACGATGCTTTCAGACAGTCTCAGATTACTGAATGACAGAAGAAATTATTATTTTGACTGAAGTTCTGGCTGTTGAGAAGACAATAAAAAAAATCTCACTGTTTTTTGATTGCTGTGCGTCTCTGGATTTTCTGAAAATGACTAATTCTAACGTTTATTAAAATCCTTTTTATTGTAATTTAATCACGTGGTTATTCGTTTCTACCAGGTCAACACAGGAACACAAATAATGACTGAATTGTTCGCGCTGAGCAGGATTTCTGCTCTTATGAGAAGCATATCCTGAATTTATTTTTCACTGGGCTACAAATTGCAATACATTTTGTAGCCGGAAGATCCTTTTTTTTTTAATAAAGAGAAAACTTGAAGTGAATACTTACTGGAATGATTTATTGTAGCGTCTGCTGTGCAAGCTCTGGTCCGGATGCATGGGCCTGAAACAGTGCTGGGCACATGCTGCTCAAATATAATGCTCAATCAGTAGAATTAAAATTACTGTAACCATTCATTTAATAACCCGAATAAACTGCTGAGACTGATTTCATTTCTGGCAGTACTTCAAAGTGAAGTATCTGAAATCTTTTCCATGACATGGTTTCTTGCGTAAGACATTAAAGCTGATGTACACTCATGAAAAAACATGATTAAAAATAAAGTCCTGAACTAATAATACACATTTGCCCTTCCCTTGTCAAACATATTGTCAAACTGTCCTTTGCTCAGTTCTTGTGCTGTTCAAGGACACATCTTCAAGAGGTTTAACCTCTTTCCTCCGTGTCTCTTTTCTTTCTTTGTAACATTAAAAACAGGCTTATTGCGCGTCCTCCTTCATTCAGCGGGCACAGATGCATATAGAGTGTATTCATGTTGACTTGTACTTTACCATGAAGGAGAACATGCACAGCTGAAATGTCACATAAGGCCAAGTTTTAGTCAAACCAAATTATTAGACCATAATAAATATGCATATCCACATATCTCCACCTATTCCGGATTGCACCTCTCTTTATGCTGACCTTGCACATGAATTTATAGTTTGCAAGAAAACAAAAATGCATTTTATTTGTATTTTAACGGGCTCCTAGAAACTAAGTGGAGAAAAAGGAGCTTATTAGTCCCCAGAAGAGGTTTAATTGACCAATTAAGTGGTGAACCCACTGCTGTGTGAACTATAAAACTGAAAAAGTGCCTGCTGTATTTGTCTGCAGTGGTTTATAACAGATCTCTGCTGCCACCTTTTGTCTTCAGAATGAAAAACATCCGGTTGTCTTCAAAAACTAAAAAAAAAAAGACTTGTGTTGATGCTCGAGAAAGCAGTTTGAGCTCGTTTGAGCACTGTGACGCCTTTTCCTGCTGGATGGAGGACAATTTGGTGAGCCTGTGTGAAATGTTGTCTCAGTTTACTGTTTTCAGCTGACAGGAGTGACACTCATCGTGGACCCTCATCTACTATGGCCTCTGTTTCAAGGTTTACCTGCTGTTCATTCAAAGATTCTGTATACCCCGGCTGTAACGAGGAGTTGCTTTTTGCCTTCTTGTCACCTTGAAGCAGTCTGCCTCCTCTGACCTCTGGTATCAACTGAACATTTTCACTCAAACAATATTTTCTCTTTTTCAGATTATTCTCTGTAAACCTCAGAGATGGTTGTGCAGAAAAGTATGGAAGCACGTTTCCGCCACTAAAAAAAAAAAAAAAAAAAAAGGATCCATAACTCAAAATTTCGAGTTATTTTCTCGAAATTTTGAGTTTTTTTCTCGAAATTTCGAGTTATTATCTCGAAATTTCGACATATTAACTCAAAATTTTGAGAAAAGCAACTCGAAATTTCTACAAATGCTACAAATGCTACAGCTAAGCTACCGGTATTACATCCAGTCGTGAATGCACAGATTGCTGAGTGTTTTCAGCCTGGCTTCACAAATGATGAAATCCCTGTGTTATTAGCTGAATCACATGGTGTTACTATCAGCAAACATACTTTAATTTGTTGGGATCCGTTTTTGAGTGCGCGGTCCTGCACCATATGCTTCCGGGTAACAAGAAAGCGACCTCATTCACGTATATTTTTGATTGGCAGAGCTAACTCAAAATTTTGAGAAAAGTAACTCGAAATTTCGAGTTATATTTCGCGAAATTTCGAGATAATAACTCGAAATTTCGAGAAAATAACTCGAAATTTCGAGAAAATAACTCGAAATTTCGAGAAAATAACTCGAAATTTCGAGAAAATAACTCGAAATTTCGAGTTATGGATACTAGCTTTTTTTTTTTTTTAGTGGCGGAAACGGGCTTCCATAGAAAAGTCACAGTTTTTCCTTCATTTAAAACTTGTCCTAACTATGGTTTAAATGAGAAATAAGTGACTGCTAACAGATGTACCTAATATAGCTCCTAGTGAGTGCACTTCAGAGTTCTGGGTTTTAAATCATGTTGACTGAAAGTTATTTATCAATACAACATAAGGTAAAATGCGACCTGTAAATCCTAAACTAATGAAAAAATCTGTATTTTTTTTTTTTTTTAAATGAAGACAGAAGAAAAATCACTTTGTATTCCTTTTTATTGCTTTTCAACAATCAGTCATGACAGAAGAGTCATCGTTCAAGTTAACAACTGGACGCTGTGTGCTTCACTGATGTCTGTACAAAACAAATGCATTTTCTACTCTGTGTTGTTGGTGTGACAATAGAGGCCAGAAACTCCTTCACATTATTGATCGTTTATCCAGATTCATGCATCTTAAATCGAACCTCATAATGTGGAAAAACAAGATAAACAACAGGAATCGTAAATTCTTAGCTGGTTGGTGGACGTTAACTGTCTCTGATGATACTAATGACAACATTTTACATTTCATTTTAACGTCCACATATGTAGTGAAATAACCACACATGAATCATTTTTCCCACTAATCAAATATATAAATTAACATAGATGTCACTTCTTTCTGGATGTTGACGGCACAACACTTTGACACACACTAATCACTTAGAAAAGAAACAGTACCTCAAAATTGATTACAGAGCTTTTATGTTGTGAGCAAACACTAGCTGTGATAGTAGAACACACAAACACACTGACAAACAGTATTTAGTTACATTTTTAAATGGAAGAATAAATTGAACTACACTGTTTTGCGTCAATGGCTCAGGCTACAGCCTTCACACAGACATGGCATTACACTACGACAGGGAGAGCAGTGTCCTCGTTCACTCTACGATCCGTCTTTGGGTGCCACCGCGTATGCCCGTACCTCTCTTCTGAACACTTAAACTATCAGTACTAGACTTGTACACAAAGAGCTTCAACAAGGCACATAAGCTATTGTCCGTATAGTCACTGTAGCTACACACAGACAGAGCAGATTAAACATACACAGAAGTCGTTTGATGAATAATTCCTTGCCTGAATATTAGCCAAGTTCAGGAGTCCGTCCATTGCACAGTATGGAACACTTATTGCTAAAACAGGACTGCTGTCAGCAAAATAAGAATTCCTAGAATATAATATATTCTTTTACATATACAGTAGAAATATTTTGCATAAAATGATTTATGATTTGCAACGCTAAACAAATTATCTTTATACCACACGCTCGCTCGTACTCACACACCCACGCATACAGTAATAATAATACAATAATATAGACAGTATAAAAACAGGTGCTGCTATCTGGGGGTCACAAATATTCTCTCATTTCTTCGCACCTTTGTATATGTCGTGATTTACAGCATTAGGTAAAATAGTTGTGATGACAGCCATGAGAGAAACACAGTGGCCAGAGGGTTAAAATATCAAATGACAACAGTCAGAAATCACTCAAGATTCCTGAGTTGTATAATTAAAATTTGAATGACTGATGTATAAATACAGAGGGAGGAGGAGTAACCTTTTTATTAACACACCATAATTCATCTTAGGTAAGAAACTATACTGGCAAAGTGCTTACGATACAGTACAGACTTCGTATGGCCTCTGAAGTAGATTTCTACAATATTACAAACGAAAAGAACACAGTACACATACGCGTGATATTTCAGTAAGATCACATACACTATCAACAGTGAGACTTTACAGTAAAAACTAATTTTGAGCAGCAGTATAAATACTGAGTGTTCCCCTAGAGACAGGAGAGATTATTCATGAGCAAATCTGACAAAGATGTACGCAGTAATATTAGTGTGGTGCAGTAGTAGTATCTGAATGTACCTCTGTCTGTTTTGGTTTGTGTCATTTATTGTGCCAGACTAAATATAAAATAGAATTATCTGGTGCTGACAGTACCTGAATGGCTTTAATCAAAAAGGTTTCAAAGCTGGTGTACTTTAGTGAAAGGTCTCAGTTCCACCTTAAATATATAGAAACTGAGAATGCTAACAAGAAAGAAAAAGTAGAGTAAAATGAACAGCTAAAATAACAAAAGTAAAATATAAATACAAATAAAAGTTTTGATGGTTTAAAAGTAAAATTCACACAGTGAACACCCCCACCAGTGAGGCCCCTTCCTTTGGTGTCTGTGCTTCAAATGAGTAATAAATGGCTGCTAGACAGAGAGAATTTCTGAACAGTGAACATCGGTGGGCAGTTACAGCAGAATTCCTTTGTTTCTTGGAGTTTTATCCTTTATAGTACATCTTGGCAACCATTCGTACACATTCTGTACATGAAGGACTTCAAGACGTGTGTTGAAGAAAGACTCGCATCCTTAAGGGAGCTCATCTGCTGCCCTGAAGGAGCTCTGCAGAGAGGTTGTGCTGCTCCAGTTCAGTGTGTCCCCTTTCCTTCTAAGATTGCGTCCATCGGTGTGGTAAAAGTGTTGTGAAGGAGAAGGTATTGAGGACAAAAGGAGTTCTGCACAATTTATTACAGGAACGTCTCGGTAGTGGAGTCTCTTCCAGGTGTGTCTGGGCTGACGTCGACTCTAACGCAGGCCACCTTTTCTTGGCTGTTCAGGGATTAACACATAGAGAGAAAATGAGTGTGTAGGCAGATTCATGGAGGTGTTAAGGGTTGTGAGCAACTACAAATGTGTGATTTCTATCAGGTAGAGGAGTGATAGGTCTTAATTACAAACACTTACAAGACTTTACCAGCTTTAGTACAACTTGGTAAGAATGGGACTTAATGAGAGAACTGTGGCAAAAGATTTGTCAACACAAAGCACTGTGCAAAGGTTTTAGAGACCGAACTTCAAGTTAGGATCTGTTTTTAAAAATCAAAACTAAACAACACAAAAAAACAAGGAAGTGGCCCACAGGGTAAGGACTTCTATTCAAGGCAAGAAGACAGTGGATAAATCTTGGGAGGCTACCTGTCTTTATTCTGTGTCTGATTGTCTTTGTCCCTAGATGTTTGAAACTTAGATTTGTGCCCAAATCTAAAGACATCTATGGATGGATGGATAAATCTAGTGAAATTAATATACACGTAACTCAAAAAAGCTGTTTACAGTGCAATGCAAAAGTCTTCAACCACCACATATTTTTGCATATTTTGGTAGTAAGATGGGAAATAGATGTAGAAAAGCATTTGGAAACCAACCAACAAATGTCAAACTGTGATAATCTTTGGGTTCTTTTTCAAAATGAACTAAATAAATGAATGAAAGCAAATTATGTGTTTATGTAATAGGTTCTTTGTCACCGGCAGTCTAACTATAAAGCTCAAAATTGATTCACAGCAACACAACACTGGTTCATCCCTTCAATTAGGTACCTTTTTTATGCTTTGGTGATTCATAGATCAGTGATAAATGGATTTAAAAAAAACAAACAAACAACAAAACAAACATTCTTATGAAGAGAATGCAGATACGAGGACTGGACTGAAAGCAGCAAAAAATACAAACATTGAAATTCCTTTGGAAAGTCTGCAAAACTATTGTTCAATTCCACTTCAAAAATAACAAGGAAGTCTGTCTCCTTGAAATAAGGAAATAAGGGTAGCACAAGACCTTTGCACAGTACTGTGTTTTTCCTCTTTGCATCAACACACCTACTCAGTTTTTCAAGATACCTAAAACAAATTGTAAAAATCTTTGTGACTTTAGGAGATACACATCATGACAGCAAGTATGTTTAGGATAAATGAAACAGGGTGCAGTCTGAATGTGGGACCAATCAGAATCCAGTCCGATGGAACCAGGTGATAAATAGTAATTATTTCTAAGTGTTTCCTACCCTTTGCCTTTCCAAGGAAACCGAATCAGAGTTTGACATGCATTACTGTGCAAACTATGTCAAACTGTTATTGAGGAATGCCATTTTGCTGCAAATATATTCCTGTCAACTCAAGTCAGGTTAACAGCTATGGGATCTAAAAGGAACAAGAACTATTATCTTTGCTTTTACAGGATTAAACTGATTCCCAACACTCAAAACTGCAATCGCTGTGGACTTCCAGGCAGTAACTAGCTTCAGTTTCTGACTACAGCGTACGTTAAGATAGCACTACCAAGCAGTCCCTCTTGTTTTTAGCGAGCATATCATATTGAAGTAACAGAGTTGGGTGCAGGGGCTCTGGAAAACTCCAGGAGATGGCATAGCTACCTTCCGCTAAGCTTCACAGGTTGGACACAAGACTCTGCACTCGAGTTCACTGCTTTCCACACTGCGGTTTTGGCCATCTCATCAGAGATATTTACAACCAAGGGGTCAGTGTCAGAACTACATGCCAAAATGAAAACACACACACACACACACACACACACACACACACACACACAAACAGAAACAAAAAGAGAAGACAGGCATGTAGACATCAAGACAGCAGGACAGGATCAGTGCAGGAGAGGCAGACGCAAACATGCATATATTAGAGATTAAACCAAGTTAACAACACAGTATGGCTGACCAGACAGACCACAAACAAACTTCTGTGTTAACATGTATTAAGAGCTGTTTGCGTTTTAGGCAAAGGGGTATCCTGAGAGTTGACTGTATGTATATTATTAGATAAGGCAATCATTCTATCATAGACCTTTTTACCTTAAAACAAATAATAATAATAAAAACAAAAAGACAGGAATACACAAAGCAGTGTGTTTAAAGCCATCTGTTTTGAAAATCTGTTTTTTATGGTCTGAAAATTTCACCCATGCACAAACTATCAGCAGGGTTAATCGTGGGTGATCGTGGCTCAAAGAGTTGGCAGTTCGTCTTGTAACTGGAAGGTTGCCGCTTCGAGCCCTGGCTCGGACAGTCTCGGTCGTTGTCCTTGGGCAAGACACTTCACCTACTGCCTACTGGTGATGGCCGATGGCGCGATATGGCAGCCTCGCTTCTGTCAGTCTGCTCCAGGGCAGCTGTGGCTACAACTGTAGCTTGCCTCCACTAGTGTGTGAATGTGAGAGTGAATGAATAGTGGAATTGTAAAGCGCTTTGAGGGCCCCGAAAAGCGCTATATAAATGCAATCCATTATTATTATTATCATTATTAATATGCAGCAATGTGAGTCAGAGATTATTATTATTATTATCATCGTCATTGTACACACAGCCATGCTACCTCTTCTTACAATGGGACGCTGTGGGTCACTACTTCTATTCTGTAGGATCTGTTAAGATGGACATAACCACACAGCTGATGACCAGTCTTTAAATTGTCATTTCAAGCTGTAGATAAAAACATATTTTTTAAGTTTAGACACAGCAGAAGTCAAGACATACGAAATTAGTGAAATCTTTATTTATCTGGATCAAATTTTTTTAAATATATTTAGCCATGAGGCCATAAGATAAAAATATTATAGTAGTATGTGAGATTTACGGTCACTAACATGAATACACTTCACTCCCAAGTGAAAATTTACAGAAGATTCAGCTCTCCATCCCACAATCTGACATTTAAAGGATGCTTTATGGAGTGCATTACTCACCTCCCTGAGAGTTCCTTCACTGGGATCTTGAGCCGGTTCGAGTCTTCATAAGTGTCCTTAATCCCCATCTCTTCTTCTTCCTCCAGTCCGGACTCTTCATCCTAGATTCAAATGCATCTATAGTTTAAAAACCAGTTATTACTGCAGTGAGGTTCATCCTCCAACAATTGAGTCTCACATTTTTATTCATATTTACCATAATTGTCGGGCTATAAGCCACTACTTTTTGCACAAGCTTTGAACCCTGCGGCTTTTAGTCAGGTGCGGCTTTTCTATGGATTGTCCATGATTTTTGTCATATCGTAAGACGATTTGTTTTGTGTGTTCCGCTGTTGTACGGCACTACGTTGCCTGGCGGAAGGATCGGGGTTCAAGAGTGGTATGTTAGTCACATGTCCGTCCGCCAGGCAACGTAGTGCCGTACGAAGTAGCGCGAAAAACAAACTTCGAAGTAGCGGTACGCGTTCAGCGGGAGGCGTGGATGACGAGCGGCGATAAACTTGCGAAAAGCAAGTTATGCTCAACTCCACCGGTGGATTCTGACAGCGTGGAAAAGTGTGAAAACATCCACGATCACCAACGGATTTTGAAGGGCTGGACAGCTGCATGATGGAGAGGAGGACACCGCCACGGCCCTTCAGAGGGTGTTCGACTCTGACACTGACAACGAGGATTTCTTTGGTTTTGAAAGTGACAACGAAGGAGAGAAGCGGAGAGTGGATGACGAAGCCATCCTGAGCCTGTTTGTATCCGACACTGGAGGAGAGGACTTTGGTGGTTTTAGAGCGCAGGAAGAAGAGAAAGATGGTGGTGAATGACTGACTTTTCTTCTTGTTAAAGCCGTGTCACTGCACCTGAGCCTAAAAGGTAGTCCGAATCTATTTTTCTGGTATGCTGTAGGTTATTGTTATGTACTACATGTGCAAATATGTACCCATAACTTGTTTTTCAAAATATTAATAAAAGTGATGTCTCCAAACAGCCATCTCTTTCCTGACAATTCCCTTTGTGCATATTCTCTTACATATGATAAGTCAACATTGAAACACCTGCGGCTTTTAGTCAGGTGCGGCTAATGTATGTACAAAACAGGATTTTCCCCTGATTTTAGCTTGTGCGGCTAATATTCAGGTGCGCTTTGTAGTCCGGGAAATACGGTAAATCAGCTTTAACATCTGGCTTATTGGCCCGGGCTTATATTATATTGGGTTTTGGTCTCCCGTGGCTGTGTAGCACTGAAAGTACTTGATTCAAAACTCTCTTCTTCCATAACAGCCATGCTTGCAAGACCAATATACCCATTTGATCTTGCCTAGTTGCCACAATTATATAGCAATTTAATTAGCAATTTGATTCGATCCACTGTTAAGGCACCCACTCGAATTGTAGTATAATTAAACTGTCTTCCAATCTGAGCTTCAGAAGGATTTACACGATCTGGAAAGCTGTTGTTTACAACAAAGACAGATGGAGCATTTGGAGAGATTTTGCAGTATTACTGTTTAAATGCAAATTAGGAAGAAAAACAAAGGATAACTACATTTTTGTCATTTCAGTGCATGTCTTGAAGTACAGTAGAAAGGAAACAAAATCTCATTTAGTAAATTTTTGTAACTGAGGAGCAGTTTTAATTTTGTATCATTTGGAAGCAGAAGTAGTTGTGACCTTCAAGTAGATATTGAAAATAGTCAGCTGTTACCCTCCAGCTCTTTCCTCTTACTTTTAAGTTCTTTCCACAGAAGGAGCACAGGCATGAGCTCTTCACAGATGCTCTGAACTCCACTCTCAGGGTCAAGGCTGTCTGCTTAATCCTTAATCCTATAAAACCTTGAAACCTTGAGTATACAGAACTAATATTTTTATTCATTAGTTCTGTATACTAGTTACTATCATTGGAAAAGGCTTGTGATTGGATACATTTCCTGTCATGGTTTAGATCTTGCTTCCTATCATTAACATCATGCTCAAAAGTTAATATGATTTTTTTTTCTGTCCAGTGATCCCAGTAAAATACCGCCTTCCCCATTTTTGACACAAAATCTGCTACAGCCAACTTTCTGTTAATGCAAAGAAAAGCAAAAACTTCTTTCAAATTACAAATAAACTTGTGATGTTCACTTATGGAAAACAGATGAGTTTTACCAGCTTTTCACGCGCTTTCTTTTTCTTATCATCCTCAGTCTTCTTTTTGCTTTCTGGCATCAAGTCATCGAGCCAGCTCAGCTCTCTCTTGGTAAAGAAAAAGTCTAGAAGCTTTCGGATAAAGACCAGCGCCAGAACCTAGAATTACAGATGAAACCAAACATAAAGTAAAGGAATGACACAATAAAAATCATATCTACTAATAAAAGAAACCCTCTGCTATACTGTTATTTGGCACAACATACAGATGAATGATCAATAACTGTGACATTAAAAACATTTCTATAACTCTTCTCCAGTAAAAATGAAGTGATAAAATAAGTAAGGCTGAGTCATTACCATCATGGGGAATACAACAGCTGCTGCAGACACCTTGATTACCCAGAGCAGCACCAAACAGCTGAGCTGTATCAGGGTGAAGATATGGACCTTCCACAGTGGCACATAGCGCAGGTAGATCAGGTCAGGCTGGTGCTTTGCAGGCATGCCAAACAGTTTGATTCTGTCAAAGAACTAGAGTAAAGAGAGTCAGTGAAACAGTCAAGAAATACAAATGCATGAAAGTACCACTTAATAGATTATTCAGAGGAGGAAACACATTTAAGAGAAGCTCCCAGGGACTCTGAATTACCATTAAAGGTTTGCAACAGCAGGGGGCAAACTTATCTTTATTAACAGCTCCAGACTCCTGCTCTGTTCTGAATAGAAGGGCAGCACTATCTTCAAAGACAGCAGGGGAGAGACTTACTTGAATGCCTTTGAGGGAAGAGACACCCATGTAGAGAAAGACTCCGTACAGAACCGGCATTGGAATAAACTGCCGAAAGCACAAATCAAACAACATATTAGAAAATATTTAACTTACGGTACATGAAGCAAAAAGCTGAAAACATCTATGACACACTTGTGCCAGGTGACAACACATTAGTTAGTTTACACGGAATTAACGCAACATTTGTCAAATAATCAAAAGACATTATTATATACAGTGATTTACAGGGGGAAGCAAATCCTCATGAAGAAGCAAATATTATTTCACTGACAACCCCATCGCACCTTGAGCACTGATGTCATGAAGACAGAACAACCCATCAGGACAAAGATCATAAATCCCGTGACTCGCTGTTCCCGGATTCCCAAAAACTTGGGCTGTTCTCCCGGTGCGGAGCAGCCAGACTCCACCTTCAGGCTGTTAACGTGGGAAATGGAGAGGACGGTTGCAGCCACAAACCACGGCAAGCCCATAATGGAGCACACGCCCAGCATTATTGCCACGAGGAGCAAGTCCAGGTGATAGCCACATCCTTTCTGTAAGATACGAGAAGTAGAGGCATGGACATACACAAACTTTCAAGACTGAAGAGAAAAATCTTTGTGACAGATTCATTCACTGTGATCAATCAGCTATTTGCCTTTTTCTGTAAAAAAAAAATTAAAATAAATTTTGTGAAACTTTTTATACTTCCTCCAGCTTCTCCCTTTAGAAGTGACCACACTGAATCATCTGTCTCACCCTTTCTCTACCGTCCCTCTGCATGTCCTCCTTCTCTACATCCATAAACCCTCTCACTGCTCTTCCTCTATCTTGTAAACCCTCCATTTCACTCTTGCTGCTGTCCTTCTGTCACAAATCACCCTTGACACTTGTGTTCACGCTCTTCTTCACCTCTTTTTTGCACTGTCCATTCCTTTGGATGCTGACCCCAAGTATTTAAACTCATCCACTTTCACTAACTCTACTCCTTACATCTTTACCTTTCCACCTGCCTGACTTCATCAGTCAAACCTGTCCATCACCACTGCAAACAAGAAGGGGTTCAGAGCCAATCTCTGATGTAATCCCACCCCCACCTTGAACCAATCTGTCACTTCTACAGCAAAACCTCATCACTGTCTCGCTGTACTCATACATATGCTGCAGTACCCTAGCATACTTCTCTCACTCCGGACGTCTTCATACAGTACCGCAGTTCCTCCCTTGGCACCCTATCACAAGCTTTCTCAAAATACTTTCAGATAAAAGTCAGACCTTCAGCTTGTGCTCTTTGCGGTTGATGATGACTGCTGTGATCTGCTGATCCATAAAAATGAGGATGGTGCAGAGCATGGCAGGAAGTACTGCCACCAGCAGTGTCCACCAAGGGTTTTCTCCTAACGGATCCATTAGCCAGCCTCTGTTCTTTGAAGTTGGCTGAGGGGAAAAGTGCAAGCCACATTAAGTATATATAAGGTATGAACTAACTGAGAATATTTATCTTACACATTACTTGTAATGTGTTGGTCAGAATCTAGACTATTCCAGCAAGAGCTTTTGTATATGAAAGCCTTAAGCACACACAATCTGTACTTTTACATCTCTGAGAAGAGACTGCTACCACTGTAAAGAAACCCTTGAGTAAAATACAATAGAATTACAAAACCTTTACTTTATCTACAGATTATATACTTTATTTAAAGCTTACGGAAGATAATAGCTATGATCCGTAAAAATGTACTCAATAGTAATAAATGGAGGAATGCAGATGAACAATATGCCTACCTCAAAGCGGTCAGGAACATTCAGTTTAGGAGACGGGATCCCCATTAGGTAGTCCACTAGCACCATAATCATGATGGTTATAAACACTGCAAAGTCACTAATAGTGGATCGCACCTATGTAACACACACATATACAAAATAGATTAATTTATTTAGGGATTTGACATGTGCCTTCAGCCACCCTTTATAAATGTATTCCTAAAACAAAGAAGCGAAGCTGCTTAACTTCATATCATTTCCTTCTGTAGGTACAGCTCCATCAAAGTAATTGTTGCACATTTTACAGTTTACACAATACCAACACCGGCCTACACCGAGTGATAACACTGTAGATGGTACTATGTGGGAGGATGCAGGAAGATCTCTTCTTTCTGAACATGAGTCTGCTCCTGTACTAATGACTCAATGCAAACATTTACATAGTGTCAGAACCTTTTAGGTTAATCTGCCCACACTTGCGTGCACCAGGTGTACAAAACATATAATGACATGTGATGTTACAGATCTGATGCTTCATATTTCAAATAGTACTATTTAAACATCATTTTACATGATTAGGGATTAAACAGTGCTTTCTTTTGTCTTTTAAAAGCTTCTTTTTGCTGCGTTTTACAAAAGAAATAACATACATAAACAAATTAAGCCCAACATCTCACCCTGGTGGGGAAGTATCTTTCTGTTTTAAACTGCTTGAGGAATGATGACAAAAAGAAGGTTGTGAAGAAGAGGATAACAGACCAAAAGAGAACATCTGGGATGTACGGCCCATGGTGACCACAGGCAGGACCCACAAAGTCTCCATGGAGCAATTTGCACGTCTTTAAAGAAGAAGAAAAAGGATAAAAATTGGTAATTTAACGAATCATCTGTATGACAGAGGTAGATGTATTGCTGGGGGTTGTGCTTATGACTAAAATTGTGAATTATATAATGTAGACTATTGGCTTATAGTGGAATTGAACTTCTGTGTTAAATCTACGCTGTAGGTATGTAATGGCAAACCTTTCTGAAACCTTATGCAGTAACTTACACCCTAACCTGACACACACCTCCCTACTGATGTAACTTCACAGTACAACAGCACCACCTTTTCCTTCCATGCATTTCTGGCTACTTCTTTTGGTGCCATTTTTGAAATGAGCTAGAAGACAATGGAGCAACTCGAAGAGAGAAACTCCACTGCTAGCAAGTGTTTATGTGGGAAAATTGTAGAGCAATGGAGACACACCACACGCACACACAGGTATAAAAGCTACTTGGGGAAGCTATGGCATGTGCTCTACATAGATTCAATGCATGAAGTCAACATTAAGCTTCACTGTTTGCTCTCCAATTTTAAAACTGTGTTTGTAATTTCTGCTTTTTACACTAGAGGTCACTGTGCGCTAGTCTTACTGAAACACTGAGGCTGCTCCATTCGATAGAGTCTGGACTATATCCGGACTGGTTCCACTTCTGCATGACCTCATCTGTAGCATTTGCTGGTGGAGAGCACTGACACCTGGGGACAGAGGATCCAAAACTAAGCAAAGTCTGTACCTTGAGCCTTCTGTGAGAAATAATGTTTAAGGTTCAATTAAAGCAAACTTTAAGTACATGCTACAGTGTATCTGCCGGGTAAAATTATATTTTCCTTAAGAAGGAACTACTTTATGTGATGCTTTGGAATTTAATCTAAAGACTGTAATAGAAAATGTGGAAAGTCCCTACTTTGAGACCAGGGGCAGACAAGTCCCTCTGAGGTTGTGTCAAAGCCCGTTACAAATCAGAAATTAAATGAAAATTTAATAAGACTTTAGAGTTTTCCCAGTAAACCAGTCAGCTGAAGTAGTCGTAGAAGAAGATAATATAAATTTTAACCTCTCTCATTATCAGTTAACGCACTCTTGCAGAGACAGCAATTTGAAGAGCTAAATTTAATGCAACCTGTGCAAACAATTCAAAATATATAATACTGAGCAAACAATAATAAACAAATGGACCTTTAATCATTCATGTAACTTAAATCTCAGTACTTACGAATACAGAGTAAGGTTGTCCAAGCTGTTATGCATGTTGACAGGGTACAATTCTCCCAGATGAAAGAGCTTCTCTAGAGCTTCGTAGATGAAGATGATGCAGATCAATGCTGCAAAAGCTTCCTCTGTGAAGCGGGTAATGTAGCAAACCAGAGAGCTTGCATCTGTGGCCACGAGGAGGATACACAGGAAGGCAGTCCACAGACCAATGCTGGTCCGTAGAGACAGGTAGGACAAGCTATAGTCCCTGGGAAAGACAAAGAATTTCTATTAGACAATGGGAATCAACATAAAACACTGTTGAGCATTTTTTACTACAATGCAAACTTGCTCAAACTCACTTGCAGAACTTAAAGAGGATCTTCTCAAATACTAAAACAGGCCCCGTGCTGCCAAGAATAGTGAGGGGCTGGCCTGCAAAGAGGGAGTATGCTACTCCTGTCAGTGATGCCCCAAATAGAGACTCGATGGCGCTCTGTAGAGACAGAGGAGAGGAGTGGAGTGAGGGAATAAGAAAGGAGGGATTGGGGAGGTGAAATTGCACAAAGGAGGATACAGAGGGAAAGGCTGAAGGAGAAAAGAAACAGATGAGGAGGAGACCACAGACCAGAACATAAAGCTTTGATTAAACAGACATTATGGGCTGCGTCTGAGAGGCTAGATAAACTGTTCAAATGTTCCCACACTGCTGACTTGTCCGAAGTCATATCTCTGTGCAGCGTGTGAGTTTATTTAGACGCATTACACACACCAGCACACAGACTGTCTGTGCCAACAGTCCCTGGCCTAGCACAGACATCTGGATGAAAGAGAAGCAGACACAAAAAGAGACACTATACTAAACAGTTTGTATGGTAACAAAAAGAAAGAAGTGAAATGTATTAATAGTTTGATTTTATGTAACATTTTTTTTTATTTTGATTGCTCATACACGTGTTTTAAAGAGGTCAGAAACATGTTGTGTGTAACATGTGTGCATTTGATCCCATCTTATTGTCTAGTGTAAGAGTGCTGCATTATTTAGCTAAAATTGTTCAAACTGTGAAATGGATTTCTTATTTGAAAACACTGATAACACTATTATGGATGGTAGAAAGAACAGATTTTTGCACTTTACAATTTTACGATGGAGCGTTTAGGATGTAAAGCGCTTTGGGGTCCTTAGGGACTAGTAAAGCGCTATATAAATACAGGCCATTTTTAGGATTCTGTGGAACTGGGGTATTTGCTTTCCGTCATTCACAATACCCTCACAGAACCCATCTGAAGTGCCAGTGCAAAAATCACAATATGTAGTAGCAATAGTCCCAAACGTTCGACTATAACACGACTAAGGGATTAGGGCTTTTACGCCCACTGGAACCCATGAAGCGATCAAATACTGACTTTTAAGTGCCAAGCTTTATGACTCACTATGTTGCCTTTTGTCGCCTCCCCAAGCAGACCCCCGAATGTGATGACAGGAGACATGCAGGCGCAGTAAAGGAAAAGGACAGAAGCGAGACACTGCAGACTGAGAGCGTCCCTGATGTCGCTCCAGTAAAAGGGCGCTTTCCGCTTGACATCCAGGACCAGACCTCCGAAAATTCTAGAAGATTCCCAGAGCAGATTTTAGTGCTTGAAATTTTCAAATTGAATGTAATGTAATTACAATTACCGTAAGAAAAAAAAATGCAAACTTCAACATATTTTCAATCAGGAAATGTGAAGAGTGGAAGCTTCAAGAGTATTACTGTCACAAAAACTCAATTAATATGAAGCTAAGTATCTAAGTGTCTGTGGTGGATCATGTGACCATCTGGTTCAGAGCTTATTAGCACTAAAGAAAAGACTCTTACTGTAACAGTGTCAGCTGTAAACCGATGTTCTTAAAATGTACTAATTTAATGTTTCTGGCTTCACTGAGATGCTGTCTGATGTTACTTACTGACCACTCAGCCTCTTTCTGCCTGTTTTTCCTTTGCCTTTCTATTTCTCAAATCCATTTCTCACCTTGTATATCGTCTCCTCTCTTTTCTCTAACACCAATCCAAAAGCCTTCCTGTGAGGTCTTTTTTTATATTTACTTTCCCTCACACCTCTGAAATAACCTCTCTTGCTGTCCTTCACAGCCCCTGCTGATTCTTTCACAGAGCCCGTGTTTTCATTTTTTTCCCTTAACATTAGCTTCTTGTACTTTCTTACGCTCAGCTTTCCCTGAGTAGCTCGCTCATAGCACAAGCCTTTTATAGTTGCAGTGAAAGGGAGCGTGACTCTGTAAATAATACAGTGCCTTCCAACAGACATGAGTGTGTGTCAGTCTGAGGTTGCCAATAAACACATTGTCCTTAGTGTGTGGCCCGTGGATAGGTGGTATCAGTTATCCATAAATGTCGACATTTCAGTTTAACAGAGTAATGTATCTGCTCAAACAAACTAATGTCGTGCTTCTAAAATTTCACATTTCATACCATTTCAAATTTTAATAAAAGCTCTGTTAGAAAAAATTATTTGGCTGATAGCTTTGAATTCACAGAAATTTCATTTTAGAGCATCCTAGAACCATAAACAAACCCCTGCAACTCAAGATGATAAACAGAACAATAAACAGAACAAGTCACTTCCATACAGGGAACAGCAGCTGACTGGATAGATGTTTAATAATGTCACCATTACATACTCACCTCCCAGTCCTCTGCAGCTCAGGCCCTACATGATGGTCCTCCTCCTTTTCCAGTTCTCCAGCTGGAGGTGCACTGCCATTGGGCTGCAGTGGTATTTTCCTCTTTATCTGCAGGTCGGACAGTTTAAAACAATATGTTCCATATGTTTTAATTCTTTTAAGGCCTCTCTCTTCGTTTAAGGTGCCTCTCTTACTGTGATTATAATGATATAAAGCTAAATGTGACATATAAACAACATGTTACTGTTTATAAGACTTGTATATATGGAAGTACAGTATGAAAGATGTTGTATTCTTAATGACTTATCCAACTGTTTACCCAAGCTGAACTCTAGACAGGCTGCCAGTCTATCACAAGACTAACAAAGAGATCTACACCTATGGCCAGTTTTAGAATCATTAATGCATCAGTGTATCCCAGGCAATTTTCTCTATATTTTTGTTACAGTCATGTCATTTTAGGCTAGGGTTAAATGTATATTCAGTAGATACACCTGATATAAAATGTGGTAGAGATCCTAACTTACCTGAGATGGGACATTCTTGGGTGGCTCAATTCGAATTGTGGGATCCCACTCTCCAGGAGGAAGGACAGTCACCTGATCAAGGAACTCATCTATCCCAGAGAGTAGATCAGTTCGGTCTTTGGCCTTGTATGCAACGTCGTGGAAAATCTAGAAAATGAAATATATTTGGAGAATGGTTGCACAATTCAATTAACATTTGAAAAAGATAAAATAAGATAAAATTCAAATAAATGGCAGTGTCCTTCTCACCTCGTCTGTCATTAGCGTGGCCATGGATCTGCCAATTTCATGGTACTGTGGTCCTTTGCCGTGAGGACCCAAAAGCAGGAAAAGAAACCTTTCAACAAGAAACAGATTAATTAAATACACTTAAACTGATGACAGTGATACAAACTGCATTCAGTCTTTCTTAAATTTTTGAGGAGCTGGTTTGTAGCTCCGAAATAAAAAAAGAAAAAAGGTGTCATCTCATGCTATGTATTTATGCTCCCTAGAGGGCACAACAACAGCACAAGCCCAGACATGTGAGATCAAGAGCAGAACCTCAGCTAACCTCACCTAAGGGAGCTACTTTACAAGTATGGAAGTACTTTGGCTATTACACCACCAATAAAGCGCAACACTTTGAAAAATGTGCAAGAAAAATAATTAAAGGTGGAAGCAAATTTGTTTCATCACTTGAGGTAAAAATACACTGTTGATTGCATCCAAGCTAAGAAGCCACATGAGGAGGAGATACCGACAGCTGGTGAGGTGCGACCCAAACATAAACAAATGACTCAACCGAGCAATGCTGGATCTGGCTATTTGCCCTCCATATGACAGACAGAGCAGACAGTGGATAGAAATTACTGATGTGGTTAACTTTTGTTTGCAGTCCACAGCAACGGATGAGCACGGCTTTAAGAAACTGGTCAAAGTTTTTTCAGTTTATTTTTATTTAACCAGGAAAGAATATGACTCAAGATTAAAATAGAGTGTCCTAGTAAAGAATCGGTTTATCATAAGTTGAATAAATTAAATCCACACAGCAGTTAAGTACGAGTAATAAAAATAACAGAAAACAACGAAAACACCTAAAAAACCTAGGGTACATTTTTTTTTTTTTTTGCAATTGACTTATGTTGCATCACTACAATGGCACTGCAAGAGCCTTGCAGCAATAGATTCACACTTCAAATTAGACAGTCTGACACCAGTGACAAAAATAAGGGTGAAGAATGCCCTTCATTTTGTCTGCACTAGCTGCTACTTACTGCAATCTCCCATAAAACATTCAGTATGTTTTTCTACATCATCATTAATGTCTTTATTGCGAAGTATGATATCATTTCGGGGCTATATAGCTATATAACAATTTGCATTGTTTATGTTTGTTTGTTAAGCCATCAGCCTTGTTGTTTCTTCTTTTGATCGCTTTACTTCTTCCCGTGTTGATTAGAAAAAAACAAAACAAGCGTTGCCCACATTTTTGCACACCATGCTACTAATTTTTTGCCCAATTATATGTTTCAAGATTTGTATCCAGGTATTGCAAAGGGTTGTGTATGATCACAGTCATGGTAAATCCACAGGTTATAGTAGGTCGATGTGATAGCAGCATTAACAAATTATTTAAAAAGTCTGCTTTTAAAAAAACTAACTTTTCATATTTGGTGTGTTTTTTTAATGACAAAACTTTAGGCAAAGAAAAGACCTTATGTGATATAATTCTTAAAAACTTACCTTGTGGGCACAGGCACCTCAGTAAGGCCTGTGATAAGGACTGCAGGTGACAGTCGAACAAATGCAATTATGGGCTTCTCCAGGAAGTCCACTTCTCCCACTAGCACATTGGAAGCCTCAGCACCCGGGGGAATCTTTTTCATGAAATTCATGTCCACCTGAAGTCAGTGAAATAGTAAAATCATACATACAGATCTACACAGAAGAAAGAGCTTAAAAAAGGTATAATAGACTTGGAGCCAGTGGAAGTACAGACATGTGAAAAGAGATGAAGATATGGAAATGAAAGGAATGGCAGCAGGTCAGTTGGATGCTATGATAATAAATGAATTATAAGGGGATTTGAGAGCAGCCTATAGAACTACATAGTACTGAGCAAAGATTGTCCATTGATTTTATCCATTTCTTATTATGTTCCTCAGATAAATGGCTTTTACTGCTACGCTAAATAAAAATAGACCCGAGCATGGCAACATTTTGTTCCTCTCTGTGTAAAAGGGTCTGTGCCTTCATCTCCTGTGACTCATGCAAACACAGCACCTTATTTTTTGGCAGTTATGGATGCTTTCATATTGACAAGTGCTTATGGCAACCTGCCATTTTACTTAATGGATGCAGACCTAGAAAATGGTAGGATGAATGGGAGCCATGCTACGGATTTCCAAAACTAAACAGTTATGTAACTTTTACTTTGATGCTTATTCTGCATCCATTACAGGAGGAGCAATGATTAATGCCTTTTACTGAGCCCAGAAGAAAAAGGCTGACAGGTATGTGATGTTGGCGCTCATAGAGGCTGTTTTCAATGGAGGCCATCGAAATGACTGAACATCCAGAAACTGAAGGAAAAAAAAAAAAAAAAAAAACACTGATGGCTCAGTCATGGGTCCCTCCACCACGGACTGTTTCTGTGCTCAGTACTGGGGATAGGTTACCTTGCTGAAGTCGACACTGCTGCTTTCTCTACTGACCCCTACTTTGGATGGCCGCCTATCCATTGCCTTGTTGCTATCCAGATTGTTTGGGACGGAGTTCTGAGACACCAGTGGTCCTGGGATGCAAAAGAGGAGAGAAAAAGACAAAGCGGCGGTAGAAAACGTGTAAGTACAAGGCAGGAAATGACGGCAGGAGACCAGCTGTGAGGTCTGCCATGAACGCTATCTGTCATGTGATTAGTAATAAGATTAATAATGATAATAACAACTTTTAATAATTAAAGTAAGTGCCATTAATTTGCCTGTCTAATTATGAAGAAGATTATATAATGATATGCGTACTTCTACTTTACAGCATGGGCTCAACAAACGTGACGCAATTGTGGAATTTAATCACTCTATGCAAACAAACCTGATACAAAGCGAATCACACTTTTTTAAAAAAATTTAGTATTACAGTTTAAATAAGTGTTTCAACTTCATATTTCTATATTCAGTTTTAAAGGGAAAATTAAACACTGTATGTGCTCTTAGCTAAGTGGCCTAAGGAAATTTGCTTTAAATGTTCAACCAGATCAGTTCTGCAGTTTTTTGGCTCCAACATACTGCGCCAAATGTTTAAATAAAAAAAAAAAACATATGCCGGAGCTGATTAAAGATTAGTTGAATCTATTTTATTATGTTATTTTTCTGTCAAGTGAAATGATTTCTTCCACGAAATCCACTAAATGTGATACAGAGCAGCAACGATGTGACAGCTCTTCAGAGGGAAGATGATATTTGACACTACAGTATTCCTGAATGCTCCCAGTCTGTTGAGCTCATGCTCTGGCACTGAAGTTACTCCTGCTTGGCTTGAATTCATGTCGGCTTTGCTCTAAAGGTGAATGGAAGTGTTTGATGTCCTGGCAGATCAAATGTTAAAACTGTCATTTCTGTGGACGACTGGTTGCACACTTTATGCGATCTGAGCCATACCAGATACAGGAACCGCTAGCACTTTATGCGAGATGAGAGAGGGAGATGAAATGAGGGAGTGCTGCATATAAAGCGAAGGACTACATATGCATACTGTCCTCTGAAATTCTTTTACCAGGTTTTTCTTCATTTCCACTTCCACAAAAAAATAAAAGTCATCAAGAAATAATTAAGCAAACATAAAAAACGAAATACACCACAAGTCAAAGTGAAAATGTATCATTTCTGCCAGTGATTTCTGGCCACTGATTCATACCCTTGAACTGTACCCTGGAGTAACCCCAGTGAATGCTGGGTAGCTGGGACTGCTGAACAGAAATGTGATTGCTCACATACCTGACAAAGCCTCTTGAAATATGGGAGGGATTAGTTTAGGTTGTGTCTGCCAGCACACCTCATTCAGGAAGGCTAAGCCCTGGAATGCTCCACCACACCAGCCTTTTAAACAGTGGTGTCACAGCACTACCTCATTCATATGCAAAAAAGTAGCACAGATGTCTGAAATTACCGACTGGCGGAAATTCCAATAAAAGACAAAAAGAAGATTAGAGGGTACATTTATAGCACCTGTAGGAATACATGTACAGATCTAAAATAATATAATTTGTTATATGCATGAAGGAGTTTTAAATGCAACTACTGTAATAATAACAACAACTCTCTCTTTTAACGTGTAACAAGTGGAGTGCAGTGAGTCCCTGAATGGCCCGTGTAAAGGTATTTTACACATGACACGAGCACACTCAATGGGTGCATGACATTTACACATAAATAGCCTCTTGTCAACTCAATATCTACAATACCTTCACTCTATGTATTTGTAACATGTAAGCTAGACTTCAAATAGCCTCCAGACATGGCATATACACTTATACAGCTGTTAGATAATTAGCCATTTAGCTCAACGGTACAGTTTCTACAACCTCCAGCCAACACCAGATGACATTATTAAATTTAATGATTTGAAAGTGGAAAGGCCTGAAAGCCTCCTCTGAAGCCTGCTCTTAATTCTATGTATTTCCCCAGGAGGGGGTACAATTACAGAAGCTTGTCAGCTATAATAAGACCTCCCTAACCTTTCAGATTCAGCTCCCATCAACTGAATGCGGATTCTAACAGCCCATACTTTGAAATGGAGCCATTCCCAGAATGAAACAAACACAGACGTACGTACACACATGCACACAGAGTCTAATAATAAATTAAAACCGCTTGGTTCGGGAAGAACAAAAAGTCACAGTAGGTGCCAGTGTGATGGTACATACAGTACCAACACACCAGCTCTAATCACAGGCTTATTTTTGGCCACGCTGCTGGCACACATTGCTCTCTCTACACTCTTAGACGGGTAAAAGAATGTTTATCTTTGGAACTGATGCCAAATGATGAGAATGGGTGCCAAATGATGCAATGGGAAAAGCACAAGTTGAATGACATTTCAGTGAAATCAAAGGAGCAGTCGCCTGAGGGCAAATGCTCATAGCTAAAAGGATTTAGGATGTATTGCTAGTTTTGTTAGTTCCAAAACACCACCACAAAAGCAAAAGAAATGTCCCAAGGCTTCTGCAAGATTTGCGTCAAACAACAATCAATAAGTGCTGCTCTAACTGTGCAAAAGTCCCCAATTAATTGATGGGAATGTATTCTTTATACAGTGCTGTGAGTCACTGACAACAGCAGGACAGCACAAAAAAATAAAGGCCAGCAGCTCCAGTTAACGATGCCCACACTAAGAATGGCTAAAGTGGGTTACAAAAACTAGGCAGCATTTTTTAGCTGTACCTCCACAGAAAACATACAGAACACACTATCAAAAGATTTATGTGACACCAGTGATAAGAGTTACACTTTCCCTGTTAATACATTTGGATTTTTTTATAAACATATCTAGCCTACGTAATTAATGCTGTGCAACTCTGAACTGCAGAAAACGAAGATGAACTGAATGACCTATTGGGCTGATAAACTGCTCATTGTGAAATAAACCCAATAACAAAACCCCTTCAAACAAGTTTTTCAACTAATGAGTCATGGTGAGCAGAATGTGTAAACAAAAACATGAAAAGACAGATGACGAAGTATCGGCACAAGATTTTGGGGGTAGCTATGCAAACACAAGGGGAAGGTGTGAAGATGGACTCAGCTAAGCAAGGCGTAGATGCTTAGAAAATGTGTGGAGCAAAGTTTAAGGGGCAAAACAGGGATGAGAGATAGCAGAAAGGAACAGGCTGGTGGAAGAGATGAACAGAAGGGAAGGGAAGCAGAGGTTTCATCAGTGAGTAATGTCAAAACGTTTATTGATATATATACACAGTATTCAGTGAGTGAGCCTTGCTGTGGATTAATTATGAGATGGACGCAAGGTTGGAAGTTAACAGTGAGCAGAGCTTTCATGCTAGTGCTAGTGTTCTCTGTTCAAGCTGTGACTCACACTGGCAGGCTACACAGATATTTGCCTTCTAAGGGCAGCAGCTCAACGCTCTGGGATGCTGAGGATGCTCGCCGGCTGAGCTGTGGTGATACCGCCTCTTCTTCTGGTGGGTCCTCATCCTCTGGAGGAGATACCACAACCTCAGGGATGCCTTGTGGGCCGAGGACTACGCCCTGTCTGTGTGATGGGCTCTGAGAACGGCGTAAAGCCTGAGGGGTGGTAAAGGGAGAAGGACCTGGGAAAAGCCCAGTGTTGGAAGAAGAAGAGGGCAGCAGGTGGTTGAGCAGAACGGAGACTCTGGACTCTCGTCTCTGGGACAGGTTGGATACGGAGGATGCTGTCCCTGGCTTGTGGAGAGAAAGACGTGAAGAGGACAGGCCCTCTCCTAACAGAGGAGACAATGGCAAAAAAAAAAAAAAAAAAAAAAAAAAAGAAATAAGGGAGGGGGGGAGGAGGAGAGGGAAAGCAAATAGGGGAAAGAGGGGATTGAGGGAGGGATGGGGTGGGACAAGGAATAAGGAATGGAACAGAAGAAAAACATGTGAAGTTGCAGTACATCACAGAAATGGTATCTGAAGGAGACAGCAAGAAAGAGTGGGCAGCGATAGGGTGACAGAGGTGTAGTTAGAGATTCGTGCTTGCATAAACGTGAGCTAAAAGCATGGCTGTGTGCAGAAGAAGCCAAGAATGATTCAGTGAGGCATGTGGGAGGCTCTACAAGGGACAAACAACGTGTTATACTCAACTCCAAATAAGCCGGTCACACACTATGAGTGAGGCAAAGCTCCGAGTTCAGAAAGGCTTGCATGCAGGCGAGGATGAGTTAGCGCGATGTTGGTGCACTGCGAGGAAATGTGCTCTGTCACACACAGACCACTCATAAGTCCTACACAACACATTCATATAAACATACATATTTCAGACTGCAGCTGTTACCATCACAAACCTACAACGTGAGAGAATTCTGACCTCTCACATTTGCATTTCAGTTTTAATGCTGCGAAAATGCAAGCCCAACAAAAACCACAGACAGAGAAGTGGAGAATGGGATATTTCATTCATTGTTAAAACCTCAGGCATCTAACCCAAGATCCTAAAATGTGCAACACCACTGTGGCCATGCCTAGTCAAAAAACAAAAGATGCACACAATGCTGACTCCAGTTGCAGGTAAAGCGTTATTTCCTGAATGTCACACCCTGAGGAGTGAAAACAATTAATTCAAACCCCAAAGCCAGGCCAGCCATACAGGTTAGCACATAAATTAGCACTCAAATTTCTTTTTCACTAAGGGGACTGAGTGCTTCAACAATTTTACTCACTTTAAACCATCCACCTTCTACGCTGGCTTTGAGGGATTTGAACAGTGGATTTTTAAGAACAGTTCCCCAGTGGTGGAAAACATCGGAGAAAAAGAAATGTGAGTGCGCCGTAGGATCTCACCGTTCTTTTCAAGCAAGAGTGGGTCAGAATGTTTCTTGCCTATGTCAGCAATGGAGCGCACAAGTGGGATGCGATTGCTGAGCTTTCTCTCATTCTGATGATGGTGTTTCTTCAGCATTGCTTCCCGCACCTTGTCACGCAAATCCTCCTTCAGCTGCCCTGACGCCACCATGCTGTCTATCACCATGTCTGAGTCACACAATGTCAGCGGCAAAAACACAAACACACAAGAACACACAAAGAAGGTTATATATAGACCATTAAACATGTAATTATTATTGTAATAAATTCAATGCATTTCATAGTAATCGCAATGCTACCTAAAAAATATAACAATGATATGTAAAAGTCCTCTATTGTAAATTTACCTGCGATTTCCTCGATACTACTGGCCCTCATATCCAGCAAAACTGTGCCGTTAAGTATGCAGCTACGCAGTTCAAATAAGCTGTGCAAGGACAATGTGGCCACGTAAGGCTTACTCCACCTCTCACCACCATCTTCCACATCCTCTTCAAACTTCAGCCATCTGTAGGTAAGCGCCAAAAAACAGACATGTACAGAAAGACGACAATGTTTTATTTGTACCCACATACAAGCTGTATTGCAATTCAGTAAGAGTCTGTGCTGGCTTGCAAAGCCAAGATGCTATCCATCCATCCATCCATTCATTTTCTTCTGCTTATCAGAAACAGGTTCGGGGGGGGGGGGGGGGGGCAGCCTGAGGCAAGGATGCCCACACCTCCCTCTTCCCAGCCACCTCCTCCAGCTTATACAGGGGTAGACGTTCCCAGGCCAACCAAGAGATGTAGTCTTTCCAGTGTGTCCTGGAAAACACCTCACCCACGAGGTGCCCAGGAGGCATCCTCGTCAGATGCCCTAGCCACCTCATTGGCTCCTTTCAATGTGGAGGGTTAGTGGGTATACTCTGAGTCTCTCTCAGATGACTGAACTCCTTACCCCATCTCTAAGAGAGAGGCCAGCCACCCTTCAGAGATAGCTCATTTCCACTGCTTGTATCAGTGATCTCATTCTTTTGGTCACTATCAAGAGCTTTGCCTTTCTTCTGATCCCTTTCCTTACAACAATGAACCAATGCAGCATCAGGATTACTGCCACAGGCCCAATCTGTCTTCGAATCTCCCACTCTCTTCTCCCTTCACTTATGAACAGGAGCCCAAGCTACTTAAACTCCTCCACTTAGAGCAGCAACTTGTCAGCCAAGATGCTTTTTTTTTTCTAAAGCACTGCAAATTAAGTTTCAGTTCAAATTATGTCAGTCTTTGAGATGCCAGGGAAGCTAGGTCGTCATTCGTAAACTTAGCACAAAAGTTTGTATTTGGTTGATTATTTCTTTGTTGTAAAAATGCTTTTTGTCAATAAATCTGCTCAACTGACAATCTAGGTTGAGAGTTGGGTATGTGGGTTGCACACATAAAAAACTTGCCAAATGCTAAACAGTTTATTCTCTGACCAAGACAACCACACTGACTTGCGACAAATGCTGGTTAAAGAATGTGATGCCATCCCACAGCAGTGTTTGACTAAGCTGGTGACCAGCATGAGGAGATGTCAGGCTATTGTGGCAGTGTATGGTTCTTCCACGTGCTACTGAGGCCCCTGTTTGTTCAATGAATTGTTAAATTGCCAATATGTCTTGTTTCTTCAGACGTCAATCATTCAATCCAATAAATAATCCAGACAAAAAGTAGAATAGGGCGTTTGGCATTGACAGAGAAGCAGAGGTGTGGACTCGAGTCACATGACTTGGACTCGAGTCAGACTCGAGTCATTAATTTTATGACTTTAGACTTGACTTGAAAAAATGTTCTAAGACTTGTGACTTGACTTGGACTTTTACACCAATGACTTGGGACTTGAATTGGACTTGAACCGGTTTACTTGAAAAGACTTGATATTTTACCCCAAATATAAAATCTAACATGCATATTATATAGAGATTGAAAATGTGACGTCATTCACGGATAGAACCGCAAAGGATTCTGGGAACTCGTGGCAAGCGGTACTAGCGCACGCAGGCTTTCAATTAAAATCAGTTACACAGCGATAAAAAGAAACACAAAAATGTCAAGAAGCTGTTGTATTATTAACTGCAATAGCCGGTCGCATGACAGCCACGGGAAGCCGACGAGTAAAGAGATCGGTTGTTATCGGATTACGTCGTTGAAGAGAAATTGTTCAGCCATGTTTCCGAAGTAACAAAGAGGCAACTGGATTGCAGCCATTCAAAGATCAAATATAACGTCCCAGAACCCTCCAGCTCACAGGTTAGTCTGCTCCAAGCATTTACACGAAGGTCAGTGTTTTTTAGTAGTTAATACGTCATTTTCATAACATAATTGGTGATATAGGTTACAAGCAAGTCTGGCGCTGAACAGAAATGGTCGCGCTATGCTCCTTTATTTATTGTGCATAAATAGTGAATTGTCCTGACACAATATTGCGTTTCGCTTCTGTTATTATGGTACATTGACAAAAACATATACTTTTATTCACAGGATAAAACAGTTGTTTTGTATCACTAATTGCCCAGTACGATTACAGCATACAATATTATTGTCACTGCTACATTTCTGTGATGCTACCAGAAATTATTTCCACTACTAATTAATTACCGTTGAGCTCAAAGGTCCTATTAATAAACGGTTAAGGAATGTGTATTTATGACGACGATTTGTGAGACTGGTAAACTTATGATACGTACGATGGTCTTTCGTTCTACACGGTGCATTTCAAGGTCCTGTACCCATCCGTCGGTAAACTGTACCTGGGCTTGTTGCAGTGACCTGAAGTTACTAAACTTCATGAGTGTATGCACTCACTCCAAGAAGCGTATAATTATAAATATGCATATAAATATGCTAAGATGAGATAGCTGACTTCATCTAACTAGCAAATGTTGTCCAGGCTACGTTGGTGATACAGTTTTTTTTAATATGTATGATATTTTTGTCATGCGATTTTAAAGCTGGTCCTACAACCGCATCCAAGAATAACATGCAGCTTATCTCAGAACTGTCGGTGAAAATTATTCTTGGAGCTAGGTTTAATTGAGCTGCATTTTAAAGAGGTGCAATTTCACAATTTGTGTATATTTTCTAAGTTCACTATTTTGTCATGTGTTGAGAAAAACACAGATTTAAAAATTACATGGTCTAATATTTACATTTAGCATATAACTGCAACATTATTTTTTCGTTGTTTTTTTTTTAAAGACTCGAAAGGACTTGAAATTCAAAGTTTCAGACTTGTGACTTGACTCGGACTTTTACACCAGTGACTTGAGACTCGACTCTGACTTGCCTGACATTACTTGAGACTTGACTTGAGACTTGAGGATAAAGACTTGAGACTTACTTGAGACTTGCAAAACAATGACTTGGTCCCACCTCTGCAGAGAAGATTCGGCAAGTTTTTCATGGGCACAATCCACATACTCAACTCTGCGGATCAACCAGTAAATACATTTTCCTTACAAATGTGGGACCATTTATAACAAACAGGCGGTTGCCAAGAAGCATTGTAACAACAAAGGAATCATCGACCAAATTTATTTACTTTTTTGCCAAGTTTATTTCAAACCACAGCAAACAACCCTGGAAATGTTTATGTATGATATTAGTTTAGTTTTCTTTTAATATCAAATTAAAATTGAGATTGTTCAATGAAAGAAATGTTTCAGGATTGCTGCAGATTCTGGGGGCATTAAAAATGCTGTGAAGGCATTATGGAATTATTCAATTGTCATTTAAAGTACTTCACAGTAGAAAAATTCTAAAGTTCACAATGATTTTTTACTGAGAAATAAGCCACTTAAGCTGATAGCTGTGATTATTTGTCAAAAAGACCTTAGGTAACACCTTCCCTTTTAAATCTAACTGAAAATTAATGGGTTTTTCTTTAAAAAGCCAATAGATCTGTGCTGTGGGCTTCTGTTCTGTCTTTTTTAGACTTCATATGGTCGTTACGCTGTTCACACTTTCATCTGCCTCCTAACCTGGCAGTCTCTCTCCACTCAGTGGCAGTGCCATCTCTAAAGGACAGCTCATCCATTTCGGTGAAGAGGTCGTGAGGGACGTGCTCCAGGTCATCATCCTCTGTACCCAAGATGAACTGTACCCTCTGGGATGGCGTGTCTAAACAGAGAGTGGAACAAAAGGCCAAGGTTCATTTTTGCAATAATTATAACAATAACAATAAAATTAAAGAAACTGAACAAACTGTCAGGAAATGCAGGGAAGATAGAAGTTTCCAAAATAAAGTATAAACTCAGAGCATTTTGGTTAGTGGCCCAATGTAAACAACTTTTCTTACTTCACAAAAAAATTGCACAGGGCAGATGTCTTATTCTTAAATGTTTATTTCAACTCTAAAGGATGATGTGGGAAAATGCTCTGTGAAAGCAGAGATTAAATCTACAATTATAAAGCCGGATGGATTGCGTCTATGTGTAGCTGGTCACGACAACCATCTATGTAATTGCTTTTCTTTGAGGAAGAATACCAAGAAGTGTGCTAAAGAGAATAATAAAACTCGGACGCTTTAGCAACTTCCTTTTCATGTCTGATTGAATTAAGAGATACAGTATTAGGATATCTGAAACCACAGAGAAGAAGGAAATAGATAAAGTATATTAGAAGACTAAACTCCACAGGGAGGCAGAAATTAAATAGTTGGAGTGAAAACGGGTGAGTTACTTTCTGTTAACACAAGGGTACATTGTGTGGTGATTTGGTGTCTATTACGCACTCAATATTAACACTTGATTTCCAACTGAAAAACATTTATTTTCTGGAGCAAAAGCAGATACTGAAACATTTTTATAAACATCCCGAACACACTGAAGTGTTTTAGTTTGTCATCTCTGTATCACTGTGATAAACTGTTTTTATAAAACACATTTTTAGTCCTATCCCAAAAAGTCTACCTCAGAATATTGACACTTTAAATGATAAAACCGTGCTTTAAAAATAAAAGTATCTTTTGTTAGTTGCACTGTTACAAGGCTCGATTCAGTCTTTCATCGAGTTCAAAGTACTGCTTGGTTGCTTACGAGTCTTACAGCTGGAATGACGCAGCAACTTCAATCACAAATGCGTACGCACATCACTTAAAATGCCGGAGCCTTCAGTCTGTGAGAGGCCGTTCACAGCGGCCTTTAATGCCTTTTAGAGCTGCACTGTTTGACGTATGGAGAAAATCAGAGGGTTAAACAAAAGTAATTATGTAATTGCACACAGTGGCTACATTTTTTTTAACTTAAGCTTTTTGTGGATGCTTTACTTAAAGATTTTATGTGGAGTTTTTCATTCATTATATTAAAAGATTCTACCTATTCTAGATTATAGGAGATTCTATTTAATATGTGAAGGAAGCCCATTAGTGTGCGGTAATAGATAAGGTAAGGTTCAAAGGTACACACTAGCTGCAAGCTACAATACTGTGGGATGGGATATAAGAAAACAGAGCAGACTAGAGAAAGAAAAGTAAAAAAAAAATGGCATGTGATATGGATGAAATTGCAATTAAGTTCAAAATAGTCGCCAACCATAAGTAGGAGAATCCCTGCCATCTTCTTTCCCCTCCTCGGAATCTCTATTCTTCTTCTTTCTTTGCTTGTGTCCTCTGTGGCGATGCCTCCGCTTACTCTCCCTCCCAAGAGGAACATGGACACCCACGTACACTGCTCTGTGGCCTAGGAAAAGTAAAGATGCAATATCTATTGACACACTGTATTACACTGTGACACAGCTTCTAATCTGCAAACACTTTACCAGCACCAATAATTGGATGTGAAAAAAGAGATTCATTGAAATTTTATTAATTATTGTCTGCTTGTGTAGGAAATAAAAGGAGGGGAGAAACGGCATTCAACCTCCTTATGCATGTTAACATAATCATTTGTCTGCCAGAGGACACGGTGCAACTTACCTGCTCCCAACACACCTGTTTGGAAGCCACAAACACAAAAACCAGCAGATCCAGAGTCAAGCAGAACATAAATGAGTGAATAAATAACTACACATAACAAATATTATAGAAATCTGTTTCTATTTTGTGTATCTGAAAGGAAAGAAAATATTGTTCAATATACGAGGATATGATTTTTAAATCAACAAATCCTGGCTCAAGTTTAAATGACCACAACTGCTATACATCTTGTTATAATGGATCTACATAAAATTTGAACTTTTTTTCTCTTCGGATAAAGAAGTAACAGTTCTATATCTAGCAAACCTGACAGATTCGAGGTATAACTCCTCGGGTATAACGACAGCATACAGCTCAAACCACATGTGCAGCAACATTATTTTGTGCATTTTTTCGTGGACAATCCCGACACTGCAACTGTGCAGAGTGGAAATGCTATAGTCATTTCCTGCATATCGGTAGCTTAAATTTTTAACTTATAGAAAAAAATAATTAGATTGTGGAGCAGATCTCACGGCACATATACCATTCAAGTTCTCACTTGAAAAGGTCATCCATGCTCTCATTTCAGACTTCACTACAATAATGCACTTTACACCAACCATCAGTTACTATAAAATGTACAGGCTAGAGTTAATTAAAAATTTAGCTGCCAAGCTTTAAAAACATAGCAAAAGGAGTGATTTTCTTGTTGGCTTTTAAAGCTCTACGCTCCTCTCAGGCTCCTGCTTCACATCTGCAAGTTGCCGAGCTTATATAGGGATATAAGTGGAATTAAACACTAATATTAAAAAACACTAAACTATGTTGAAAAAGGTTTACACTGTGAAAGCAGTATCATATTTCCAGGGACACACACATTCAAGAAAAAAAGGCAATTAATTTCTTTCCTATTCTTTTGAGAGCTTCAAATAAAAAAAAAATATGGAGGAAAACCATAAACGTGACACCCCACACCAGTTTGATCTTCTCTTCATTATTGTTACTGCGACAAAGGAGCCATATTGCAAAAAGACAGCACCCCATTTTCACCCTGCATTTGCTACCAATACCCTTTTCTTTGTAGATGAGTCATCGTTCTTTGATCTGAATGGGAGGAGGATTAAAATCAAGAGAAAAGGATTGAGCGTAAGGGACACAAGCACAAGTCTAACAGATGGAGACAAACACCGAGAGCAAAGACAACAGAAAAAAGGCGCAGGAGATGAAAGAGCATGAAGAGAAGAAAAAAAATGGACAGCTTAGCTGGACAGAAAGCAGAGGGCTCCAGCAGTGCCTTAAAACTGAGATAATACTGAGAGGAAGTTATAGTTATGGATCCACTTGAAGAAAGATGCTTTTACTTGAATCTTGAAAGTGTTTCCACCTGATGAGTGCTGGCTTAATCCTACATTTCCATTACACAGTAAAGCACAAGAAATATCAATAGTTGCAAGAAAAATACTTGTGGTCTGGCAGTTTTAAACTTACTTTCAAAATCGTCTTTCTCATAGTTTGAGAGAGTGGCGAAGCTCGTCTTTCCGTGGTCAACAATCGCCTCCTCATCTAGACCCTGACAAAAAAAAAAGAAGAGGTAAGAAGCTAAAAGAGGATTGATGGTTTGCATAAGAAAAAATGTGTATTTTCACATTAGTTATGCATTTTTTGTGTTTTATTTTCCCATTTTTTATGATTTTTTTTTAGAAAACTCGACCCTAAAAGCTTTTATGCTTTGATAGATGATCAAGGGACACCTTGATCACTCTGCAGGGGTTTAAAGCAGAAATAACAATGTCAGAAAATCACCTGTGAGGTGGGTGAACAAGTTGTTTTTGGATTTGTATATATACCCCATAGTCAATAATGCTGCAGCTTTGCATTTAAGCTCATAAGTACAACAAGCTTTTTGGTTTTACACACAGCTAATAGCTCATTTCCAGACCACTTAACATGGCAGTCAAGAGAATTAACTTTGCCAATGATCTGCACAAAAGTGCAATTACGGGCACTTAATGAGCAGTAGACAGATAACACATCTTATTTTCCCTCAATGAAATAACATAGTCAAACAGGTTAAATTTAGACCAAGTCTTTAACAACCCTGTCCACTGTATAATGCAGGACGGTATCACTTGCTGTTTTATTATCTATGTGCCATTTTCCTCAAACTAATTAGTCTGTATTGTACTATATATTAATTGTTGTAGTCCATGCAATTAAGGTTATGTTTCACAGCAACATCAAGAGGCTGGCTGGAGTCATTTTAAAAAAAAAAAAGAGAGAGAGAGAACATGACCTTAGTGAACATAATTAGCTTGATATCACTAGCATGGACACATCTAGAGATAAGGAGTTTGCAACAGTGAGGACATAAAGCTGTCAGGACACATAAAAACAAAGCCACATATCATTAACATTTCTTTATCAAATAATAGCACCCATAAAATCAGTATTACAGCACAGCAGCACACATTATCACACATGTGCTATACTGGTGAGGACACAACTGCCCCATTGATCGCCCAGAGCATTAATCATTTACCAGTATAGGGGTAACCTGAACCTTCAACGTGAAGGCGGCCCAATCTTTACACTAACTTTAAACCAAACCGCACCTCAAAAAATGTGAAATGCTCTCACAAGTGCACAGGTGTAACGAGACAAATTCACACCTAAATAGACAAAAACAACAGACTTGAGAGATGCTTTGCTGGAAAAAGTCTGGGTGTGTCTAACACTGGAAAATACCAGGTGACACACATTGTACTGAGGCAACAACCACAACAATGAGAGGCGGGGGGGGGGGGGGGGGGGGGCAATTTGTCAATTGATTCTCAAATCAAACCCCCAGTGTCACTGTGAATCTATTCGGCAAATCAAACTAGGCAGATCAATTTACTTTAACCATTACACCTCTGAGACACTGCATTTGTGAAGGGGGCACCTCCGACAATTTCAATAACTTCAGCTTATTTGCAAGGGAGAAAATCAACAGAAGATGGGGTTGTCCCGTCATAACAGGAAAATATTACATTTTACCGGTACATAAAACATTACATAAATATTACATTTAAGGCTATTAAATAGCTGATTTAAATTTCACAATAGATATAAAAAGACTTCAACATCACAATGTGGCACAGGTTCCTGAGTGCTGTTGTATGTGTCAACTCACTGAGTGAGAGGTAAAAGTAAGAAAGAGCAGCTTCTGTCAGTGGTTTGACGCTACGTAAAGCAAATATTGAAACGGTTTCAAACACTTTCAATCAGTTTCACTTTTGACAAAACTAACATTAACTATAAAAAGGTATCGTGATCAGGAAGGAACAGCTTTTTTTTAGCCAGACATGCATATAGACTCAAAGAGTGAGCTAATCCTAGCTCTGACTGTCAGGCTGATACAAAACAGAGATACCCAGTATTAGGTCTGAGATAAACCAATCCTTGTAGCTAGGATAATATATTTTCTTTCAGGTTTTTTATACAAATAAGGTTGAGAAAAGGATGAAGACTATAGCAACCAAAAATCTTAAGTTAATCTAATTCCTTATTATATTTGTAATATAATTATTTTTCTGCGACCTCACAAATATGTGACCTTCAGTATCTTATGTAAGTCACGCATAACAAGAAAACATTTCAACAAATACAAATCATCTGCTCTCATGCCTTAAGGACAAACACTTTGACGCAATACAATTCCCAATTGGAGGAGCCCATCAACCCCTTCAGCCAATCACAGAGAGGCACAGCTGCCATGCAGGAGTGAGTGGAAACAAAAGGTGATGCTAGACATATGCTGGAAAGATACACGACACCTGAATGATATCACGGCCTTGTGTGCCACAGCATCTCAGTCATCTCTGCTATTCACACTTAGTTTCTTTCATTTTGATGGAAAGCACATACTCTTCTGCTCTCCCTCGTCCGTTATTGGCCTACTTGTATGAATGCGTCTTTAATGACATTCAGATATCGACACACATTTCCACCTACAATGAATGATGCCATCTGTGACTGAGCTTGTGTGAGCACTTATAAGTTTGGGAGCTTGCGTGTTTCTCAGTTGTTGGTGAATTTATATGATAATGAGGCACACTGCTCTCTGGCAGTGCCTTGATGGGGAGCAGTAATGATTCAGCGTAGGGAGAAGCACAGCAAGAAATTAATCTGTGTCTCTCTAGTAACTGCTGTTCTTTCCAAACAGCACAGTTCAGTAAAAGTGACCAACAGTGACTAAACTGGAACGGGTTTCTCCTTGTCATTCGTGATCAAAAAGTGCCAAGAAATATAACTAAGTGGGTGCCACACATCCAAGACGGAAGTTTGGCATTTAGTTGTTGACATCCTGTTTTTATATTTGTTTGTTTTATTCAGATGTGACTATTTGGAGGAAAAAGTACAGCTAAGGAGATTAGCTAATGCTAGCTGGCCTAGACAAGTTGCATCTATAATTCATTGTGATATTAAATGGAAGGCTGATTTTGGATAGCAAAAAGCAGGCTAAATATATGTACCCAATACCTCTTGGAGAAATTGGACAGCTAACTGTTTTTTTGCCAGGTGCAGAAAACCCCCCAACTGGGAGCCGTGGGTGAGGCACTTTGATATTCTTTACCATGGCAACCAACCAAACTAAGGTGTTGCAAATATCTGATCAGCCAGGAGCAAAGACAATGATCCTCCAAGCATTATTTTTCTTATTAGTATTATCTTGTCTGCGGATATCATTTGTTACAGGTATGGACACTAAAGAGTAGCCATATCCAATTCTCCCATATTGTTATTGTCCCATACTGTAACATCTAGTCCTTTTACTGAATCAGAACTCTGGGGTGATCCAGTGACCGCTGCGAAAGAGCAGCTGACAATCAGGGAAAGACCAGATGACAGACTGGAAAGACTGCTGACAGGAGGAAATAGACCCTAATGGGGCTGGTGTGGGTTAGCACCTCATACCAGCAGGACCCAGCGCTTTTTAGCATACTTGGGTACACCCAATATTGCTACAGAAATCTCAAAGGAAAAGATACCCCTAGGGTCTGCCTTTCCGTATGGATTTAATGGCAATGAACCATGGAACGTAACCAATGATCAGCCAGCATTGCAAATAATGGACCATCAATGGAAAGGAAAGAATTCTGCAAAACTGCATTTGTGACTGGTCAAAACTAACAACTGACATGGGCCTTAAAATCCACCAAGGCAGGAAGAAGTGCCTCAGCAAGCTGAGAAAGGGGTCTTGCATTGACACATACTTTTTAAGAAGTCAAATTGAAGTCCAGAGGCAGGAGAATCCCCACAGTCCTTAGGGTATCAGCACCCCGTTCGAAGTTCATTGTCATACAGACCCCCCCAATAGTCTCCTGATTGGAACTCAGTCAAATCCAGCCAGTAGCAGTTCCCAAACTTGAGCTTAGCCAGCCACACCCAATATTAGATTCTAGCACAGGGCCCGGCCATTTAATATCAGCCCCTAGCTTAGAGTTTAGCCACCAACAGCTAGCAACACATTTGTGTACAGATGTAAGCCAGCCACAATCAACACCATGTTCCAGCCCAGAGCTCATCCAGAAGCAGCCAACAGAATCTTCGAACACTGAGTCTAGCCAAGCACTGCCAGCAAGGGAAAGGAAGATGGAAGGTAGGAAAGATCAGATTATGTGGCCCAGATCCAGTGAGAAAAGAAAGTGGGAAACCATTTTCTTATACTAGATGAACAAATGGGTCCAGTTTAAAGGAAGTTGGAGAACCTGGGAACCATCATCTACAGCTATGGGGCCGAGCGATTTGGGGTAAAGAACAAGACTCAGAGACAGCAGAAAGGCCCTTTAAACCAGGTAAAGTCCAGGAGACAGTAGGAAATTGACAGATTAGTGAAAGAGAGAAGACAACTGAGGAAACAGTGGAGGAGGGCCTATGAGACAGAAAGGGAGGAACTCACTGCCCTGCAGGAGGAAATAAGGCAACAACTTACTAAGCTGCGAAGAGCAGAACACCTCACACCCATACAACTTTGTTAAGGGCCTTTTTGTCAAAGAGAAGAGCGGGTGCTTCAAAATGCCCATAAAAGACCTGGAAGATCATCTGAGGAAAACTTACTCTGAGGATTGGAGGCATGAGCCAGTTACCATTCCAAGTGATATGCCGCCTATCCAGGCACCTGAACACCAAATGGACATAAGACCGCCTACATGGAGTAAAGTGGAGAAGGTAGTGAAGCAGGCAAGAGCAGCATCAGCCCCAGGACCTAATGGCATCTCATATAGGCTAAATAAAAACACCCCACAAGTTCTCAAATACCTGTGGAAGCTGATGAAGGTAGTGTGGCAGAAAGGAGTGATTCCAAAGGCTTGGCGAAAAGCAAAAGGTATTCTGATCCCTAAGGAGAAGAACTCCTCATCCATCAGCCAGTTTTGCAGATCAGCCTGCAGAACTTAGAGGGAAAGATCTTTAGTGTCTTGGCCCAAAGATTATCTACTTTCCTACAAAGAAACAACTACAGGGAGTGCAGAATTATTAGGCAAATGAGTATTTTGTCCACATCATCCTCTTCATGCATGTTGTCTTACTCCAAGCTGTATAGGCTTGAAAGCCTACTACCAACTAAGCATATTAGGTGATGTGCATCTCTGTAATGAGAAGGAGTGTGGTCTAATGACATCAACACCCTATATCAGGTGTGCATAATTATTAGGCAACTTCCTTTCCTTTGGCAAAATGGGTCAAAAGAAGGACTTGACAGGCTCAGAAAAGTCAAAAATAGTGAGATATCTTGCAGAGGGATGCAGCAGTCTCAAAATTGCAAAGCTTCTGAAGCGTGATCATCGAACAATCAAGCGTTTCATTCAAAATAGTCAACAGGGTCGCAAGAAGCGTGTGGAAAAACCAAGGCGCAAAATAACTGCCCATGAACTGAGAAAAGTCAAGCGTGCAGCTGCCAAGATGCCACTTGCCACCAGTTTGGCCATATTTCAGAGCTGCAACATCACTGGAGTGCCCAAAAGCACAAGGTGTGCAATACTCAGAGACATGGCCAAGGTAAGAAAGGCTGAAAGACGACCACCACTGAACAAGACACACAAGCTGAAACGTCAAGACTGGGCCAAGAAATATCTCAAGACTGGTTTTTCTAAGGTTTTATGGACTGATGAAATGAGAGTGAGTCTTGATGGGCCAGATGGATGGGCCCGTGGCTGGATTGGTAAAGGCAGAGAGCTCCAGTCCGACTCAGACGCCAGCAAGGTGGAGGTGGAGTACTGGTTTGGGCTGGTATCATCAAAGATGAGCTTGTGGGGCCTTTTCGGGTTGAGGATGGAATCAAGCTCAACTCCCAGTCCTACTGCCAGTTTCTGGAAGACCCCTTCTTCAAGCAGTGGTACAGGAAGAAGTCTGCATCCTTCAAGAAAAACATGATTTTCATGCAGGACAATGCTCCATCACACGCGTCCAAGTACTCCACAGCGTGGCTGGCAAGAAAAGGTATAAAAGAAGAAAAACTAATGACATGGCCACCTTGTTCACCTAATCTGAACCCCATTGAGAACCTGTGGTCCATCATCAAATGTGAGATTTACAAGGAGGGAAAACAGTACACCTCTCTGAACAGTGTCTGGGAGGCTGTGGTTGCTGCTGCACGCAATGTTGATGGTGAACAGATCAAAACACTGACAGAAACCATGGATGGCAGGCTTTTGAGTGTCCTTGCAAAGAAAGGTGGCTACATTGGTCGCTGATTTGTTTTTGTTTTGTTTTTGAATGTCAGAAATGTATATTTGTGAATGTGGAGATGTTATATTGGTGTCACTGGTAAAAATAAATAATTGAAATGGGTATATATTTGTTTTTTGTTAAGTTGCCTAATAATTATGCACAGTAATAGTCACCTGCACACACAGATATCCCCCTAAAATAGCTAAAACTAAAAACAAACTAAAAACTACTTCCAAAAACATTCAGCTTTGATATTAATGAGTTTTTTGGGTTCATTGAGAACATGGTTGTTGTTCAATAATAAAATTATTCCTCAAAAATACAACTTGCCTAATAATTCTGCACTCCCTGTATATTGACACATCAGTGCAGAAGGCTTGCATCCGGGGCTTCTCGGGATATCTGGAACATGCCAGCATCATCTGGCACCAGATTCAAACTGCCAAGAAAGAACAAAGAGACCTTCATGTGGTCTTTTTAGAACTTGCCAACGCCTTTGGGTCAGTTCCGTACAAGATCTTGTGGATGACTTTCAACTATTTCAGCGTACCAAACCATATCACAGGACTGGTCAAGACCTACTTTCAGGATTTACAGTTTTGTGTGACAGCTGAGAACACCACCACAGCCTGGCAGCACCTGGGAATTGGAGTTATGGTAGGCTGCACGATTTCCCCTCTGGGATTTATCATGGCAATGGAATTGATCATGCGGGAATCTCGGTGGGTAGTGGGAGGTGAAAGACTCAAGAGTGGCCTTTGTCTTCCTCCCATTGGAGCCTACATGGATGACATGACCATCATTACAACAACAAAACCATGTACTAGGCCATTCCTACAGAAGCTCCAGGAAAACATAGAATGGGCAGGAATGGAGTTTAAGCCAAGTAAATCTCGCAGCATCTGCATCATAAAAGGAAAACTGACAGCTGAGCAATTCTATATCGGTGGAGAACCAATTCCAACAGTCTTAGAGAAGCCCATAAAGAGCCTGGGACGGTGGTATAACAGAGACTTTAATGATACGTGGCAACTAGCACTCACAGACTCCCGGGATCCCATAGTGAGAGGCACTGCTCCCACCCGAGCAACGGGGAGGAAGTGGACCCCAACCTCATCTGTGCTACATGCCAAATCTGCTCTCTGGCATCGTGACGTGGTGGGTCATGTCCAACAGGGCAGAGGATTTGGTCTTGGAGCAGTAACACCTCGGTGGCAACTGAACATCGAAAAATGGTGAAGGAGGTGCGTCGACAGGAGGAAACACCCAGACATGCCAGAGCCAAGCAGGGCCGCTGGATGAATTGGGAGAGTGTGGAAAAGAGGAAATCTGGGGAATGGAGTCTAATAGACTAATTTTCGTCATCAATGTGACATACGATGTGCCACCTTCCCCAATAAATCTGCAGCTGTGGTTTGGAAAGGACCCATCCTGCCTCCTGTGTACAGTCCCAGCCACACTCAAGCACATCTTGGTTGGTTGTACGACTAGCCTTACTCAGGGCAGATATACATGGAGACACAACCAGGTCCTCAGGTGTCTAGCAGAGAAAGTTGAGTGCAAAAGAAAATCCATCAACGCTCAACCTTTCACGAACCAAGAGGATCGTTGGCTTTCATCAACATTTGTCCAGGAGGGAGACAAGTCGAGGGCAAGCCCCTCAACCCCGGACCTGGGCCTGCTGAAGGTTGCCAGGGATTGGCAGATGCAAGTGGACTTGGATCAGAAGCAAATTTTCCAGCAGGGATTGTAACAACTACTCTGCGACCAGACCTCGTCCTTTGGTCTAGCGCCCAAAAACTTGCATACATCATTGAGCTGACAGTACCATTTGAGGAAGCATTTGAGCGTAAGAAGCTACGGTATGACAACTTGGCAGCTGAGGCAGAGGACAGAGGCTGGAGGATCAAGGTGCGCCCGGTGGAAGTGGGATGCAGGGGCTTTGTTGCCAGTAAAACAGCAACATTGCTAAGAGAGATTGGGATCAGAGGACAGGCGCAACGGCAGGCTATAAGAGAATTAGCTAACACTGCTGAGAGGACCAGTCACTGGCTATGGCTAAAAAGGGCTGACATCATTTGGGCAGCTAAGGCAGTAAGCTAACCGCGAGAGAAAAAAAAAAAATTCCGCTCTTCTCCCCTCTGCTCTTGTTCCCTTTTCTGGGAGGGAGTGGGGGGGGTAGAGCGTACCTCCTGATCCGGCGGGGAGGTGTGGGAAGCCAGATTGGGCGCACCCCTTCCGGCTCTCCTCTCTCCTATCTTGTCTTTTTGTCTTACTTCTCTCTATCACCTTTTCTATCCCTTTGAGGAAGTTACCTCCTTAGTATTTATAGAGCCTAACTATTATTTCTCAGTTGCAGTGAATAGATAGTAGAAAATAACTATACAAAACTAAACAGAAGAAAGAAGAAGAGAAATAACAATTTAATATAAACTAGTGACACACTCCGGGGTAGGGCTGGGCGATATGACCCAAAATTCATATCTCGATATTTTTTAGCTGGATGGCGATATAAGATATATATCTCGATATATATTTTTTTAAGCCATAAAGTAAGAACAAAAAGAGAGTTCTTAGTCAAAGCTGTGTCCCAGATGTCACACAGGCACTTTTATTAACATACAGCACAGATGTACATGAAAAATTACTCAAAATTAAATTATGAGCATTCATTAAATAATAATGCTCCATAAATAAAAGAAAACAAGGTTGTTTTTGTGCTAAACAAAGAGCTCACAATTGTGCAGTCAAAATGTAAACTAAAAGACGCTGAGCGTAATAACAAAGACAGACAGATTTCACAGCTGCTCTGTTCCCAAGTTTTACTGTGTGACTGATAGCCTGGAGTTTGAAATCCGCTTCATAACCACGTCTCTTACAGGTGCCATTTATGGTCCTTATACACACACAATACGGTAATATTACGTTGATGCACAGTACGTATCACTCCGCGAAGCTCTTCGGTAGCCGTAATGCACCGACAATCTATCAAGCGGTGCAGCTCCGTAGCTTACCAAAGTCGTACTCAAACATTTTTGACAGACTGCTGAGCGCCGTGTACCACATAAAATCGGTTCGCGGCCATCAAGCACAACCAGAATTCATACATAAGGCGCGCTATCAACTTTTGAGAGAATGAAAGGATTTTAGGGTTAGCGCTGTTAGCTCGTTAGCGCGGTTAGCTCATTAGCATGTTTAGCTCGTTAGCACGTTGACGCCGTCCAGCCCCACGCATGGGGCGATGCGCAGTAACTCGTTAACGGAGATTTGCCGTGTCCGTCTTGTCGCTGCCTGCACGTGAAGCGATGGGGTAGGAGGGGGAGTTGTCTTCAGTGAAGGCGAGGCGGAGTAACGTTGCGTAGAGACAAAAGTGGACGAAAGAGAGGCAAACTTGCGGCTCCACAACTATAATTATAACGTAACATAGACTATATCGATATAAAGGATATTGTCACATCTTATATCTCGTATAAAAATATATCGATATGTTTTAAAAACTCGATATATCGCCCAGCTCTACTCCGGGGCCTGATCAACCCTGGCAGGGCCTCCTTGGATGAGGGTGTCTAGTGATAATTGTCGAAGCACCCAATGAATCCAAGGTCCACTACTGACGATGTGTCCAAATTTCAATATAATAATCTAGATCAGATCTCTAATCCCTAAACCTAATCAAGGGGAAAAAAAGATGGCATATTAGCTTGGGTAAAAGACTGAAAGTTGAGACACACAAAATGTGTGCTGCTGTTAAGTTTCTGGGCTGTCTTTCCTCATAACAGCCATCCTTCAAGCTTCTCTCCATTTAAAGCAATGCATTATCAGGGACTGTAACATCTAGTCCTTTTACTGAATCAGATTCAGCAATTTTATAGGTTGCACACAGATCAGCTGTCTATTTGTTTGTGTCAAAAACTTTATAGCTGTTAATTACCTGAAGAAAAAAAAAAAAGCACTAAATGCAGTGATCGGCGTGGAAGTGAGGGTCTCTATCTGATAGTGTCGCTAGAATTTTTAGCATCTTGCAAAAACAAGGCGCTCCAATTAAAAACTTAATACCATAATATGATGGTACTGTGCTTTTTGGACAAAGGAAGAAAACCTTTCAGTTTAATAAGCCGGCTAAATAACCAGCACCCTGAAAGGATCAAAGTATTCAAGGTAAATGAGTTTCGATTTAACCTCCAACAATATTTTTAATATTATTATATTTTCAGTATTATCCTTCTTATCTTATCCTAAAAATCATATTACTTTTTTCTTTTGACAAAGCTGACATTACTGTTATACAATCAGCTATGTTCCAAAGGCCAATATGTTTATAACAGCTAACATTTTTAAAATGCTTAAGCTAGCATAATGTTATATATGCTATACCTCATGGAAATTATAGAAAAGTATTAAGAAACCACTTCAGTCTTTCAACAAAATATCTTTAGATATACATTAACAAATAGTCTTCCACTGCTATGTCAGTGATTTAATATGACCTTTTAATAATTATATTTTGAATTTAGAATTTCTGTAAAATGGCGTCCCTATCGCAGACTTGTCTTGAGAGACTTTACTTTACTCCGCACCTACACATGAGCCCTTCAGGCAGACTTCAAACGGATGTCAGAGAACTATAACTGGGCAGACTACCCGTGCATGGGTCTGCAGCTGTTCGTGTCTACAACTAGGGCTGCTCGATTATGGCAAAAATTATAATCACGATTATTTTCACTGAAATTGAGATCTCGATTATTTGACGATATTTATTTAACCCTTTAAGACCTACCATAGAACCAAGTCCGCCAGAGCTTATATTATATTTTTACATGTTGTAGTGCCATTTGTGGGAGCATTTCAAGTTGCTATACAACTATTATAGCCCATATTTTAATAATATGTATGCATTAAGTCCATAGTAACTACATTAATTGCAAAAAAGTGCAATAAACTACAAAAAAAAATTGAAAATCATTTTTGTTTTTTTTGCATATATTTCTACTTGGAGAAATTTAAGAGGCTTATCCTTCAAAACTTTAAATACAAAAAAGTTGCAAAAAATAGTTTACAACAGGAAATTTATTTTGAGTGTCTTCATAGTTTTATTTTGGAGATACATCAATTTTTATATACTGCAGGAAAAACGAAAAAACAATCCTATGATGCAAATTTGCAAAGAAAACAGCATCAAAATTAACTATTTCCAGCAGTGCAATTCGAGTTCTAAGCATCCCAGAAACTATTCAGAAAAGTCAAACATGACCAGTATAGGCTTTTAAGGCCTACAAGTAAAAAAACTACAATTTCCGCGAAAATGACGTCACTTCCGGTTTCGGGCAGGAAATGGCGGACATGTGACAGTTCGCGCTGACGTCTGTTTAACTGTGGGAAGTGTTACGAACAGCTGATCGGATCGGCAAAGCGTGTTTCTGGAATATTATGTTTTTGTTCCTGCAAGCGCTTTTTATGCAGTTTTTGCAAAGCTTTATGTGGAAGGAAACCGTGACCGAGGACAAGCTGATGGCATCAGATGTAAGTACAACTCCTCCGGTTTCATATGCAAAACAAATTATTGCGCTAGCTTACACGGTCCAGGTTCTACAGGGATTTAAAAATAGTTATGCAAAACGGAGCGTGCTGCTCTGACCGGATCTAAAGGGTTAACAATGACTTTAAAAAATAATATAAAATAGTGTGCAACACCACTGAAGTTTTTTTTACCTCTCTTTTCAACCAACGGCAGTCACTCTCCTCTCCAAATAACTTCTGCTTAGCTTTCCGAGCTTCCCTCGGGTCCTCTTAATCAGCGGTCTCCAACCTTTTTTGCGCCAGGGACGGTTTATGCCCGACAATATTTTCACGGACCGGCCTTTAAGGTGTCGCGGATAAATGAGGGAGGGGCCAATAATCGGCTCAGTCATTTTTAATGATCGTTGAAAGCCCAGATCGTAATCGTGATTAAAATTCGATTAATTGAGCAGCCCTATCTACAACCAAGTGTAATAACTGCCTAAAGGGATGCCAATTAGTCTCTTGTGGCCATTTGAGGCCACTAAAGACCATTTGTGGAACCTTTCATGTTAGTACATATGTGTGATGGCTTAATTTTTCATCCCCAGAGGCTTATGCTTAGCAAACGAAAGATGACTAACATATTAAAGTCACCCTATTTTTTTTTTTTTTGATCAAGGTCTTTTTATTGAACTAAGAATTGCTTCAGAACAGTGTAACTAAAACCCAGCCAGAGAGGAAAGAAGAGATAAAATAAAATAAAATTACAGATACAAAGTAAATAATAAAATAAATGAACAACAGCAAGGGGAAAAAAAAAAAAAAAAAACCATTCACACGCACACTAAGCGATAGTATCCGGACTTAATCTTTCAAAGTAAGTGAGAAAAGGTTGCCATGTGTCATAAAACCTCCGAACCGAACCTTTTACAGTGTAGCGGATCTTTTCCAGCTGAGTATAGTACATGACATCCTTAACCCATTGCCCATATACAGGTGGAAGTGGCTCTTTCCATTTCAATAATATCATTCTACGGGCCAAAAGAGTGCAAAAGGCCAGAAGATCAGAGTGTGATTTGGAAAGACTGGCATCACAAAGCGTCACCCCAAAAATAGCTTTAAACGGGCAGGGTGCATTTGGAACACCAAATACGTTGGAAATGGTTTCAAATATGCTTTTCCAAAAGCTACCCAGTTTTGGACATGCCCAGAACATGTGAAAAAGGGAAGCAGGCTCTCGTTTTCACCGGTCACATGTGGGGTCAAACCAATCCTTGATTTTGCTCAGTCTAGCTTTAGACCAATGGAGACGGTGAACCACTTTGAACTGAATCACCACATGTTTAAGGCAAATAGATGACGAAGAAATTCTATTGATTATCTTATCCCAAGTCTCATCTGCAATCAGTTGGCCAAGATCACTTCCCCATCGTTCCCTAAGTGATTGCAATGTGGACAGCCTAAAATTACTTAACAGCTCATAAACATCACTTATAACCCGCTTGGCATTTGGTTTAAAATCAAAACTATCAACCAAAAGGGATGGAGGTGGACAGGACGGAAAGCACTCAGTATTAGAAGCAACAAAATTCCTGAGTTGTAGATACCTGAAAAAGTGTGACTGAGGGATCTTGAACTTGTTCACCAGCTGTTCAAATGAGGAAAAGATATTGTCTGTGAAAAGAGCAGTCACTGATGTTATTCCAAGTTTTGTCCATATGTTAAATGCCTTGTCCGTTAAGGATGGGGAGAACATGCAATGTCTATGCGGTGGTGCATTAAGAGAGAGTTCAGTCTGTTTAAAGTGCCTTCTGAGCTGATACCATAATTTCAGTGAGTGGACAACAAGAGGATTCGTGGTGAAGCTGGAGATCTGTCCCGCCAGAGGTAATCTGGCACACAGCAAAGACACCAGGGAGGATTGACTCACCGACAGCTGCTCCAGTGTTACCCATGATGATGATAAATTATCATGGTCTTTTATCCAGTACAATAATGCCCTTATATTAGCTGCCCAGTAATAAAACAAAAGATTTGGGAGTGCTAAGCCTCCTGCGCTCCGCGGTCTTTGTAATACACTCTGTTTCAGCCTAGGTGGTTTTTGTTCCAAATGAAGGAGGAGATTTGACTATTTAGATTATTAAAAAATGACTTAGTTAAAAAAATTGGAAGACACTGAAAAAGATATACAAATTTAGGAAATATAGTCATCTTAATGATATTTAATCTACCACCCAGCGAAAGAGGCAAGGACTCCCACTTTGGTAAATGGTAAATGGCCTGTATTTATATAGCGCTTTACTAGTCCCTAAGGACCCCAAAGCGCTTTACATATCCAGTCATCCACCCATTCACGCACACATTCACACACTGGTGATGGCAAGCTACATTGTAGCCACAGCCGCCCTGGGGCGCACTGACAGAGGCGAGGCTGCCGGACACTGGCGCCACCGGGCCCTCTGACCACCACCAGTAGGCAACGGGTGAAGTGTCTTGCCCAAGGACACAACGACCGAGACTGTCCAAGCCGGGGCTCGAACCGGCAACCTTCCGATTACAAGGCGGAAGGTTGCCGGTTCCCAACTCTTGAGCCACGATCGCCCTTTCCAAAATCCTCTTTTAGCTTAGACAATAAAGGAAGATAATTAGTTTTATACAAGTCTCTATGGTTCTGCGTAATCCAAATGCCCAAGTATTGAACTTGTTATAGCTGAGTTTGAAAGGTGCTAAAATAGTTCCCCGGTTATTGTACCTAAAGGCATTGCCTCGCTTTTCCCGAAATTCACCTTATATCCGGAAATTGTCCCGAATTCCTTAAGTACATCTAAAAGTTTAGGAAGGCTATTTGAAGGGTTGGAAATAAACAAGAGCATGTCGTCGGCATAAAGAGAGACTTTATGCTCGACATCCCCACGACGTATTCCCTCTACCTCAACAGTGTCTCAGAGCAATAGCTAGCAGTTCAATTGCGATGGCAAAAAGGAGAGGTGACAAAGGGCACCCCTGTCGTGTGCCACGCTGAAGCTGAAAAAAGGGGGACAGATTGTTGGTCCGAATGGCCGCTACAGGGTCACAGTACAATACTTTTATCCAGGATACAAAATTACTCCCGAGGCCAAATTTTTCAAGCGTATGGAAAAGAAAGTCCCATCTCACCCGATCAAACGCTTTCTCAGCATCAAGTGAAATAACAGTTTCCAATACAGTACCTTTGACATGGCTATAGATTATATTTAATAAACGTCTAATATTAAAAAACGAGTACCTGTTTTTGATAAAGCCTGTCTAATCGGGTGAGATAATGGAGGGCAGCTGTTTCTCTAAACGGCAGGCCAACACTTTAGCAAGGATTTTGGTGTCCGTGTTCACCAAAGATATTGGACGGTATGAGCCACAATCTAAATGATCCTTATCCTTTTTTAGAATTAGGGAGATCACTGCTTGACGCATTGTTGGAGGCAAGGATTGTGAGAGGAAAGATTCTTCAAAAGTTGATTTTAACAATGGATTCAATTGGTTAGAAAACTTCTTAAAAAAAATCAGAAGGATACCCGTCGGGGCCAGGTGATTTTCCAGACTGCATACTCCATATGGCCATGTCAATTTCAGCATTAGAAATGGGCTCCTCCAAACTGGTGGCCGCATTGTCTCCTAAGGAAGGGATATCAAGTTTCTCAAAGAAATTTTCTAGTGCCAGGTCATCCTTAGCGGGGGGGAGCTGTATAAAGTCTGATAGTATTTAAAAAAAAAACTATTATTTATACCTTGGTTATCCGTGCACCTTATTCCCTGGTCATTCCGGATCTCAGGGATAGCTTGATTAGCTGTTCTTTGTCGTAGCTGATGAGCTAGCAGCTTGCCTGTTTTTTCTCCATGTTTATACGAGTAGCTACGCAACTTCGAAATTAGATACTCAGCCTGTTTTAAAGTCACCTTTTAAAGGTCAAGAGCCAAATTTGCAATTCATTTCAACAGTGAGCTTCATTTAAAAAAATCCAAATCTTGTAATACAATAATAAAGGCACCTCACTTCTGTATATAGAATTACTGTAAATTTTCAAAGCAAATGAAAAGATATTTTTCAGATTGAATATGAAATCTAACTAGCATAAAATGTGAGATATTTATTTATGAAGAACTGTCTCAAAAATTCTATTAAATAATTCTGGTAGCAGTCTAGTTAACACTATGGATGCCGCTGTCTTCAGGAATCACATGAACCAATGTTTACAAACAAGGCTTGTGAAGCTAGTTGGCTCATACATTATAATAAAATCTGTTAATTTTACTGCATAAACTACAGTTTGTATACAAACCCCCTTTGTCATGCATTCAGAGTATGTTGTTTACTGTTACATGCATGTTAGTGTGTTAAACATGTCTTTGGTGCCCTCGACCTTGCGTTGCTTGGTACAATTTAAGAACCCATGATGCAACATGTCACATAGCTTTCTTGAAAATAAACCCCACACTGTCAATCACAATCCCCAGGCTGGGGGGCGAGGTGGTTTATTCCTCCTCCGGCTCAACCACAGCTGTGCTTTGTAGCCATAATGACCAGTGTCACTGAGGAGGACTCAGAGACCAGAAGAGTAGACAGCTGAGTGAAAAAAGCCACTATATAATGTCATCAGTGTAGGGGTGTTAACAGAAGACAGATGTGTTTCTGGCTGCATCTGGCCACCATATGTACCTATAGCGTAAAGTTCTTTATCATTAAAATAAAAATGTGTGCAGTCTATAAGAGTCTAAAAGCAAAGCAACTTGAGCTTGTTTTGCTTCAGTTTTGAATCAATAAACAATATAAATCCAATATTTCATCCAGCTAGGTGATACTGGTCATCATCCAGCTCAATAATTAACAAAGCTGCTAGTAATGATTTGATGATTTATCGGTTATGAATATCTATCAAATTGCATTTTACCTTTTCTAACTCTTAACAATAAAAGGCTGGTACGGTGTGTTGTGTGTTTACATGGTAATATCACCAATGTGCAGTCACTTTTATGGACGAGTGGAGATTTACAGCTCACATCATGCTTTAAGAGTAAACAAAAGCCATTTGTGTTGATTCAATGAGCTAGGCACACAATCTGTATGAACTCACCATTTAGAAGGGGATTTATCAAAAGGTAAAATAAAGGCGAAATGTACCAGCAAATATTCATTTATTGTTCAAGATTTTCTTTTAGGAAATTAGGGTGACTTACACACACACGCACACACACGCACACACACACACGCACACACACACGCACGCGCGCGATCAAGATGTAAATACAATACAACAGCATTTGATAAACATTGGTTAGTTGTGCTCTATATTAATATATTACTGTAAGGTTTTGTTACGGCTGTGGCCATAAGAACACTGTGTGGGCTGTTTGTTCTGTGTCTCTTTACTGTGCTTAAGACTCTCTACAGGTACCTCCCCTAATGAAGAGTAGTGAGCTGATTGGACCATGGAACAGGTGACCACATTCAAAAAGCCGCTCTGACAGCTCCAGAGGGAGAGAGAGAGAGTGTGGAACGAGCGAGTAGCCTGACAGCCGTCGCAGTCCTGACCCTGGTTTTCCCAGCCTGCGTTTATCTTGTGTATTTGTGGGAGTGTGAATTGTAAGCTTAGGCACTCGTGGGCTGAAGCGGAAGGGGTGAGCTGCCTTTTCTTTTGGAATCGTTTTCTCCTGTTTTCTTGGTCAGGGAGCGAGGGATAGCTCTGTCATTTGTTTGTTCTTTTTTCTTTCTTAGGGTTTAGTTAGTCTTTTCTGGTGGGACTTAGTTGGTTTTGTTTATTATTTTGGCCTGGGCTCACCCCGGAGCTATGCTTCTTGTCCTTAAATAAAATCACTTTTTTTACTTACAACTGGTTTGGATGTTTGGCTTGGGAACCAGGGCGGGGATTTGGTCTCTCTCTCCTCCAACCTTATGTGCGTCCCTACCCGCCTAGACTAGGGGCGTAACATAAATGGGGGCTCGTCCCTTTTCGTTCGTGTGATTGGTTCGTTTCCTTTTTGCGTTTGTGGTGGGGGGGAAACGTCGTGCGCGAGTTTTGCGGCTCTGGAGTGCGCGGATGCGGTTGGGTGTCTGCGGTGTTGTGTTTTCCTTTTTCGCTTTGCTCGTGATGTCGTTTGACATGGATGATTTTGCGCAACGTCCCTCCATTGAAAAGTTGGAGCGGTGCACAAAAGCGGATTTGTTGGTAGTGGCTAACTTATTCAGGGTGGATGTTCCGTTGAATGCTAAGAAGGCGGAAATTAAACACTGTTTGGTGGAGAGACTGGTGGACAGGGGAGTGTTTGGGGGGCAGAAAACCTCGCCGAGTGGGTCTGGGAGTTTGGAGACGGCAGTGGGGGCGGAAGCTGCTGGGACCGTCCCGAAGCCTTCCAAGGGGCGGATGCCGTCGGGGGCGGAAGCTCCTGTCGCCATTCAGTCTCCTGTATTTGACCCGGCTGGCCAGGTTGGGGCGGGTTTGGTGACGGAGGATCTCAGGCTTGCCCTTCGCTTGAAGGAGGTGGAGTTGGCGGCTAAGGCTAAGGAAGTCGAGCTCATGCATCTCCGCATTCGAGCTATGGAGCTTGATCGTTCTCGAGCGAGTGACGCTGCTCCCGTTCCTGTAAGTACACTCCCCGACACTCCCACCATAGACCAGTTTAACGCTAGCAAACAGGTTGTTTTGGTACCTCCTTTTAGGGAAGGAGAGGTTGACTCATATTTCACTGCTTTTGAGCGCATCGCAACCACTTTAAAATGGCCAAAGGACGTCTGGAGTCTGTTGCTGCAATGCAAATTAATGGGAAGAGCGCAGGAGGTCTGTGCGAGTCTTTCTATTGCGGACAGCTTGGATTATGAGGTTGTCAAATCCACTATTTTGCGGGCTTATGAACTTGTCCCAGAGGCGTATCGACAGAAGTTTCGTGCCTGTCGCAAGTTTGATAGTCAAACGTTTGTGGAATTTGCACGTGAGAAAACTGTCTTATTTGACAAGTGGGTGGCTGCCAGTCACGCGGAGGATTTTACTCAGCTAAAGGAGTTGATCCTGCTGGAAGAGTTCAAGACATGTCTCCCTGAAAACATTGTCGTGTATCTTAATGAGCAGAAGGTGGGGTTACTGTCTAAAGCCGCGGTCCTTGCCGACGAGTTTGTGTTAACTCATCGTGCTGCACTTTCGACAGAGCACCGTGAGTACACTTCCTCACCTCGTCCTGTCAGAAGTTATAGGGTTTCCCCTAAGCGCCAGACACGTTCTGCTGCTATTCCTATGTCAGATCGCAAATGTTTTTATTGTCATGAAATCGGGCACCTCGTTGCTGCTTGCCCATCACTACAGCGCAGGGAGCAGGCCAACACGGTGAGGAAGCCGAAAAGTGTGGGTTTCGTTCGTTCTATGTCAGCTTCCACTTCACCTAGCAATGGAGTGGGAAGTGAAGGCTTTGATGAGAGCTACCGCCCTTTTGTGTCGGAGGGGTTTGTTTCGTTGAATGAAAAAGAGGAGGATCGGGTGCCGATCATGATTCTGCGTGACACTGGGGCCGCGCAGACTCTTATTTTGAAGGGTATTCTACCTTTTTCTGATGACTCTTTTTGTGGTTCGGATGCTCTTGTCTGGGGTGTAAAAATGGATGTACTGCGTGTGCCACTGCACAATGTGTTTCTTCAATCGCCGCTCGTTTCGGGTTCGGTACCGGTTGGCGTGCGCGACCAGTTGCCAGTGCCCGGAGTTGCGATGATTCTGGGGAATGATTTGGCTAACGGAAAAGTGTTTTCTACCCCGAGAGTGGTTGAGATACCGGTGCCTGATATTTCATTACCTAACCCTGTCGCTGAGGAGCATTCCTCCTCTGTTTTTCCTGCTTGCGCGGTAACTCGTGCGCATAGGCGCAAGTACGGTGACGTGGATTTATCTGATTCTTTTCTCTGTGCTGGTGGTGGTCCGGAGTCTGAATCTGAAACCCGTGTTCCACTGACGGGCGACTCTGAGGCGATGCTGCCTATTAGCCCATCAGTGACACCTCAACTGTCTTTGGAAATCAACAAAAAGGAGTTGGTTTCGGCACAGCAGAGTGACCCAACTCTTGTGAGTTGTTTTTCCGCGGCCAACTCTAGCGACCAGTACCCTCGTGTTTATAGTGTCGAGGATGACGTGTTGATGCGTACTTGGTATCCGCCTACAGCTGGTGATTTGGGTTGGAATGTGTTTAAACAGGTTCTGGTGCCTCAACAGTACCGACCCAAAGTTCTTGGTCTTGCCCATGACAGTTTTTCTGGACATTTAGGTATTAGGAAAACCTATCACCGCATTCTGCGTCAGTTCTTTTGGCCAGGATTGAAGAATGACGTCGCTCAGTATTGTCGTTCCTGTCACACCTGTCAGATTAGTGGTAAGCCTAACCAAGTCATTCCACCCGCTCCATTACACCCTATTCCAGTTTTAGGGGAACCTTTTGAACACATCCTCATCGACTGCGTTGGTCCGCTCCCTAAAACAAAATCGGGTCACCAGTACCTCTTGACTCTGATGTGTGTTGCTACCCGTTTTCCCGAGGCAATTCCGTTGCGCACCCTTAAGGTTAAACCAGTTGTTAAGGCATTGGTGAACTTTTTCTCTATCTTTGGTTTACCAAAAGCTGTTCAAACTGACCAAGGCTCTAATTTCATGTCTAGGATTTTTGCTCAGGTTTTGCAGTCACTTGGCATTAAACATCGGAAATCTAGTGCCTATCATCCGGAGTCGCAAGGTGCGCTCGAGCGGTTTCATCAGACATTGAAATCGATGATGCGGAAATTTTGCCTTGAGTCTCAAAAGGAGTGGGATGAGGGGTTGCCGCTGCTTCTTTTAGCAGTGAGAGAAAGTGTGCAGGAGTCGTTAGGAGTTAGCCCTGCTGAGCTGGTGTTCGGTCACACAGTGCGTGGCCCCTTGCGATTGCTTAAGGAGAACTTCCTGTCCGACACTGTTGCCCCTAAGGAAAATGTGTTAGACTATGTGAGCTCTTTCAGAGAGCGTTTGCATAAAGCGTGCGCAATTGCACGGGATGCTCTCAGTGCAACACAAGGTAGGATGAAGAGGAAGTTTGATGTGAAGGCTGTGCAGCGAAAATTTGAGGTTGGTGATAAAGTTTTAACACTTTTACCGGTCCCTGGATCTTCCCTCCAGGCCAAGTTCAGTGGTCCGTATACAGTGCAGGCGAAATTGAGTGACACGGATTATGTCATCGACACCCCAGAGCGAAGGAAAAAGTGCCGTGTGTGTCATATTAATATGATGAAGCCCTACTTTGCTGGTGGTGTGTCAACAGTTGCGACTGTGGGGGTGCCGGTTTCCGAAACTCGGTATGACCCAGTAGGTGACGATTTGGTTTTCGGTTGTGCTGTGGGCTGCGCACGACTTAGGAATTCTGAAATCCTACGTGATTTAAGGTCACATTTAACTGGGGTAGACGATGATGTCCGAAATGACGTGTGTCGGTTGATTGAAAATCATCCTAATCTTTTCTCGGACACTCCATCCTGTACCACCGTGTTGGAGCATGATATCGATGTGGGGGACCATCCTCCAATCAAACAGCATGCCTACCGGGTGAATCCCACTAAGCGTGCTCTTTTCCAGACAGAAGTCTCTTATCTGTTGGAGAATTGTCTTGCTGTCCCTAGCTCTAGTGCGTGGAGTTCCCCATGTCTCCTAGTGCCTAAAGCGGATAAGACCCCACGGTTTTGTACAGATTTTCGGAAGGTGAACAGTGTGACCAAGCCTGACTCCTATCCTCTGCCCAGAATGGAGGATTGTGTTGATAGGGTCGGTTCTGCGACCTTCGTTACCAAGCTGGACTTGTTAAAGGGCTATTGGCAAGTTCCCCTAACATCACGTGCGGCCGAAATCTCTGCTTTTGTTACTCCTGACCATTTTCTCCAGTACACTGTCATGCCTTTCGGGTTGCGCAACGCTCCCGCCACATTTCAACGGCTCATGAATATCGTGCTGGGCGGCGTCTGCAAGTGTGAAGTGTATTTGGATGACATTGTCGTCTATTCAGACACCTGGTCAGAGCATATGGAGACACTCACTGATGTGTTCCATCGCTTGGAAAGGGCATCCCTCACCCTCAACCTCGCCAAGTGTGATTTTGGTAAAGCCATGGTAACGTACTTAGGAAAGCAGGTGGGTCAGGGGCAAGTGCGCCCTATCTCGGCCAAAATCCAGGCCATACTGGATTTTCCTGCCCCTCAGACTAGGCGTGAGCTTCGCCGTTTCCTCGGCATGGTGGGCTACTACCGGAGTTTCTGTCAAAACTTCGCGGACGTGGTCGCACCTCTCACTAGCCTCACTAGTGTGTTGAGACCTTTTGTGTGGACCTCTGCGTGTCAGAGTGCGTTCCGGGCTGTTAAGACTCTCCTGTGCAGTGCGCCAGTGCTGGCCGCCCCTGATTTTGCACGCCCTTTTAAGTTGGAAGTGGACGCCAGTGCAAACGGGGCAGGTGCCGTATTGCTGCAGGAAGACCATCATGGTGTGGATCACCCAATCGGCTATTTCTCAAAGAAATTCAATGTCCATCAGCGAGGGTACAGCACGATTGAGAAAGAGGCCCTCTCTCTGCTGTTTGCATTGCAGCATTTCGAGGTGTATGTCGGTGGCAGTCCCTCGCCTGTGATTGTTTATACCGACCACAATCCCTTGGTATTCCTAATGCGGATGCGGAACTCGAACCAAAGGCTGATGAGGTGGTCCCTCCTGGTGCAGGACTTCAATTTGGAAATCCGTCATAAAAAGGGCACAGAGAATGTGTTAGCGGATGCCCTATCCCGTGTTTTCCCTTAAACATGACTGTCCAAAACATCTACAAAGGAGATGTCTTTGATTTTGGGAAGGGGGGTGTTACGGCTGTGGCCATAAGAACACTGTGTGGGCTGTTTGTTCTGTGTCTCTTTACTGTGCTTAAGACTCTCTACAGGTACCTCCCCTAATGAAGAGTAGTGAGCTGATTGGACCATGGAACAGGTGACCACATTCAAAAAGCCGCTCTGACAGCTCCAGAGGGAGAGAGAGAGAGTGTGGAACGAGCGAGTAGCCTGACAGCCGTCGCAGTCCTGACCCTGGTTTTCCCAGCCTGCGTTTGTTTATCTTGTGTATTTGTGGGAGTGTGAATTGTAAGCTTAGGCACTCGTGGGCTGAAGCGGAAGGGGTGAGCTGCCTTTTCTTTTGGAATCGTTTTCTCCTGTTTTCTTGGTCAGGGAGCGAGGGATAGCTCTGTCATTTGTTTGTTCTTTTTTCTTTCTTAGGGTTTAGTTAGTCTTTTCTGGTGGGACTTAGTTGGTTTTGTTTATTATTTTGGCCTGGGCTCACCCCGGAGCTATGCTTCTTGTCCTTAAATAAAATCACTTTTTTTACTTACAACTGGTTTGGATGTTTGGCTTGGGAACCAGGGCGGGGATTTGGTCTCTCTCTCCTCCAACCTTATGTGCGTCCCTACCCGCCTAGACTAGGGGCGTAACAGTTTACCTTAAATTGCACTTCCAGCCTCAGTTGAATTAGAATATTGGACACATTGTTTGAACTAACACACTGCATTTGTTTTGTGCAAATGTTACTAATGTGACTAATGACAAAAAAAATATCTTTTTAATCCTTGAAACTTATTAAAAGTAGCACGAGTTTAAAAACTAAACTCCTCAGTAACAAAACACCAATGGAACTAGCAAACAAATTAATCTAATTAACAGATTACTAAAAAAAGAAGTCTTCTCATTCTATTTGATTCATTGCTTCACTTTAAGCCGTCAACAAATTTAAGCTAATTTCATCATTAACAACGTGCAGGGTGACCTCATTTCTTTTACTGTGTTTGTGAGGGAGTAAAATAACGGCTCGGCTGCCAAACACCTCTTCAGCAAAACAGACAGTGAATGAAACAACCACCCAACAACACAACAGACCTTGGTCCGTCTAATCTTAATTCTTTGCCAACCCTGCTGTACTGGGATCTGATCCAAAGAAGAGGAAATGACGCAAGAGTACATAGTGAGAAACCTGTCCTCAGAATACCATCTCTGTCTCACAAATGCAGCTTATAGATGGCAATGTATACTGCCGATTTGTCTCAAAACACTATAGCACAAATATTAAATATAAATAAATATATTCTGATTGGGATAATAAAATTAGAGATGCATAAAATTGAGACAGATGGCTGCTTAAAAAAAGTGGGCTCCATGATACAGTATGCCAATGAGGCACAACATTATGACCCTGTCTGCCTAACAGGTTTTTAATAGTGTAAGTATTTAACTTGATATATCTCTAACACTAGTGATGTTATTTTGGCCAGTACCTCCTGTATTTATACACTGATATTGTGTGTGTGTGTGTGTGTGTGTGTGTGTGTGTGTGTGTGTGTGTGTGTGTGTGTGTGTGTGTGTGTATATATATATATATATATATATATATATATATATATATATATATATATATATATATATATATATATATATATATATATATATATATATATATATATATATATATATATATATATATTTTTTTTTTTTTTTTTTTTTTTTTTTTAATTTATTTATTTATGTTATTTTTTTTTAAAAAATAAGAAAAAAAAGTCCTGAATTTCCATTTGCCCCCCAAATGTTTTGGTGAAAACTAATGTAACCATAGACCACTACCTAATACATTGTTCTCTTTTCTCTTTGCGAGAGTAGAGATAAGGGAGGATAAGGGACCCTCTAGTGGTCTTTTCAGTGAGTGCACGCATGAAGTCCGATCACAAAGTTCAGTGACCATTGAAAAAAAAGAATGCACGATTTACATTTGGCCAGTATCTACTTCAAGGTCACCTCCTTGTTCACTTCTTGGCTCCTTCCAGTGGTGCTGCCATCTTCAGACATCTCCTTTAAAGTCCCATTCTGATTACTCTCACTTATACATCTGCTATGTGTACTGGATCCTGTGTGCTATGTAAAAATCACAACCATTCAACTAACTTAAACACAAAGCAAGACTGCAAGTTGACAAAAAGTCATATCGGTCATGTGACGGGTGAAGATTGCGTTGGCAGCCAAAAATTGCCACCTTTTCAATGCACAATGAAGAGTGACATGGGCCACAGTACAAGTAGTTTGAAATGAATGACCTCTAGAATTATACAATGATCATCTTACCATGAGGGGAAAAATTCATAGCAACCCGAAAAATAGTAAGAAATAGACGCTTTCGTACTTTAACACTGTGGACCTGTCTACCTAAAACTGCTATTTGGGTGGTAGTTAGAGACCCAGCTCTCATCACAAGGTTCACAAAGAAACAACCGGAGAATCTTGTGAAGTGGCAGTCATTTCAGAAATGTTTACATGAAGAGTTTTATACAGTAGGAACAAATATGACTGATTAACTGTAAGACTTGGTGGTTTTGCACAGTGCCAAGACATCAACAGCAAATCCTTAGATCCATTTAGTTACATGATGGCAGCTCCATAGATCTCTGTTGCTTGTACTTGGCATGTTCCTCAGTGAACCACTATCTGCAGGCAACTCCAATCTTGATTAGGATCATCTCAAACTTTCTTATTTCAAAGATTATTTGACTTGGTCACTGGAGATTAAAAATTTGCTTTTTAAACCTTAAAAAGGTCTTGTTTTCACATCCCAATTTGTCAATGTTCGCTGAATATGAATATTTAAAAGGATATTCCATACCTTAACAGCCATTAATGTTTATTAATAGACACCTAATATTTCCTAACACCTCTAGTTAAATCATGTTATTTGAAGACCTGGATGGATAGTAAATTTAAAAACCATCAGCTTTTATGGATGGAACAAACACCCCCATTTATGCAGAGCCTGCAAACACAGACACATTAAAAATAAATAAATAAATAAAAATTAATGTAAATATAGTCTCTCTGTATCATAAATGCTTTCCTCCCTCTGTGCATCCAACCCAGTTTAACGACCCCCTTTTTACTAATTGCTCAGAGTATCATTTTTTGCCATATATGCTTTTATCCAGATTGCGGAAAACCAGCATTTCAATTAATTTCCCTTCAGTCAATAAACATTATCTCTATTGACAGCATGCTCCTTGTTTGGATCCTGCTACCTCCTCCTTTCCCTGACAGTACTTTTCCTCTCTCCTCTCTTGCTTCCTATTCTCCTTGTCCCGCTCCTTAAAGCAGCCATGACTGTCTGTCTTTCTCTCATTCGTGCTGCTTGAGGCCATTAAAACAGTAGGAAGGAAATAATTCCATTTCAAGAGGCATATCTCATGAGATAACAGCCGCTTGCCCCCTCAAACACCTTATCCCTGTCATCCTCACACCTCTGCCTTTCTCATTCTGGTCAAATGTACGGACCACCTGCCACATTCATTTGCACAGACCACTACACCGCTGCACCACAGAAGAACACAACCAGAAAAACCAACATCAATACAAACACACAGCATAAATGCAGCAAATTCAGAGCTGCTGGATCAAGAGCATACGGTGACAGTAAGGAACACAAACACAAATACACACAGGATCAGACGTACCGTGAGCACATGTTCCCCTTCGTTCTGTTCATCCATTTAGACTAAAACATCCACAAAGCAAAGGCACCAGGGATGTTCACCAGTTCCTTCTGTCTGACGTTATCTACGCTATAGAAGGAGCTACGCGCGGCGGTGTCGCACTCGTCTGTTCCCTCTTCCTCGGCTCATCTCTTTATACAGACAGAGGAAGGGAGAGAGGGAGCGAGCTGCTTCAGAACACACAGTGCTCTGCTCTACCCTGTCAGCCCGCTCTTTGCACAGCAGCCAATCCCACCATGCCTCTATGAATATTTTATTTGCCCAGCCAAGAGCTTAAAAACACACTCACACACCATCACACAGAGGACACATACACACAGTTCGAGGACATACAAATGCTCACCCGCTGAGGTATTCAGGTCACAAATTAGGAGACACCACCAACACAGATAAATAGAAACAAGCACACGTGTGGGCTCGGCATTCCTCACTGGGTGCAACGGACTGAAAAAGGGCAAACTGCTGTGTATTCAAATCATCGAGATTCCAAATGCCTTTGACATTCAAAATCCTTATCATAGCTTCAAGGTTGGTCATGTTTTTCAACAACCTGTAATTTAGCAAGGAACTGTGACCCATTTGTTCCTTGTATATAACAAACGTGCTTATGATCAGGGCAAAAGACCATAATTCTGAAACCTGAGCAGCAATAAAAGGGTCTATTTTTTAATTCAAGGAAGCCCCCAGGATCCCTATCCACACCAGAGATACCCTATTAAAAGTTTAAACTAGACTAACCAGAAAACCATAATGGCAAAGTGAAGCCAAACTTAAAATTAAATTATGTATCATAAAAAGGGATTTAAAGTACACATGAAAGCAAATAGAAAGAGTGACATCTAATGGCTGAACCTACACTGAGTTGATGTTAAGGGAAATGAGAACATGAGATTTTGCAAAATTGAACTCACAGCAACATCCAGCAGTGTCACGCAGCATAATCGTTTTTAGGAGAGGCATAAGCTTAAAATCTTTCAACAAGTAACATATATTCTTATATTAGAGTTGCCATAATTATTTAACTGTTTGGTACCTGCGAAAGACAAAAAGAAAAACACCCACCAGTTCCCAGTTCTTGAGGAAATATAAACAGCACATTTATGACATTTAGGTCTCCTGTTCAATTTATTTTTAAGGTAAACACCTAATTAGCCAATTATATAGCAGCAGGTCAATGCATTTAAGAATATAGGCATGAAGATGTGGTCTAGATGTAGAGCATCAGAACGGGGAAGAAAGGTCATTTAAGTGACTTTGAACGTGGCATGATTGTTGGTGACATTCTGAGCTGAGCATTTTCAGAAGCTGCTAATCTGCTGGGATCTTCCTTCACAACCATTTCTAAAGGTTAACAGGTAGTGATCGTAGAAAAGAAAATATCCAGTGAGCGAGCTGACAATTATTTGTTCATGGCAGAGGTCAGACAAGAGTGGCCAGGTTGCTTTGAGGTGATAGGAAGACAAAGTAACTCAAATAACCACTCCACTCATTACAACCAAGGTGTGCAGAATAGCATTTCTGTTAAAACTTGAGGCAGATGGGAAGAAGGCAGCAGAAGACCACACAACAACTAAGAACAGGAAACTGAGGCTTCACAGTTCAGATGGGCTTACAAAAGCTTAACAATAGAAGATGTGAAAAACTTACTGACATCTAGATGGCAGGTCAACAGATCAGGCTGCTGCTGTTAGTGTAATGGCCTGGTTATATTTTCTTGGCACATTTTGAGCCCCTTAAAAGGTGGTCAGTTAGTAGTAAACACAACAGCCTACCTGAGCATTTTAGTTAACTATGTCCATTCCTTTTTTGCCACAGTGTACCCATCGTCCGATTGCTGCTCCCAGGAGGATAACTCACCATGTCACAAATCAAACGATCTTAAACTTATTTCTTGAACATAATGAGTTCACTGTACTCAAATGGCCTCCACAGTCATGAGATCTCAATCCAAGAGAGCACAGAAGAGGTGTAACAGGAGATTCAAATCATGGAAATTCTCTGAGGAATCTGTGTTTTCAGCATCTGATTGAATCTGTGCCACAAAGAATTAAAGGTGTACCTAATAAATTCTCCAGCTGTATTTGTCATTTCTGTGTCACATGTTAAATGTTGAACATTTCTGCCTGTCATGGCATTGCTTTCTACGCCCATGTCAGCTTTACAACTGTTAGGAGTTGACTGGTCACTCTATTAATCACTTATCTCACTGAATTAAGAAAAAATAGCTTCTTACTCTTTTCAAGTGTGAGAACATGTTTTTGTTTTGTTTTTTTCAATTCTATTCAAATGCATAAAATTATCATATAAAACAGTTACTTTCCTTGCTAGAAAGTTCAAGAAAAATGTCGAGGAGACATTCAAGACAGCCTGCCCAACTTTCATTTTTGTGTTCCTGTTCACCCTAGATTAGATTGCCAGCCAACAGTAAATGGAGGGGTGCCTATATACTGCTTTTCTCCTGGAACTGGGGACTAAAATCACTTTTTACTACAAGCCTCATTTACCCAGTAACATACAGTTTTCAGTGCTTAAAATGCTGTTTTTTTGTGTCAGTTTAAAAACACAAAATGTGAAAGAATTTGATTTTCTACTACAGATAAATGCAAAAGGAATCAATTAATTCCTATGCTAATCAAGACTACAAAGTCTAAGCATACTGCTTACTAAAAGAGAAAAGTAAATTAAAAAAAATCAAATCCCCACACTGACTAAATCAAAGGAATATTTGGGACTGTTTTTCTTGGAAATCTTCAGGTTTACTATCCATTAAAATTATTCATTTTCCTGTCGGTTTGTTATGGAATCACCTAATTTCTTTAAGCTTTTCTATGATTTCTGCTTCTAAGAAAGAAAGAACCTCTGAGACACAGCATTTACTCAACCCAGGGTAGTGCTGGATCAGGAAGCTTAGCTGGATCAAGCTGATCTAAGAGCCAATTTTAGACCAGTCTACCACTCAAGACCAGTGGAACAAGTCTTTGTGATCCTGACCCAAGCAGGCAATTCTTTTTTTCTTTCATTCTTCATTCTATCCTTCCTTTCTTTCTCAAATCCTTCTAACTATAACAGGATGGCAAACAGGGTGCTTGGTCTGAAACATTATTTAGGTGGACTGTACAAGTAAAATCTACATGAATGCCACGACCCAAGGTTTCCAAGCAGAACACTGCATTACAATAGATCTAACAGGTGATCATTATTAATAACTTCATCTATCAGTAGTTTTGAAGTTGATCAGTGCAGTCAATAAACAAAAACAGAAATCGGGGTGGTAATAATAGCACATTTGGATTTATTAGGCCCAATATTCAAAATGGACGAGATACAAAAAAGGGAAACCCCAATGGTCTAAGTTTAGTTTGTAGACAATTTGTGGTTGATGTTTTTGTGTTGTTGTTTTTTTTCCTCAATAAATATGTTTATACACTTCAAGACATTTAAACTATCCATCCATCCATCCATTCGCTTCCGCTTATCCTTTTTCATGGTCGCGGGGGGCGCTGGAGCCTATCCCAGCTGTCATAGGGCGAGAGGCGGGGTACACCCTGGACAGGTCGCCAGTCTGTCGCAGGGCCAACATACAGGGACAGACAACCATTCGCACTCACTTTCATTCGCACATTCACACCTAGTGACAATTTGGGTTAACCAATTAACCTATCCCCACTAAGTGCATGTCTTTGGACGGTGGGAGGAAGCCGGAGTACCCGGAGGGAACCCACGCAAACACGGGGAGAACATGCAAACTCCACACAGAAAGACCCCAGCCTGATGTTGGAATTGAACTCAGGACCTTCTTGCTGTGCGGCAACAGTGCTAACCACCGTGCCACCGTGCTGCCATACATTTAAACTATTGGTATAGTATTTATAGCTCTGCTATGATACAAAGGACTTACAGCAAGAGATCCTCTGTTTAAATCCACCAGCTGTGTAGAGTTTGCATGCTCTCTACAGGTATTCTGGCTTCTTCTCACAGTCCAAAACCATGCATGAGTTATTTTAATTTGGCAGCCCTAAATAGGCCATAGGTGTGAATAGGGCTGCCACAAACTATTATTTTGATAGTCGACTAATCACCGATTATTTTTGAGATTAGTCGACTAATCAGATCACGCATCCATTGGACGTAAAACGTACAGCTTATTGCACCAGCACGCATCTGCCCTTATATAACTATCATTAGCTTACAGCTTGAAGTGTTTAAGGTATGTGCTAATTAAAAATAAAGACAAGTTTGGGGCGACCATGGCTCAGGGGGTTGGGAAGCGTATCTGTAACCGGAAGGTGCCGGTTCGATCCCCGGGCTCTCTGTCCTGGTCGTTGTGTCCTTAGGCAAGACTCTTTACCCTACTGGTGATGGCCAGAGGGGCCGTTGGCGCGATATGGCAGCCTCGCTTCTGTCAGTCTGCCCCAGGGCAGCTGTGGCTACAACCGTAGCTTGCCTCCACCAGTGTGTGAATGTGAGAGTGAATGAATAGTGGCATTGTAAAGCACTTTGAGTGCCTTGAAAAGCGCTATATAAATCCAATCCATTATTATTATTAAGTTGATAGTTTATTAAATTTTAATGACATTTGCAGATTGTTTCGGTGGAGTTTAATAAACTCTGCTCCTTGCTATCTAAAATATAGCAGGACACCGGAGTATATTCTCGAACATCTCACACTTCTGAAAATCAGTTGTCTGCTTGACGTTTATTCAGCTGTGTAAAAACTATAACTTTATTTCTCAGCCAAACCGATTTACTCAGGAACAAATGAAATACTAAAAAAAGCCAAACAATAACATTTTTAAGTTATCTAAGTGACTTATATTACATGTTTAACCTGAGTAGTGAAAGACAGCGGTGGGTTTGAAAACAATTAGCCGGGAGTCTGGTGTTCTCGGGCTCTAGTGAGCCTTGCCCCCGGCTAGCTATCAAGCTGGTGAGTAACAGACGTCTCCAAAAACGTCGGAGCGCTTTTGAAAATATGTGGTGTCTTGATAAACTGAGCAGATATTTGAGGTTTACACAGCTACATTCTCGCCTGAAAATAGGTTAAACTTTATTTTGTGACCCAGAAAGAATAATAAGAGTAATATTAAAACTAACTAGCTGTCGCCATTGTTGACAAGTACGCTGCACCGCGCTATGAATTCTGGGACACAGCTTCTTCTTCTTCTTCGGGATTTAACGGCAGCTGGCATCCTTGTACATGCAGTGCTGCCATCTCCTGTTTCAGTCCATTATTACACTCTTAAATCCTACTACTTATTCCTGCAGCTTTTGGGATCTTACAAAGCTTCAAACGATGCGTCGACTATTAAATTAGTCGTCAATGATTTTAATAGTCGACGTAATCGTGTCTAGACGACTAATCGTGGCAGCCCTAGGTGTGAATGTGAGTGTGAATGATTATCTATCCTGAGATATCCTCCCTGTGATAGACTAACTGGCAACCTGTCCTTTAGGGCTGGGCCATATCATACCGTTCATGGTAATACCGGTATAATGTTGGGCAACGATAAGAAAATTAAATATTGCGATAGAATATGGGTAAAACGCGCATGCGCAGTGCCTTTGTTTTCATATGCACATGGCGGAAAAAGGCATGGTGGCGACGAAGAATGAGAAGGGCGAAAGCGGATCATTGAATGAAACAGATGAACCGAATTGGTTTGTAAAAATGCTGCAAGTTCAGTGGTTTGGAACTGGTTTAGCTTTTGTCTGTCAGATACACAACAAAGCACTATTTTTGGTAGAGCATGCTAGTGGGCCGTCATTATTACCATGTTAATGAATTAATACGGCACACTTAACTCATTCACTACCAGCCATTGGCAGTGAATGAGTTAAACCCATTGACTCATTCACTGCCATTGACGGCTATAGACGTCAATGGCAGTGAATGAGTTAAAATCAATCCTTTGATTTTTCTGAAAATCGACAGTGCCCTTTATAATCCCGTGTGCCTTATGTATGAATTCTGGTTGTGTTTACTGACCTCGAAACGATTTTATGTCGTACACGGCACTCGAAAATCTGTCAAATGTTTTAGTACGACTTTACTAAGCTACGAACCCGCACCGCTTGATGGATTGTCGGAGCATTACGGCTACCGTAGGCAGGAGCCTCACGGAGTGATACGTACTGTGCTTCAACATAATATTACTGTATTGTGTGTGTATAACCTCTTTTTAAGTTTTGTGGATATTATACATGGTTATGCTGAGGATATGTCGGCCAATTTCCATTGGAAATGCCTTTTGGTTAAACTGTCAGCGAGGAATTTGCATTTGCACTGTTAAATTTTTATATAACTTTAATGGAAAAAACAGCTGCTTGTTTAAGTGAAAATACATTGATGGTGTTTTTTGCACTAATAAAGTTGTGGAGTTGTAAAGTATTTTGTCTAGTGTCAATTATATCGTCAGTTATATCGTTATCGCAAATTTTCAAATGTATATCGTGATAAATATTTTTGGTCACATCGCCCTGCTCTACTGTCCAGGGTGTACCACATCTTTCACCCAATGACAGGTGAAATAGACTCAAGGCTATATACTCATGATAAAGATCAAACATGCAAAATATAGCCAAGCATAAAATTATTCTGCCATAAAAATAAAAACATTCTCTAGCACTGAGGCTGGTCAATTAAACATGAAGTAAAACCCATGCAAAGGCCTCCCTATAAATACCACAAACACTGCCTGAGAAGAAACTAGCTTATCAGCAGAATATATTACGACACCAACTGTCTGCCATCTAAAATCCAGTTTTGTGATCCCTTCCCAGACGCCTTAACGCCCACTCACATCCTGGGCCTTTTGACCTTAGTAAATCACATGATAGGGTGAGGCTAGGTTTCACAATGGGTTCACCCGAAACCTTGACTGATTGTGACCCGCACCTGTTTTCACACCTTGGCTCATGTGATTAGGTAGAGGATCAATGGGACACTCCCATAGGCCTTAAAATCTGGAACTCTCCCCTGATTGCTCTTAGAACTGAAGAAGCTTCTCAGATGAGAGGTGAAATGTTTTAAGGAAACTTGGAGAAGTCCAGACGCTTTTCTTTCCAAGATCCTTAGACGTTAGCCTAGCAAACGTAAGTTCAATTGGTTCAACCAAAAAAAACCATCCAACACTGGACAGACTTAGCACGACAAAGCTACCTCCTCATTCAGAGGAAGCTAATGGCTAAGTCACACAAGTAATAATAGGACAGCAAACTCCTTACAAAGAAACAATTTCAACTTGTGCTGACTGAAGTTTGATGGTATTACACACTTTTTGCTGTTTTATCAGAAGTAGAATGCATGTAATTTAGGGCTGCCACAAACGATTATTTTGATAGTCGACTAGTCACCGATTATTTTTGCGATTAGTCGACTAATCAGATCATCCATTGGACATACAGCTTATTGCACCAGCAGCATCTGCTCTTATATAACTATCATTAGCTTACAGCTTTAAGTGTTTAAGGTATGTGCTAACTAAAAATAAAGACAAGATGACAGTTTATTAAATTTTAATGAAATCTGCAGATTGTTGTGGTTTAATAAACTCCTTGCTATCTAAAATATAACAGGACACCGGAGTAAATTCTTGAGCATCTCACACTTCTGATAATCAGCTGTCTGCTTGACGTTTATTCAGCTGTGTAAAAACTTTAATCTCAGCCAAACCGATTTACTCAGGAACAAATAAAATACTAAAAAAAAGCCAAACAATAACATTTTGAAGTTATCTAAGTGACTTATATATATATTTAACCTGAGTAGCGAAAGACGGCGGTGGGTTTGAAAACGATTTGCCGGGAGTCCGGTGTTCTCACGGCTCTAGTTAGCCTAGCCTAGCCTCCGGCTAGCTATCGAGCTAGTGGGTAACAGACGTCTCTGAAAACGTCGGAGCACTTTTGAAAATATGTGGTGTCTTGATAAACTGAGCAGATATTTGAGGTTTACACAGCTACATTCTCGCCTGAAAATATGTTAAACATTTATTTTGTGACCCAGAAAGAATAATAAGAGTAAAATCAACTAGCTGCCACCATTGTTGGAAACTGAGCTGGGCCGCGCTATGAATTCTGGGACACAGCTTCTTCTTCTTCGGGGTTTAACGGCAGTTGGCATCCTTGTACATGCAGTGCTGCCATCTTCTGTTTCAGTCCGTTATTACACTCTTAAATCCTGCTACTTATTCCTGCGTCTTTCAGGATCTTACAAAGCTTCAAACGACACGTCGACTATTAAATCAGTCGTCGACGATTTTGATAGTCGACGTAATCGTGACTAGTCGACTAATCGTGGCAGCCCTAATGTAATTGCCAACTTGACCGTATTCAATCACACCGATGTCAGACTGGTAGCAGACTGGCTGTCCTAAGGCAACATTTATGGCTGGTTTTAGTGACAGTGTTTGCATGCAGGACAATCTCTCTTTTCAGTAAAAGTAAATAAATAACTGAAGTGAGACGAACTCATCCAATTGGATAAAACATACTGACAAAGTCTAACTTTGAAGACATAATTTGCAGTTTAAAAAAAAAAAAAGTTGATTGCAGTATATATTACTTCAATAACCCTCATATTGCAAAATGTTTAAAATTAGCAATAATATCGTATCCTGAGTGAAGCATTGTGATAGCATCATATCGTGGGGTGTCTTGTTATTCCCAAGTCTACTGTATATGACAAACTCAAGAGAATAATGACCGCTCTGTGCCAGAACATAGAATGTGTGCATACTTTGCGGGACTCTAACAGCAAGTCGTTTTAAATTAACAAGAGCCAGGGCCAAACTAAACAATTGCTAAGTCTTCAGTCGCAGTTAAATGAGATTATCACTGCTTAAGCACATTTCAATAAGCCTCCCAACAATAGCAGGGGTCAAACAGCAAGCCTGATAATACCATGAGCAGCTTGTTGAAACAGATTCATGCATTTAATCATACAGATGGTAGCTGAACCGAACACACTGCCCGACTCAAAGCTCACCAATGGTATGTTCTTGAGATTGGTCATGTAAATATGTAAGCACACAAAGGGGCCTAGTGTCAGAGCACATTCTGACCTCCGTGTCTAGGAAAGAAGTGCGCATATAGCTGAAAAGTCATTCTCACTGTACGGCTAGTGTGGTTGAGCTTCCTCACTTGCACGCACACTTTCTCACGCGCACAAACATGCATGCCACATAAAGACAGAAGTGGGACCCTACACCAGCCATGACGTCAGTCACCCTGCCTGCATTTTAAACTTAGCTCTTTTTGGGAGGGGGTCTTGAAAGCAGCACTGTGTGTTTGATGCGCTTATCATCCTCCTATCTTTAACACCAACAGATGTGCGACTTTAGCTTGTTCTCGCCCACAACTGCGTTTAAACATCAAATAGTCGAGAGGTGGTCCTGACTCTTTTGACGCTGTGCATTTTTTTCCTTTCACTTACGTGTTTATTTTTTCCTGTCGAGCTGCACCTTTACAGTAAGCTTTAGCAGCATTTCCTGACACGGAAACATCACAGCAGAAAGCGGCTTTCTATTCTGGGGGCATTTGATATGCAAACGAGGTTTTATTTCTGTAGACGTGCTAGCGGCAGATGTCCTCGCTTGCGGAGCTGGGGCACATAGCTTCATTTTAACGGGCAGGTTAACTTGTTGAACGTGAGAAGAAAAATGCACAACTGCCTGTACAGTCACCCGTCATCAATTACAAGCATGATAAAGTAGCCTTATGCTTGTAACCATATAAATATTCTGTTTCATAAAGTAAGCCACTTTGGCAACAAAGTAACTGATTTAGTCAATTTTTTTATATCATTTGTTCTTAATAACGGTAATAAGTTAACCGAGCAGGCCAATTAAGTCAAAGCAAACCAATTCCAGCTATGCGAATAACCGGGATGGTAAATAACTTTCTAAGAGAACCTGCAGCTTCGGCATGTGACACAAATAGAAAGCCGGCTAACAATAGCATTCGCCGGATGGTGCCTCACTGACTCCCACGCATCCCTGATACTTGTAGCGCTACCTGGCAAACGAGGGGCAAATACGTACAAAAGAGCCGCACAGTTACAACGGACGTCTGGGTCGTGCTGTGCGGGTACTCACTGCTCTCAACAGGGGCCTCATTTGTTCCGAAGGACAGTCCATTTTCACCTGGTTAGTGTTTTCTGATAGTTGCGGTAAGTGGGAGCCTTTGCAGTTTTCCTACGAACTGGGTAAGAAACGCCTCTGAAGTGATCGACAGCGACGTGACTTTCAACGCCCGGCATTCTCGACCAATTAAAATCCAAAAGGAAACAACAAGGGTGGGGTCTACTCCTCTGACGCGTGAAGTCCCAAACGGACCTTTTCTTATGTTTTACCTCGTCAACCCTGCTGGAGAGTAGAGGATGATTATACTCAGAATTAGACTTAATAAGGGCACTGAAAGACAGGAGAGAGAAACTGACACAGTATAAGTCAAGCAGCCCATATTTGATTGGTTAAAAGGTGAGATGGATCCATTTCACATTTGACATTTTCTTTTGTACTGGGTCTAAGTTGGACAAACAAAAAATATGTAAAGTAAATTCAGTTGTATTGTTGTATTATATACATGATTATATTTAAATTATATTTCTTCCAAATTTAAAGTGTTTTTTCCTTTTGTTATATATTGTTATTTTTATAGGTTATGCTATACACTTTGCCGCTTTAATAATGTGAATTTCCTAATTATGAATCAGGCTTATCTTACTACTATCTTATCTAATAGAAAAAAACATTCAAAGAAATAGTGTTTGAAGTGCACGCTGATTTATAAAACTAAACATGCTTGGGAAAACACAAAGTCAAACAGTTTCATCATCACCTGTATGTTTCTGGTCATTCTAAAAGTAAAAGAATATAAAGGGATAAGAACAAGCCGATATTTTTCTGATTAAATAACGTAAGCTCAGGCTTCTAAAACCATTAATCTGTAACAATCATGTAGTAAAGACTAAGAAAAAGTTTAAATCTGTACCATCCTCTTACATATAAAATTTGACTGTGTGTTTTGAGCGAGGGATGCAGCCTTCTCCGGGCTAGCCAGGGAATTTCACATGGAGCCAGTGAAGTTCCTGAAGGACAGAGGTGATGTGTTGGTGGTGTCAAGACACTGGGTCTGTGACCCAGTATTTTGAGTTTATTTTGTCTGTCTGATTTCTTGTGATGTATTAGAGTAATGGTAAGTTCTAGTGTTATTATTACAATGTCTTAATTAGGTTTTGTTTAAAGTTTCATCCATGCTCCCTTGTTTATGTATCCTTTTGATTCCTGTGTAAGTCTCTTGTCCCCCATGTATGATTTTTAGTTATGTCTGTCCCTTGTTCCCCTTATCTGTTTCCATGTTCCTCTCCTTGTCTATCATTCCGTGTCCCCAGTCTGTTATGTGTTTCATGTCTCCGTTTTCCATGTCATATCGTCAATCTTGTGTTGTCATAGTCTTCCTCTCTTTATGTTTCCTATTTTATTTTGACAGTCTTGTGTTTCTGTGTTCAGTGTGTTTTGCTTTCTCTGTGGCGCCATGTTCATTTGTGTCAGCTGTGTTCCCCATGTGTTTCCACTTCCCTCATTAACGTTCTGTGTATTTAAGTTCTCTGTCTTCCTTTGTTTTGTGTCAGGTTGTCTGTAGAGTTCTGTCCTCGTGTTGAGTTTTTTAAAATCATGTTCAAGGTTTTGTTATTTGTCCCTTGTGTTTAGAATTTAGTTTTCCAATAGTGTTCATCTATCTTTTGGTTTCTGTCTTTTCCCAGCCAAAAATAAACGGCTCACCCTTTGTTAAATTATAGTTTTGTTCCAAGTGTCTGCATTTTGGTTCTCCTCCTCCCTCCACACGGTCTGCCCGTACAACCCATGACAGGTGGGAGGGGGTTCTGGTAATAATGCAAGCAACTGAGTTTTGAACCAATTGAAGCTTATGGAGGGATTTTTGGGGAAGACCATGTAAAAGAGAATTACAGTAGTCAATGCAGGAGGTAACGAGGCTATGAACAAGACTGGACGCAAACTGGATGGAAAGAAAAGGAAGTAATCTTCAGGGATGACACCAAGGCTCTTAACCTTAAATGATTTGATGGAGTGAGAGACAGTGTCAAAGGCTGAACTCCGATCCAAAAGGACGAGAATGTTGAGAAGAGCCAGTTCTGAGTAGAAGATCATCAGTGACTTTAAATAAAGTGGTTTCTGTGCTGTCAGTGACATCAGTGGAAGATTGAAATCTCTCGTATATATTATTATGAACCAGGTGTAAATGAAGTTGAGCTGCGACTTTTCAAGTATTTTAGAAATAAAGGGTTGATTGTTAAACAGATGAAGGTTGTTAGGATCTAAGGCAGGTTTTTTCAGTATAGGAGTGACTGAAGCAATCTTGAATAAAGAAGGAACAATACCGGTGATGAGTGGGAGTAAGGAAGACAGGCAAGATTTCAACAGTCCTGTAGGCATAGGTTCAATGTAGCGGGCTTCGATTTACATATGGACATGGAAATATCAGCTATATCAGGAACATGAAAGGTGGAAAGGGGCTCAAATTGGAGAAGAGGTTCTGAAGAGGGGGTAGAAACAGCATTCGAACTGAGTTGCTGGTGAATGTTATTAATTTTCCTATTGAAGAACAGCATCAAGGAGTTACAGGTTTCAGATGAATAGAAGTGTGGCGATAAAGTGTCAGGGGGTTGAAATGTAAGTAATGCGATTACTTAAAACCCATTGCTGTTTCTTGAAACTGTAGTTATATCTGCACCAGTGATTTAGTAAGAACCGGTTGGCTGAATCATCCAAACATCTACAGAGAGACTGTCTTTTTTTAAATAATTTTTATCTTTAGCAAGTTCAGTACAGGTAGAGACAGATACGCTTAGATCACTGTATTAATTTAAACCTTCTTTATGTTTTATAATGATTCATGCACAGGTGTAGTTCACATCCTTGCAGGTTCAGCTGAGCTGTGTCTGCCAGTTAGCAGAGTCCTTTCTTTGCAGAGCTTGTATTTTCCTCCCTGTGCCTGCATGGATTGTCTCCAGTCACACCGATGTCCTCCTATAGTCCAAAGACATGCATGTAAAGTAAACTAGTGATTTTAATTTGGCTCTAAGTGTGAATGTCAGCATGAAGGAGGAAAGAGGAGGTCTGAAATGCTGACTTTTTTTTTTGCCCTCCAGACTAATCTTAAGATCATGCCACCTCAGCTTCAGCAGCACAGCTTGGACGAGAATGATTCCTGAAAATCATCCCTGCCAAAAAAGTTAAACACAGAAATGTGTGATATATATAGAATGTGTGAGTGTCAGAGCTATTTGTGTGCAAGGGTTGATTAATTATTGATATGAACAAGTGACACACAAGCCTCAAAGCAGAATTTTCCCCTAAACAAAAGGCACAACAGTAGCCTGCTATCAAACACAACTGTCAGCTCATTGCACTCTCATGTTCACTTCTGTAGCAAAACAGACAAACGACACAAAAGGAAACAGAGGAACAAAAGGGAACTGTTGTGCAGAAGTCTTGAGCCTCACCTCATGTCTCATTATTTTGCTAAGAAACTGGTAAATATGTGCAGTTACTTATTGAAACGTGCAAATATACATGGAAATACAGTAGTATATAAAGCAAAAACAGAGTTTCTGTAGTTCTATCAAGCTTGAAAGTCAATATCTGATATGACCACCTTCATTCTTTACCACAGCCTGAACTCTTACTCATGTTTTCTTGTCATTTCTTTAAGTCTTCAGGAAAAGCTTTGCAGGCTTCTTGAAGGATGCTTAAAAGCTCTTCTTTGGATGTTGGCTGCCTTTTGTTCTGTTCTCTGTCAAGATGATCCCACACTGCTTCAATAATTTTGAGGTTCAGGCTCTAGGGACGCTCACTGTGTTCCATTCTCTTGTTTTTAATCCATGTATAGTTTTACTGCACTGGTGGTGTGTTTGGGATCATTGTCATACTGAAAAAATAGATTGTTGCTTCTCAGACATATTCTGGGTGGTCCTGCATGCTGGCTCAAGCTGTAATGCTACTTTTTGTCTCCATAATTCCCTTAATTTTGAAGATAACAGTGGCTGAAATGCAGCTGCATCATGTTTTACAGATGGCTATAAACACTTAATGTCGTACCTCTGTACTAATGATAGTTTCAACCAAAAATTTCTAACTTAGATTCATCACGCCATAAGACTTGTTGCTGCTGATTTTCAGCCCTGGCCTTGTGTTATTTGGCATCCTTCAGGCTTTTCTCCCCACATCTTTTCCTCAAGAGTTTCATCCTAAACTAATGTGGAAACATTCACGTTTTATCACCTAAACCTCAGTTGGTCATGAGCTGAGTGACCAACAACACCAATGTTCCTGTTGAGATAAAAACTGAACGGCCCTATAAGTAGAAGTTATACCACCTATAAGCAGAGATGGGCAGTAACGCGTTACTGTAATCCGATTACTTTTTTCAAGTAACGAGTAAAGTAAGGGATTACTATTGCAAAAACGGTCATTAGATTACCGTTACTTTCCCGTAGGAACGCTGCGTTACTGCCTTACTAAAACTGTGATTTTTTTTTTTTGCGAGAATGTCTCATGACAGTGACGTAAGCAAGTGCAACGTTTGTGAAAACAGCTGTGTGCAACAATGGATACTATATGGAGTGTGGGAGAGAGTATGAGCATGCAACGTTTAAAGTGTGGAAGTACTGACCTTACTTTAAGTTTGATTCCATAAAAAGTGACAAAAACATTAACGTCCGTTGTGTGTGGGAAGAAAACTTCTTTTTACAACGAAAAAAAACCCCTAGACCTCTGAGCAAGCACCGAGTGCGCTACGATGTAATGGGAAACTCACAGAGAAACTCGCAGATTCTTCCACTGACCGCTGTAGCACACCTGCACCAGGGAAAACCTCCGCCTACTCTACTCCTGCTTTACAGGTGAAAATAGAGCAAAAGGACCGCTGAGTCTTTGACTTTATTTATTTTCTGCTGTGTTTTACTTGCATCTATTTGAAAGATTGAGTGTAAACCCGCTCAAATATATATATATATATATTTTTTTATGTGCTGGAATGTGCAGAAAATAGGTTTAAAACAAATTTCTTCCAGTCAGAGAGTGTTGCATATAATTAAATTTTTGCTTGATGCATAAAGTTAAAAGATTAAAACTAATAAAACAAGTTTTAAAAAAGGGACTTTTCCATTTGATTACATTTTGTATGATGGATTATGCAGAAAAAGTAGCATTGGGCTGAAAGATCTATCGCTTTATCACCTATTCAGGTTGTAAATCGTGTTTTTAAAAAGTAACTAAGTAACTAAGTAATTAATTACTTTTGAAAATAAGTAATCAGTAAAGTAACGGGATTACTTTTTGGGGGAAGTATTCAGTAATTAGTTACTGATTACTTTTTTCAAGTAACTTGACCAACACTGCTAATGATAGTTTCAACCAAAAATTTCTAACTTAGATTCATAACACCGTAAGACTTGTTGCTGCTGATTTTCAGCCCTGGCCTTGTGTTATTTGGCATCCTTCAGGCTTTTATCCCCACATCTTTTCCTCAAGAGTTTCACTTTTCTGTAATTATTCATCTTCACCAGCAGATGGCAATGTCGTATTAAACAACTCTTTCTGTTAATACAAGTCAACACAGCCAGAAATGAAGATATTTCATTCACTCTATAGATACACTGCTTTCTCTTCTGTCTGCTATTCCTCTCCCTTGTTTTATGATTTAAGGTACATATTCACTTATTTCTAGATCATGACAAATGACTGAAAATAGTGTATGGTGAACCACAAAGAAAGCCACAGTTTAAATTTACTATGTAAAGCTGATGTGCCCAAATTATCATAATAATTTTCACTATTGCAGTTTATCTAAATGATCCAGCCCTAGAAGCCCATCTTCAGCCCCACTAAACCACCAAAACTTTTATTGTTATTCCAGTGAACACCCTCAGTCATGTGCATTATTACATAATCTCCTGTTTCTCTTATAGGTGTGGCACAAAATGCACTTCGAAGATAAACCAGACAGGTGCAAACAGCCAAAGAAGTCTGCTCGTTCAGAAGTGTTCAGGGGCGTTTTCCTTTAAATAGAGCCCAATCCTCACCCACCCATCAACCTCCGGCATAATCACGCGGCAGCTCAGAAATAGAACTGCGAGGTGGGAGATCAAACTATCACCTCTTAATTGTAGCCTGAGTCTTAAAGATGCTGAGAGCCCATTAGCGCACAAAGAAGTGTGCTGTGTACTGCTCCTTAAACATGCATCAGTATAATGCAGCTGGGAGATGAGTCAGAAGTTAGACAAGTGGAAGAATCACCACAGTGGCATCCACCTGTGCTGGGACTCGCAGAAAAAGATGCAGATTGCAAGGTGTGGTGATGATGGGAAAGAAAGTTTTCTCCTTTCGCAGCTTCGGGAAAGAAGAAAGGGAGAAAACATTGCTAAAAACTTGTAGCGCTTAAAAAAACTGGAGACTTGATGCCATATTTGCAAAAAAAAATCATAAATAAATCTTTAAAAAATATCTAACTTGTTGAATCCTTACAGAGGTCACAAAGATAGTTTTCAATTGCGCTGAGCTCCAAAAGGTGACACATTGGAGAGTGTAAAATGTTAAGTAAAACCCACCAAATGAATATTGATTGTGTCATGTTTTGTCTCAGAAGCTGTAGAAATGAAGAGTCCCTTTCCCCCAGAAGGGTTGGTGGATGTTGTTTTTCTCCAGTGGTGAGGCCTTCTGAGGGTTCCAGGAGAAAAAAGGAAGAGAATGTGAAATTCCCAAATCTGCCTGAGCGCTCCATCAAAGTGCCAATGCATTGATTTTGACCACAGATCTTTTCCACCCAGCTGCATCTATGTGCCCTACCCCAAACACTGCTCTCAAGACCAATGTCTTGCGGGAGCGTTAGTGCCCCTAAATCCTGTTCAACTCCTGTGGGACATTTGGGGGAAGGAGGAGTAGAGGCCAGTGACCAGCATGGTGTACCCAAATCGACACAGGGATGGGCAGATAGTGGGAGGGGTAGGTTGTGGAGAGGGTAAATGGTGTTGGTGATCAGAAGGAGAAGGTGGGAAGAGGGAAAAGGGTGGGGGTCTGGCCCGTCGAGGTGCGTTCCACTGCCCTCCAGAGGGAACACAGGGGTTTGAAATCAATGTGCTGTTAAGTGCAGCTTAGCTGCGGGATACTCTTTCCAGCATTATCCATGCACCAATGAGTGAAGGCCGTGCTTGTGTGCTGCATATGCAGTCTATGGGTACCAACAGGAGGCCCTTCTACGCCTCCGGTTCTTTTCACCTCCATGCTCTCTGCCAACACTCAACGGTCTTCTCCAAACAGTTGTGGCCCTGCTAACTTGAGACTCATCTCACACCAGGGTCTCACTCAAGCAGACCTGTGAGCATTACATTCATACTGTAGTCAACCTACCCTCCAACCCCACATCCACTGTTGGTGAACCAGTCCAAAAGAAAGCAATGAACTAAATAAAGCCTCATGTTGTGTACATAAAACACCCTGGGAAAGACAAAAGAACACTCAAATACTGTCAATGCACTCCACTTAACAATGCATATGGTTGTTATACATAAAACAAATTACAGGACAGACATTGGTGTATAAAGGTGTCACAGTATAATCTAGTACAGTTTGTTTCCTTGCCTTTGTGCTCGTGGAGTAATCAGAAAGAAAACTGTGTTGCATCATTTCAGAAACAATTACAAGAAGTAGATGTGACTCCCTTAGACAAATGACATTAACCTCAAGATATTTAAACCAAAACCTTTAGTAAAATAAGAGTGATTAACTAGATCATGAGTGAAAGCATCACAAACAACAGAGTGGCCATATGAGACTCAAAGAGTCCCCGAGGAATAATTCTGCAGTAATTCTAAGTGGCTTGATAATCATTTAACAGAGGTGACATTTATCAACACATCAAAAGAGGAAATATAGTGTGAAGAGGAATCAAAATTGCTTCTGTCTCAGCCATGACTGTTACTTTTTAAAAGGGGCGGATATAAAACCTTGACCCAGACACGCGTCTGCCCGTGGCTGCATTTAGTCAGTGAGAGCAGTAATAGAGTGTGACTGAAGGTGAGGAAACAGCCTCAGGCCTTCATCTGTGTTTAGATGTCAGCCCTCCTTGGGTACAATATCTCCATAGCCTCCTTGGCCTTTCTTACATGGACTCTCAACATGGTCACCAAAGGACAGCCTGAGGGAAGGGCACAGACATGCGACTGTTCACCTACACACACACAAACAGACACAAACACACAAGTTTTACACATTCACTGCAAGACTCTGGTCCTCCTAGGCCTGTATTACTGACACTTCAACAAAACACAGTCAATTACTGAGAATGTAGCTAGCAGTGTTAACAGCTGTAGAGCAGAGCAGTCAATTGTTCAGGCCTTATCCCAATGCGCATATCTCTAAGTTAACACGAGTTGAATTTCTGCAAGCATGCTGCAGAGGTGTCTATTGATTACTGTACTTCTTGCTTGAATGGTTGAGAAAGACACAATCTATCGACTTGTTGTTCTTTAGAGTTGCAGGGAGCTCACAAGAATCCCCTCCTATTAACTTGTGAAACAAACTGTGAGAGGATCTTTACAAAGCTTCGGCTTAAGATTATACGTGTAGTTTAGACTCGGTCAAAGTGTCTGTGTATCATTCCGCTGCTGTTTATATCACTTCATGGACAGGAGGTTTTATTTCTGAGTGATGATGGCAGAGATTGGGCAGTAACTGCTGAACAGGGCGACATATCTTGACAAACGAGGCACTCACCTTGGAGATGGTGTGATGGTCACGACAATAGCTAAAATGGGTGTGGTGTAGTGCAAAAGTCTTAGAAAGGCATCAATCACCATCAGAAATGTGTCTGATCACTCCCAAGTTTATTCTGTAACATCACTCCAAGTGCACAGCCAGTGTCATGAAAAGCAATCTTCAGCAACACAAAAGGAGTCTTGCATCGTCTCGACTTCCCTTTTGGCACCTAAAATATGCGCGCAATGTTTCGAGCCATCGTATTATTTTTAGTTCGAGTCAAATTCTTTCTTTTTTTTTTTTTTACTATGAAAGCAGCATTATGTCAGGCCTTGCAAATTTAAGAGAATACGCTAAACTTTGCTGACATAAGAAGTTACTCTGTGGCTTCTATAAGAGGGGAATGCGATGGCTGAAGTAACTGCTGTTTCCAATGAGTTACAAATGTACTGCCTTCCTCTTCTGTTGTCAGTGTATCGGTTACTCTCACATCTCGGCAACTATCCTTTCTAGAGAGTGTGGAAACTGCGGTCATACGGCTCTAATCTTGACAGCTATTCTCCACATCGCGACAACTGATGAACAGAGGTCAAGACAACATGAAAAGGAGAAGAAAAACATCATCAGATGCACTGAAATACAATTTGCTGACACGCACAAGTGCAAACATTTTTATTCTCTAGGCCCAAACCCCTCCCCCCCGAAGAGCCTTTTTCTTACAGCTTTCCTGAGAGGCCGGGGCAATCAAGCACTCTACCTTGTTAGGAGGTGTTAATTGGAGTTAGTCAGACTCCTCACTTTGTCAAGGAGTCTGACAACAGAATTAATTAGAATTCAAGTATGTAAATCAATTCAAATTGGGGTCCTTATGGGGATGGATATGAAGTATTTTCACCGAAGAAAAAACAGGCACTGAGAACATGAGCCAAGAAGTCTCGGTGTGAATATTATGACTTCTCTTTTTGCGGATTTTAGTTTCACCAATCCACTTTTGGAGAGGCCATAGATGCGCAGTATAAATAGAGGTGTTAAGCTGAACGCTGCCCTTAGATGGATGGTTTATGGACTGTTTTCCATTTAGTTTTTTTCTTCTTCGTGTTTTCTAAGTATACACATGCCTCAGATGCAGTTGCATTCTTAGGTAAATGATAAAATGTGTGAAAACGCCATGGCAACAACAGTGGAAATGGTAGTACTCCCTCCCCGCTTTGCGTGCTTTTCACCTAATTGAGTCTATGTTGTGAATCATGTCATGTAAAACTTATACTTAAATTGCACGTTGCTCACTTGAATTGTGAGCCGCTGTGTTACCTTGTAACACTTATTTGTGGCATGAAAAGGATGGCTCAGCGCTTTTATGCATACGCGCCGTGGATTCTGAGAATTTCAGCTTTACATTTCCATGGGTGAAGCGCAAAAAAATACATTATTGTTGCCTTAAAACAACCTCTAATCTATATACCATCCGATGTCATTAATATTTAGTGTTGTTTCCTCTGATTGTTCCTATTTATGGTCACAGTTGTCTGCATGTGAAATAAAAAAGAATAATTAAAATCCATATTTTTTTTAAATAAACAAGACTAAATATAGTTTATTAGTGAGATGAGTCAAATTTTAATCAGTTGAAACATACAAAGTACAGCTGGGAATGGTGTTCATTGTGTGCCTTATTCGCTTGGTTAAAACTTCTGACCTCCATCTATACCAACACAAGATAAGGCAGAATTGTCTTTCACTGATTTTTGCTGAGTTTGAGAGAACCAGCATGTTTAGATTCCTTGTGGATTTTACACACTTTATTTTGTTGCAAAGTCAACGATCATTAGGCGTGCTTTATTTTGAAGGCCAGAATTTTCAGCCATAAAAGGCAGTAGATTGTAAAAAATGAGAAACTTGCTCTTCAATTGTACTAAAATGTCTTAAATGCAGTGTTTTTATCAAACGTGGGAGCTGTTTCGTCTTAAAATGCACGCATAGATTTGTATTTGCGGCTGGTGAACATCCGAGAGCTGTTACTGATCGCTCTTCGTATAAATAAAACATACTCAGACATTTGAACAGTGCTTCATGAAAAGCTGTTTTATTATCCATTTAATAACACCTCCATGAAGACAATTTGTACAAGATACATCACATTCTAAAGTGCACAAATACTGTACAACAAAAATGACTTAAATATGCATGGGGGACGGGAGGGGGAAAAAATCACATCTGTCAAAAAAAGTTGCAAAAATAAAGGAATTAATTGGTACATGCTTTTATTTTTAAAAAACAACAATCACTATGCATGTTTCTGCTCAGGTATGTGGGAGGGGCTGGCCTGGGAAAAAAACCTTGTGCAGCTTGCTTGGGGGGAACACTAAGCTTTGGCACCTTTAGAGAAAAGAGAAAAAAGACATTAACAAGGAATGGAGATCACTCAATAAAAACGAAAGATTTATATTTAGTTTAAATAAATAGAGTCTTAGGGGCTTGTGTAGAATGCATAATAACCCATGCCTTTTGGGTTGTCCTTGTTGTACTCCTCCGTGGTCAAGTCCTCACACTTGATGGTTGGGGAGTTCTCTGTGCTTGAGCCCCCTGGGGACATCCTGCGCCTCTTGCACACCATGGAGTACACACCAGAATCAGCAGAGTCCACTGATTTCAGTGAGTGGGACGTTTCAATCCAGGTTGAGGTGGGTGGCGCGTTCTCCTCAGACAGCTTTTCCTTAGTTGCCCCCAGCTGGTCCTCCGGGAAGGCTGGGGGGCTTGGACGAGGGGACCAAGGAAGGCCTGTGGTCATTTTGCGCTGGTAAGAGCTTCTGGTTCCCCAGCCTGCAGCCATGGAAGCGAAGGCCGAGTCTGGGTAGTAGCTGAGAGCATGGGATGTCTGCAGGGACAGGGGCTTAATGCCGTAGGACAGCAGGCTACTTGTGGAATAGTCATTCTCGTATGACAGATCCAACTTGTTGGAGCCCGGCTGCTGAACTGGGGGAACAAACCAGCGCTGGGCAGAAGCAGCTGCACTGGCATCCTCACTCTGCGGGGAGAGAAGGCTGTTGGTTTGGGGAACGGCGCGTTCGCCAGGGTAGAATCGGTTCTGAGGCAGGTTGTTGACAAACTGGTCCTGAAAGAAAGGCTGCATGGCATAGCGGGCTCCGGGCACAATCTGGGTAGAGCGCGGCGAGTCTGTAGGAGATGGAGTCAGCCTGTCACTCTCTGGAGCTGTGTACATCCTGTTTAGCAAAGAAAGAAAACAAATACAAAAATGAATTGCAATAGGCTACTACTGGTTTTGAACAAACAAATAAGGGCACCACACAAAGAAAACCAAAAACCACATTGCTTTGAATGCAAAACACGTACGAGTCATAGTTGTCCCGGAAGCCTTTTGCAAATGGGTTGTGATCTATCTTTAGCTGAGTAATCTGAAATAAAGACGAAAGCTTGTATTAATAATATGCATCTTTGGGTAAACTATTACATTAAAGACTGAAAAACAATATTAAAGATTGCGTTTTTTTCAAACAAAATTTAGAATCAAATAATTTTAATTTGTTGTATCAAAAAGGGGAAAAAATAAAGAGACTAATCGTGTGCTTACATCTGTGTTCTGATAAGCTGTGACAGCTATAAACTGGTTTTCTGGGAAGGTGAAGGTCTGAGTTCTGGCCTCATTGCTCATGTCCTCCACTCCATCTTCTGTCACCTCCACAATGTGCAACCGCGGCTGATATTTATGAAGTGACTGCAAGACTATCATCTGAAAATGAGAAGTGGTTGATAAGTGCAACGCTATGCATGCTGATACGTACGACTGCAGCTGCAAGTCTTTATGATTCAGTGGAGAGGGGCACTGTTCACAAATATTAGTCAAAGACTGGAAATATTCTGGAAATGTATCCAAGCATTTGCAGCTGATGATAAAAATTAATAAATAAATAAAGCAAGAGTATTTGAAACACTATTTCAGAAAAAAAAAAAGAAGAAAAAGAGAAATTCAGCCATATTTAAAAACTATATCTAACCTGTGTGTTGTTGTTGTTGGCTCCTTTATTGTTGGTCAGCTTCAACTTGCTAAAAGAGATTTCTTGCCTCATCCAGTGAGCACCAGTATTTGGGGATTCAGGATGAACATACACCTTGTTACCTAAAATTTAAAAAATGTAAAAATCAATAGACTTTTAGTAACACGACTAACTGAAAGAATATAAACACGGGTCTGTGCAAACTGCAAAAAATATTAAAAAGCACATGCAGCTTTTTAGTATTTGTTTCTTTTTTCAGAAGCAATAATTCTTCTGATCGTATTAGGCCTGTGTTACAGTAAAATCAAATAAATCCATAAAATATGACTAAAATGAAAACGTGCCTGTAACTGTAATTTAAAAATATTAAATAACCTACAAAAACTGACAGTAGTTCTGATGATGAGGATGATTTTATGAATCCTTCCCCATTTATTTGAACCAAAATGGACACTTGAAAAATGAATGCTTCCTTTATATTTTCTCACATCTCTTCTCAACTTTTACATTTTAAAATGAAGGTGCTATTTTTTCATGTATTTAAAAGTTGTAACTGTTAAATATAGCACTTATTTAAAAGCCACATTTATCGAGTAATTTCACGCCTTACAGGCTCATGGCAAGGACGTGGCCATTTAAATAAAACTCCACCGAAGTTGATATGTTGCTGCGTTAAAACACCGGAAATTCCCTTTAAAAAATACGCTTCACAACAACGATCGATTTTTTTCTTGTCAGTAAAAACTTACATATTTTTTTAACATAAGGGTTTGTTTGTTTGTTTGTTTGTTTTTTAAAAAACCTTAAAAAAACACTTGCGACTAAATAGCATCTGTTGCATCGTTTCTAAAACGCTTTGTCATTTCTTTTTTAATTTTTTAAAGAAAATATTCACTAAAACAAAGTACAATTTTAATACTCGTAAAACTGTGTTAATTGCATTACTCACCTTGCATATTATTGTCTGCTTTTCCACAAGTGACCCACTTTCCGCCCTGAAAGCGCCAGTGATTCGGGTCAGCCAAAACAATTTCCACGAAGACATTGTAATGCGCTGTGAGGTTGAGTCCAGTGATGTTGAAACTGAGGAATGGAAACATCCGTCTGGGGGCAAAAAAAAAATACAACAACAGGAAAAATTCGTTAGCTTTCAGTGCAAAAGACACAAAATTGCAAAGCAAAACTTTATTGATAAACGTCTGCACGGGTTGAATTGGCCAGAATTATTTAATCGTGCTTGCTGTTGTTTTTTTGCAGATTTAAATATACACATTTTTTTGTTAGTGTCATGATTGTCCTGATGCGTAATTGGGCATTAAAACTCCCCCCAAACTAAAACTGAAACCCCACCACCCCCGACATGTTGGCTCGGGGGTGGCAGAATAATTAAAATTTTGCGCCTGCATAAAATGTTACAAAAAATGAACAGCCATTCTTGTAAATAAAAGAAAATAAATTATAATAAAATACATTATGGAGCAGATGCAAGTAAATATGACTTTAATGTTTAATTTTCTGTATTGTTAAATCCGTACTTTTTAACCAAATGTTCTTACCTGCCCTGCTTGGTGATGATCATCTCGGTCTGGTGCCGGTGGAATTTCAACCACAGGGGTCTGTTGCACAGATAGACCTGCGCTCTGGCTCCGGCGGCAGACCCCGGCAGAGACATGGAGCCAATACCCGTCCCTGTCCCGGGATAGGAGGGATACAAACAGCCCGGACCCTGACTGAACTGATACCCTCCGCTGCTAAACTGGCTCCGACCGGTACACACGGAGGAAGAGGAGAAGCCTGTCGGCGGCAGGACGGATCCGTAATGTAGTGAAGCCGGGTACCTGGAGCTGCTTGACCCGGTGTACACTGACCCGGTCTGTCCTGCGTAAGGAAAGAGTGAACAGGGGCTTGCCATGTCTGAACTCGCCTGGGATGACGAGATGAAGTATCTGTCAGAGCCAAGTTCATCTATGTTGTACCGGCGACCGTTCGTCAAATCGTCCTCACCCAGCACCGGGGAGCCTTTTCTCCCATCGGGCCCGGCTTTAGTGAAAGTGTCCCCCTCTCCCTCGCCAAGCATCCCGTTTCCCACCCCGCTCAGATACTTCTTAGGAGCGTTGCTGGACTCTGATTCCGTCCGGTCTACGTCTTGATATTCAAGCTGCGACGATGGCCTGGGGCTGTTGTTAGCGCTGTCCGACGAGGACAGATTGTAAAAGGTCTTGGGTAAGTTGATATTAGCGCTGGGAAGGATGTTCTCTAACTGCATTGTTTTCAAATCTTGCAATAAATAAAGAATTTCAAGAGTCCAGGGTGAATCTCAGCCAAGGAGGTGCCACAGTCGCCCTGGTTGTCTCTGTCTCTGCAGCCTCCCTCCCTTACGAATGACGGGAGGTTGAACCCTCACCGCACCTACAGATTTTCAGATGAGATTATTGCCTGGGTAGGGGATGTTCAGCGCCTCTTATAAGACGACTTATAAGAGAGCTGAACCTCTCTGTTAGGGGAGGAGCTCTTGAGAAAGCATGAGGGGGCACCAGCCCTCTCCATAGCCAATAGCCGCACAACTCTAATTCAATTAGAAAGTGTGCGGTAGGAAGAATACGAGAGAAAGAAGAGAAAGTTTATTTTATTTATTTATTTGTCTTTTATCCCTTCGCGGCAGTAGATATGACTTATACGGAACAATGTCTTCGCGCAATTTCGTGCCGTTTCACTATAAAAACAATCATAAAAATCAGTGCACAAAAACATATTGTTTGCTGTACTAACAACGCTAAAGAGGAGAAGCGTAATTTCTGCACAAACACGAAACTGACAGCGTTTGGTCGCATTTCACAAGTTTTGCATCTCCAGTCACTGGCGGAAAATCGCTTCTGATCAGCCATCACCGATCAGCACAGAGACAAAATACGCATTCAGATATAAAGAGTCACGTTGCGGTCATTTGTAGTTATCTGTAAATACAAATCAACTGCCCGTGAAAACAACCCTAATGAGAAAAAAGAAATCGTATGTGCACCATATCAACTATAATTGGACTCCTGCGCCCTTTCAACCGGTGCCTCTTCAGTTGGTTTAAAAAAAACTGTCAAAACCAAGTGAAAAACAAGAGAGAAAAAAACGTTTTTTAAACGTTTCGAGTATTATCAGTGAGCATTTACTGCAGATAAGCGCCTCCTTTTTATTAGATTATGCGAAAAATAATATTATGGTGCTATAGCTTTAGACACCTTCACAAATCTAAAATAAATAAACGCAAACACATTTTTAAAAAGCATCATTTAAAACCTTTACTATTTCTGTGCATGTTTTTTTTTCATGAACTACAGCAGGTTTAAAATTGTAGTTCACTAGTTGCATAATTGCATGCATCAAACAACAAGAGGCCCATTTTATTTCATGCATTAAAGCAGTCTGCTAAATAGCAAATGAGAAAACAGGAAGGAAAAATAAGTCGGTTGCTTAATTTGATCTGCAATTAAAAAAAAATTAAATTGCTCCAATCAGGTTCTGTGGATTTAGAATATTTAAATACACATTCATAGTGACAGAGTGCAGGATTTATTAAAGCAACCCCAAAACAAAAACGTCTTTTTTTTTCTTACTTCTTGCATCTGTTGCTAGAGTTCAGCACAGTGTTTAAAATGGTGATAAATCTCTCCTAACTCCAATAACCTCCAGTTCCAGCAGGGAATGCCCAAATGGAGGACTAACACAAAACACTGCAAAAAAAGAAGAAAGAAAATCTGCATGCATGCTTGCAAAATACATAAGGAGACGGAACCAACAAAATGAAAACAGTAGAACCGCACTTGTTTGGTGACAAATAATAATAAACAAGTGAAAAACGAAACTTTTTTTCAAATATAAAGTGACTTAAAATTGTGAAAGTCTCTCACTCACTCACTCTCTCTCTCTCTCTCTCTCACACACACACACACACACACACACACACACACACACACACACACACACACACACACACTGAAACATATGAGTGTGAGACACGAAAATCTCCCGAAACCAGAAATAATGAAAGAAACGTGTCGCACAACAAACGCCGTACTGTATCCAGGCCTAATGATAAAGGGGGATCTGAGCAGTGTCACGGGGACAGCGCTCTCTAGTGACCGATCAAAACACTGGGCAACGGCTACACGACTCCTCATATTGAAGTAAAACAACGCAGATTGGTATGCAGGCCGCTAACTCTCGGATTTTCCACTTGTTTCTCACTTTACATCAGCTCGGTGTTTGCATCTGTCTCTCTGTTTGTGTGTGTGAGTGTGTGCGTGTGTTTCTGCTCGTGTGCCGGCAGTTTGTGCATGTGTGAGTCTTAAAGAAAGCTGGAGGGGGAGTATGGGGTGAGATGAATTTGGGGAAAATGGGGATACAAATCTGTGAAAAGCTGAGGGAGAATCTCGGCTGGAGGCAGATTGGCTCGTGTCATAAATGGGACAGTAAAGCTGGCTACTGGTCCATCAGGGGACCAGAGCTACATGCATACAGCGCACAATCTGTCAATCAAGATTGAGAGCCTTTCCCGGACTGAGACAGAAACAGCAAGAAAAAAAATTGACAACTGAGATCAAACATTTCTCAACTGATGAATGATGCTGAAAGCGTTTTTATTATTTATTCTGACCTGTTTCCCAACAGAGAATCTCACTTATCAGCATAAGTAACTCCTGATTTTCACCTTCCTTTTTATTCTCTCTGCAACAAATAAAATGCCTCTGGGAAACCTGTTTAAAAAAAAAAGATGGCAGTGAATATTTGGGGGCTTTGAGAAACGTGTTTACTGTAAGTCGTTAATTTCACGTGAACAGAAATCAGTCGTGAATGTTCAGTTATGTGTTTTTTCCACAGAGCTGAACTGAAGCCAGTTGGATGCGGCGTGAGGATCATTTATCCAGAATGAAACACTTTTAAGTCTGTCCTTGGTCTCTGTGTTTCCTGCTGCCCTGATGCACTGCTGCTGGAGGTTAATGCAATAGTTAGAGAGTTCTGGTTCAGAGGAAGCTGCATTTGTATTTGAAACATTGTCCAGCATTTTATAGCTGAGCTGTCAACACCTCATTGCTAAAGCCTTGCCATAGCATTTCTATAGTCAGCAATTTACTGATTACTGTTAAGGGTAAAACTGATTTAGTATGAAATTCTGTTTTCATGGCACCTGCACAAGCCCAGACTCTCGATCCTTTATAGTCTGTCATTAAAATACGTGAAATCTCCTTTGTATTAATTTCTTCACAGCCAGTCATTGCGCTTTACAGCTTTATTTCAGAGATGATTACAAGCCCGTTGAGAGAAAATCCTGGTAAAACAGCCACGATCTTATTGTTTTAATGGCCGTTTTCCTAAAGCATGTCGGTTTTTCCTACATGACCCCAAAGACGTGGTTGCCATTTGAAAACTAGAAAACAAAATAAACTTGATTTATAGGCCGCCTATAAATAAACTAATGCCAAATGAGGTGGATGTGTAGATCTTACTCATAAAGGAGCTCCCACTTGTGACCTGTCAGCATGTTTCTTGACTACCTATAAAAGTCCAAGTGTGTCTGAGATGACCCTCTTTGGCCTCAGGCCAGGGCCCGCGCGACAGGGGAAGGGAAGTCCTACCATATTGTTGTCAGAGTAGATCATCAACACAGCACATGAAAGGAATACATTCCAGGTTTTATGGGCTAAGGTGGCTGCTGAAGCCTTTGCTCAGGAGTGAATTCATGTACCCCATTGCAAGGATTAATAACGCAAGTCTCATTAGAGATCCTCGCTACCGAGACCCCTGGAGGGAGGGGTGCTGGGAAAAGAACCGACTGCAATGTGCACCATGCCAGTGCTGCGCTCCTCCGCAAATCATCATCCTCAAGAACATTTTTATTGGAAAGAATTTATTTCACAAGTTTATCAAAGATGTCCTCCAGTATATTTTCCAGCGTCCAGGGATTGCGAACATTTAATCAAAGCAGTAGTCTTTACGCAGGGACAGCTTATGTTACAGACACGCTGCTATCTTCAAAGATGCAAAGGTGACAGCTTCATGCATTTCCATTTGGCCGCATATTGCGCTCATCAATTACTTTGTCTCTTCCTTATTTTGCTGCCTTGGCCCTTTTTCTTCAACATTTAAACAGCCCTTCAGTTTGAGAAACATTTGTATGAAACAAGAGCTTTGCATTTTTGTATGCATACAAAAGAACCTCGGAGTCAATATGTAAAATATATTCATGTTTGATGCCATTCCGGCAGAACAAATGATTGTGAAATGGAAATTTTCTCCAGCTGTAACCAGTCAGAGTGATGACCCATGGGACTCCCGTCTTTGTATACAGCATGTTTGCATTCCTCAAAATGCATTAAAATAGACTGCATGGAACCATCGGATGCCACTTTGCGTCATCTCGACAGATCAGTCCCGATGTAAGCGCGTGCATGCATGCATATATGCGTGTGCCTGTTTTGTGTGTGACCGTCCTGCTGAAGGAGCGGTGGATTACTGCACAAATGTATCTAGGGAGATGTAGGCCCGATACTTTTGTGTTAATAAAATAATAATCCACTGTGTTAAGACAAATCTTAGAGAAATAAGGTATACTGGTTACATTCAGGGAAATAGGATTGAAGCTGCTCTGCTACATATGATCCCCCAAGGTATGATAACATGATTTTTGGATTACTGCATTATAGGAAGTGTCGCCCAGGGCCTGTGGGGAATGCAGCAGGTACAATTATGGAGGCAGGGTGAGTTTAAAGTATTGGTGTGTATATATCTGACTTTTCCAATAAATCGTCTCTATCTTATTTGTAGCAACTGGCACAAAGACTCAAAGTTGTTGTTTTTTTTAGGACATATGCTTATATTTCTTTCATGTCTGGAGTATTTTTTAATGTCACTAAAGTAATTACCACCAACACTCAGTTTACTATGAATCACTGAAGTGAATTTGACACATCCACCCTTTTCACTTTCACTCACTGCGTCATCACGGGCAGAACATGTAGCCAGCAACACCAAAAGTGGACGGCAGTCCACTGGCCCTAGTCTCACCCTCAGCCCCATTTTAGCATCAACCTTTGTTGACCCACTTCTCGGAGCCCATCCTCCTGAAACACTAGAGGAATTGACATAAGGGACCCAAAGCAAATAGCAGGTGCTAAAAGTCTGACAGCGTAGACTGGATATATGCGTTCCCTAGAACGTGAGGTGTAAGGGAGGGTGGTGGAGTTGTATCGACTCTGCGTTAAGCTTCCAAGACAACACACCCTCTCTGACAGACATGCTCTCCTGGCCGAGGCTGGTGTGCGCTGGGGTAGGGAGGGGAAGACTGTCCCACACTTGAGCTTCATCAACCAACCAGCGAATTGCCACCAAGACGGAGCCACTCCACCCTGCTCACCCCTTGGTTCTCTGTCCTTTCCCATAGCACTATTACTGCCAAACAAGCTGGGCTTTTATCACATTGCTAACCCTGACTCAGAAACTACATTTCAGGAGGACTCTGTATTTTTCTCTCATCTTGATTTTTTTTTTTTTTTTTTTGGACAGGGAACACAAACAGATTTACACCACAGGAGTATTCTGCTGCTGTTCCTGCCTCAATGTGGTTAAATCAGTGAGTCAGAAGTGAGAAGAGTTTTAACACTTCTCTCTCCCGGTATGAAAGCTTCTAGAGCGACACAGAGGAAAGCCCTAACTGACTTACTGTCTACCAACCGGAGGCATATGCTAGTGGGGAGGGGAGGGGGGAGGGGGGGGGGTTATGGAGACATGAATAATGGTTTAAAGTTGACCCCCCAAGTGAAACAGGCATGTTGCCTTGGCATCTTCTATCTTCTCTTGGGGTTAGGGGCTACATTCACAGTGCTCGAAGCCCCTCAGATCCCCCTGTGTGTCAATAAAAAACCAAAAACAAATCCAAAAACATTATTCTATCCCTCTTTAAAGCATATTTTTATGAATGTAAGTCAGTATGATGATTTCTTTTTATTGATCTGTCTGCAAAAACTAACTGATAAATTGCCAAATTATTCAGCGAAAAGCCTCCTATCTCTGCTCTGGAGAAAAGCATCCAGCAGCCATTAGATGTAATTACGGACCACAGAATGGTTTTGTATTAAAACATTTGCAGCAATTTGGCAGCTGTATAATTTAGATGTACTGGATCATGCCATGCACATACATGAAAACACACAAGCGTGCATGCTCACACAATCATATACACTCGCCGGCGTGTAGGCGCACACGCTCATATATGCACACACAGAGGGACCTCAGTGCAGCGGACACCTTCAATATTGAACCCAGACCCAGGCCCGGTCTCTGTATTTACATGTAAATGGTCTACAACAATCTGCGGCCCTGTTCGTCTGCTCTGTCCCTACAGCCGTCTGGGCCTAGGGAAGAGAGCTGCTAGTCAGATGGGGGGACCACATCAGATGGGCTCCCGTGGTTATGGAGCCAAACGCTCCAAAGAGAGAGGGAAAAGGCTGCCTGCCTGGCAGCCACTGAAACAGCAGGGACTCCCACATAGCATGGAAGTGGTCCATGGTCTGGTCTCCTTCTCTTACTGGAAAACAGGGGAGTGACATGAAGTACGAAAGCAAAAAACCCCAAAACAAAACAAAAAAAGCCCGTCCTGTTCTTGAACTAAAGACCTGGGTAGGTGTCTTTTACATTTGAGAAAGGTACTGTAGTTTCTGGGGGATAAAACTCCCAAAACGTAGCTGGGACAGTGAATACAGGTATTCTAGAAAAGGACTCAGAACCTGGTCTCTTTCTTGTGGGTAGAGGTGTCATATTTGACAAGTGTATAAGTGGATGTGGAGGGGTGGGTGTCAATGATAAGAAATTACGAACAGCAGTGTGCATGAATATCCAAGTCACATGGTGGTGGGAAGGAGCCTGCCTGTATTTGTTCCTTATGATCGTCTGTCGAGTGTTTGCGTGTCCTTCTGTGCTGGCGGGTCAGATATGGTGGAGGTCTAGACACATGGACCAAACATTCTGTCTGACGGGGAGCGCTTGTTTCGAGGTTCATCTGACTGTTGTAGACCTTGATAGAACAGACCAGCCGAGACAGGCTGGACCCAAACCCAGTGTTAATGGTCCAGACTTTGTTTGAAAAATCTGGTGTCTGCTGAGCGAATGGAGCCCCAAGTAAATGCAGACTTTTAGCTCTTTTTTCTTTTATCAGTGTTCAATGAATTAGCAGTAAAGTGAATGGAGAAACCCTTATCTTGCAACAGTTAAAAAAAAAGAAAGAAAAGGAAGCAGTGTTTCTGACTTAGTTTGCAAATATTTAGTACCTACTCTGAGAAGGCATGCACCTACTTTCATGCCAACCCGATGTGAAATGGACTCGGTGGACTGGCGTTTTGCCGTGATACTGGGTTGTTCATGCAACAGAAAACACGGTGACAGTGGTCGACAGAAACGAATCCCATTTAATTTCACTGTCTTTGAGCATTTGATAAAGTAGTACTGTGCTTTAAGAAATAAAAAAAATGTGACATTTCTTGAGATTGTGTCACAGTGGTGGAACGGACTCAGGCGCAGACTGAGAAAGCACGGTTCAACAATACTTTATTAATCACACTGGTGCGATATGTACACGTGAAGGGGGGGAAACACCAGGGTTCCGGGGATCAATAGGCTGGGGAAACACACTTCTTCGCACTTGCTCCGCTCCTTGTCCAAACAATCTCCACACAAGCAGCCCACTCACACTCACGGGGTCCAGGGGTCACAAAAGGGCTGATCCAGGTAAACTTATTAACACAGACGAGGGTAAGTCGGAGGAAAGCACAGGAACAACAGAATCGCAATGAAGCCAGGCAATACTAACAAGTTACTCAATATTCCAGCGACAAGTCGCTCGGAGCCCCTGCCTTAAGAAGAGCTGCAAATCAGCTGCAGGTGCGTAGGCCAAGGGCGGGAGCCCAATCAGAGCTCCGCCCAGGCAGACAGGTAGGAGAGAGAGAGAGAGCAAGGCGAGGGGAGCAGAGAGAGAGTAAAACAACAAACACTTGTGGCCACACTGGGCTGGCCAGGGAGGCACAGGGATCATGACAGATTGCTTGCTGAAACCTACCCAGCTGTATATACAATGGAGAGTGGGTCTACTAAATGTTAATTAGTTAGCTTTAGAAGTGCTGAAAGCTGGTTTTATTACTTTCTGCCGGAGCAAAGCTTCGCTAACTTGACACAGTTTCTAACTACACTTATAATGGTTTCATCAACATCTCAGCAAGAAAGTGAATAATCAGATTTCCCCCAAGTGGTGAGCTGCAACAAATATGACTACACAGTAAGTAATAATTTTTCTTAAAATGTTTTTACCTACTTCATTGTCTTTGTCTTTTAGTTATCAGATAATGAGATCACAAATGTAATCAAGCAGACACAAACACACAACACTCCAGGGAAGCACATTTTTGGTTGGCAAAACCCACTAACTGTCCTAGACATCTGTGACGAGCGCACAAAGGGGATCCCCAATCGGGGCTAATGTTTGATTCAAAATGAAATGATATGCCAGACGAGGACACTGGACTAATACCTTCCACCCCTGGTAAAAGAATGTCCCCCCACCTCCTCAGCAGTGCAACCAACGATCACACCTTTAGCGCAGAGGCAGACAAAAGGGGAGCCCCAGGCTGATGTGGTCTTCATATATATATATGTGTGAGTGTGGGTCTACGTGTGTTTCTGGTGTGTGTGTGTGTGTATGAGAATAGCTGTGTGGGGGACAATGCAACACGTTAAACCAATGTGGGAGGTGTGAAGACAGGGGATCTGCTGCAGTCAAAATGAACAAAGAAGAGAGCTGCTTTTTTCCTTGTTTTTGTGTTTTGTGCAGTTGCAATTAATTATGTTTTTTGTTAGGCTTTTGGGGGTTTTGCTGTTTGCCTGTTGAGCTGTCAGAAATGTTAAGGGGCTGATCAACTAGTCGCAGTGTATTGCAAGCCTTTTACTAATGCTTCAACAATCCCCCCTAAAAAAGAATCTCAGCCTAATAAAATGCCTAACAAAAAAGAGGTGCAAGTGACAGAGGACAAATCAGTGTCATACGCCTGACAACTTTGACCTTTTCAGTTATTCTTTTGAAGTGAGCAGCGTAGGCGTTGGTGGGATGGAGCTATGGTTTATTTCACCTGTGTGGTTAGCGGTGGTTGGTAGTGACTCACCCAGAGCAGGGGGAGGATTTGAGTGGGTGGGCTCGTACGATGGTAAAGCAATTTTTTTTTCTTTCACTTTCTCAAGTGGCTTTCACTAAATTTAATTCAACCCAACTGAGGTGGAGATGCATTTTGAAATTAAAATGTATATGAATATATATACAAACATTTTGAGCAAGGCCTGGGGTCAACTTTCAGTACTGACTACCAAAGACAAGCAAACAGCTCTGCAAAGTCGCTAAAATCTTTTCTTCTCATCCACAAACTTAAAACATGCTTTCTTTTTAAAGTACTAAACAAAAGTCATTACCCAGCCCTCATTTCTTTATTGCTAATATATATATATATATATATATATATATATATATATATATCTTCCAGTCTTTCAAGCATAAAATTCCAGCTAACTCAAGGAATGGACCAATGTCTACATATAAAAAACAATTTAGCAAAAAACCACTTTGAAATGATATATTTAGGCACTTTATTACTAGCAATCTGTCGCAAAAACACCGTTTAATCTCTGAAAAACACCAAAGATAACATAGTTTTCACTTTCATTTTCATTTTCCATAGCTGAAAACTTGTCATATCTCAGTACGGTGTGCAGTGTGTTCTTAAAAAATGAGGAGTCTCATCAGAAGTCTCATCAGAAATGGTCAGTGAAAGGCTGGCTGCCAAGAAGTCATTCTTAAGGCAGGGTATAAGAAGGCAGATGCATGCCAAAAACACAAGAGCTGGACTGAAAGTCAATTGCAACAGGTCTGATTAATCAAAATTTGAAATATTTGGTTCACATTGTCATCAATATCTACTGAATAGCCCAGGAGAGAGTTACAACTGTAACACGGTGGAGGCTCTGTCTTGTTTTGGGACTACATTTCCGTCAGTACTGTTGGGATATTGTCAAAATGATGGAAACATGAACACAAAAAAAGTAGCATTAAATCTTGACCCATCGTTAGGGATGGTAGGATAGGAATTTAGCCATTCAGATTCCATTATCAATATCACTTTTCAGTTCAATTCCTTATTGATATTCTTATCGATTCTCATTAGTTTCTCACTGGCTCCGCTTCGAAACAACATATCAAAGAGATTATATCCATGCCAATTAATTGAATGCTGAAATGTTTGTGCAAGATGGAGGTACTTCCCCTCTCTGCTGTGATCATTATTGGGGTCATTACTCAAAAAAAGTCACGTTTTACACAGAACACTTTTTTTTAAAAGTAATGCAGTACCTTACTTAATTACTCCCAGGAGAAAGTACTTCGTTATACTGCTCTTTGCATTGCTTTTACATTTCTCTGTGAAATGTACTAAGACGTAATGTGTCATAATTTATGCGACAATGAGAGAATATAAACCTATAAGCTACAGTCCCATGCACAAACACAAACACATATCCCTATCCTATGATCATATGTATCCCATAAATATGATCTTTCTCTTAGTATTTAAGTATAAACACAAAGCCAACAGCACAAAGAAAAGATGAAAACTAACATAAAGAGACTTTAAAGTAATCCCACAGTGCTTCTGCTTTAAAAACATGAACAGGTAGAAACGGAGGCTTCGGCCTGACTGCTTAGCACTGCTTTTGTTACCTGTTGAAGTTTAGGGTCTGGTTGCTGGGCTGCGGTTGGCATTCAGTCAGCTTTAACATCACTCTTGAATCTTGGCTAGCATAGCGTTAGCATGCTGTTTGTGCAGATGCCTGCAAAGAGCTTCAGTTGTGTTAGCAGCATAATACAGCTGTTTCTGTTCTGAACGCAGCTTGCACCATTTTTTACCATTTCATCCTTTTGTGCAATAAAAATAAAAGTACTGTCCATATCCACGCCTTAGTCATAGATCGGTCTCCCCAGAGCCCCGACCTCAACATTATTAAAGTAGCATCATCTTGACAGGGAATGAAACAAAAAGCAGCCATCCTCCAAAGAAGAGCTTTGAATGTCCTTGAACGTCACACAAAATATTGAATTTCAAGCTCATTATAATTGTACAAGCTCTGTTTTTGCCTTAGATACTATATATGTATATTTGCACATGTTTTAATAAATTGCTACACCAGAGATATGGGGTGGTTCAAGACTTTTGCACAGCACAGTATGTTTAATTCCCCTTTTGTGTTTGGCTCCAGTGGTGGGTCAGAATGTAATGAGTTGACTGTTGCACCGTACTGCAAAACAAAGCCATAACTTTGATACACAAGCATTTAAGGCAGTCTGATCTACTCTTAATCATAATTTTTTATACAGAATTATATTGCGTAGGCAGAATCATCAGTACTGTAAGAAAAGCTGACTGAAACCTGTGATTCTTCTACTAAGGCACGCCAAATACATCAAATTGAAATAATGATTTATTGTTTGCATTGCTTTTTTGTCATTTGTTGCAGTGTTTATGTGAGTTACAGCAGGAAAACCTAAATTTCTTGCAACTCTAGTGGATTTACGTCATTGTCTGGCTTGCTAAAAGATCCCTGCTTCAGGTGCATGCTTCGAGGCTGAATTTGACGTCTCATCAGTCTGTGAGAAAGACTAGTGAAGCGCATTTCACAAGATTTCACACTCATTTCTGTCAAAATGCTCAGAGCTAGCAGAATGCAGTAATTTAAACAGTGTCAAGAAGGATGTAAAGCATAACAATGTATCTTTTTTTTCACATGAGTTGGCTCTGGGACCATAGTAAATAGCAGAAACATGAAGGGGAAGAACTACAAATTAGTCGCTATATTTAACAGATGCAACAAAAACGCAACTCTTCCAAACAAGACTGCCAGGAATACAGTGTGCCAGGTGAACATAAGTAAAACTCAAATCTCAAACAGAAAAAGACCTGGGCTAGTAGTGTTTATAATGTGATTGCTGATAGAAGTAGCACAGAAGATGTGAGAATCCGGTCGTTAAGTGATGACGTGACGAATCCTACTTCCGGGCCTAAAGTAGTCTGCGTTTAATATGGCTTTTGTGTTGTTAACATGTTTAATGTTTTGTATTTTCTTCTATTTAATCTCAAAAAGCTCCTAAAACAGTCAGTGATCACTGTTGACCTCCTTCGGCTTTTATTACCACTAATCATTTATTTAAGCTCAGTTTTTAAAACCTTAGGATGTAACTACAGCCCAGCCCATGCAGCAGTATATGAATGACTAACCTCGTATTGTGGATGGATTATCTCAGTTGTTCTCCTGGCTGAAGTTTGGTCCTTTTACAGCATCCTGCCATGCGATTACATTTGTTCCTGACCACACTATGGACTATGGACCACACTCACGTTAACTTTTATGGAGTGGAAAAAAAGTTAGCTTGTTTATATTATGCTAATATAGCTGTGTCGCTAGCGGTCACGTAACACATCATTATATACCAGCTAGCCCAACTTCAGTAACCCTACAAACGTCACTGCTGTTTAGTTTTCTGTCTTCATTTATGTTGGAAGTGATAACAGAGCTGTACGTTTTAATTTGTTTCCAAAACGCCGCAGTCAGGACATGCTATATTGTATTTAGATAGAAGCTAGCGAGCTAACTCCCTGCTAACTTCTAACTCCGTTAAATGTCATAAATTCCGTTTTCACGGATGCCTGGATGTTAAACTCAATTGTTACACCTGGTAGAGCAGAACGCTGATCATTTTATTAAAGATGAAAGACTTTAGACAGTTTTTCAACTCTCAGTAATGCCATAGTGATCGTTTGATATATGGACCTGCAGCGGAGTTTAGGCCCAGACACGGCTAGTGACGTCAGACTTAACGACCGGATACCAGGAAAATGAGGGTTTTAATGATTACAATGAAACCCAGGAGCTTTCTTTGATTTGATCATCAGGTCCATCAAATGTGCAAATGGGAAAGTTTTATTTATTTATTTTATTTCATGTTTGGTTATTTGTCTCCATGTAACTTCTTTGACCTTTCATTTAATATTGGGACTATCTATCAGCCCTGAGAGTATGTTGATTGGAAACATTCTTGTGGAAGTATCACACCAGCAGTGTCATCATTGTACTCATTACTACTGTGACAGTTAGCGGCCTGTGCTCATGGGTCACACAAAACACATCTTTGAACTTGGAGCTTACATGTCATGGCCATCACACATCTAACCAAGTTAACAAAGCTAAAAAAAAAAAGAAAAAAGAAAAAGAAAAACTGAACTGTAAAGTTCTTATAAACTTTTATATGGGAGCAATTGAAAGCATCTTTATTGGAAACTGGTGTAGGACCTACTAAACCTGAACGTTAATGAGGCAAGGTACATTTAGGTCTACTATTTGTTGGATAATGAGCTGATATTTATAGTTTTGCCTCTTTACACCACTGTGTATATGTGATTAAAAACCTGGGCTAGACCCAGATAATTTCCTAAAACAAAATGAAAAAGCAAGATAAAGAAATTTTATACCTGGGAACTGTGTACAGAAATGTTTGCAACTCGTGAACTTCTAATGCTAATGTTTTCTTTGCTAAACCTCTTAAAGCTTAAAGTCTGCACTTCAATCACAAATTGATTGTTTAATTTAAAATGCCCTGCAGTGGTTTACAGAGGCAAACCTAAAACTACCGAACTGTCAACAATGCAACATCATAACTGAAAGAAAACATTTTACGCATCCACACATCCCCACACAAACTTACAAGGTTAAACCAATAGCAGCTACACTTTCACAGCTGGCATAGAAGGCTTAAGGCCATTGTGCACTCGTGACATTTTACCAGTCTTGGCAGAGCTGACATGAGTGGGGGCTCAACACAATAGGTAAACAAGCATCAAGCAACTCATGCCAGTTAACAATGTTCCACAATCTGCTCTTTGCAGCTCTCTGATTCCTTCAAAACACTGTGTCACTTGTTCCTAGGCTCTAACCCTGAACGTAACGAGCTTAATCGCAACTCCTACTGAAGGAAAAAGAGTGTGTTTTTGAGTGCATGTGTGTGTGTGCCGTACGTGTGTGTGATGCTGCAGCCTGCTGGCCTTCCTCCCTGCCGAGGCCAGAAGGCATGCTCCCCAAGTCCTGCCAGCTTCTCCACAGTCTGGGGCCACTGATGTCAGAATGGCAGGAGCTTGTAGGCGGCTGCTATTAGTGAGTCCTCTTCACGCCGGATTCTGGAGTTCCATAAGCTGGTTGTGTAACTTGTTTCTTGTGGGACGGGGGGACGGGGGGATGTGTGCGTTACTCTGTGCATTCAAGAGGAGGGGAGGCATGACGAGTTGGGGGCTAACTTTTGGCTCTACGCTAAGCAGTGTAAGTGGACATTTAGCCGCTTTAAGCTAGCGTGAATGAGTCATTTAGGGAATCCTGAACTAAATATGAGTAAAATGAGCATTTTAAAATGAAAGAAAATTTTTGATTTCGATGACAACACCTCTGAACAGCCGTCCTCCCCGTGTCTGTGTTTATGGTTCAGTCCTGTCTCCTGTATAGTTCAGCAGCAGGGGCGAACCATCACATTTGGTGCCCAGCGTGGGGGCGGTTGGTGAGCTGTCGAGCTCCAACTATCCCATGGAGCTTTTCTTCTGTCTTTTCAGTACAATTTTGACTAACCTCATTTGCATCTGCTAATTAGATCCTGTTAGCATAATTCATACACATGACACCCTTTTGAAGCTAATGAATAGATACATCTCCAGACAACTCGCAAAGAGCTTTTAATGAGACCCAACTTACTCAAGAATGCTTGTTACTGTGAAGAAAGTCAAGGAAGAAAATCAGAGGCATTACAATTTGTACCTGAAAGTCAAGTGAGAGTTATTAAAACTTGATAATTCAATAACATCATTTAAACTATAACAAATCCGATGACCTGCCGGAAAGTGGTCCACATGCATATTCAGTGCTTCCTCTGGACTAAATTATACGTGCGCTTCTTTTCACACTGAATAAAAAGTTTGTTTTAAAAAAAAATTGTCCAGTAATTTGTAATAATATGAAAGAACACTACAGATGGTAGGATATAGATCATAACTGTGATTTTGAAGCCCTCCGCCATCCATTTCTATTTAGAAAAGCTATATGCAAAACATTACATTATGAATATTCATTAGTAAAAAAAAATGGTAAACATGATTCATCTTATACAGCTGGCCATTATTCACAGAGCCAATGTGTAGAATAGAGCAGAGCCTTCCTGTCGGCTTGTCAAAATGGAAAAAAATCACCATGTTCTTACATATTTGAGCTGCTGATCTCTCTAGAACGATGTATTTGTGATAAGAGTTCAAAGCTTCTGCAGTAATCCCCTTCAAAGCTGAGTCGAATCTAACGCAGCTTGCTGAGAGGAGAGCAAAACTAGCTGCCTGTCTTTTAAGTGAGGATTGTTTTCCTTTGATAGTTACACTTACAACAGCAGAATAAGGAGAATCAGCTGTATGACCTATTCACTATCACACAAGTTTACAGTATGTGTCAAGTAATGGATCAAGTGTAGTCTTTAGACTTTAATTTTAAATATTTGTACACTTGGATGCTTCTGGGGTAATATGAGTGTAGTTAATATGAGTACACCTTAATGTGTTGCCTTTGAAATAATTGTTTACTTACTGAAAGTCATCTATTAGTTTAATTTTCCTTCTATAAATAGCAAAAATAAATGAGCAGGTTTGAGGTCGGTTCTTGGTTCTTTCAGTATGAAAGCAAGAGTTAAAATTTATAGAAATGAATTACTGAGTACAAACTCCAGCACTGCCTGATATGAAATATCATACGTTTATTATAAAATATCCCCCACATCTACTTTCATAGGCATTTCTTTATTTTTATTTTTTACTTATTTATATGCCTTTATTAACCCTTTTTGTATTTTCTATTTAGTCAACCTCCTTCTTTTGTGTATTTTGAGCTATTTCGTTTCATGATATTTTGTTTATTTCCATGAGCTTTGCTTTTTTATGTTTTGGCTGCTAAAACTCAGTAATTTCCCAACTTTTGTGATAAATAAAGTATTTCTTATTCTTGTTCTTATTTCCACACTTAGCGACTACGGCATGGAGTGTTGGAGTTGTGCTGCCATTCTGCTGTGGAGCTCCACCTGGCTGATTGAGTGAGGACTCAGCGGGGAGTCCTGAATCATCTCAGCTGAGGCCTCATGGCTTGGCCTGGCTGGAGCCCTCATGATGTGATACCACAGTGAGCCAGGCCCGAGTGTGTTTGTGTCAGAGTGTGGGTGCATTTGTCTATGTGTACGCAAAGAGATGCGTGCACACATGCACACGCGTGTGTGCAGTCGAACAAGTATGTGTGCATTTGGGAGTGTGCGTATGTGTGTGTGCTTGCTTCCGTCTGCTCCCTCCAACCGGTTGATCTTTCACATTTTGCACGGGCAGGAGGGACAGGAGGCTGCCAGGCTGCGCCCGGAGCCTGGGTACAGTACAGTTAGCAATGCCCGGCATTCATTAGCACCTCCCAAGCTGTCTGCACTTTTACCAAACGCTCTAGCTAGCTAACATGCACTGGCTCCCTGCACCCTGCTCTTGTCACCCCAGCAAAGGCCTTCACCATGCTTTGGCTCAGCTCAGCCACAGCTGAGGCCTCCAGTCTTGGCTTCGGCCATTTCAACTTTGTTACAGTTCAGCACAGTGACACAATGGGAAGCCGGGCAGATTTGTCAGAGTTCATAGAACTTTATAGAGGAGAACATAAATCCCTACTTCACTCCTTTTATTCGCTTGATTCTCTGTTCAACCAAGCACACTGCAGTACACACACACACACACACACACACACACACACACACACACACACACACACACATCTATATGTTTGTCTGCATCTCTCTCTCCCTTATTCCCCCAGTAAGTCACAGTGTTGATTAAATCTTTACCTTCTGGATGGTCAGTAACGAGTCAATCAGTAGCAGCCTATTGACACGCATCACAAAGCTGACAGCTAGAATATATGTGTGTGCTTGTGCTATAAATATGCTATAAATAGGATGCACGAGAAAAATTATCACCTATCACCAGCAAGGGTGAGGTTCACTTTCTGCTGGCGGCTTGAGGCTTTGCATGCCAAAAATCATAAGTGGCAATTTTTGTTGGTGCTAAGCCAGCAGCAAGCCAGCAAGGGATCATGAGAGAAATACTTTTCTTTGTACACATGACAATAAACGCTTTGAATCTTGAATTACTACACTTGTAACTTCTGAGGCTAGTTTGACTTTATTATTTGTAGGAACGATGTCTAAAAAGTGTTTGAGTCACTATTCAAAAAGCAATTACACGATGCCTTATTTTTCCTTAAAAAAAAAGCACTACATTATTTTACTTATATCTTCCCCGAGGTAATTTGTTACACTTCATGTTACAGCATTCATTCATCCATTCGTGTATCTGGCATGGAGGTGGAGAACATCTTAGATCAGTGCAGGCAAGGCTTCCACGTTACATTGTTAGTGTGTTTTTCCACACGATGGCCTGACAGTGGGTATAGGCCTTACTTCTTATCACTGCTTTTGCTACCTGACTGCTTCAAAATCTTCCTGGGACCAGGCTTACTTACTACTTTCTTTCAGTACGCAACTTTTCCAAAAGTGTGTTAGCAACAGTGGATAGTTTTTTCTGGCCTGGGTGGAGATTGCACTCGGGTGCCATATTCTTGACCTTTCATGCGAAAACCATGAAAGTAATGTTCATATCTAAAATGCTTTTCTCCTTTCACTACACAAACTAAAGCCAGATGACTGTAGCATGCATGCAGGAAACTGGCACATTTGATTGTTTTTGTTTATCCACCCATCATACAAATAATCAAAGAACTTCTCTAATGTGAGTAATAATTGCTTGGTTAGTAAAATTTGTGTTACTCATTAATTTACAATACTTAATAGTATTAGGCTACAAAAAATGTTATTATAGTAATGGATTAATTGTTTGCTTAACAGTACAGGCGCATTGTTGGTAAATTGATGGAAATATTAAGAATTTTACACATGCATACAAGGATGAGAAAATCTTTTTTTCTCTCTCTTTTCGGTCCTTTCCCTTTTTTTAAGCAGAAGAAGAGGCCTTTAACACACACTCACACACACATATGGTTGGCACTCTGCTAAGTGGGTCACTTTTACACTTTACACTATCATATGACTTAATGACAGTTCTCAGGGAAGGAGAGAAACAGCAGAGAGGGAGGAGGGAGCTAAAACTCAGACCTAAGGGCTCGGGCTGTAGCAAGCGGCATACAAGGTGTGTCTTACCTCATCACGCATCTCTTTGTTTAACACTTCCATTTCTCCCCTTTCTCTCTCTTGCCCACTCTCTCTCCCATATCATATGTTCTCTCTCTCCTCCTTTTCCTCTCGTTTGGTCCTCTCTCTTTCCCTCACAAGCTCAACAGGCTGGGAATACCTCTGAGAGCTGCGACCGGGGTGCAAAGAACACAGCAGGAGTGGTATTTGCCAGTCTTGGCACTTTCCCAGCCAACTCCATTAAAGCCTGAATATACTCATTCTGAACTGCCTCTGAAAACCCCTTTAAAACAGAGTTCTTTCATGGATCCTGAAATGTATATATGCAGTCCTCCTGTATGTTTGAATATTATCTTGAGTCATTGGGCATCTATACCACTAATTAGGTAGACAGCAAGAGGTGGTGAAAAGACATTTATATGATATACTGATATATATGATATGGGGTTTTTTTTTCAGGGAAAAGATTTGTTTTGTTTCACCGAAATTAAATTTTAATTTTTGTTTGTGGTCATGGTTGAAAATAAATTGTCGGTGCAATTCTTTTTTAGCATTTGAAGTGGGATAATCCAGAAAACAAGTTTAAGAAGCACCATCTTAGATAGGAAAGCTGAATTCATAATGAAAAAAGGTTACATTTTCTATTTGGAATCAAATATGTAACATTGTCATCATGCCATATGTACTGTAAACGCTGGACAATTACCTGCTTCGAGTATGATCCCAATTGCAGACACTGCACTCATGAGCTGGCAGGATAAGGTCCGTTTAATACCTGACCCGACAAATTCAGATATTCGTGTTCTCTCACATAGAAAAGTTCAGAGGTGCACTGAGCATGTGAAAAGGGTTAGTGAAAATAACCTAACGGGATTTATCACAAGATGCTTTCTGTTTTACTCAAACACTGCAGTCTCTTAAGCATGTTTTTCTTAATGAAAACTTACGTTTATACTCTCATTACACTAAAGCACATCCTCCCCTGAAAACTAATCAAAGTCCTCATCCACCACCGCTGTCTAATATAATAAACATAGCAAGATCTAGCAGGAAGTTCAAGTTTTAAATTTAAGTATTTTTTAAAATAACCTTATTTCCTTTATCACTTTACAAATCTTGCTTAATGAATTTGTTCATAGGTTATCATCAAGTCACTTGGTTGTTATTTCTGTCACTGTGGGTACAAATCCATCACTGCCTAAGGCTATGGTAAAGGTTGCTCTTTTGGGGCACCATCATAGATTTCTTATATATTTCATCTGCTTAGAAGAAAGTGACTTGTGAAGATCAGTGATTGCTGTTCCCTCACTGCAAGACTGTCCTAGTGGCTTTTCTCTTCAAACTCCAGTTTCTCTCACTAATAAAAAACATAGTTTAATGATAGATAGATAGATAGATAGATAGATAGATAGATAGATAGATAGATAGATAGATAGATAGATAGATAGATAGATAGATAGATAGATAGATAGATAGATAGATAGATTCATTTTGTTCAGTGCTAACAAGTTCTTCATCTGATTTCTAATGACCCACCAGCATGAAAAAGCTATCAAACAAGGCATTTAACACAACTGGAGGTTATCCGATCAATGTCTGCTCATCCATAACACTTGTAATTCACTCTCGCTGCTACTTGTCAGTCTCATTTCCTCTAGCTCCAGATGAGGCACCATAACGCGTGCCTTCGGGCAACCATAAATGTAATATGGACCGAGCATTCATGCCACGGCCTAAGCTCGTTTAAGGCACACTATGATCATCCTGTTCTTCCATGAGCAAATCCATCTGTTACTCACATTTGCTGCAGCATGCTAGGTACCCTGACAAACACTTTTGAAATATAGTTTCAGGCTAATCATCTCAATGGAAGACAACCCGATAAAAGCTGTTCGACTACATCCTGCAGTAGGAGGGGGCTAATGACATGCGATAGGGAATCTATTTAACTACTGAGCCCTGTCATTCTCAATACACTCATGATGAACATAGATGGGGAGGGAGCAGCGCATCTGAAAACTAATTAACACTTAAGTACATGACAAGGCTGTCACGTCTGTTATGTTGTGGACTGTAACAGTTTGGTTCTGACTCGATTTCTCAATTTGCATTTTCTTCGGTTCATATATATAAAATATACCGTGAGTGACTTCCTGTCGTTCTTGATTTAAGTGCATTTTATAAGTACTGTAATAGTTTGTCAGACTTGTCACTACTTTCCTCCAATGTATTCCCTCTAAGAAAAAAAAAAACAGGAAAGAAGGCTTGCCACAAACACGAAAAGCAAGTGAGACATGGCTGTTTTTTTGGATCCGCAAACATCCGCAGTGGAAAAACTGCAAAACGGCCACCGCTGACTTGAACTAATTTTAGGTGATGCCATGCGCACAGGACAACCTGCTGGGCCCAAAATGGGCCTTCGCCATGCCATGACAAACAAGTAGTGGGCGAAAAGAGAAAGGGAAAATTGATAAATGCAGCAGCCCACGCCAGTTTTCTTTTCCAAGTGAACAATACCAACATTGTTCAGCAGGGGCTCTGGCACAGGCTTACATGGTGGCGGCTGATTGTTTTGTAAAATCAACAACTTAGAAAATAGATTTCTGAGATTTCTGGCTCTGGTTTGCAAAGTGAGTAGGCTACATACATCTTTTAAAACAATGTCACCTCTCCACGCAAGCTGCACAGAGGAAGCAAATAATGGCTTTAACAGGGGAAAAAAAGCCTCAAAAGGGACTTTAATTTGCATTAACATTTTAATTTTGTATTTACATTTCTCTTAACCACTATGTCGCTTCTGGTGGGCCTTCAGCAATCTGTGGCTATAAATCTGCAGGCCGTGTCAAGCCAGCTCCCATTTTTCTTTCAGCTCAACATGAGCTGTTTAGGCAGATGCTAAACGTGAACAGCGTACTCCGTCCTTGTTCCCCAGATCCACCCCTTACACCACATTCAGCACACTAGCCTTTGTCTGCTTTAACTGAGCCCCCCGCTTCTTTTAATGGCCTGTTTAATACTTATTGAAACAGAGCTAGTGCTGGAGGTTAAATACATCTTAATGCACTGCGTTAATCCTTTCATTAAAAGAAATGTAAGGCTGGTTGAAAGCTGCAAGATTGCCTCCATTAATTAGGGGGTTTCTCTGCCCCGTAGCGCTGCCCGCCAAGCCGTGTGTCACCGCTTTTAAATGGTGGGAGAGGGCTGCAGAAACAGGGGGCCACCGGCCGTACAAACTGCTAATACAACTGGCAGAAATGGATAAAAGAGGAGCCAGAGTTTTATTGAGCAAGGCATCAAAAGAAAGCATGCTTGTACAAGCTTCAGTGCACTCTGCTCTTTGGTAAAAAAAAACCTCATATGTTGGTAGGAATGAAGATGAAGACGTGATGCTTGAGAAGGAAACAGGGAAGTTTTGTTTTAAAGGTTTTAAAGTTACACTCTTTTGTTCTTTTTTTGATTTTCTTGATGCTTTCCCCACTTTTCTTCATTATTTGCCATGAGTATTATCTTTATCACGCTTACACATTAATACTTTCTCCACCTTGAGACTTCTCGCTGCAAATTGTAGTCACAGGAATTTACCAGCTAGGATAATTTGTTTGTTTTTCACAGGGTGGAGAGTTGGCACCGCGGCATTTTGATCCCCACGCTGCTGTTCCTGACTCCTGTACAGAATGGCCCTCTCTCCATAGCGAGACAGGCAGGCCCAGCATAGTCTTGTCTGGGCTCCAAGCCATGCTCTACGGGTGAGGGTGTGTGGTCACAACACTCCTGTGCCCCGCATCCCTACCCTCCTCCACCACTCTATTGCCTTCACCCAAATCCAAACGCATCTCCTTCAACCTCCCATCCTCTTCGCTTCCGCTCTAATTTGGATCGAGCCCCTGTTCTTTCTGCTCTTTAATAATAAAAAGAGAGGCCTTTTCCGTTGCTGTCGGTCTCAGCATCGCTGTAAAACAATGTCACGCGCTGCAAGTAAACTGTTGAGATCAAGAACATTTTTATTTTTACCCAAACTGTACAGACAGCATGATGTCAGTAATCTAGAGCTCGGAGGCCGCAGAGGACTGCTCCTCTCTGGAGTCACATAAGCAGATTGCCGTCATCTTGAACGCTGCTCTACTACCACCCACCGACATCCAACCAACGCCCCCCCCCCCCCCCCAAACCCCGCGTCCCCCGCCCTGCTGCTGCACTCCGCTTTAATTTCCCGACACTTTGAAAGCTTTTCTCACTGTATATTTTATCACTTTTTCTTAAGACTTGCGCTCAGCTACGCCTCAGCTCCTTTTAAAATACAGAGCCAAAAAACAAGACAACTCGCTTCTTGGATTCTCTCTCTCTGTCTCTCCCTCACTCTCTGTCTCTCTCTCTCTCCTACTCTCTCTCATCCCATTGTGAACAGGCTTATTGGAAAGAGCGCACTTAACAGAAGAATTTCACACTGTATTAGAAAAATGCATCTTTTCACACCTGTAAATATCTTGTCTAATCTGCTTGGTAACCAGCCCCTCTGAAGGAGGGCCACATGCTGTACAGCAGAGGGGCGACGGGGGAATTTGCTTCTGCTGCCAGAATAAGAGACAGAACACACAATTATCTTGTACATAGCACTGCTTAAATTATAAAAGAGATCTTGAGCTGTACATATATATATATATGTATATATGTATGTATTTATGTATACGCATGCACAAAAACTGTTTTTGTTTCGTTGTCTAGCAATTGTGGCCGCGAGTCTTTTCATTCATCACTTGCTAAAAACGAAAAGTCAAATAAATAGCAGCAAACACCATCTATTAATTGCTAACATGCGGTTGGGTAATGTTATGTGATTGAAGTGTGACAAAAAGTTGTGAGGTTTATTTATTTTTTGTTGCTGTTGCGACGGAGCTGGTAGATCTGTGGGCGTGTAATCGCACCGAGGTAGAGACACTCGAAGAGAGGCACACATTACATCTCGCCGTGCCAACAAGTTCAGGAGTGAAATCCTGTGGATGTGAGCACATGTAAAGTCATCATAACATTGGAACAAGGTTATCTGAGAAATGGCAGTTTATACGGCAGTTTATGTTTTACCTTCATGAATAGAAAATATGCTGACTGATTGGGAGGATTTTGCACATGCGCGCACGCACACGCTCGCAAGTGAACAACACACGCTCTTATGAATACATGCTTGCAAATACACCTTGGCACACCCCCATCGACAACCACCTGGGATCCCCTTGAAATTAATAGAAATGTCACATTGTTGAATTTCTTTACAAACGTAAGCGACTCTGTTTTTCTCTCATTGTTCATCCGCGCAAGTCCTGACATGCAGCTATAATTTTATGGTGATCAATCGATCAGCTGGTAGGCTGTTGAAGAACAGGTGAAATTTCCAGTGGACGAGTGTCAGCATGCCCCGTACGCAACACTCGAGCACTACCGCTAGCTCTTCGTTAACCCCCCTCCTATGGCCTTCTGATGTCTCTAATTGCCTACAGAATACACACCCTTCCAACCTCACCCCACCCCTCCACAACCTTCCACCTTGCCCCCGGCCAGAGGAGGGCCAGGATGACGGTCGGCGGACCTTGTGAGAGAGTGGTCTCGGCTGGGACCCCCTCACTAACACTCAGCCCAATGTGTTAATAGATCCAATGCCATCTTATTTTCGCACTTCTGCGAGACGGCAAGGGGCGGCCAGGCGGGATCAGCAATCTGCCTCACTGAAAGAGCTCAAACAAGCGGGTGGAGAGGAGGAGTGGATGGAGGGAGGGGGCAGCAGAGGGTTCACAGCACTCTAGCAAGGAGGTCAACAAGAAGGCAGGGGGGCACAAGTTCAACTGTGCAACACAGAATGACGGGATCAGGAATGGAGGAGTGGAGACGTATGAATGAATGAAATAAAGTGTGGATGGATGGATAAGGGAAAACTGCATTTGTGTGAAATCTGGGCAATTTGTTGTAATTTTTCACTCTTTTGATGAGCATGGATTTCCAAGACAAACAAAGGTATCACCTGTTTCAGCAAATTTTCCCCTATGACACATGCTTATGCTGAAACTTAAATCAGAACGCCCTCACTAGAAACTGTACAAATCACGTCTCACGATGCTGGAAGTCCTGTGCCTTTGTTCCACATCGGCTGAGGCTAAAGTAATGAGAGGTAGAGCTGGGTTGGTGGGTTAAGCGGATTATCACATTTCACATGGGCGTTTTTTGCTGTTTATGACCAAAAGTTATAGATAACTGATTACTGGTTTCTCTTAATGATGACTGCAAATCATAACCGTATAGGTGGAATCATTTCTCGCATGAATCATTTTAGAACAGTCATTTGGGTATCAGGACTAATGATTTCAACATGAGGTTGAACGGATTTCTTTTCCGCAATAAATGATTAAAAAAATAAGCTGCTGTGTTCTGTGCAAACAATTTCGAATCAGTAAAAGTGGCATCAATTGACAAAAAGCTTTGGTGCAAGGGACTTTTCTGGAACAGCTCATTCTGCTTTTTCCTGTTTCCCCCCTTTTTTCAAGTTTCTGATCAATTTTATTTCTTATTTCGATAAAATCTCTTCTTTTGCCTTTTTGGAGTCCATGTTTCCTGCCCTTGTTAGGCCTGTGTCTTACCATCACTCCTTTTCTAGTATAGCTGCGCATCTCCCTTTCCTTTGTTGTCTTTATACCTTTGCTTTGCAAGTGTGGCAAACAATCAGTTATGTACCTGTTTTTTTCCTGGAATACCTGACTCTTTTCACGCTCTCTGAATTTCCCCCCGGTTTTCTGTGTATTGACTTACTCTGAGTCAGGTGAATTTTTGTTTCTGAGGGGTGCTTTCGAGTATGCGATCATCCTCTGCCCAGTAGTTACCGTTTGGGTTTTCGCTTGTTAAATTGCAAATAAAATGAACAAGTCTAAGCTGTTGTTTTTGCTAGAAGTTACTACTGTTTGAGATAATAGGTTTTCACATCTCTTACTTGGTCTGAGTAATGTTTAAACAAATCACATTAACTAGTCTCACTTCTCACTTGTGCATTTACATTAACTTTCAAAGTATGTTTTTAACAGTAAAAAAACAGTCATGCCCAATGCTGTTTTGTTTGCCAATTACCTTTATGCTAATCAGCTTCTATGTGACTTTCATTTTCAAATGCGGTGGAGTCAATTTTAAATTTTTTAAATTTTATCCTAAAATATTCTGATGTCATAAAAAGTGTTCAGCTTTGTACTTTCAGAAGAAAGTTGATCAAACAGACCACAGAAACTGGTCCACCTACAGCATTTAGATTGCCTTGCAGAAAATGTGGAATCCCTTGTTCGCATTGCAACACCCACATGGTAAAACATTAGTCATTGTCACATCTGTTAGTCCTGAGGGGTTGCTCCAGTGTCACAAGTGTTTGCTTTGTGTGTGTGCGTGTGTAGGGGTTGGTGTGTGTGTGTGTGTGTGTGTGTGTTTTCTCTCACACAGGTTTAGGTTTTCTCATATGATTTCTGATAAGTCACATGCTACCAATAATGCTAGTTTTCATTGTGGGTTTGACACCAGACTCATATGACACCCAGAGTAGTTTTACCCAGAGTTAAAAGTATTCAGTGTGTCAGATTTTTTAAAGTGCTTAAAAAAATTGTTTCTTTCTTTCAATATCTTTATCGTATATATAACAGGTATTATTTAATGTTAAAAAAACAACAACTTTCAGTTCTCAAGGTTTCAAAAAGCACGATGAGCGCTTAAGAGAGAAACTAATCAGTCTTTCGAATCCTTGTTGCATTTAATCCTAAGATGTAAAGGTTAGAAATATCATAAAGTATAAAAGTTTGCATAGACACTGTGAGGTGTCAGGAAGAAAAAAAGAGGGGGAGGAGCGGAGTTTGGCTGTGAGCCAAGGGTGTCTCAAGCATTCTGGGTCCTCACCTTCCGCTGCCCCTGTCAGCCTGGTCATGGTCTCCCTCTCTAGGCGTCAGAGATGTAAAGTGACAGCCAGGGTGGCTTCCATGTCAGTGAGGTGAGACTAGCCTCTCCGGCTAGATGCCCTGACCAGGACCACCCCTTTGGGTCTGCCTCGTGTGAAAACAGAAAAAAAAAAATCCTCACGCCGCAGTGTCTCGGCATGATTATATTGTCAGTGCCCCCCTTCTAACCTGTAAGATATCCCCACCCCTCTGCCTCCTCCGCTCCCTCCCTTCCTTCAGCTTCTCAGTGATCCAACAGTGGCAGATTAGGATGCTGTCATCAAAGTGGCAGAGTGCTAAAACATCCATTAAGCTTTTAATTGAAGAGACAGTAGGATGGGGGAAAGGAGCATGTGATGTTGTGTGCATTGGTATGACAGAGCTTATCTTGCAGAGGTGAGAAGTGACAGAGACTTGTCAAAGGTCACAGTCGGCCAGAGGCCAGCCCCACTACGCTGTCAATCCAAGCTGCTCTTTTGTTGCAGCGTTCATTGATGCAAAACACATCAACAGACGGATACAATGCACTCATGGTTTTATTACACCTCTCTATTTTTACCACACCTTTAGTTTACACCACATCACTGATGCATGTATAAAACCTCAAATCCACTTTCAGGATACTGGTGGTTTAAATAATCATGTATGAATTCAGAAGGTCACAATGAAAGCAAACCTGAAATTTAGTACTAATACCAGGAGGATTATATCAGTAATATCTGATGTCACAGGAAAATAAAAAAATATTAATTAAATGGATTATACCATAAACTCACTTATTAAAATGTAGTGTTTACATCACTGACATGCTGGTCAACCTGTTATTTATTAAAATGTATTTTAAAAAGTTGCTGTGTAGTGTAACAATGTTGCTAAAAGTTATAATGTTTGCAACATAATTTTATCTTGAAGATATGCATATCTAATAATTAAGCATATAAAATATTAGCCATTACAAAACAATTTTGAACACAATTGCAAATTCCTACTGTCTAAAAAAAATTGCAAATTAGATAACAAGCCAAAATACATCCATACCTGACCTTTCCCACCTTTTTAAAGCCTTGATTATACTTTCTCTATCTTATCTTATAACCAGGAAGGGTGTAACCCTATGCCCTAATCTTTCAAGTCATTCAGCCGTTGCCGGCTGCATCCACCTGACATGTAGTCAGATCACGTGGATAGTTACAGCATTGAATTAAAGGGAAGAAGTCTAAATCAGACATTAGTCATTCCTGTTAAGCCTCAATTGTACCATCCACACGTCCACCAGGCGTGACATTTTGTGTGTGCATGCCTGCTTATTTTTTGTGGCTTTGGGGACTTCTGCAGAGAATGCACCAACTTCACATGTGCCCAAGGCCTAAAAGTTGAATTCAAAGATGTACACCAGGATTAACTACTCATTCATCATCTCCAGCGCTGTCTGTTTCCATGTCCGCCACTTAGGTTACGTCACACAAAGATTCAATTGAATTAAATTCAGTTCGATTCAATTTTATTTATATAGCCTGAAGTACATACACTGCCTACAGTACCTATGGTGGGTTTTCTTTTTGTTTTGTTTTTTCTTTAGACAAAGTAGGCCTAACTTAGCTTTTTTTTTTTGGGTTTGGGTATCAAAAGGTAGTAATAGTAATCAATAGTAAGTATCGGTTCCAGAAACATCCATAGTATTTACACATACAGCAATTTCTTCTTAACTGTCAGAAATTAATTTGTTGTAAGCAGGTAATTCAATTCATTTCAATTTTATTTCTGTAGCGCCAAATCACAGCAACAGGTGCCGCAATGTAGATGTCTTTCTTTCTGTGTGCTTTGTAAAGTGTCATACAGGTTCAGTTTAGCCATTTTCAAATCTGGTAGTTGTAAATGAACAAAAAGCATTTGTATAAACATAAGCAGTGGCCTTATTGGCACTCTCCCAAAAGCAAAACTTGAAGACATCAGGATCTTTTTTATATGGCGTGATGGTGTCAAATTTTGTACTACGTAAAAACTTTTGTGGTCCCCTAACACCATTAAAAGAACATTTTGAGAGAGTTGTTACTTTGAATTAATTATTCCTTTGGTGAGACCATATCTCTTCATTTGGTACACTCAGTAAATCAAAATTAAAACACTGACTAAATTAATTACATATGCACTGGCTTCATCTGTTCTCTTTTGAAAGATATTAGATTAAAAGTAAAGTGATCATGACAAGCATTACCAGTTATACATCATAGCTTTATCATTTTGACACAAGCATTGAGAGGCTGCTACTCTTTGAAGCATGGTAGACCTATCACATAAAGATCAAGTTATGCACTTACCTGGAACGGCAATCTTTGACCTCTGCAATCTTGATGCTACAGTAAAAATTTAATTAAACTCTTTAACAAAAAACAAAACCGCAACAAATGGAGCAATAACACCTGAAAAAAATGTCCCATTTTAGCTAGTTAGCATGCCCACTTTAAACAGGCTAAGGGTTATCTGGTGTTTTAGCTTGGCTTTGTGCTACGAGGGTTATGCTCTATTTCTAGCCATGAGTAGTCCACCAACGAGCTAACAGTGTTAACAGCTTTTTACTAAATCAAAAGGTTACAGCACATTTATTGAATGTTGACTTACTTTATTACTTTAAAACTTCTTTTTTCTGCTGAATCCCAACAAGTTTCTTCCTTCTTTGTAAAAACAATTTGTATCAGCTTCAGTGCCATGCTTGCTTTTAACCACTTAGCTAGTTCAGGGTTAAAGGGAAAGTCTTAGCATTTAACAAGTTAGCGTAGCATGTGTTGCTGGGTCTGGTAGTGGAAATATTAGCACGCTGATGCATTTTTCAATTTCTGATGAATGCACACTTGCATGACTCACATAAACCCACACTGTCCTTCAGTGTTTTGTCTCCCTGCTGGGAGGAAGTAATGTCACTGTTACTGCTGGTCAGCAGGGTCTCTGTACACACAGTCAGTGGGGTTAGTGGCCCCACAGCAGGACCTGGACACTAGGAAAAACATAGGGAGGGGGTTCAGGTTCTGAGGGGTCCACTCATCTTCAAATCCAAGCCAAGGTCTCAGATGCCAAGCCAGTCTGTCAGGGCCCCCCTCTTACTGCAGTTCTGGCTTCAATATCCTGCTGTTACGGAGGCACAAACTGGCATAGGCCAGCATAAGCTTCCTCGCGGCACTGCATATGATTAACTGGACCATTGGGCAACTTGGCCTAGAAGAGGCCCATGGCCTGGGCATGAGTCCACAGGGCAAGGACAGGCAAGGTTTTTCCAGGATGGAAGCACATCTCCCCTCTCGTTTACATTTCATTGCAAAATTGTGCTGACTTTAGGCAAAAAATAATAATTTTTGTTCTCAGTTGCATCAGATAGAGCTTTCTGCCAACATCAGCGTCTCACACTTTCTGAGGCTTATGTATCTGTGTGTAAAATTCTTCAGATGCTAGCTAGTCTGGTTTTTACAAGTAGAGAAGGTGCCGGTGAGTCAGAATGATGGTCCTTGGTGATGGTTAACGTGTTCCCGTGTTTAGTTTATACGCAACAATTAGTATTAAAAATGTCTCTTAAGTTTCAGTGTTTGATATTTGTGTAAATAAGAATTGTAAATAATATTGCTGACTTTCAGTTTCAGTAATTACCTTCAGGCAACAGATCCACACTAAAAGTTGACACATTTTTAAAGTGTGCTGTATTTTTTAATACTTCATTAGAGTTTGTAAAATATTTACACATATGAACTGTTTTAGAACAGAAAGAGTGGGTTTTAAAACAGCAGTCCAAAAAGCTGCCTTTAAAGATGATAAAGTTTGTCACACCTTCAAGTTCACAAGTGTGACTTCCGTCTGTTGCTTCTCTCTATCTCCATCTTGTCTCTCTGTCCCTCCTGCTTCTCTTCTTTTCCTTCCAGCACCGTTTTTCACTTCCAGTACCGCATTGGCTATGCAAGAAAGCCATCATTCACATCATCACGGTGCCCATCAAAGAATGAGTCAGAATTCAGACCATATTCACGTCAACCGAAGAAAATCAGAGAAATATTTATTTTTATTTATTTTTATATATGAGCCCTGGAAAACAAAACGAGAAACTGCATTTCCAGATGGGATAGATTTAAATGTGCTGATCCGAGGTTGGAGTGTGAGCAAAGGAACAAGGATTATTTTGTTGCTTTAAGATCATTAGCTGTTATCTGTTATTGAGCACTTCTGCATAGCAGCATTAAAAAGCTGTCTGTCATCACTCCCTTGCAATCAACTTTTAATGGGTAGTATGCATGACTGTAGTTGCTATAGATGCCTACTATTAATGCATGATTAGATGAGGATATCTAAAAGTGCATAGCCACTTACTTGTAATTTTAAAATTTGATTTGATGCCATGTGTTGCCTAGTGAGCTGTAATAATGTCAGTAATGTCGGTTATAACACCTACACCAAGCTACATAAAGACATAAAGACAAAGTGCATGTAAAAGGCAACAAAAAAAGAGCCTGCCTGGACATTGATAATGTCATCCTTGTCACTAAAGTCTATCCCTGGGATGAGCCTACTCCAAAAATGAGTAAAGCTATGCAGACCAGTTTGAGTCATGCTCACTATTATAAAAAAAATCAAATATATAGCCTAATAGCTTTTTAAAAAATATAGCAAAAGAAAAACAACTGGTCAATTTCAGTTTGATTCTGGCTACAGTAGCAGATAAAGTGCGCCTGTAAATCAGGAAACCTGATGGTGTGAATGAAAAAACTTAAAAAAATTAACCATTCTTCATTTCTAGATTTATATTAATCTAATTTGTTTTGTTGAAGTCATAGGAAGTTGGACAAAAGAGCCACGTGCTGCTCCACAGCTATAGGTTTAAGAGGCCTGATCTAGCCACTCCAATTAATCAATAATAATTTTTTTGTTGAGGAGGCAGCAATGAAAACATGCAGATAGAAGCTACAACATTTATAAAGGTTTCTGTCTTCTGCTATTCAGGACCCAGACCACCCTAAACCCCACTGGTACCCCTTCTATATATTCCCCCTTTCCCCGAGCCTCCATAACCCCTCAAGTCCTTCACTTGTCTCGCCCTTCCTCCTCCACTCCCTCTCTTCCTTTCCCTGAGGGCGATGTGGCATTTCTTCCCTCAGTTGGCTGCCTCCCTGGTCCCGTGCTGTCACTCTGGATGGTTCCTAGCATGCTGTGCCCTGCTGTGATTGAGCATTACGAGGTGTTTCACGCCTCTGTGCATTAGGCGAGACGGCAGGGAGGGCAGCGGGTAAATGATACGTATGGATCGCAAGGGCGCCAGAGTTCATGGCTGGGTCAGGTCAGAGGGAGCAACGTGACAAACCACGCATGCACAAAAGGATGTGCACACCTGCATGCGCCTACCTATATTCAGTGTACACAAACTAACACACGAACAGCAGTGTAACTACAAGCACATGATCATATAGACATTTGTTCATATGCATGGACTCAAAGAAGGAGGCATTGTAGATTGATTTCTTCAGCAAAACCTGACTGTGGTTTACTTTGGCGCATGCGGCTGCAGCATGGTGTTTGTAGAGTTAACGAAAAATGGCAAACACAACCAGATTGTACTCTCTTTCCAGCCCACTCATCGAGAACCGTCACAAGGTCCACTGAGTTTGAACTACTTTTCACATTTTAAAATAGTGACTGCTCACTTCCAGGTGTGTGTCTCGAGCAACATTTGCACAACGTGGGGAGTAAATGCAGATTTTTAAACAACACACGCTCAGCTATGTTCTTAATCTGTCTCATGCACGAACTGGCGAGCCTAGTTTGAGCTGGTGAGAGTGTGTAATTAATGTGCTGTGACGAGGGGCTTCTGCCCAGTGACAGTGAAAGACCACCTACTGGCTTTTAATACTGCCTGTCAGTGTGGCCAAAGGACATTCAATACAGGCCTGTTCAGCTCAGGTTGCTGAGAAGGTGAATGCTGAGAAATAAAGAGAGAAAAAATGGAAAAACAACATGAAAATAGTACAAAATAGAAAACAGATCTGATTTTTTTAAATGAATTCTGATGCTGATTGTTTCTGATTGTTTTTTAATTGTAAGGAACAGTTGCCATTCTAATATAATTTTTTTGGGGGGTGAAATAAACTGTAATGCAGCATCACCTTCCACAGCAACCATGAAATTATAAAAATCAATTAATATATCAAAAACAATATCCTACCAAATTGTTTGCTTGTGATTAGACCAATTGAATTAAAGACTTGGAGCTTAAAAGTCTTCATCTGTATTTGATTATTGTTTACAAAAGACTTTCCAATATAATTTATATGCATATGCACTGGTGTGATACAGGATATAACATCTCAGACCTTTGCAATATCCTGTGTGAATTTTACACACTGGTAGACTTCAGTGAGTATTAGAGATCTATTAAATGGTGAGACTGAACTGTCCAATCTCACTCACTTAACCCTTAAAATGAGCATTACGCAGACGTTCATGGATGCAAGTGCAAGATGAGAACCTCCTAAATTATCCTAAATACCCAAAGCCCAAAAAGTATGTGCCATGGTGATATTGTCACACATGATATATGGCCTAATACAGTGAGCGTAAAGCAGCTAATGTCATGAGTTGCTATAAACGTGAAGAGAACAGAAAAAATATACCTTCCGTTATCATAAAACTATTCAATGTTGAAGGATTGTGTGAAATAAAGCGAGGCTAGACGGGTGCCTGGTTGTTGCGTTCCCCATATCATCGTATGTCACTAAGTCCTGCTGCGGTCTGTCACTGGCGTGTTTTCAATTGTTCTACCTTTTGTTTACAGATCTCCGCACACTTCTAACATGATAATTTCAGCCTGATTAAGCACATACCCATACGCACTGGCCCAGGGTACATTTTACCATGCCACCTGTGATACAAGCAACCCAAAGTACCCTCTTGTACACATTCATCTTGTTCAGCTCTCTGTTCTGGGAAGCAGTGTATGTACTCTTCAGATCAATATAGCCATCCAGGAGCTCTGCCTGCCAGCCTGCCTGTCAACCAGCCTGAGAGTTTCTGGATGATTTTAGGTCTCTGGCTGTCTTCTCTCTTTTCTCCTTGTTTCCTTCTCTTGCCACTTTAATGGTCTTTCAATGCAATCTCTTCTCCACGTTCTTTCAATTGCTGCTCCTTCTGTTCTTTTTCCATTCACTCCCTTCCTCTGTCACTCTGTCCTACTCTCCCTAGCTGCCTGCAACCCCGGGGCTTGACAAGCTGGCCAGTCCACCGCATCTGCCAGCACATCTTTAGCGGCTTGGCAGTGAGGAGCGTCCGTCACAGGTTGTAATCAAACCTGCCTGGAAACTGAGCGGGAGGACAGAGGAGAGAAGGGGAGGAGGAGGTGGAAGAGGAGGAGGAGGGAGTGCAAGTGAGGGGGAGGGCCCCTCCTTCTGCCTGATTAATCATAATGTAATTTTAATTAAAAAGCACAGTGTCAAAGGGTTTAGCTGCCTGAGAAGTGAGCCCAGATTGCCACGCAGCAGCAGCCCCCTCAGTCTGCGGGCAGGAAATGCGTCCTGACAAATCCAGGCGCCCGGGCCAAGAAAAACAAAGGCCACCATTACCAGGATATTGTCACTGAGGGAAGAGCAGGGGTGTGGGTGAGGGTAAGGCGGGAGGAGGGGAGACACGGATGATGAGGGGATGAGGAAAAGAAGGAGAACAGATATGGGAGGGGACGAGATGTGGGTACAAGCAGAAAAAAGGTTGGGGGTCACACTGTCATGCCAATTGGTGCTCGGTGCAAACGCTAGTGTCATGCAAAGAAAAAGAAGAGGCAAAAGTGAGGTGCGAGAGGGAGTCTGGCATCGTCTTGTGTCAAGGGTGGATATTGTAAGCTTTTGTGAGCGATGCTGTAGGCTGGGGCTGTTTGATTCCTAAGTTTGTTTACATCTCAGGTGCACGTAGTGTGCACTCAGTGTCATGCCAGACTACATTTACGCTACCTGAACGAGGGTTGCTGTGTACTGTGTCGCCGGCTCCAGGCCAAACTGTGCCTGAGACGATGTAGCTGTTTGAGACAGGGCAGACGGAGACATGGTGTCACCGAGGGGAGGCCAGAGGGCTACAGCCAGGGTCAGGGAGAGTTTCTGAGGAGACGTAAGGTGTCAACATGGTTGAGTCAAGAGCAAAGCCAAAACACTTGTGGTGACATCGCATTACCTTGGGTCATAGTGACAGATTAGGAGGATTACAGACGTGGATGAATTGAGTCTTTGCAGGGGTGCCCATAAGGTGTATAGTTTTGAATATGGGGCCTGGAATTGAGTCCTCTTGTTTGTTTGTTTTTGTTTTCCTGTCATATTCTCAGTCTTTATGCGAAGAGAGACTCTGGATAGTCAAAGATCATGGTCTCCATAAATGACAGATGGGGAGTGATGGTGTAGTATACATTGCTCAAGTGTGACAACAAAGGAGATAGATACACAGCTAGAGAGGACAAGGGGCTAAAAGCTCAGTGTTCATACCCTTCATTTCGTTTCTCTCCGCGGTTTTGGGGGGTGGTGTGGGGCACCGGTGAGGGCTGGATGACCTTTGAAGAGGGAAGAAGGGGGGCGGTAGAAGAGTGGGAAGGGTGGGGGCGGTCACCAGCATCCGGGTGGGGTTGGGGGTGGTCGGTCCTGGGCTGAGGTTTTGGAGGTGAGAGACCATGAAGGGACTTCCACCGAGCCTTAACAAGCGGTTGATTTTTCCCTCCAGGTGTTGTGTGTGCCTTACACGCCACAGAAGACGGGTGGAAACAGTTACTAAATCTACTGATATTGTGCTTATGATTTTGTTATTGTTAATATACTAAGAAAGAACTGTAAAAGAAATATTACTTTATAAAAACTTTTGCGTAGAAATTTCACATGAAAATTAAGAATTCAGGAATCTATTTAATGACTTCCTCCAAGTTAGGAATTAGTAAAATGATCGATTTTTTTAAAGTAGTATAAATTTACATACTACATGAAAAGTAAGTGTAAAATGAAACCAAACTCAAGCATAGGCTTCTGTAGGAAACACAAACATGTGTTTACGCAGTTCAGATACAGGAGGAGAAACTGATGCACAAAATATAGATCAACCTTTACTGAACACAAAATGCTATACATTTTTTATAAAATCTGCGACAATGCTTGTTGCACTTCTGTCACAGTTGCAGTTCAAAATTGCATCACAGCTACTTTAATTACAAATTAGCATTATTGATGCAGTTTTAGTCTTTTAAGGAACACTTTGTAATTCCTATCATATCTACTTTTTTTAAAGGAAAATGTTTTTGCATCTTGAATTTAAAAAGAATCCAGATACTGCTAACATTTCATTACAGTTCATTCAAAACAAAACCTGTGATCTTCTTTTAATTTGGTAATTACGAGCTCATTTACAAATGTCCTCTCCATTCATGTTTGGATCCTATCCATGCGCCAGAACTAGCATCGCACTTTTTTGCTTTTATTTGCTAAATCAACCCCATTGAGCCCAATTGACCAGTAAAAGCTAACAACTGTTGGAGAGGCCTTGAAGTGCAAAGTGAATAATGAGGTCTCTGTATGATCTGATGTGGCCCATATTGTCCTGTGATCTAGAGAGGCATGTTCCAGCAGGGCACGCACACGCACACAAATGCAGACACACACGCCCACTCTACGACACTAACGAGGGGTCGAAGAACCTCTCCTGACACCTGGGGCTGGAGACACAAGGCATGCCACCAGCGATTCTGAATGGAGAGGCAAAAAGAGACAGATGACATCTTAAACAAGCATTAACACGCAGGTACTGAACAAAGCCAGCTCAATCTCATTTACATGTCAAAGAGACGCACATGCTTCGGGGCGAGGCATATGTACCAAACATGTACAAATCCAAAGCATGAATGCATTACATAAGCAAGAGTGCACATATGTGTGGGTGTGACACAAAAGCGCACACTGACACAGACAATTGCACTCAGTCCTTCAGGTTGAGATCATTACGAGGAAGAGATTCTGCCAATTGGATCAACAACTGGAAAGAGGCAGAGTCACTTGTTTCCTGTCAGTCTCCTTTTCACCCAGAGCTCCTGGCATCCCGGCTCTTGGTTCCTTCTGAACAAACCACCCACTGGCTGCCTTAACCGCCCTCTAATAAACCCATCTGTTGGGTCATTATTGCATCTGCAGCCATCTGAACAGCGGAGCAACCCTGCAAAGCAAAGGCTGAGTGCATGCAGAGAGAGGGAAAGAAGGAGGATAAAATCGAGTCAGAGAGTTATTTTTTGTATTGCTGTAACACACAAGGAGAAAGATAGTGGAAAGGAAGATAAATTCAAAGCTAAATAAAGCAGGTAATGCTATTTATCTGCATTTTTATAGTCTTCACTTCTCCTTCTGTTGTATTATGAATGATAACAGAATGATTGTGGGTTTGCCCCCTCTGCTTTCCAGTGATTGTGACTGAGAGAATACAGTTTTAAAAAATGTCATGGACCTAAGTCTTGCACCCAAAGTTTTAGTGGACTTTGTATTCTTTTTATTTATTTGATCTTTTATTTGGTTTCATCCATCTTCATTTCCATTTGAATTGTGTTCAGGGTTTATTTGTTTATAGCTGCTAGTGTTCTCTATGTTTAGGTTCTGACTTCTTATTTTATTTTGGTAGCTTTTTGTTGTTTTGTTGTACTTCCCCTGACTTAGTTTCTGCATTTTTCATTTCCCGCCCGTTTCCTCTGCCCAAACTGTGTCTTTCATTTGTTCTTTCCCCCCATTGTGCTGTTTCCTCATGCATTTATCTACATTGTCAAGATTTTAATACTTTGCATAGTTTGATTTCTGTTTTGAACTTCTGTTTGGCCTTTTTTCAGCCAGAATAAAGTGCTGACCAAGACTTGCTTCTAGCATCATGCCTTTCATGATCTCACTTTAGATGTCCCACATTATGACAAAAAAAATTAACAAAGAAACAAATAAAAATACATTTAATTTTGGACAAGTACAGTTACTTGGTTGACTACCACTTCTGTTTAAACTTACTCCTTGGATCAGTGTTTTTTGTCCATTATGATAAATAATAACGTGTCATAGTTATTATTATTTTATATTTCAGAAGATATTTTTTTAAATCATCCATCGATGTTTTGCAAATTAACACAAAGCACATCCTGCAACCTCACATAAATGGCACGCAACTCATTCCAAGGCAGAATAGGTGTGCTTTGCTGTGTGTGTGTGTGTGTGTGTGTGTGTGTGTGTGTGTGTGTGTGTGTGTGTGTGTGTGTGTGTGTGTGTGTGTGTGTGTGTGTTGTTCCATTAGCTAGAGCAGCCAGGAAGGGCTGGTGAGGCTTTAACTTTGCTAAGCTTTTCCCTGCCAGGACCCTGGGAGATCCCACTGTTCATTTATATTGAACTTTGTAGACCGGTGGCTCTGCCAGGCTCCCCTGCCTACTGCTGTAATATAGGAGCTGCTGGGGACCTGCACAGCCAGCAAGACCTAGGGAGAGAGACACAGATCACACCGGCCCTGTGGTTATTACATTTACCCGAGTGTGTGTGTGTTTGTGTGTGTGTGCAAGTGTGGGTTTTGCGTGTATGTGTGTGTGAGTAGAAGAGAGTGTTTTCCCATAGTTTTTACAATCTAGGTGCGATGTCTGGCCATTAAGAAGTGTTTGCTTGTGTGAATTTTGTGTTTGTACAATATGAATAATTGCAATAAAATTCACAACAGTTTTTGTGCGCCTTGTTTTGTGTGTGTGTGTGTGTGCGTGTGCGTGTGTATGAACATGTGTGTGCGCATGGAGCTGGCAAAGCTCCACTGTGTCCTCTCCAGCTCACACAGCCTCTGTCATAAACAGCCACAGCCTCTGGCAGGTGTTGCGCTGTAGTGCACAGATATGTGTTTCCCAAAGTGACACACACACACACACACACACGCACGCACAAACATTAATAAGAACACATACAAGCACACACTACTGGAAATCCCCACAGGTGAGGCTTAGAGGGCAGAGTCAACACCTTATTATTAAAATGCACAGACACCCACATGTGCACACACACATGCACAGTGACAGCTGTTTAGAGCGTCTCACGCACTCCTGAGCTTTCATAGGTTACTAGTCCTGCGTCAAATTAAATTCCAATTTCAAAAACTTCTGTAATGAAAACACTTTTGATCAGAATGACACTCCTGCTAGCTTCCGTTTTTTGTATCTGCATATGTAGATACATTAATTTCCTTCTGCATTTATAGATTTAGCACAAGCTGACGATCTTATTTAAAACCAAACATTTTATTCAAAACTAATAATCAAAAACAACATAAATTAATGAAAAACATGTAAGATCGATGAACTAAAGCTGCGGCTGAACAATTCATCCTAATGATTCGGCATCTGGAATAAAAACCACAGAATCGAATGATAGGCACAGGACAGCTGTCATTCTAGCTGGAAGTGCCAATTTGGAATAAGAAAAGAATAAATATGAATAAAAATGTTGAATTTACACATATTAACATTAATAATTATACTGTCGGAGCCTGTTTGTATGATAAAACCAAAACAATGGTGCATTTATTTCAGTTACCTGGTGGTTGATGGAGTGTTTTCATATCAGACTTGATTATTTAATTTTCTGTTATGTGCAGTGAAACTTCACAATCAGTATTACAGTAACTTTTAGTAGTCGAGTAAATGTTAGCAAATGATAATGACAATCATTTATAAAAAAAAAAAAAAAGAACAGTTATTTTCTTAATTAGTTCATTTCAGATTACATTTGAACAGAAGCAAAAAAAAAAAGTATTAAAATAAAACTATTAATAGGCCATGACTGACTTAAACACCTACCTCCTGTAGGACTCCGTGCAGCCTAGCTCTGTGCTTCATCCTGCAGTATCTGGATAGGTGGAGAACCTGTGCAAGCATCGTGTTTGTTGACTTTAGCTTGTGGTATTACAGCTAACTCAAGCTCTCTCTCAGCTGACTGTGCTTGAACCTAAGTGTCTGTGGATTGCTAACATACTAACTGACAGACTTGAGCATCACTAGGCTGCACGTGCTCCCCTCTGTTCTACCTTGTTTAAATAAACGAGCTCCAACAGCTCCATAAAGCCCAGTAACAGTCTTTGATTTGTGTACAGACGGTCAACAGAGCAGCTCACATCTCGGTGAAGCTGCAGGCTGAATGAAGATAAATCTACTCAAGACAACAGACTTCAGGAGCCTTTCTGAGTTCACACTTCTCATTTAATCCACGCACTTGTCAGTGTACCAGTTTGTATTTAATCAAGCTGGTACATTGTACCACACAATTTCAAACAATTTTCAGCTGAGCTTATCATTGTTGTGCTGTTATTTTTATATTTGTGAAGCATCTCTCCACTTTGTTTCTCTTTCAGTTATTACCTCACCTTGCCTTTTCCTGTGTTACATATCTGGATCAAATGCAAAGACATTTGCATACTCTGAATCTTGCCTTGCCTTTATACACTGGGTCTGGTAGATAAAGTTACTCTTAAATGAATCCGAAGTGTCTTTGAGCACATTATTAGAAATTCAAACATACTTGGCCTGGTTTAAACCTGAAAATATAAAAAAAAATCACAGCTCTTCACATTCTGAAGAGATAATCCCTACAAAGCAGGGTGTTTATCCCTTGTCCAAAAATAGCAATTCATCAGTGACCCTATAGTGCTATTCTCTGTCCAGGCCCAGCAAGACAGCACTAAATGTTCAAGTGGAGGTAAGTGCCAGCAAGTCCTTTGACAATACATGCATAGTTTCAAGCTCCCGCTCAATACAGCTCCTCTCCTCTGAGGGCATAAGGGGCAGAAGCTGGGGGGAAGAAGGGGGAGTACAAGGAGCTTGGGGTGGAGGGGTCAGAGAGTGTGTGGCTAGGGATGCCTGCGTGGATGTGCACATATGTGTGTGTGTGTTCTGTCTCCTCTTTGGGGTTCTGGAGAGACACATAGTGCTCTCTGTGGAAAGGGGAGATGTCGTGTCTTTGCTTCAGTGAACCCTGCAGCCCTGCAGAGCAAAGGGCTAACAGGGAGGATGACAAACCAAATCCCCTGACATCAGCTGAGACAATAAGCACCAGCTCTAAAATCAGGAAATGTAACACCACAAGCAGAAAAAAAGATGACTGTATAATGTATATAATAATGACACAAGCTACAGCAAGTCGCACATGACACATGGACTTGCAGCGAGGTAGAACGTTTGAAACCAGACTAGATCAAATTCAATACTAACGCATCAAACTAGCTTTTGAAACAGCTTATGGGAAGTTTGCACAAACACTCACATTAAATAAATACCCATTAGTTGTAGGCACTAAAAGGATTACCATGGTAATGTGTCGAAACACACTGCTATTGGGTTTCGATCTTGTTTGCCTGAATAACTGATTGGTTCCTTTCCTCTCTGCTCAGCTAAACAAAAAACAAGATTAGTAAATGGTGGACTGCAGAAGTGTCTGCAAACAAACAAACAACCAAATGCTGCCATTTGCACAGTGACAGGAAATATTAAGCTACGCTGCCTCTGTATATATGTGCAAGATGCTTTGATAAAATGCAGAAGTGAAAAGGGTCTTCTTGAAAGGCCGGCCTTGACACGAAAAGGTCACGCTTATGACGAGTTGACCTCAACACTGCGGCCGTTAGATGGTAAATAGTATCAGAAACTCAGAAGGGTGAGTCAGGCCGTGCGAGTTTGTCATGAAGAGGTGGTGGGGATGCATCTGTGTCCTAGTGTGTCATGACACGCAACTAATTAGAAGTTTGTGTTAAGCTGAAATACAAGCGTGGCAAAATGTGAACGTGTGTTTGATGATGGTAGTCTGACTGTGCTTCCATTGTGAGGAAATTACACAAAGCAAGTTCAGAGCTTATAGCAAACAGATTATTGTGAGGTTAAAAAAAAAGACTAAATGTCAGTAATGGTAAGAGTTTTCTTGAAGGTGCAATAATAAATTAGATTGGTTAAGCAGCAGTTATAATAACAATTGCATACTGGTTAAATGGGAAATACGTATACATGATTTTCTTTTTAAGCAGTAACCACAATCTTTTCCTAAACCCGACCAGCTGAATGTGGCATATCTTAAACTTTAACCACTTACTTTACTCACATAATCTTTTAATTTAAAAAAAAGTCTCTTGACATCCAAACTAATTCTCTCGTGTACTTTTTTGTCTTTGCCCCAAACCCTCTGGTCTCTAAGTAAGTCTTATAAATTTCATTTTAACATTAGCTCTGTGCAACATTTGGTGCCTTAGTAAGTATTTTCAGTGGTAGGATGTTATTCGTGGGATTAACTGTCACTGGAATATTCCCCATGTGCATGGTAATGAAAGAACATTGCACTCAGTTCAGCAGTGTCGCTCATTTATGGATCGTTAAGTCATGTTGGTTTTTGAACGCTGTATATAGCAGAAATAATGAAGCTACACATGCAGAACCTAGGTGAAAAGGTCACTTTATTGTTGGTTTTGGTCTGTTCGCGTTCATATTTTTTATTGTTAGAAAAGTAAATAATATCACCATACTTCCATACTGTATTTTCCAAATGCATTTCATATACAACAGCATGGTTTTAGCAATGGTTTCTTCAGTGCTTGTGTGAAACTCTAAATGTGAAGTACTTCAGCCACAGGTTCTTCCAAGTGCATATAGTTACAACTCCAATGATTCAGTGAATAGATGGAACAAAGACATGTAGTTGAGCATCCTCGTCTCTGACAGAAACAGATTCTTCCACACCTCTCCCTGTTCTGCCTGAAGGCTTCTCACAGGTACGATTTCTTGCCCTCGGTTTGGGACCTGAAAATGAGAATCTCTAAATTAGAAGTCGTGTCGGAGCCTGACCCTGGATTCTCACCTCCTATCCAGTCAGACCTGTGAATACTAGATCTGATCCATGTGATGCTGCCCTCTGCGGTCTCCTCTCAGCGCTGGTCTAATAGTTTTTTCTCTTTTATTTGTTTATAATAACCTCTGTTATGATTCTTTTTTTTCCCCCCACTCATCTTTCTCCTCGTGTTTATGCTATTTTATTGGACGGCCCCACACGTTCACTTCAACCATCATTGTTCATAGTATATTTACTGTAAGTGCAATCGTATCTTATACAATCCTGTAGATGCACGTCTAATATCTGACATATAATCTTAGCCTAAAATGCAATATATTTAGCCACAAACTTGTTTAAACTATTTGCATCTTGAAACTATATTGATTTTTAGGACAGATGGTGATGATGCATATGTGAGTGCACCCTGCAGGGTTCCACAGTGACAGGTCTGGGACCTAGCAGCCCATTACCACACATGTCCTGTCAGGGGGGCTCGGGTAGCAATCGGTGAGGTATCAGCCTCGAGACCGTCCATCCTGAGCAGAGAGCTGCTCTTCGGGAATCCGGCGAAACACAGCCAGACTTCTCGCCCTTAGTGCTCTGGGATGAGCTCTGTCCACAAGGGTCTGGGAGTGAGGCGGACGATGGCTCTAGATGGGAAGGGAACAGAGGAGTGGAGATTGTGAGGGTTAGCAAAGCATTAGCTGGCTCTGCTGGAGAGCTGGCCCTTTTGAACCAGGCAGCGACTGAGTAGTAGTGCCTGGGGCTAAACGCGGCACCTTTGACAGTGTCAGTGTGGCACTACAGCGGCGGGCCAGCTAGATGCTTCTGCTACATTAGACACCAAACGGTTGTTTGTGCCTACGCTCACGCTGACTTCGAATGAAGGATGATGATGCACGACAGCCATGTATGGATGGGGAAAAAGAAGGATGACAGTAAACTGGGGGATTTATTCTCCACTTTATAATGTTGATGAAAGGAGAAACCAGTTTTGAAAACTTTTTTTAATGAAAAGTTTTTTAATAAACATAATGCACAAGGAATTTCCCAAGACGTGGATTAGAGTGCAACTTGCAGGTTCTTACATCATTAATCAAAATTTAAATACATTTTTAAAAAAGACAAATGAGCCTAAGAAATGTTTGACCAATAACCAAAGTGATGAAGAAATAAAGGGCAAAAAAATTAAGGCAAGTTTCTAACACTAATTTTCTTTCCCCCCCTTTATTATTTAAGTACCCTAAGTGAATAAAATGCTGCACAGATACACACAGAGACTGCAAATGACACACAACTGTTGATTGATATTGAATGCATAAAAACTGGTGTGATTGTTTATTCCTAAGACTTAGTCACTGATCTTGGTATGAGAGTCATTTCTTTTACATTCATGCTCTTTAAACTGACTGATCGGAGAGACTTGCAGAGATTATTTTTAATCATTAATTACCATATAAATGTATAGGAACAAGAGGTGAGTTGCTTTTTAAAGGACCCTCGAATTTAAGATAAGAGAAAATCAGAATTTCCTTACTACTTTAAATATGGAAGATTTAGCAAAAGTACCTAAACAAACATATCTAAGGTTGGATTTAAAGGCATAAAAAATACTGCTGTTTTTCATGAATGGATTTGTGTATCTGCTGTTTTTCATAAGTTTTTGTATAGGTTTTTTAGTGTATAGTTTGTATAGGTTTTTTGCATTTTAATATCTTGTCAGTTTGCACAGCTGCTAATTTGCCCTGGACAGATTATGATTTAACTGAAACTGAAAAAAAAGAAAGCAAAAATATATTTTATTTAATCTATTTATTCTTTTATAAAACTACCTCTATAACATTATCAGCAATCCTTAGTAGCAGTGTTGTCATCCTCACATTTTTCTCGGGGTGCTGCCTTCACGTTTGATGCGTTGAATGGCCGCGCGTCTACTTCCTATACCAGCAGCCCATTATATAGAAAGCAAACTGGCACTCTCTCACACAAACACACACGATAACCATTGACAGGCTTCTCTCATCACATTTGGAGAAAAAAAACACGCTGCTAATGGGGGAATGAGGGACATGAAATCACTTTCAGCGGGACATAAAAGCGGCATTGTGAAGTGGCCTGGTGGTAATTACACCACACAGACCCATACTGAAGGAAGCTATTTAGCAATATGGCCCTGGCCTGGGCCTGCGCTGCTGATCTCATTTGGATGCATTAATTAGCTTGCTCTGAGCCTTGGAGCTGGGTGTTAACGCCGCAGCCCACTGCTTGGCTGGTTGGTTGGTTAGTTAGGATGACTAACATGACAGTCTGTTCAGCTCTGTTGTGAATCTACAGGCCTCCTGAACTTCCTTACACCTCGCCATCTACCCCCCCGCCTCCTCCGCTAGCCTATCAGTCAAAGACAGCTGGGGCTACACAGAGGCCACGACTGCTATTCACCGCATTCAGCACGGTGGAAGCCACAGCAGCACAATACTCAGCCTGCCTCATTTGTAGACGCAAGAAACCTACCACATTTGTGTTGTTTCAAATAGGCCCGATCACAAAGATTCAATTTCTGCATTGCCGATGAGGTAATGTGAGAAATTTTAGGTCGCAGTAAAGCATATGTCACAGGAACCAAGCAGATCAAGAAATGTAATAATTAAATAAAACAAAATCTCTCAAGTAACTTTAGTAGTGGAAACCAATAATAAAAAAATGTCACTTTATTTTCAGTGTGAAAGTGCCACCTCTGAAAGGCACTCAAGTTCTCCTTTTAGGTAGCTTTTTTTAAATTACTCCAACTAGAAAGGCAGAACCTAGCACACAAAGTCGCATAACCTTGTCTGTTTACCTCACTGCCCAAAAAAGAAACTACAAACAGAAGCTAACACAGTTTGAGGCTGCTGTGTTGTATCGTTTTACCAGATTACATCCCGCATTTCTTTCTCTCATATCATGCTAGCTTTGTAGCATGAACACAGACATAACAACTGTAGTTTATGAGTAATTAAGCTTCTCACACATACTTTAATGGCAATATGTATGAAAGAAAAGGGAGGCTGTATTCCATCCTCAGAAACACGGCTGCTTATGTCTTACAACTCAGAACTTTTTAAGTCGTCTAAAGTACCATGCTCTTTTTCACACTAGAGCTTTTTTGAAGAAGGTGTGAGTTTTTCAAATACAGGATGTCTTATTTTTAGAATCCAACTCGACATTTTCTCCTGCTTGTGAGATTGGTGTTTTTTTCGGTGGCTTAACAGTGAAAATGCACCACAGTCACATGTTAAAACCCTGCTCTGCATGGCGATGTGAAGGCCAGCGCGCAACCTCATGTGTTGCATTAAGGAACAATTAAGGATGCTTAAGGAAACCCCCTTCAGTCTTGACAATCGACCACATCAGAGACACGCTTTGTTCTACATGCTCATGTGCCAAAAACACGCTTACTGTTAGATTTACAGATGATATCTCAGAAACTACAAGAGAACAATACTGTTGTGTGACAGTATTTCTTTTGCCTTAATAAGAGATAATAATGCTTTCGTGGTCTTTAGGCCTGATGTGTAACGACTGCATTTTGTGCCCAGTTCACTTGACCATTTTCGTTCCTGTCGTCCTAAAATATCAAGCAGTTAAACTATGCATTGCTAGAGAAATAGAAGAGTTGCTTCTCTCAGCGCAAACCTGAGCGGAGAAGACACAGAGGCCATGGTGGCATATGCTGAAGGTGAGCCATGCGTGTCAGCTAGGTCAGGCAGCAGTAGGTCATTTCCATAAGGTGCCGATGGAGCAGGTGATAGGAAGGTGCTGGCATGAGCAGGACAGAAGTAATGGGGCAGATGGACCTGTCTTGCACTGACCATGTATTCCTGCACCCCACTGGGGCCCCAGGAGGGGGCTGAGCAGGCTCCCAGAAAGGAGGGTGTCCCACTGACACCCTGGCAATGAGCCCTGTCCAGTCTTGGCCTGTACCCATCTCTGTAGCCCCCCTCCCTCCTTCACCCAGCCTCCCTCAGCACCCCACCCTGCAAAACACCCTAAACGCTGACCAAGCCCTCAGGGCTCAGGCCAGCCTCCTGGGCTAACAATGGGCCAGACAACAAGCTGCTCCCTGGGAAGATCATTCCAAGTGAGTATGCCAAGGTTTGATTTTTGCAGAAGGGCGTATCAGCACTGCAAATACGCAGCTACATTTTGAACGCCATTGCAGCTCACCTTAAGGAAAAGTTACTGCACTCTACAAGCAATGCAGGGGGACGCTTCAAATTCCCCTAAATGTATTTGTTTTCGATGTGAAAGAGTAATCTGTTTATGCAGATGTAACTTCTCATCTTTTTATCTGCTTCTTTGGAGGTCCAGTCATTTTCCGTTATGTGGCAAACACACACAGCTTGAGCTGTGAATTTTCTTTGCAAGGTGACATTTCCTGGCTATGTGCAAATAAAGCACACACAGAAACTCTGTCACAGACAAAGACTGAGGTAGATCTTTGAGAAAGAGATCTCATAATTTACTATGAAAGCAATTTAAAACAAGAGAAATGTAGTTCAAGTGTTTAAAAGTTGATTAAATGATTATAAAGCTATGATTAAAGAACGGCTTTTTAAAATTTCAGCTTATCTGGTGAGGTTTAGTTGCCGGGGCAGAGCAGGTAGGGGGTCTGAAATCTCAAGTAAGCGCTTCAAACTATTATTCCCCAATAGAAACTCAATTTGCACCACACAGGATTACAAGTTGTATTTATCGACCCATAGCTGCCTCTCTGCAGCAGCCTGAAGCTTGGTTAAATCATAAGGGAGGAGGATGGTAGGGGGCTGCAGAGCAGTAGATTGGCGATAATTGGTTGAAGGACAGTATACAGTAATAAAGGGTCTAAATAGCCAGGATTGTTCCTGTCATGTTTCACCACTTCTATTTCCATACCAATTAAACCTTGTTGAAGCTGCCGTGATGAGAAAATGGAGGTGTAAAAGATTTGGAATAGCTAAACACATCAAAGCAATGCTCCACTTTTATTTATGCAACTTCTTCTTATGGAAATTTAGTCAAAGTTTAACACTTTTTGAAGCTATTTATCCAATGTGTCTTGACTGTTTTGCACTTTGGATTCAACAATACTGTGCACATTTTGGTATACCACAACACTTGGAAAATAAACATAGATAACGTATGCCTTATTCAGAATGTGCGCTGGCTTTCAGGTTTCATTTGAAATCAGACTTCTGATTGAGATATGGATTATCCTATTTTATTCACTGACAGAGCTCAACCAAACACAGAAGAAAAGAGTAAGAGACGAGTAGAGGGACAGAGAGATTGAGTGGTAGACTGATAGGTAAATGGAGATCAGAAGGAGCGGATGGGGATGGATCTCTAGAGATATTCTCTAGCTCTGCCGTCCCGTGATGAGCCACCTATAATCCACGAGGATGGCTATGTCTCATTTCAAAGTAAGATGGAGGGCTGTATTGATTCCACTCGGCTGAGAGGAGATCTGATTTAAGTTTTGAATGTGAGAGTGTGAGCTAGCCCACCCCAATTTCAGTGCAGATGAAATTGGCTTTGGTGCATTATATTCTTTTGCTGCCCAGCAGACCGTGCCGGGTGCAGTGTTTTGTCACACTGTGACAGATGAGGAATATAGGGTTGGTGTCACAGGCACCTGCACAGCTAGAGGGCATGCCCATACATGATGCCACAGTAAACCGTGGCCTAGTTTAAGTTTTCCCCCATAAAATTACATCTTCATCTGCAGCAGATCATCCAGGAACCACAAATCATTTACTCATTTCTGTTCATTAGACACAGTGTGTATAGTAGTATAGTATTAGTATAATATAGTATTATGCTTAGAAATATTGGACAGTTTTGCAGGCTACATCAGTGCAGGCTATTCTTTATTAAAAGGAAATATCCTGATTGAATGTGAAGAAATCAATTTGGGGAATTTTTTCCAATTTCATGCAAATGAACAAATATCAACAAAACACGATGCAGACAATTTCCAAAGCTCAACATTAGAATCGTACAACCAAACTATGAATTGATGCAAAACAGTGTGCATGGCTAGCTCTTATACCCATCATGTTTTGCTGACATATTCAAGGAAATCAGAACAACTAAACTTGAGGAGAATAGTTGGGGGCTTGAAATGGGGAAGACAGAGACTTTTTAGAATTAAACACTGTCACACTTCGAGACTTCTTACTTCCAATTTAAATAGTGCATGTCAATGATAGGAGTTCTTTTTGAAGAAAACAAAATACTTGTTTTGCAAGTACTAAACACTCATGAAATATCACTTAAACTGGTGATCTTTCAGTTCTGGAGTAGATTTTATTTAATGTTTTTTTAACTGTTTAACCTATTTTGGATCAGCTGTTTATGAAAAAGCTAAACTGACCATTTGCAAGCAGGTAGCAGAGTGGTATTGTTCCAGTCTTCTATCTACCAAACCAAACGCCAACATGATTTTTATGTAAGGAAAAAGAAATACCGTCAGGATTTCTTTCACATGCCAAGGATATACTTGTGGTTAAAATAAAAACGGAACTACTATGGAAAAGCATCTACACAGAGTAACATTTTAATTTTGAGACTGTTTAAGTGCACATCTGCTATCATTTTTACACTGTGCATTATACTGTATATCATTCAAAAAAACAAAAAAACGCAGGTGTGCACAGCTACACGCAGTGGACGAATGGTGTCTTCTGAGCGTTTGAAGAGGAGACAGGTCAGAAGAAGCCAAGACGCCACATCTGAAGAGCGCAGTGCCCCCCATATTGGCGAAGCAGGAGTCCCTACTCTGGGCCTGTGTTTACGTTTCCCTTCAAGTGTTTCCCCCCACGGCACTCCATCCAATTCTGCTCAACAAGGGAACATGAGGCAGCGGACTAAAATGAGAGTGGGCTCATGAATGGAGAGGGACAAATTGACATGTGGCGTTTTGTGAGGTGAGTGCCCAACCTCTCGACCGCTGATTACCATTCGCTAATGAGCACTCCTGTTTGTGTGTGTCTCTGTGTTTCCCTCTCCCTGCTTCTCTGCAGAGGGCTCCTTTTTCCTCTCCAGCTTTGTGCAGCTCCAGAGTGGCCGATGGACCATAGGTGCTCTGTTAATAGGGAGACGCACACATCAGTAATTAAAGCAGTAGGGGGCCTTGTACTATACCAAGTCCCTCCAATCCCCCTTTTTAAAGCTCGCCCTCCCCATATAATTCAATCCCGCCTGCCGAATTGATCATTGTGCGAGGCCAGTTTTGCCCCCGGCAGTTTTGTCACTTTCTAATGATGCTTTTCAGAGATGCAAGGCCGGGGTCCTACCAGCACCATGATCATTTGGGACGAATCGCTATCTTCACAACATCTGACCAAAATCCTTGCATTTACTCACAAGAAAACTCACCGACAGGTTGCTACACACAATACAAACAAATGCACAAAACACATCCACTGTCCGCTGCTGAAAATCACAGCGTACTGAACTGGAACTCAAGTATGTGGTTCGTGCCGCTAAAGACTACGAGGAGGAAGCGATCTCCAACCCTGATAACATATTTTTGCTCCTTAACTGGTCAGAAAAGGAAGAAATCACGGTGTATGATGGAAAACAATAACTAGTAGTAATGGACAGTTTTAGGTTATTGAACCAGTCTGGTGGAGCATATATATCCTTCAGGCTATTATATAAATAAAAAATATGAGAAGAAATGTCATACATGTTTGTACAAGTCTGTTATCTTTCAGGCCCGGAAATGCTGCCACAGGTTTTGAGCCCATATCTGACAAAGTGTCCTTATATCTGTAATACACGACAGATTCCCTTTCTAGTTTCCTTGAATCATCCCTGTTTGTCTGTGTCTATATGTCCCCAAGCCTCTTTATTCTGTCCTCAGCAGGCAGCAAGAATCCACTGGGAATGTCTCTCACTTCTGGCCCAACTTATTCAAAGTGAGCTAAAGACAGCAGGGAATTACAACTAGAAATGTTTCTTTTTGGAGGTACTGGAAACAGCCAGCTGACAGTTTGGATTTTTGATTTTTAATTTTCATCCATTTTTTTTCTATTAATGGGGGAAAATTCAAGTTAATTCATAAGATAATTACCATGATTATCGCATTTCATTACAATTTGAACTTTGCTTTGGGGTGGCATCAGTCTTTAAGAAATGCCAGTGTTATCGATCAGTCGTGTTCCTTCTCCTTCTCTCACACTGACACCACTTGTAGCTGTAGTTAATAGGGTGCCGTACCCTATTTAATTAAAATAACCCAGCCGAGGTGTTTTAACATGGCATTCTGCTTCTCTGAGCCATGTTTGTTCTGTTTCCTGCCCTGTTCAGCTCCCCCTTATCTCTTAGACCCCCTTGAGTATGGCGTTTTACATTTCTGTTTGTAAAACTGTCAACACATCCACTGGCTGTACTAACGTGTGATTTAGCGCCAACAGAGAGGAGGGATAGAGAGTGAGAGAGAGGCAACTGCATGAGATCTTGCACGTTCTCAAAGTGGAATATTTTTTCACTGTTATCCCCCTAAACCCCAACCCCACACCCCCAAAGATGCCTTGATGTTTGTGAAGAGCGTCTTTTTACCCTTTAACAATCGCGTACCCTCTCTTACTTTTCTCATGTTCACTTTCTGTAGCATTCGTCGCCAATATTTAACGCTACCGATGCCTTTCATTTGAAATTAAATATGACGGGAGGGCCGGGCTGTGAAGCGCCCGTGTCGAGGTGCAAATCAAATTAACGAGTGAAAAGAACGTAAATCACCTTACGTACAAAAATTCATGCTGTTCTACTCTCATCGCAGAAAGTTCAAAATGAAATAGCAATGTTCAAAATAATTGGTTTAATGTGTGTCACTGAATAGTGTGAGTGAAGTTTACACCTGTCTCACTCCTGTCAGATCAGAAATCGCCCGTCATAGTTAATAGGTACCTGGGGGAAGGGATGACATATCAGGACCAGAAAAATAAACAGCAGCTATAAATCCTGCAACAAGAATCCCTTATGGAATCAGCTTATCTGTACCTACACGGCTCTTCCCCACATGAATGCACACTCCCTACACAAAGTTTAAAAAGATAAGAACACTCCCAAACCAAATGAATGAAACATTTACCTCAGTCAGATTCTCATCAAGAGCAGAAATGCTAATTAAATTACTCGACACATCTATAAAAGTCAGACAGAAAATAAACAAAAAACGGTTAAACATTATTTGGCAAGGGAAAAGAATTGCACCTGCATCTGTTTCTACCAGAGGTGGAAGAAATTCTGCTTTTAATAAACAGAAATACTCCATCCTGATTCTGCGTTTGAGCTTTTTTTTTTTTTTCTTACTTTAGTTGGCTTTAATTTACACCTCTGTTTTGCAGCTCTGAGCGGGCAATTCAGTTTTTGTCCCTTTGGAGAGGAGCACTCGCAGCAGAACATTAGCTCATTTTAACGGCCAGTGTAATAATCTGTGCACCGGAGGGCCTCCGTTGGAAGCTCTGCTTTGCACTAAAGCATCGGAGGCTCCCCTGTCAATAACAAGCCAGTCACTTCATTATAGCTTCACAAGTCACCCATTTATTATCCATTGGCCCCATCAGAGAACGGCAGAGCGCGGAGTCAGATGTTACAACATATTAATCAAAGCTGCACCATTGTGTCAAAATGTAATTTTCTACACGAGGACTGCGGCAGTAATTGTTTGATTCGATAACAGAAGTAGATAATGTGTCCAGGGACACGACGGTGCTCGAGCGGATGCAAATAGATGAAGCTCGGACCTGAGCTAATGTTTAAATTTAAGATAACTGGCTGTTCTTTATTTAAAAGAAAAGAGAAGTGAGAATATGATTGGTGGGTTGTGCTCGAAGGGAACCTAAGAGGTGCCAAAAGACACTTCTACAATTATTACCGAATGTAGATGCAACAAAAAGTGGAAGTTTTTTGCTTAATCTAATATGTGTCATAACAAAAATTAATAGAGGAATTCACGAGAGCTTAATATTCTTCTGTGGTTTTAATGGGTTTCACTTGCAGGGGAATATCTGCAGTGTAATCTGTTTTCACTGTTCATTGTTTATTGCAGTTCTGTTTTAAAACTTTGGGGTAAAAAAAATCTGTAAAAAAAATTTAAGGTTTAAAGAAATCAAAGCAATATTTACGTGTCTGATCTTGCTGAAGGAGGGAATTTTGCCCGTTCTCAAAATTCACATTTCCTGATCTATCAGTGAAATCTACAGACCATCCTTAACCTCCGTTGAGTTTACGCATGGTCCTCTAAAAAAAAAAAAGATAGAAAATTCGTTGCAACTTGGGGAAAAAAATTAAAAAGAGATGGCACAACACTTCTGAGAGCCTGAATGTGTGAATCCACAGACACGTCTGCATGAGCGTAGTGGCTTAGTGCCGATTATAGTTGCACCAAATGTTGAATAGGACTTTCAAAAAACACATTCACGAGAAGCTGTGAGAAATTCACTCACACCAGCAAATGCAAAAGCTGACCACAGCCAACTACAGGAGCAGAGCAGAAAAAGCCACATAGCAACTGTAGCTGAAGAAGAGGAAGGGGGATGCAGAACACCCAAACACAGAGAGACAAAAATAAAGATATATGGCTCTCATCACAGTTTACAAAAATTTGTGCAGATTTAAAAGAAGGGAGCGTTTGCAGGGAAGTGTTTTTATGAATGTTGGTAATAATGACATAACTGAGTAGAACAGTCTGACATATTTCTCCTTTACTTTTCTTTTCTCTTTTTTTGTGGAAAAACTAAAAAGCGTCAGCAAACTCAACAAATCTTGCACAGAAGCAGAAAAGCAAAATCTGACGCAATCCCGAGTCAAAGTTGCTCGTGACACTCACAACAAGCAGAGAAAGGCAGCGCGAGACCCCGACAAACCCCTTTCACATGTAATGATTACTCCCCTTCATTAAAACTGCTAGTAACCCTGTTAGGCTGGAATAGACTCACTACGGGTAATCGTGAAAACACTTTTAATCAACGCACAGCAACAGTAGAGACCTTGCTAGAATGCATTCACTCCAAATAAAGCAGGCTCTTTATAAACAGGCGCAGCAAAACAGCTAAGACCCTGATAAGACTCCTCACACTCTCCATGGCGAAACCTGCCTGTGAATGTCTCCTGACAGCTCCTTAGCCCTTGTTAGAGAGAATCACTTCCTAATGATTCAACCCAGCTTGGAAACATCAACAGACACAAAGTAACACTTGGGCATGCAGTTTTACATGAAGTAACATGCAGCCGATGCAGCTGACTGGGTTCGCCCATGTGCGGTTGTGTCCACGAAAACTTTTCAATGAGGTTCGAAACAAAAACTTGAAGCGAACAAAGAGTCACTAAATTCCGATAATTGGTCGGCCGCGAGATATATTTTAGAAGGTCGAAACAGAATCGCGCGACGAGTAAAAGGGAGTCGTTAACTCGCTGCTGTGTTCATAATCGTCTAAAAGTTTTGTTTAATCTGCGGATTTTTTTTCTCTGAAAGATTAAATATGTATATATGTAAAAGTACGTTAATCTAAAAATGTGTCATTTGAAAGCATTTTTAGGATATATTCTTAACATGTAATGTTTTTTTGTTTTTCACAGTCATCAGCCAGACTGAATGTTTGACTTTTCTCCTAGTTGGCTCTTGTGTGAGACCTTTACACACGTTAAACAATAAAAATAATTGGCCTGCATTTCTTTTACAGTTCACACCAACGAGGAGAAGAAAAAAAAAGAAAGAAAGAAAAACACCTCTATGCACACTGCGGCTGACACAAATGTATGCATGTGCTTGCTCATAAGCACCCACACAAACACACGCGCGCACACGCGCACACACAAACAGGGCAGTTGACACATGGTATATCAGCAGGCGCAGTTCTTTTGTCCTCTTGTTAGTTTTAGCCACACCAATACTCTTGGAACACATCATGCTTTTGTCCTGAATACATAGGACGCCTGTATAGAGAAGAAATCAAAATAAAGCTTTCAGGCTACCGTTTAAAAATCAGAAATCACGTTTATTATTCTCCATCTCATCCCTCTTTTAAACAATTCAGTGATTCCTATTTGATTTTTTTCCCTCCCAATTCTCCTCGTTGTATTTTCCATTGATCGCAGCGATGACAAAATTCAATGTATGACTAAGATTTTTCAAGGTCCCTTTCTGTGACTCAGAGGCGTTTATTTTTTTCACGCCGCAGCGGCTATATTTTGGTGATTATTTGTCGTGTGGTTTTTCATCTGTGCCTGAACTGTCAATTATGCCAGCAGTGGGTGGGGTTTGAGTCATGGATAATATGATTTTGACAGGTATGATTCACTGGCAAGGAGCAGGCATCCATGTGCACAAGCAAACACATAAACACGATGATTAAAGTTTACACATAAACATTAGGATGTAAAATCATGTCTGTAGGTCGTGGAGAGAATCAATTCTTTGCCCCCTCTTTAATAAAAGAATATATCACTATATAGGCCCAAAAAAGACAAACTTTCTCTCCTTACATGTACTTTTTTCTGTTCAGGTATGCTACCCACCCTTCCTCATCCAGCACAATCTTATCCCACAGATGCTGTCACTCCTTCATCCTAGGTGTGAAAAATACGGCAGGCTAAGGTGCTACTCTGTAATCAGGCTGGACTGTTGTGCAGCGTACAGTGAGGCGTGCTGATAACCGCCACAGCTTCACAAGGCTGCGGTGTGACCCCATGGCCACGGGGGCCTCAGATGCCTCTTCGTTTTTCAGACGGTTCTGCACTGTGGCAGAAAGGCCCAACAAATCGCGGTGGAAACAAACAAAAAAGCACATGAAACACAGACATACACGCATGGAGAGCAACAAGGTCTAAACTCTCCGCCTGGCCTGGATGATGTTCGCAACGGGATTACACAAACGCTGGGATCCTGCATGGCTTCGAAAATAGTGAAAAGACAGATGTGACATCGGCTCTATTTTCACTTGCATCTTTTGGCAGCAAGGACAGATTATGAAATGCAGTCTTCATCCAATGCTCTGCTCGTGAACAGCAGATTCCACGGCTTTTTCTGTCTGCCTTCCCCACATGCTCTTAACAGTGCGCTTAACACCTACAATTATATATTTATATATATATATATATTTTTTTTTTTAAGAAAAAGAAAACAGGACTGGACCAAATTACTTACATCTTGCGTCAGTCTGAAAAAAAGCTTAACATCTTGACACTAGCTTTTAGTGTGGGCTGCATCTTCACAGGAGTGTGGCATGCTATGGCAACAGATAAGAGTAGCTTCATCATACCTCAGGATCCTTCTTTTGAGTCAGTGCTCCTTGCTGGGAGAGGATGCCGAGCAGCTTTTGGGTTCAGCACTGAAATGACAAACAGTTTGAGTGATGGATGGAGCCGTGTACTCTAGCTGTAGAGTCCGAGCACAGACAAAAACATCCATGAAGCTTCGGGATAAAAGCTTTAGAAAGCAACCAAGAGTTCCATCATTTAGCAGTCAAAGCAAACGCACATGATTAAAAATTGTAAATATAGCCAGTAATTTACAGAAAATTTTAAATCAGTAATTTTTTTAAGTATTGAACAGTTTACTTTAGGAAATAGGCTGTTACTCACAGTTTTGATCCAAAGTCTCAAAGTGCCCCCTAGTGGGTCTTTCCTGTTTCTGCTCTCAAGGAGCTCTGGAGAACATCTGACCCCATAATAAGGTCTCTGTAGTTCACTGTGCTAATTAAGAGGGCACTTTCAACATGGGATCACAGGATAACACTCAGTGCCTAACACAGTTTGAGTGCATTAGCTGCTCTCTGTACCACAACAAACTGCTAAGTGTCTGCGAGGGTAAACTGACATCACAACACCAATTCACTGCACTGATTGTAAGACACACATAACTCCAGCCTCAGCACCACGCTATGCTCTGAAACACACACATTTACACTGAAATTGTGCTAAAAACGAAGGCCTCAAAAGGCTACTCGATGCTCAATTTGCATGCCACCCTGCTGCAGCCAGAGCGATACTTGCATTTCAACACTGAAATGCAAAATCAAAGCCCAAATAGCAAATGCTTAATTCTTTTCAGTCTCTCGTACTGTAATTCAAGCGGCATGGAGCACAAAGAAAAAGCTGGACAGCTTGCATACAGCAGCCTGCAAAGCGCTGCTGACTGATAATACACTCTGTCTCTCCATCTCCTCATAACTCCTTCCCACAACACAACCTGGCACCTTGTCCCACTGGCTGGTCCTGAAGGAAAACAATTACCAGAGAGGCGGAACAACAATACCCAGAAAACATCTGCTTGTGCCGGCTGAGGCCATCGACATGCCTGACTGTGTGTCCCTGCTGGCTTAGGCAGGGGACACATGCCTGGCTGAATATGGCTGATGGGCCCGATTGTACGAGGCCCCAGTCTCCTGCTCCTTGTGGCGCCTAACCCTCCGCCTGTTTGCCCGCCGATCCACCTGCCTTTCTGACTGCCTGTCTGCCTTCTCTGGCAGCGGCAGCTCTGTCAGAACAGACGAGGGTCCGCCTGTTAGAGCAGTTGTTCGTTTGGGTAAAATCCCTCCTGCTTGGATGAAACAGAGAAACAGTATAGCAGGACGAAAGGAAGGCAATGAAGATAGCACAATGGACCCATGTTATGCATATCTCACGTTATTGTCCCATCTTTAGGGCAAACAGTGAATCTGTCTAAAATACTACACACTGTATATTGCTTACATATAATAGCACCTACTGGTTTATTATAGTTGCCTCCACCACACAGATAGGCTTACACTCTTTAACACTGGCACACAGATGATAGCATATCAGACACTTATTAGTTTGGTTGTGATTTGGTTACCATCTTCTTCTTTTTTAAAACCTTTTATAATTCAAGCAGCAATGCATTAAGCATGCATCCTCTTTGACATGCTCTTCTCAGAGTTTATTGATTTTATATCGCCACCTTGTGGCCATCATCGAGGCTTTCTAATTATTTGTCCACAGTAATTCTCAGGAAATGTACGTCGAAATTCGCAACACAAAGCTCAATTATATAGATTCAGCAGATTTATCAATCATTGTTTTGATTGGATTAAAGACGGCGTGTGTCCAAAATTGAAGAGTAATATTTTTAAAATAATAAAGAAATAATCAATGAAAAAAGGATGACTGTTTAACAGCTTGTATGTAAGAATTTAAATGAGATTCATTTGTGTTAGGTTACAGATTACTTGTAAAACATACCATAACCATATCGTTTCTTTTACTCCCACACACTTACCCTATTCAGCCAAAACCAAGATCACCATGTCACCATGACGGTGATTATTATCATTTTAAAGTATCACAGCTTTGCAGTGCACACGTTACATAATAAATCTATTTCGACCTGCACTGCCTGCTTAGGTGTTACTGGCCCGGCTTCACTTCACCCCCAGCCGTGTAGGTCGGCCCCTCCCACTGTAACAGAGCTTTTGCTGCTTTTACAAACTGTAGGAAATGTCTGCTTAGAAGGCCTAAAGAAGGAAAAAGAATCAATTGTTAGTAGAACTAGCAGTTACAATTAGCAGCTGTGTTATACTCTCATTTCGTGCAGAGTAGTATGTCTGCTTTCTTTTTGCCATTTGTGTGAAAAAAGTGCAACATAGAGGACACTCGCTACGATTTCAAATGACTACGTTTCTTATAAATAATAACAAAAAAATAAAACTAACGTTTTAATCTTTTTTTGCTACTTTTCAGTATGAAAAGCGGCTTGCTTTATAGCAACTTTTCTACGACAGCGATGTCAAACGTCAGCTCTCTCGGATATTTCGAGGTGTACCTGAAGGCAGCATTTTTGACACGGGCTCGGTGTAACCGGGAGGTGGGTTTGTTTGATGACAGCTTGCGGGGACACGCCCGCCGTGACAGCAGCAGCAGCTGAAGCGGCTTGTGTGGCTTTGACATCGTGCACTGCCTCCTGGGCTCGAGCTGAGCGTCTCAAAGCCTCGCGGCCAGCTTTTGACGGAATAACTTCTCATACAACTAAATGAAGCGGTTGCCTGTTGTTGTGCCCCAGACTGCTGTGGCTTTCCGCGTCAGAGCAACAACAGAGATGTAAAGCAATTTGCACTACCGCATCTTCCTCTTGATATGCTTCTGACATAACGAGGAGCCAAGAAGTGACAGAGGTATTTCGGCATTCTTTTGGAACTTGTTTGTGTTGGTGTGCCGCTGCCGTTACGCTGTTGAAGCCATTGTAATATCACAGGCACAGCGCTAGGAGCGACAACCCCCTCGGGAGGATGTTTGTGTCGCTTGAAGTCGGGACGACGTTAGAAAATGTTTGAGTTGCTCTGGTGTGCATTAAGTGAAACGTCCACGGTTAGCTGCAGCTTCATTTTTAGCTGTGAGCGTGAACGGAAGACCTAGCAGGCGAGTTCACATTAGCAGCTGAAGAAGGAGAACTTTGAACACTGAATGTTGCACTGACCTCGGGCCTCACCTGCTAGGTGCCAAACATAGAGAGACCTGCAAGAGGTGTATCCTTTGACACGCCACACGCTAAGATAATCTTTGCAGAGTTAGTCACTTCTAGTCCCACTTAGTGCTTTTGTAACCTTTTTGCATTATAACAATTAAATGATAATACTCGAGGAACATCACAAGGGTTCATTAACGGGGACCAACAGGTGAAGTTCACCTGTCTGTGTCTGTGCCAGTTTTCACTGGGCTGCAGCGTTATAATGCTCAGTGAAAGGTCCTTCAGGACATGTATTTATGAGGCAGCTCATCTCAGTTGCAAGAACAACCAACTGACCTCATAACTTATTAATGGCCCCAGAATGCAAAATGAAGCAACTCAGATGCTAAACATCGACCCGATGCTGATTTCAGATCTGTCCTTCAAACGAGGTCACTTGTCTTTACTTTGTTTGTCTTCTGCTTTATTGTTCGGAGACCTGGAAAAACAAGTCCTCACTACTGAGATAATGCTTCCTTGCATGCACCACACTGTTAAATGATTTTTTTTTTGTTCTAGATTATAAGGTTACAATTTAAAACATGTTGTTTGATCAGAATTTTTTTTTTAAACATCTGTTATTTATCCAGTTTATTTTTTTAAGTGCTCTCAGTGTGACAAACACATACAGATTAGGAGAGAATTATTAGTCCCCAAACTGAAAGTTTTTCTCAAAATCTTCCCAAATGCTTTTTAACAGAGTAAGGGATTTTCAACATCCTATTTCTAAAAATATTAGTTCGCTTTAGATTTCCACACAATAACAGCATAATATCTGGGTAAAAAAAACCCACCCCAAATGACCAGGGTTATTAGCCCACTGAAAACTGACCTTTTTTTGAGCCGTAGCACAAACCACTGCTGTGCAATTATGTGCTTTAACGTTGCCCAAAGCTTGTAAAATAAAATGAAAACTGAGGTTTATCTTCCAATTTACAAACAGTATAAACACTTCAGCAAAGGTTTGAGCTCACACCTGAGAAACCCTCATGACAACAACAAAATAAATCAGTTAACTCGAGAAAAAGAGTTGTTGATGCTCACAAAGGATGAGATGGATATGCAAAGTTATGACACTGTTTCCAAGTGTCATCAACTGGAGTGAGAAGTATCATTAAGAAAACTCAAAGAGAGCCACGGTGTACAGAACAAGCCCATCAGAGGTAAGAAGAGAAAGATTTCAAAGACCCTTAAAAGAAAACTAGTGATTAATGATGTGCTTAGACTCCAGAACAACAGCCAAGATGTGAGTGACTTAACCAAGACTGGAATTGTAGTCTGAATGAAGAAAATCACTTGAAACCTGCACAAGAGTGGACTGCAAGGTTGCAGATCAAGATAAACTCTGCTTTTGCAGAAGAGACACTTTTAAGACAAATTAAAGAAAGAGAAACATTATGCATGCTGGAAGCACATTCTTCCAGTGTATAAAGGAGCTCTTTAGCCACAAAGATGCTTTAGTTTGGAGAAAGATGGGAGAGGTGTAAAACCCAAAGACTATTGTCCCCAGTCCCCATGGTGAAACACGGCGGTGGGAGTATTATGCTGTGGGATGCTTCAGTGCGTCTGGAACTGGGAATTTTATCAATGTGGGAGGAATCACGAAGAACGAAGGACGTGAAGATTCTGAAAGAAAACCTCAAGCAGCCAGCACCAAAACACAATAGCAACACAATACATACGTCAGCCCTGGTGAAGAACTACTTCCATAAGAGCAAAGTGAATGCCATTGACTGGCCTGCACTATCTTGAATCCCATTAAGAATCTGTAGGGTGAACTGAAGAGGGAAGTCCATGCCAGAAGACCACAAATTTGGAGGAGCATGTAAAATTCACCAAAAAAGAATAGGCTCAGATCAGGAGACGTGTGTGAGACTTACCTAAAACTACAACAAATGACATGCGCTGTTTTCCAGCAGATAGGATACACAATTGACTATTAGCGTTGGGTGGGCTAATCATTTTGACTCTGGTAGTTTCAGGGTTTCATGGATTAAAGTGATCCATTACATTCAGAATAAAACTTTTAAGCTTTGTTTAACAGCACTTGGGTAATTCCCTTTTATAAAAATTACATTTTCACATGGGGACTAATAATATTGTGCAAAGTCAGAGGTTAGGTTAGGATACAGTGCAGTGCCATGGGAAGGATAGCAAATCATTTTGTGCTGTGATATAATCATTATTATTAAGTTTTAATTATTTCATTTGTAGCTGAGAGAATGGCAACCAGAGCCTGATGGGAATTTCCTTGACAGACCTTTTACTTGTTAACTATGACTGAGTGTCCTCAAATTTTCCAGTTAGTCATGCATGATACCCAAATCCTAAAGGCTAACTTACATAAACAGACTCCAGCTTTAATGCCATTTAATATTAGTGATTACACCCGTGCCTTTATTGATGTGAAATGTCTAAATGTCTCCCTTGTTTTTGAAAATTTTAAAGATGGGATTATATTTACCCCACAGTTGTGTTCCAGTGATATGACTTATAATGCAGAAAAGCTCGAACGACTTTTGTAATAAATACTGAAAATCGATAGTGATGTCAGACTGAGATATGTCTCAGAATACAAACACTGGTGCAGAGATTTTGTGAAAACAACCATGACTTGTAAGTCAGTCCAAGTGTTTCATTTATCCACTCTTTCGTCATTATTTTCTGCAATCTCGTGCTACCATTAAAAGGCACTGCAGGGGAAGATGGAGGTCCAAAGTGGTGTTCAGCAGCCTGAGCCCTGCCCTCTGGGCTCTCCTCGGTCAGGGGCCGATCAGCAGAATGAAGTGGATGACAGACAGATGGATGCCGGTGGCAGGCCTTCCACTGACAACCACAGTAAAGATGCACAGCCAGCAACGCAGAAAGACGACAAAAAAGTGAGTTACAGGCTCCCACTGCTGCACATCTGCAGGCGCTGGGTCTGGGTGTGTCTGTACATGTGTATGTGTGTGTTGAGTGATGAGATCCTGCCTGACTGTTGAGCTATGTGGGAAATATCCTGTACTTTGAGTGTGTTTTATGTTCCAGTGCTTAAAAGCCAAGTTGCATTTTTTGCCAATACATTTTTTTATGTTGTGGGGCGTTAGGAAGAGCACAATGGATATTGGCAGCTAGCAATATTAGCCTATCCTAGCTATTTGCTGATATATTGGTATCAGCAAATAATTGTAATTTCTTGCCGTATAAAATTTAAATTTAGAGAAGTAAAGAAGAGACAGGCGAAACACCCTTCAGCCAGGTTGCGAGTGTTGTACATTGTATTGTTTGCCCACCAGAGGGCGCTCTGCAGCTTACCTGTTTGCAACGCACGTGATTGGAATGCGACAAACACATTAGAGTGTTAGGCAGGCCATGAATGAATAATCATAACTTGTTGCAACATTATAACACGTTTATTTTTAACCTACATTGCCATATTATATAAGTAATGGCTCATAAATAACAGCTTATAAGAAATGTTTGGGAGACCTGCTTGTTTTGTGTGCCTGAAAGAATAAATATCGGCCAATATCTTATTTTTAAATTCCCTATTAATAGTATTGGTCTTAAAAACCCTATATCGGACCGTCTCTAGTGTTAAGCGTTGTCAGTCCTCAATCATGAGCTTTGACACTTCTCCAGTTCTGCAAGGACATGTTTGCAAAGCATTGTTGCTTCAAAACTATAGTTACTTTTGCTCTCATGCCTCAGTTGTTTTAAAGGGTCCAGTCAACGCAAAAATATCAAGCACCGCTGTGGTATGGACCTGTTCCTATTACTTATCAAAACCCAAGTGGATTGTGCAGTTCCCTCATGCGAGCGCTCATTCTCAAACACATCAAGCCTCTGCCATTTTGGAGCCCTCTGCACGTCCAAGAGTGACAGTAAAATCCTCACTGGCTGTGCTCCATCTCAAGGATGTCAATCATGCTTCTCTGGCAGGAGCCAGAACCTCTTTCCGTCAATCAGCCCAAGAGGCTCTGCACGCCTTAGAGCAGAGAAGAGATAGAGGCAGAATAACCACAACAGATATCAAAAACATTCACTAGATGACTGGACTGACTGCTACTGGCAGCTCTGAATGGGTTGCTTGTCATGGCTTGCTGTATCAATTTTGAGTTCTTTGAGCAGAGTTTGAGCGTACAGTAATCGACATCACGCTTTAGGGTTTCCAACTTAGTGAGGTGAAAGGGCCTCTGAAGCATTAAACTAACATCAAAAAGTCATAATCATACAATGCAGTTATTTTAGGTTGAGTTTCAGCTTGTTACTGTAGCATTTAACTCTACTTAATATTAGGTATTAACCTGAAGGAAGTCTTTGCACTTATGTCTAAAATTTCTGCAGTTTAATGAGTTAGGGGATTTTTCTGCAGCTGTGATCAAATAAAGCAACTATTACTTCAGTACTTTTACTTTCACGTTTAATGCTAGCGACCTCATTCTTGATGATCTACATATTTGAACTGGCGAATATGCCCTTCCTGATGCATCCCTCTGGTTTGTGACTGACACTAGGACTACACTGGCTTGTGGCCCTTTGTCTCATGCCAGGAAAGAGTACTACAAATGTGATATTTGCTTTGAGAGTGAAGGAGTTGCTGTGAGTCTTTGTGGACTAAGAGAAAGCATATAATAAAGTGATGATAAGAACTGTACTGCACGAGGAGTCAGGAGTGGCAGAGAAGTATGTAAGGGCAAGACAGTGGTGAGGTGTGCATTAGGATTGACAGATGGGTTCAAGGTGGGGGTGGGATTACATCAGGGATCAGCTGTGAGCCCTTTCTTGTTTGCACCGGTGATGGACAGGTTGACAGATGAGATCAGGCAGGAGCCTCCGTGGACTATGATGCTCACAGACGACATGATCTGTAGTGAGAATGGGAAGGAGGTGGAAGAGAGGAGGAGGTATACTCTGGAGAGAAGAGGAATGAAAGCCAGTGGATACGTGTGTGGAAATGAGAGGGAGGTCAGTGGAACAGCTCAATTTATAAGGCAAGGCTGACATGGTTTGGACATGTGCAAGAGGAGGGATGGTGAATGTATTGGACAAAGGATGTTGAATATGGACCTGTGGAATAATGGAACTGCAACAAAAACACCCTTTGCTCATGGAGCTAGTTGCTTTGTTGCAGTTACTGCAGTCTGTGACAAATTCTTGTATAAGTTGTAATTGTGCAGTAGTACTGTAGGATAACATACTTTGTGACCATGCAAACTTAGATTATGTTCGCTATCTGAATTCTTTCAGGTAGTTCACTAAAGTCTCTTATTACAGTCCTTTGACATACACATGAATACACACCATCTATAAGACTGGATAGAAGATCTCCTGCCTTTGAGGTATTCAGCACAATAAGACCATCAGAATTTCCACACATACACTGGTCTACCACCCGCAGTTGGTGTGAAGATTTAATTTTTCAAACCTCAACCTATGCCTTTTAAATCCAACATTGACTCGTCCATGTCTGCTTTTATTGTCTACTAACAAATCAAAACCTTTGTACAAATATCTTACATTAATGGCTGTAATGATAAATGTTGCCACCTTGGAAGGCTGAGTGCAGTCTGTTAATGTTGAACAGGGGCATTTGTCAGTGTTTAGCTGTTTGTGCTGCACTGTGAAGCAATGGGGCATGAAGGCTTAGAGAGCAGAGGTTTTCTAACAAGCTCACAGAGGCAACATTAAACATTAGTTTTTAATTTTACTGTGGGTGTTTCCACATAAGCAGACAACAAACCACAACATGCAACAAGACCACTGTCGCTGTCATTTAACCTTTTTCTAATTGAAGCAAGCAGAAGTGGGCATTTTTTTGTCCTTTTTAATTTTTTTCCCCATTCTCTGTTGTTAATTAGCAGAGTAGATAATTCTAATAAGTGGTGCATTTTCACAGAAACATCGCCTGGGGACCGCGGGTCCCAGCGCCACTGGCCTGACCAACTGTTTGGCAAGCAGGCCACTGCGGCCGTGGATTCATCGATTCCTCTGGAGTGTTAATTCATCAAGGTGTCATCAGTGGAAATGGACCACTGCTCTGTCCTTGTTAAAGGGTGCTCGCCTCTCGCCTGCCCTGTTGTTTATTAGTGATGCATCATACAGAATGAGGTGACACAGTTTGGCCTGTGGGCGCAGGCTTAGAGCTGCGGTGGCATATAAGGTCATCATGAGTTCAGTCAGCTGTTGCATAAAGGTTAAGGAAGTTAGGTGGCGAAAGTATATTTTCCCGTTTGAATCCCCAGACTGACCCTGTATTCCCAGGAATAAGAAAGTAAAGGTTTAACATTTGTTTCAACCTGATGAAAAACCCTTTAGTGAACAATTAATCCCAAGCTTGTACTTTTAATGTTGCATGCTAACTGTAGGCTGTTCTTTTTGAGCAGGCTTTTTTTCAAAAAGAGCATTTAAAATGTCTCACCAAATTTTTTTTCAGCTTGGTTGTTTTCTATTAACACCATGGTGTCAATTGACCAACCATAAACTGAGTTATACGTTTAATAATATATAATTGGTATCCTGGATTTAACATTTGACCCCACTTGATTCACCGTTGATAATCCGTATCAGTAGATCAGAGACACCAGGATTCACTATTTTAATCTTGCGTCTGTACTATTATTACATGAATATTTTAGGGTGTTTGTTCATAACTAAACATTTCAGACTGAAAGGTAACTAACATAGCTTGCTACTTCTGCAGTAGCTTGCTACTTTGTTTGGCCCTTTGTTTGGACATTTGTGCACAGAAGAGACTCCAGCTGTTGTAAGGTGTCTTTCTGCTAAAGGTCAGCTGATGACCAGACAGTCAAAAGTCACAGCATCTGATCCACCCTCGGCAGTGTGCCCAGATGTGTATGGAGTAACTGACTAATGTAGGGAGTGTTCAGACCACAAATGGCTCTCTGAAATGACCTGTCAGGAGGAACGAAAAATTAAAAACGCCCACGAAGAGCCTCTGACAAGAGAGAAAGAAAAGTCTCAGCTCAGCACCCAGGCATTTTGTAGAAGAAACACAAGATAAGATAAGATAAGATAAGATAAGATAGAACTTTATTAATCCCTCGGGTGGGTTCCTCTGGGAAATTCGATTTCCAAAAAGCACAGCACCGACAGAAGTTACAGTTACAGAATATTATATATATATATATACACACACACACATACACACACATATATAAATACAGAGACAAATATAAATAAAATATACGAAGGGGATAAATAGAATAAATAGGAATAAAAATAAAAATACAAGTGAATTGCACATTTCAAGTATTGTGGTGATTGATAATGTGTTGATTTATAATGTGCTGAATCTGATCGTGCACTTAACCCTAACGTGGTCCCGCACGGATATTTGCTGTGCCCTTACCCCCACGTTGATCCGTGACACTATCTCAAGTGCAGTCCGTGACCCCTAATCGACCCTGAGGGATTCTTTCAGTTGCATCCCTCACCATGATGAATCGCCTTGTGCGGATTATTCTCCAATTAGCTCTGTTGAAATCTCAAAGCATCGGCCCACCACTGCTGATGAGCACCAGTGCTGATTTGAAATATTGCACTAATTGGTGTCATAACAGCCTACTGACCTTTAACTCATTAACTGCACTGGAAGCAAAAATAAGTCGGCAGTGCAAAGCCTATGGCTGCTTGTAGGAGTTAGCTTGCTGAGCATGCAGTTTTTATAATTGTTCTCTACAGTTTTCTAAAGGGGCTGTCTACGTGAGTGTGTTAATGCCTGTACCTGTGTGCACTCTATTTTTTACGGACAGTTTATTTTATCTCTCATGAATGTAAAACCGACTGATCTATTCCTCCCTCGATGTGGTAATTTGTGTTTTCTTTCCATTAGAAATGAGTCACTGGGGAGTGAGCTTTTATGCGTGGAGTGGAACAGTCGTACCAGTGATTATTGCTGTTGTATTTGATTACACAAATGACAAACATTCAGGAACAGAGGAAGCAAATTATGTTAAATTGCTTCGACTGAATTTGTGTGCACTTTCAAATGAACGATCCGAAAATTAAAATCTGTGCAAATGTTACTGGGTCCAGATTTGAATGAATTTCATGTTTGCTAAACTGTAAAATCAACCTGAGCGAGCTCAAGTCAGGTAAGTGGAACTTTCTTGACTTTGTGATGACTTGTCCAGATGCTGTTGGTGCACTTGCTTAATTACTTCTTGCTCATCGTGATTATTAAGATAACTGTAAAAAAGTAGATGGCATCTCACCTTGCTAGGCAATGTGGCTTCAGCTGCAGTGCGAAAGCTTGGGATGTCTTCTGTTTATATATATCATTATCTGTGGTGCCTAATTTTTTCGATTAACATTCAAGTTCAGCACGATCCAGTGAAAGGTGATATAATAGCTAATGTATCAAAATGCAAAGAATATGTGAGGAAAGTAAAGTGAAAGTTTTTGTCTTCATCAGCTTTTGCTGGATTGAACTGAGTGCAGTGAGTTGAGCCAAATATGGACCGACATCCTGAGCACCACCTCCGCAACCCCCCTTCGTCCTCCACTCTACAGATTACCTTGGCGGTAGCTAGCGGGGCCCAGATAATTACCTTGTGTTATTTCTCCTCCCACACTTTGCTTTTGAACTTGTAGCTGCCTGGCTGCCTCAGCTCTAATAGCATCCCGGCATGCCATCGATCCCACACCCTTCCTCCGGATATGGAGGGGTAGTGGAGGTGGGCTGATGGTTGTGGAGGGAGGAGGGCTAGTCTGTCCCAAACCTCTGCAGGTTTCCTAAAGCGCAGGTTAATCAAAATGCCAGCGTGCCTTATCATAGGAACAGCACAATGTGCAAATAGCTGTAATATGCACATTAAACAGCATATTACAATGTGCTCTTTGCAAGTGCATAAATTGAGAACTGGCACCTTGTCAAATACTAAACATTCACACATACAAATGGCTTCCAGTTTTTTCCCCCATGCAGCAAATTAAACCTGCTATAACTAAATGGCTTCCTGTGTGAAGACTGCAGTTATGGCAGTTCAAAGACCTCATAATAGTGACCTTTAAAAAGTCTTTACTGCTTTTCTTTCTTTCTTGCTGTTTTTTTTTATTTTGAGAAAATTAAAATCTGCTCAGCTGTGTCAGGAAAGTAAAATAAATTGGAAGAGTGGTAGCTATAATAGTTTTAGATATGGTGTGATGTTTTAATCCTTTGACAGCACAAATATTCACTGCCACGCGCCAGAGCATTTCAAGGAAAGTGTCTTTAGAGACAGTCATTTTGCAGAGAGGTGAGTATGATGGCAGAGCATCTCAAGCAGATGTGGTAATCTCATTACTGTAATGCATCCCTAAGTATTATAGGAAGCTGCTTTTTTTTAAAGCTAATTTGATATATAAGTGTATTCAGAAAGCATTTTGTCTGTTATTCTTTGGAGAAAGAATAACATAAAAATAATGTCCAGATTGAATAATGAAATATTTGGTAATCCTGCTGTGTTCTGTTTCACGAGCAGACCTGTATCAAGATAGACAGGTTGACTTGTCAAACAAAGCTGTAACTAATAGCATCAGTAATAGCTCTATTTAATTTTGGTTTACTGTCAGGTCTTTGGGAAGGTGCCTGCTGGCTTGCTGTCATATTGGCACGGGTAGATAAAGCTTTTTTTTTTTTTTATTGTTGCTTCTCCTCACACTTGTGAGTGTGTGTATCTCTTTTCAAAAGATGTGAATATATAGAATATGCACCTTCCAATTTTAATGGAAGGGCTTTCTAAAATAAATTATTAGACAGTAGAAATAGGTGTGAATAACTTGATGCTGGCTGAATTTTGTGTTTATGCAGTTCAGTGTCACACTTGAATAGAACATAAGGGTGCACAATTAATTGAATTTTAATCTCGATCAGGATTTTGACTTCCCAAAATTAAATTAAGATGATCGAGTGATATTAAAAATGTGTCTTCCACCAGTAAGAACGCAAAGAAAAAGCAAATCAAGTTCTTTGTAAATCAGCACCTGACCATGTGCCTAGAGTAGAATTAGAATTAGATAGAACTTTATTAATCCCTCGGGTGGGTTCCTCTGGGAAATTCGATTTTTTTTTTTTTTTTTCAGAATTAGATTAGTACATGTGCCAATCAAAGCTGTTCTCTGCAACATACAGTTTAAAGTTTTCTTGACTAGTCTGGATGGCAAAATTCAAATGTTCGGCACAGCAGGGGGAAGGGGAAGCTCATCCCTTGAAGTGGGCTGTTTGAAAGTAGCTCAGATTTAAGGCAAGTGATGTTAACCAACAACAAATCATATGCTGAGAGTTGTGTAGAATTGCGTCTGCACCCCAACGCAACACAGCTGAGTTATTCAACTGCCTGGAAACACACCACAAAGTGCAGTATGATGAGTGCATAAGGCCAAGAAAAACAGTGCAAAGATCTCTAATGCGGACACGTCAAATGTTCAACGTTATCTCGGACATCACATCAGCTCACAAAGACAAGTGAACTCACCAGTGCATCACATTCAGTTAGATGAAACACACGTCCACTAAACACTGCAAGTAATGAAGGCTTCTGTAAAATGGCCAGCATAGTGGACACAAGTTGCATTGTCCCCACCAAGCAATTAGTTTGCTTCAGTGGCAATAATTGCGCTGTATGCAAAACATTGCAGGGGAAATGTAGAGGGATTTCACAGCTGTGGCGTACTTTTGAATTTTGTTTACATCCATCATGCAGGTACAGTGAAAACTGTATAATTTAGTTCTAGAAGATGGACTCTGCAAAGTTTTAATTAACAGGAATGTAGGACAATGCAGGTAAAAATTGTCCTCTGATGATTTCATTTGGTGTTAATTTTTAGTACAATTTTTGGAGTTTTATGCATATTTCTTATTTTCCTTCTAAGAGATGCACCAAATTTAGGTGACTAAGAAGCCCATATTTTATTTTTACATTAACAATTCTACATGGGTCAAATGCAGCAGCACATGGCAGTGTTATATTACATGACACACCAATCAAATATTTTTTTTGTTCATAATTGTTCAGCCCTAAGAGAACACTGATATTTAGATTTTTACTTTTATGACCAATAAAAATGTAGCCACTGAAAATGGCTTACATTTGATCATCACATATGAATCTTCTAACTCTCATTGCTCATTTCTGGCTCTTTAAGTCCAGGCCATCTCTCCTGCATCAGAGACTTTAGTACTGGAAATCATAAAAAGAGAAAAGGTGTAACTTAGTGATATGTTCAATACCAGAATTTAACCTCTGCAATTTATTCATCAGTACAACTCTAATGACGCACTCCTGCAACACTGCTTAAATTTCCAGCCTCAGTTTAGTATGGTACAGTATTCATATGAGCACCCAGTATAGAAAAACTGCATCACAGAGCTCTGCACGGGGAACCATTGTGCTAAAGCTGAGTGATTCTAAATAAGGCAGAAAGAGATGTCACTTGAAAGAGGAAGTTAAAAAAGTCTAATCAAAAAATAAAAACTATCTGTCATCTGGTTTGATACACTTTTTTGATTCAGGCCCCCACAGTGAAAATTAAACTCTGTGTCCCTGTCAGGTTATTTGAAGTAAATATATCTTCTATGGAGTGCCTAGAGCATAAGGTAATTGGGTTACCTCCTGGTTTGGTGACCAAGGTCATACTTTAGCCCATGAGCTCATGTATTAGGGACGGATGATCATTAGTGGAGAGTTGGAACGGCATTGCCATTTGGTTTTTGAACTGTTTGCTCTATTTATAATGGCTGTATGGATGCTTGTTAACATCAGCTGACCAGGAATTGATGTATCTGAAGAAAATAGTGATGCACATTTAAATGCAAATGGAATCTCTGAATGAATAGTAATAGATTTGCTTAGATAGCGCTTTTCAGGAAACTTTATAGGATGCTGTAATAACCCCTGTAACACTATACTTTAAACGGTAGGAAAAGCTTATCAGTGTGACTGGTATGCAGTCTAATGTGTTTTATGACGGCCCCTGGCTATTTGTAGACGTTATTTGTGTTCCTGCTTGCTATTTTAGTCTATTGGCTCTTTAATCTGTCATACAAAAGTACAGAGGCTGATCAAGCATGTCAAATGCGTATCATGCATTCATGTATCAAGATGCAACCTTTCTTAGCAGCTCTATTTATCTCTTATTGGTGTGTTTTGCTACTTTATTCAAAGCATATACTCTCAGTATAAACATAGACAACGCATGGACCTTCATGTGTTCACAGTGACAATCACACACACGGTGACACACTACCAGCAGATCGCAGGCAACTTATTAGCTGCTGTCACAACACATTTGTCCCTCATCTGTTTGTGGGAGCTGTCGTGAGCAAAAGGTTGCTCTTTGCTGCAAAGTGGCAAAGTGAGGTCCTCACTGTGTTTTGCATTCTCTCCTAATGGAAAGCGATGGCATGGGCCATGGCCCCCTCTCTCTGTGGCCCTGTGCAAACCAGGGTGATTTCTGCCTGAAAATAGCCCCGCTGTCAGCTCGCCTTAGTTGCCGGGGCAGTTAAAAGAGTCAGTTAAGGGGATCAGTGCTCGCTGGAGTGTGTAGCTCAGTGGCTATGACACATGGCTTTGTTGGGATCACTAGCTGCTCCTAATCCTCTTGACACAGATGACCAAAGTGTCACCAGTCATGACTCCAGTTTTGCTTGTCTTTAACTTCGTAACCGGTTGACCTTATACCTGTACACTTGCTAACAGCATGAACAGCTGTACTATCATATTATATTTGTTTTTTCTAAGAATTTTTTAAACCAAACTGCCTTAATAAAAACCCCGCTGCTGTTATAGATTTAGTTCATAATGAAATATTTGTTGGACGTGCAGCTTGAGTTACAGGCCGGCAATTTGGCATGCTAACATAAGCACGAGAATGCCCCATTTAGAAGGCCATCTGGAAAATCCTTCGCTGTGATTAAAAAAACAAACAAACTGCCTCTTGCATTTTTTTTATGAATTGTAGACCCCATGGATGTTTGCTGTGTGTCTGCCACACTTTAGCTGTGTAGAAGTATGCATGCTGTTGGTGGTTTGTGTCTGACTCAGTGTCAAGGCTGGAAACTGTTCACTGTGTTTGTGATGACTTGGCAGCAAAAGAAAGGTCAAGGAAGACTTGTGCAGAATTGCCAAATGTGCGAGATTAGCAGTAGTCAGTTCTAGTTTCCATAGGGTGAAATTCTCTGGAGTTTTTCTGTGTTGCTAGAAAATGTGTTTAGTATTGTCAAATGTGGCTATAAGCCAAAAAAACCAAAACGGAGCATAGAGTAGGGCTTGGCGATCACTGCTTCAAAAATAAAAATAGGAATATTAGTTGATAGTATGTAGTTTGTTTTGTTGCTGTTTTATATCACAGATGACGGAGGCTAATCCTTTTGCAATATCAAGATAGAAGCTTCTGATGTGCAAATCACTTGCAGAAACCATCTTAAAGACGGAAAGAAAAAGATCAGTGTTTGCAAATTTAGTCTTAGATGATTTGATTTTTTTTTTAAATGAAAAGCTAGTTACAGAGTATTCTCTCAGAATAAAAGAATAATGATATAAACCAGATGTTCGTATTAGATATATTAGTTAAACACTCTGTTTTCCATGTTTGTGCAAAAGTGTTTTGTTTTCTGTGTGTGAATTTCTGTTGCAAGGTAAAATCTAATTAAAAGTGTCTTAGAAAGGTGTTGGACTACCACGTGCTGCCAGAACAGCTTCATTGTGTATTGGCTATCTGTCCAAAACCTTGCATAGGTCTTTAACTGATTTGAAAGCTGCTGACTACAAAGTCAATAGCACATGATTCAGATTATTGTAATATTCAGTACCTAGCAGGGCTGGTCTTGGGTTGAATCCGCCAGCTGGTTGGCATCTGCCTGTTCTCCCTGTGCTTGCATGGGTCCTCTCTGGGTACTCGAGCTTCCTCCCACAGTCCAAAGACATCCGCGGGGTTAAGTTGATTAGCAATTCTAAGTTTGCTGCAGGTGTGAATGTGAGTGGTTGTAAACGACCCCCATTTACTGATAAACTCATACACTAGAAAAGGTGGGGGATGCTATCCCAGAAATGGCTGCTCCCATCACTTAAATATTTCATTATAGAATAAAGGTGCACATTAACAACAACCTTGTATTGATTTAGCAACCCTTTACTCTGGGAGGACAAGTGGGCACAAACTATGTCAGCAAAATGCAGCTTGCTATAGGGAGTTCAGTATGTACAGGTAATTAATGTGTTTCTGCCATTTTCTAATACAAAAGATATGCGTAGGGATAACATAACGGACAAAACCTTTCCAAACAGTTGAACAGTGTAGGAAGAAATCAAGACTACTTATCCCTTTTTCATGTTACTTATGCAAACTGCTTGTGCTTTATATCTGTTTACTTGGTGCCTGGTTTTCCAGCTGAAAACTGGTCCAAGTAAGTGTTGAAATTTTCAGATTTAGAACTTAAACACAGCTGTGGATAAAATGTTAGTTATTTTTCAGAACACTGGGAATCATTTTGTAGTGTATATATTTAATTCATATTTATTTTTCTTAAAATTAGTGTCTACATGAATTTAATGCTGCAAAGAACAACAAAACCCTTTTACTGTCAATGATGCAAATCATCCCCATGTGTGAATGTGTATTCTTGTCACTGTAAGCTTGAAATGTCCGTACATAGACTAGTGGCTTTTCAGACCATCTTCAGGATGAGAGCGTTCACATGGGAAGATGACCTCAGCGCTGTTAAGTCCAGTCAAACAGATGCTACTCTGTTTGGTAGTGACACACGTGCTAAAATATTTCCATTAGGACAATCTGTTTCTACTCAGAAATGTGTTTTGATTAATTATTATTATGGAGCACTTACATCAGTGTTTTCCAGTGTTTAGATGAGACTTGGCTTGCAGTCTTCATAACACCCTTCTCGAACGTTTTAGTGAATACATATAATCCCAACCAAATGGAAAACAGAAAAAGAAATCACAACATATAAAACTTTTTTTCTTCCAATTTCTGTTCTATAATTTCTGCTGTGCGCTGGAAAATTCCATATCTATGCTCTTTTACACATTAACAGAATTAACAGGAAGTAATGATAAGAAACAGGTGACTGTGCTTTGGCTATGAAGTATTGGTGGTCTTGGTGCAACATTAGCTTTACTGACAACAGCCAGAGCCCAAATAAATGTACATAAATAAAAGAGACACATCAAAACAGCTTTGGCAATGTTTCTACCCCTAAGGTGTGATATGAGAGATTCAAAACCACTGGATGTTGTACTAAAGTATAAACATCTCCAACCCAGACAGAAATGAACATCTGCCACATGTCTGACCACCCATAACACTTCACTAAAAGGAAAAAACAACCGTGCAGTTGCTATCATTTGCTCACCTTAGCCTTGGGGTATACAACGGCTGGATGAGATATGCTTCTGTAACTGACGTCGAGTCCACAATCATGATGAAACCATATATTTCTGTTTTGCTGCGCTCCTCTGCTCGCTGTGTCTGTTCAAACATGCACACAGGGTGATTGAGAAAACAGAGGAAAGCAGTAAAGCATGAAAATTTACTTACACAAGTGCACATACCATATGTTAAAAAACTAGGGAAGCTTCTAAATCACACATTGGATCTTAATGAATGAAAAGACCTGACTACACTAACATGCACACAAAGTTATCAAAACATAATATAGAGAAGTTCAGGTTACAGCACACACAGTTTGACATCACAAATAGTTGTTGACTTTTATATTAAAGCTAGAGGGTGAATTATGCTCCAGAAGTTGTTCTTTTTTTATTTGTTGAAAATGGTTTTACATCTACAGTCAATAAATCAACTGTTCTGATAATAAAAATAAAATGTTGTCTTCTGACCAAATGCAAAGATTGGATGGCGAGCCAGCCTGCATGCCTGTCTGAATGTACACTGATTACATATCAGATGGAAAGCTTCCAAAATACTAGATATAGACACTGATAGCGTTAGCGAGCTAGTTGCCCGTGAATGGCAAACAAAAGCGTAGACATTAGATGTATAGTTCAGCCGATAACAGCTTTAGGTTGTTTAAAACCTTATGGAGCAAAAAAGCAAGTGCACAAAGGAAAACTGATCACACATGTAAGATGGCCATGGTTACACTATTTTATTTTATATAAATTATATTACTATGATGTTGCAGGTGGTCTGATGTTAACTTGTCCTAAGTGCTAGGGCCAATGGCATGCATAGTTGTATTGGGGATTAGCAGAAAGAGTAATTCGTGCATTGCCAGGTAGTGTTTCTGAGTACATTGCAATGCTGATTCTATTGCAATAGGATAATGTGGTATGTAATTATTCTTATAGACACATAAGCACACAAAGAGCAGTTGTTCACACTTCAAATTTTTGACTGTCATCAGTTCTGGTTATAGCTGGGTGCTTCTTAATGCTAATTTTAATCGACAGTATTTTAAAACCAATGGAAATAGTCTTTTTCTCTCACAGCATGAACACTCATAAACCGTCAGATAGCACATGGAGTTGTTTTGCTCTTTCCACACGCCAGACAGAGCTAGAGGCTTTGCATCACATGTAGACCATGTAAATGATGGCCTATCATGTTGCACAACTGAAAACATATATTTACTATACACAGTTATTAGTGTGCGTTATTGTGGTTGATGCAGCCTATTTGATGAGCTTCTAATCATTTGCTGAGTTTCTTTCAAATTGCATGACAATATAAAACTTCCTTGGAGTTTGTAGGTTTAAGAGCTAGTGTTTATTTTATTGAATGCTGTATTTGTTTTTACATATGTGTAAGCTTATCTAATTGTTGAAGAGATAATTGTAAAATGAATAAATGGAAGTGATGAAGTTTCATGTCTATTGATCGGGTTTTAAGACCGTCTCAACATGATTTTCTTGATCTGTCAAGACCTGGACAGTGCAAATTCATTCTTTTCTTTCAGAAGAGTGACTTTAGTGAGAGACCCAAAATGTTTAGATGGAATTATGTCAGTTGTTTGTTAAATCAAGGAGACACCTGAAAATATTCCTTAAGGACACATTACAGATGATATTTTTGATGAGTGACCTCAGGATCATGTTTGAAGACTGATAAGAAAAACTACACTTAATAAATTTAATTTCATGGTTTGTGTGGTAGCTACTGTTAAGAGCACAAGTAGCCAGTTAGTTAGTGGGCAAATTCTCGATGACTCCATTTGAAGCAAAAAATGTATTATGGATAGATGGATCCCGACCCCGCTACATTACTTTACTCTAATACTAGGGCTTAATGGTGCAGAAGCTTCATTGCCTATTAACAGTATCATCGTCTACCTAATGTACTCAACACAACTAGGAAAAGGATCATTCAGGGACCGAATTTGGATTTTTAGCATGGTGGGCAGTGGCTTTTCAACATTTAAGAGGGAGTATTGTAACTTGTTGTTATTAACCGTCATCTTAATAAATTATTTATTTTTTTGCTCTGTTCATAATTTGACATGATTTGACATCATTATTTTCTATTTCTGCTTTGCTTAATGTTTCTTTTGAAAATCAAAATTTTTTGAGGTCCCAAGGGTCCCTGGCCTCTTGGACATTCATATCAGTCAAATGAAGGTTAAAAAAACCCAGCTATACCTATGAAAGATATCCCATAGATTCTTTTTCTTTTTAAGTCACATGTGAATCATTTTATGAATTCATCCGTTTATCCGCATTGGGTGATTGTGTGGTTAGCTGTATACCTCAAAGGGGCACTGTTAGGGCACCCCACCAGCTCTTTGATAAAAAAGAGCCAACACCTCCATAATGATCCTTGAGGTCTGTAATACAGACACGCATATATATATATATATATATATTCACATCTCATTAGACTGTTTGACTGGCCTTCTTATTTGCAGTTTTCAGACCGCACCTGCCCACTCATTAACACTACTGATAGAGACATAACACAAGTCATTACTAAAGTGGATAATGGTAAAATACCGTACTGGCTTTTAACTGATTGGCGAAATAAAACGACATCCCCGTTAATGCATCATGCTGAGCCGTGCTACAGTTATGTCATAAAGATATTACTGTTTTAAAAGCTGTTAGAAAAGCTTGGCTTGTGTGTAAGCACAAAGGTCAGCGGACTGTGCCCTGTGATGGTGTGTAAATGAAATGGTAATAGAGGGTTTCATCACCATTACTAATTACTGAATGACAGTTTACTCACTAGTGTGTAACTGTGTCTGTGCGTGTGTGCATGCGTGTGTGTGATAGGCCTAATTAGGTAAACTCCCATTACACTTAAAAGTGCATTACTGCTGCTCTTTTGTAAAGGCTATAATTAGAGCGCTGCGGAGAGTGAACAGTAATTAAGTTATTTCAAGTATTATTAGGCTGCTTGTTATACGAGCCAATTGTATTGAAAACGATGGAATACATATCTGACTCTGTGCCACAGCTCTGTTAACTTTATAGATATTAAACCAAACAGCTATTACACAGTGTATAATTTGAGCGTACGCTATATACATCTTGTCTTCTTCTGAAGGGATTTCTGTTTGTGAAAATTGAGATATTATAAGAGACAAACTCAGCCTGTGGAGAAAAAAAAGACAAATGACAGCACAAATGCCAATTGATATGCTCATGCATTTCTTGTCTAAGGCTCTCAGCCTGACTTGGCATTTTTGTGCATGTGTCATCCGATGCCTGCAGTAGCAGCAGCATGAGCCGCAGATCCTCTACCTAATCCAGATTGCCTTCTAATCCCAATCACACTCTCCTCTTCCAGCCATTGACTCCATTATTTCTCAGCAGTTTTATGCAGTCTGTCTCTTTAAAATTCTTATGATCTCAAATCATTAGAATTATTGGAAAGGCCCCGGACACCCATAAATGATCGACTTCCCTCATTTTGCCTGATTATACTTTCATTCTGGCATTCTCGAGTCATATCCCTCAGTCTCTTATTAGTCTCGCTGCACATATTATATCTTAAAATGTCATCAGTATTTATAATACTATTTAATCAGACAAACATTTAAGTGCTATAAACTGTATCTTTTCTATGAGCATCGTGCTGCTCTTTTCTTCCTCTCTGGCAGCAGATTTAAGTAACACTTGTAATGATGTTAATCACTGTCTTAGGAGACCTTAACAGGTCTTGAAGGGGAGAGGAGACTCGGTCACTGGCACATTTGCACGAGGTTAGCAAATCTCATCGGAAGGGTGGTGGGGTGGATTGGGAGCATGGGCTCTTTTGCCAGGAGAGCTGTAGCAGATCCTCTTTACACACTGCTCTGAATGGACCTATTTTTAGCACACAGGGTGGTTTTCTTGGACAGAAAGATATCTCTTTGTTGCGCAGTTGTGCTCCGTATACTTAATCATTCTCAGTGGAACCACTTTAAATCTTTGCGTGCACACAGATTGTGTCGATTTGTGTAGAAAGTATTTTTTGTTTTTATTGACGTGAAAGGATTTATTGAGATTGAAAGGATAGCAATGTGACATCTAATTGCATATAATTACATAAATATGTTTAACAAAGTGTAATAGAAGATAATGGCATGGCTCCAGAGAGCATATTAAAAGAAAGTGCAAAAATGTATGTGGTATTTAAAAAGTACACAAACTGAACAAGTAAACTGCTTGTTGGGTAATCATGTAACTACATGTCGTGTTGGTCAGTGTAATGGAAATGTTACCTGTTAATTACAGGTTACCTGTTATAAACTAGACTTGTTAAGGACTGAAATTAGCTTCTCCTTTTTTTTAATTGTATTATCTGGTAGGTACGGCGTGCTGCATGACGGGCCTGTAGCTTAGGAACTGCAAAATATGCAAAATATGTAATCTATTGGTTTCTTAACTGATATCTTAAATTTATCAGTGAGGTAAAGTTCAGCCTCGAGGTTGTCGCAGTAGGCTGCAAAAGTGGCCAAGAAGTATTTTAAGGTAGCACCTGGCAAGGTGTGTGAATGGTAAACTACCCATGTCTATATGAGTGACAGACCAGCAAATCTTATTTGAAGTATATGGATTTCAGAAATGAAGGAAAAGGAGATACAGACATGTCTAGTTTCCCCAGACGTGGAACCCAGGATGAATGTCATGCCCAGGTTTAGCAAATCTCATTTACACATTTCACGCAGGGAAATGTCCCTCTCTCCTTGTGTTCCCTCTGTCTTCCCCTCCCATCGCAATAAAATGCTTCATACTTAGCAGAACCATGAGCCCGGAGGCTGTGTCTCAAAAACACAACACACAAACACACACCACACACAAGGAAAAAAATCCTTAGTTTTACAGTTTCTTTTTCTAGGTGATATTAACTCATTCTGGATGACCCATGTTGATAGGCTTTCTCTGTGGACTTGCATTGCTTACATAGAAGAGTGCAGACTGACAGCTTGTTTAAAATTCAGGTGCGTAACTAACTTCCATTGAACAAAGCTGCCATAAATAACAAAGGGAGTGTAATTTAAATATTGCTAAATCTAAATAAAATAAAAAAACAAGTCAGTTTCTAAACTCACTTTGTTTGCATTACTTTGAGTGGTGGTTAGATAGCTATAAATAGCATTTGTTCAAAAACAGTCTACTGAAAAGCTGTGGTTTCAATCAGTCTTGCATGCAGTCAGCAATTTCAGACTAATTTCTCTAGGTTATGTGTGGAGAGGTGAAGAGTAGGTAAGTGTAGCTGGTCGCTTAATGTGCAGTTTAAGTGTGTGCATATATTATTTTCCTCCGTATATCTGTAAAAGTGCAGTTATCCACACTTTATTACTGCCTAAAACTGCCTTGGCTGGATCCCAACTGTCCTGGCTGTCTCTTATTTTGGGACATGTTTGTTACAGAATGAAAGGAGTGTTTTGAGAGATGATCACAGACATTCTCCCTAGAGAAATCTTAAGGAGGAAAGTGAGCCTATTTTCAGCGCTGTAGCAGCGGAGAGTGGGACTCATTATGACTCACTCAGAGCTGAAATGCTCTGGATGATGTCTGAGTCAGACGTGAGGGCCAGTGTCCGCTGCCATGGTGATGCACAGCCAAATGTAAGTGAACTCGGAGAGCAATAGACATGGAAATGAAATGAGGGAAGCTTAAAAGGGCCCCGAGGCTGCTTCTCTATTGTCATGATAAAATTCCGAGAGCAAGAGCTGGTACGCTAAAGGCACATTAAATGTGCATAGTTTTTGTGTAGTTTTTAATTGCCTGGTGAAAAATCTAGGAAGAATTCAAAAATATGTCCACATTTCTTTGATTAGAGATGGCAAGTCCAAATTGCAAACCTTCAACACAATACCTCAGCAAAAACATGCTGTAACCACAGAAAGCCACATCAAGCAGTATTTATTGTTTTATGTTCAATACTTGTTTTTCTTTTCTCTTAAATGCATTATAATTGAATTACCACAGTTACTTGGATTTGGCCTCCACGCCACCTTTTCTTTAGCCTTCAAGATAAAATTCTAAAAGTTAAGTCTATAATACAGCTTTACTCAATCACTTGCCTCTTTCATGCCATGATTCTCACTTTGGCACCCTGAAGCTTCTGGCTGCGATCCAGTATAGCTTGCATTAGCAGGAACTCGCACATGCATGAGCTGCATTAAAAAGGAGCTCAATATCTCAATATGTGAGAAATTAATGGAGATTTTTTTGTATTGATGTAGTCTTTATGGAGTGTGGCATTTGGCACTGATGCATTGAATTAGTAAATGGTAATTGCAAGTGAAATGTGAGGAATTATTCTGTCAGTAAATCCAGTGTGGCACCTCTGACACTCACCTGGCACCTCAGTGTGCTTCTGTGTGCAATTTGACACGCGTCTTAAACTTCACAGCTTCACTGTCCAGTCAGCAGCAGAAAACTGTGATGTAAGGACAGAGCCACGTAACAGGCCAGCAGATATTAATCCGATGTGCCTGGCTTGGCCTGGGCAGGTTGGCCTTAAGCCAGGGTAAGATAGAACGGGGTCAGATAACAGCACGTGTTCCTGCCAAATCCAGCAGGTACAGCATGGAGAGAGGCACATATACCTTGCACATGTGTCTATCTCCCTTTGTTTCTCACAGTAAGATACATTTTTCAACAAAGGTTTTTGACAGCCATCATCTAACGAAATCTGAGAGCGGTAATTGTGTTGACTAGTGAAATCAATAAAGAATAAGTAAAGTTGTAATTTTAACGCATTGATAAAAGGTGTGATAGTTTTTAAATAGTGAAAATTGTCAATGAAGTATACCTGAGATTAAAGTAATACCTTTTAAATGACTCAGTCATATTCCAGTAAACAAGATATTTGTTCTAGAAAAGAAAATTTTATAATTTTTGAAATCTGAAACAGAAAAATTTAGACCGTTTTTAGTACATGTTTATTATTTTTTTCTCTCTGTCAAAGTGTGCTTAATTAGCAGCACAGTTTCTGAAAACAGTGTTGGCAGAACATCGAAATGCAGTTTACACAGTATTACAATAGAAGAGAACAATAAAATGGACAATCAAATTTCAACTCGGTTGAGTATGCAAACTAAACAGCTATGCATCGTTTGTATTCACTGCCCCTCATGTCGATATATGTGAGTAATTTTACTTTTCAGATGTTGCAGCACTGAATTGGTTAAAGTAAATGTTCATAGCCTCACTGACTGGCTCACATTGCAAGAGGAAATGCATCTCTGCATCAGACTCACCTGTCAAACAGTGATCACATGTTTTGTTTCCTTTTGGTTGGCATGACATTTTGTGTCTTCGTGTTCTATTGCCAGTTTGTGGTCACTGAGCCAACACTTGGTTAGTATCCGTCGCTGCTTTCTGTCTCTGACACTCACAGTTATTCTGCTCTGTTTAGGGCTAGATAAAGCTTAGGCAGACTAGATTATTTAGTTCCTTCTTTCCTGTGTATTCAGATAGATTTCTTTGCATTTTCTCTCTCTCCCTCTCTCCCTCCCCCATATAGAGATAGATAAACAGGTCGATAAAATGAGAATAGTAGTCAGGTACACACACATACTGACACATGTGGCCCTCTATATCAGTCAGGCTGCCAGAGGTCAGCTCTGTGACCTGAGAGTCAGTGACAGACAGCAGGCATGCAGACACACAGAGGTGGATGTGGAGAACTGCTACAGCCAATCTGTATCATTCACTAGTTCACTCTGAGCCCCGTCTGCAACACTGTTTGGTGGAAACATCCAGAACACTTGGAACATATATTATAACAACTTTTAATCATTTTATTTTGGTTTGTTTGTTTTTTGCATATGCTAAGAAATCAATGAATGTTTAGCTGAGACGTTGAGTGTCTCTAAAAACAGTAGCAACATTAGCACTATCAGTTGCACTGCACATGAAGTGAGCCTGTTTAACCCTTATTTAACTGGAAACAACATGGAGGGCTTTAGGTTTTCCAAGATACATTCGCATCGTACGTATTCATCGAAATGGCTTGTTTACTTCCATATACTTCTTAATGCTGTAGCAACAACTTCATTCTTTGTACACAGTGGGGATCTGATGCTGCCAATGTCTTTTCATTAAATTGTCATTATTTGATATTTAAGCTGGTGTTTGTCGTTTCACTGCTTTTGCGTCTGATTGGCCGCGACGATAATGTGCTTTCATATATGAACGCAATGGTTTTTTTACGTTGTTTAAATTCCGACACATTTAGTGCATTGGTCTCAAACACAGTGCAGCTCTAGTGGGGACTGTATATTTAGTGTTAATAATAAGCACATGCATTTATCTGTATGTCTGATCTCATACTGCTTTGCAACAGAGGTTACAAATCATGGCTGAAAAATAAAAGGGCAGCCACAACAAAGATGCTTTGACAGTTGGCTAAACTTAAAACAACTGTGTGTGTCATTGTTTTTTTGTTTGGTTTTTTTGTTTTTGTTAATTGTGTTTAGCATATTAATATGTAGAGCAGAATAGCTGAGTATTTGTTAAATCTGTGTAAACCAGCTTTCTATTTTTACAGCTTTTCTTCATACCTAGCTCAGGATCTTTATCAGTGAATGAGGAAATCTAACAAAAAAGAAAAAAAGCTTTCACATCCACAAGCACCTTTCTGCAATGTGGTTTCTCTTCTGCTGAGCAACAGCGTTTCTCTTCTACGCTTGAATCTTGACTCTGCGAGATGGGCTGTTCCGCAGGTTTCACACTTCTCAGAACATATTCACATTTCCAAATTAGTAGATCCTTTCCTTCTGATTAATTTTATTCTGGGGAAGTCGTGTGAGTTTACAGTTGTACGCGTGTGTGTGTGTGTGTATGTACGTGTGTGTCAACAGGCTTTGGTGGCCTGTTGAACCACTTAAAGGATTCTATTTAACGGGTCAGCCGAGCAATTAATCAAGGGTTTAATTGGAATCCCAAGTGGAGTGACATGATTTATGCAAATAAGGTCATTAATATGCAGGCCTGCATTCGATGCTCAAATTAAAATGGCTCATCCGCCAGCGCCGGCTAGCACTTTCATTACGGTAAATTAGAGAGCGATAATAACTCCAAATACACATATTTATTTTCTACAGACATTCAGAATAGGACATGCCCACAGGAAGAAAAATATGAAAAGGCAAAAAAGAAGGAAGTTCTTATATGGGAGTTGGAAAGAGGCAGCGCTAATGCTGTTAATTTTACCTCATTAGAAGCACAGTGCTATCTGCAGGGCTTCAGTTTTAATTGGATCACCAAGCAATTTAAACCACATTTGGTTCTTAATTGCTTTTTCTTTCCTCCTTATAATAAATAGTATAGCAGTAGTAGCTATTCGCCAGATTCTTTCCCTGGTCAGTGCTGTGCAGTGATTCAAGTGTCTGACCTATGCTGCTGTCCTTGGTTACTGCACCCACAAGGACAGTTTGTGGTTCTTGGTCCAGTGTCCAGTCCCCTCTTCCTCACTATCTGCTGATGCCAGGATATTAGAAAAAAGGCGGAAAGGAGCTGAGCCACAGCTGGAGTTGCATTTTCCTGCTACTTCTTTCATGACAGTAGCTGCACAGAATGCAGGCTATAAAAGCCGCTTGTATTAACAAGTAATACCCAATAATTGCCCTGTCACTGTGGAGCAGTTGCCAGCATAAGTGAAGTGTGTATGTGCTTTTAATGATGATGAGAAATAAGGTGTAGTCTGATGCTCAAGTAGCTGTTGATTGTGACTGGAAGTGAAGAGAGGTGGTTAGCAGTACCTAATAATGTCTGTGTAAATCTTAATGACATAAAGTGATTGTCATATCATGGTGTCAACAGCAGTGTTACCTTATGTATTTATGCAATGACTGTGCCGCATCAACACACTTAAAGTAGGTTTCAACAAAACAAGTACCGCACTAACTACCAGAGAAATAGAGTGGAGGCGCTACCTCACCTAACAAAGACTACATACTCTGGCATATAGATACTGTACCTGACAATATCATTCTCTGATGGTTAGATGGGGTTGTAGGAGAAAAGCTACATTACTGTGAATGCAAAGGTTGTATACACACAGTCATTGAGTCATTCCCAGTCATGGACCAGGTCTATGGAGAAGAATGCTAATATTATAGCATAGAGTGTGTTTTTGTAATCCAAAGTCATTTTTATATTCATGCCTTCTTGACTGTTGGTGAATAAACAGAGGCAAAATGGAGCAAATCTAACCCTCAGATCAAAATTAGTAGATTGATATATTTTTTTGCTTGTTAAATGTATATATTTAATTAGTCCATTTTTTTTAAACCAATTATCAGATTCAGGATTACCTATGCCACCTCTCATAAGATGAAAGGTGAGATACACCCTGAACACATCACAAGGCTTATATGTACTTTAAATAGTTTAAATCTCAGTAAAGACCACAAAATAATAATTTTTCTCCATATGGACAGAAACAAACGTATAAAAAGCCCCTTTCTGTGCTATGTGTAGAATATTTAAGACTATACTGTGACGCAAGTCTAGTCGGCTAATACGGTGAATAATAGATGAATCACAAAACCACTAAAATAATATCACTTTGATTCAAGCACATTTATTCCACAGCTTTATCCATAAAATAGATCTGGGCATCGCAAATGACACCCAAATGGCAGCAATATACTGTCTGGTATTGGCTACAAGAAGTGAAGTGAATTCATTTCCATTCTGATTTCATTATCTGCTGTTACTGTGCAGAGTTTTGAAAGCTAATACTAGCCGAGCTCAACAGGAGGCCTAATGAATCAAAGGGATGATGCTGAATCTCTCTAAGTCTCAGTGTAATGAAAATTTTTGTTTTACTGAAACAGTGACATCATACAAATGTTTTTATGAATGTGTGTCATGTGACATTTGTTTCCGTGAAGTTACTCAATGTGAGTAGCGTATTCTGAATACTTTGGATTACTTAATATATTGTCATGCTTTTTACAATTACATGAATGTACTATTACTGTGTGATTTATTACTATTACTAAAGGCTACTCGTCACCGAGCTAACATTGTTAGCTGGCGTTAGCTGAGGTTAGTTCATAGACTGCTTTCAGAACTTAGGGTTGCCAACCGTCCCTTAAAATACGGAATCGTCCCGTATTTAGAAACAAAAGTACACGTCCCGTATTGAGCTAATAAGGGACGCACTTTGTCCCGTAATACAGTGAGAATCAAAAGTAGTCTATAAATGTTTATGGAATTAACACTTTGTTTGAAAACATAATTCCCAGCCCCTCTCCTGCTTTGTGACCAATGAGCTGACAGCACACTTATGACAATTCGAGTATGACAATTCAGATTACCGCTCATCTCATTGGTCGAGGAAAGGTCGCTTACGGAGAAAATACCGGAAGACAACAGATGACCACAACAAGAAGCATGGCCAACAGGGAAACAAACGCCGACACTGCGGTGCAAGTCTCGGACGACAGTACACCTAAAGCTGGGCAGACACTGTGCGATTTTTTTCAGTCGCGTTATTCAGCTCCTGCTCAAACTGCACGATTGACTCGCAGGGTTAGAAGTTGGTAGGTCACGATGCAGGTCTCACACTATACCGCCCGATGCTCTGATGCGACCTGAGAGCTCACACTGTGCGTCCATAAAATGAAGGTTATAACAGAAAATCTGTCGCTCGCTCTCTCTGTCTCTCACTCACACAGACACACCACCACCATCAACTTTGCTAAATTGCTAATGAAAAACATGATCAGGCAGCTGTGATTTAGCAGCGATGTAGATCCAACTATTTTCACGGTTGTTGTGGTCGTGATAATTTTGTGAGGCCACATCGAAAAGGCTCGGATGAGCTTTTCAAAGTTCTACAAGTTGTGCCTCCATCGCTTGTGTCCAGATCACACGCTGCACAGCCGTGCTGCTCCATCTTTTTCACGGCGTTTACGTGTTTGCGCGCGAGCAGTGTGAGCGGCTCACGAGCGATTGATGATCGGGAGCTGGTCGTGAGGTGTTAATCACTTCTCGTTACCCCACGTATACTACACGACGCACGATGAAGGCCAAAATCGGTCCGATCACTCAAAAATCGGCTCAAAATGGGCCTAAAACCGCACAGTGTGAGCCCAGCGTTAGAGCAGCAATGTTTGTTCCCCTCAGAGAAAGGGAAGAATGGGAAAAGGAAAACACCTGGCTGGAAAAAGTTAATATGGGCATGTGCAGTGAATATCAGCGCTATGTGGCCAGAAGTGTGATAATATAATTTATTTTGTGTAATAAACGACTGCAAGGATAGATGATTACAACAAATAGATGACTAATACATAAAAGTAATACATAGATGAATAATGATGATGAGTTAAGATGCGTAATCATGGGAACAAGCGGGTTTTCAAACGGGAGCAGCTGATTAGCATTAGAAAAGCTGAAATAATACCTCAGCTGAAGCCAATTGTACTAAATGCACTAAATGTGCACTGTTACAAGAATATTTTTCTTTCTATTGTTTTCTATTATTTTAAGTTAAGCAGGACAGAGTTCTTTTAAAGAAAGATTTACTTATATTCTCAAAAGTTAAGCATGACAGGCTTCTGTTTAAGAAAGAGACCTGTTTTACTGTGTTAATGTTGTCATTTTGAGCTAAAAATAAATGGCTAAATGATCATTTGTTTCACATGTGTTCATATCACAAAGAATACACATCTACTTAAATCAAATTCAAGTCAAAGGGTTAAAAAAAATAATTTCACACACAAAAAAAGAGCTAGAAAATTCACCACACTGGGAAGGGTGAAGACAACTGGGTCGCCCGGCCCTGGCCACGAGGTGTCCCTTATTTATTTTTCAGGGAGTTGGCAACCCTATCAGAACTGTACATGATTATTTGCAGCTAGCAGGTTGGTAATGCACTAAGCTCAGCTAACGCCAGCTAACAATGTTAGCTCGGTGGCGAGTAGCCTGGTCAGGCTAACGCTGAACGTACTTCCAGATGTTTCTTTAGGTTGGAGTCTTTTGACGCTGAGAGCAGCTTGGTTGCTGGCAAACAGAGTTTGTATTGCACGGTCAGATTTCGCCCATCCCTTTCTTCTTTTAATGTGAAGTGATTTTGGAATTTCCAAGTATGAAAAACGCATTTCTGCCCGTGCACTGCTGGCTCTGTTGTGGTGGCTCTAGGTCCATTGTGTAACTGACGCCACCAACATTAACAGGAAGCTTACATTAGAGCAGAGCTTCCCAAAGTGTGGGGCCCGCCCTGTAGTGGGGACGCAGAGCCATTGCAGGGGGTGCGCGGTATGAAAAGGTGGGGGAAAAAACCCAAAACGCTTGGACACTGCCAGCACGGGGTGCCCAAACAAACGCAAAGCAGGAGATGAAGCATAGCTGAATATGTTTCTAAACCAAAGATTAGAAAATATGGTGAAGCAAATCTTCCCTTTTGTTTCACCTGCACAAGTGCCAAGGTAGGTCTCCCCTGCAGAATTGGTTTTCCCTTCGTCAGGAGCACGCGCTGGGCTGTTCAAATCATGGACAAACGGCATCCCACATTCTTGATTTTTAGCTCACAAACACTTGTTGTAATGACTAACTACTCCTGACATTTTGGAGATGTTAGCTCTTTATACAGTAAAGTTACAGCGGGATACAAATAATATCAGGCTGATCCTGCCACGATTTGTTCCCTCGGTTCAAATCCCGGACAAACAGTATCCCACAGCTGTTTATGTTTTTAAACCCATTTTGCACAGAGAGGCATTTTTGAAAAATGTATTGACAGCAATGTTGAACATTATTACACAGGAAACAAACAACTACACGTAAAATAATCACACCGTGACGCCTCTGCCTTTGTAAATGGAGGGACAGTAACTGCGTGTGTATATGTAAGCTGTAAAACCTGCAGATAGTCAGATTAACAGTATTTTGTCTCTATCTGCCATTCTGCAATTTATCTCATATAAACAATAACGTGGCGCACAGCGTGACGTGAAAAAAGGCACATACCTTTGACGTTGCGTGACGAACTCTGTATTCCTCGTCCACACGTAAACGCAAAAAAAAAGTTCTAAAAAATCTCCGTTTTCAGTGATTCGAAACGCCGTTTACGTGTGGATGAAACAGCTGCGTTTTCAAAAATACCTGTGTAGGTGTGGACGTAGCGTAAAAGAGTTAGTAGTTTATTTTATTACTACTTGTAATTTATTGCAGATTACTTGTATTTGCTTAAATGTTTACTAAATGTTTGAGGTGTGAAATAAACCGCAATGGAGCAAAATATGGGTGTGTGTGGTTGGAGGATGGGGCAGGGGGGGCAAACATTTTTCTTACTGATGTAAAAAAAAAAAGAGGTATAGCATATACAGCTTTAACAAGAGGGAGCCAAATTACTGCATTAACCCCTCCAAAACCAGGTCTTCCGATTCTGTAGAGCCCAACCAGACAGGATTTTTAAGTCTAATACTGATACCAGTGTTTGCTGATCTTTCTTTCTTTCTTTTTCATCCTACCATTTGTTTGTGTAGTTAATCGTTTACATGACTCTGCAAAATGTGCAACGTCAGCACTCGTAACACAGTTGAAGGGTGTTTCTCTCGTCTCTTCTGTCAATAAATCTTTCAAACTATAATACTAAGTGTCTCATGAAATGTGAAACTGTGGCTGCTGGAACATAATTTTTCTGATTCAGACTTGTTTGACAAAAATAATAAAAAATGTGTCCCTCGTATCATAACATTTTTACACTTTCTCCCTCCCAAACTAAGCATTTAAGCAGTTTTGCTTGTTGGTTATTGGTGCTTTTGTGTGAATGCCATTAACTGAAACTTGTATCTGCTTCTTATTTGTTTGTGCCCTTCATGGTTGCCTTACCCAGTACACTGTGTATTAGGAAACAGTTACAGTGTTTTACTAGAGCTCAGTGGGGAGTTTGACAGCTGTTTTATTTGGAGCACAATGCATAACAACAAACAAAGGAATGGCAATGAAACATGCTTTGTATACTCTACTGTGGATGGAATGGATGGGTCTATTTAAAGCTCCTTTTATCTGCTCTGATCTGTTTGTTGCATTCTGTTTTACAGCAGAAGAATAACACTAGCTTGCTCACCTTACAGAGTTTTTAATAGCTCAGTTTATTTTATTTAAGCATTTTCTTCTTTTGCTTATATTTTTCAGTCCCCCCCCCCTCCCTCCCTAATTATTGCGCGCTCATTTTCTGTCACTCACGCGCACACCTCATGTCCTCATGTGTGCCATGGGTTGCTGGCTGCTTGGGGTTTTCTGTAATTACAGCAGTGCGCAGGGAGCTGTCTTTTGCATGGCAGATGGTCCAGCACCATGCTGCATCAGGTATCCGTGACAACCGCCTCCCTCCTTGCAGTTAACAGCACCATCATGGCTCTTTACAGTGACCAAATGTCATTATAGAGTCTGTGGAGACTGAACAAGAGCACGGGTTGAAGGAGAGACACAGGGACAGATATTCTGTAGTGGGATTAGCAAGCATGACACAGAAAGCAAACGAATGAGGCTGGATTTTCTCAGGATGCTTGTTAAGCACGCAAAAAACATGTTTTTTTTATGGTGAGAAGCAGTTTTGTTTGAATCATTATTGTGCTCAGATAATCAGACTTGTCTATAAAGCTTGAGTGTGAATGTGTGTGAACGTTAGATAGCATTGATAAAGTGCTTGTATGAATGGGTGTGATTGGGTGAATGAGACATGTTGTATAAAGTGCTTTGAGGGCTCGGGTAGAGTAGAAAAATGGTGTTTACTGTTCCACCTGTTTATTATCAGTGCCACTAAATGACATATCTGTGGATTCAGTACCACATTCATTCTTGGAGCAAATGTAGTTAGCTTATTTTGGGTATCAGCATTTTAATGTAACCTCTTTCCCCCCCTTACCTCCAATATTTGATTCGTGCAATCACACCCTTATGTCATCTATTATATCTGCCCATTTTCTAGATATCTTGCATAAGGGAAGCAGATATACAGTCAGTTTCTCTTCAGCTTACCATGCGGCTGATATGACTGTCTCTCTTCTGGTTATCATAAAGGCTCAACAAGAGACTGAGTTTGTTAACTGTTAATTTTATACTAAATATGAAAATGCTTTGTGGTTTATTTCAGTTCACGTAACAGTTAAATATAGTGGTATGCAGTATACTCCGGGTCCATAAAGGCAGAATTGTCATAGGAGTTCTCCTGCTTGTTAGTGAGGTCTGTGCTTCCCCACAGTACCAGAGGGAGGCAGTGACACACCTTGCTGTAGCATTAGGTGTTTGAGGCATGCTTTCAACAACACCAAGCCATTTGTTCATTCAATTAATAACCTACTCACTTGTTCACTTGGTTAATGAACCAAACAAGTCAATCTTGTTTCATGCAAAATATCACTTTGTCTTTATGATATTAGAGCTTCTCTCCTTAGTCATTTAAAAAAATAATAGTATTATAATTGTAGCCAATTTGAAAGACCTTAATCATTATCGGCATATGGCAAAGGCTACTTCAGCCTGTGGCACATCAAATATTGAGTCCCAATAAAATGGCATTTGGAAAGCATCCATATATTTACACATTTCTTGTTGAAATGGGATGTTTGGAAGAGACATAACAGAACGAAAAAAATGATAACACTTCACAAGCATTTCACGAAGAGAAGAGAGTGAATTTGAAGAGGAAAGTATTTTTATTAATTCACAACATCTAATATATTATTAGAAATTTATTTTTCTATCAGGCTTTTCAAAGCATTTGATAAAAATATGAAGTAACTAAAATGTATTTAGAAAAGTGATTCTTTTTTACTCCATTGTGGTTGATCTCTAAATTAATTCATGGATAAATTGGGCTGAAAAGTAATTTTTTTTGACTCTTCAAACAATCAAAGAAATGGTCACAGATAATGCATAGTAAAATGTCAGATCCCATGTAGAAGAGAAGAATATACACAGTACATTAACGTAGAACTATTAGACTGCCATGAATAAAAAAGGACTCCTAAAAAGGTGACCTGTTTCATCCTAAAATTTGTATGTTTAAAAAAAAATGTTTTATGCTGTAAGGTAAAGCTCCAATAGTATTTTGGTGAAAACGCTGGCATTTAAACAATCCCCTATGAGCAAGAACTTTGAAGAATTCCCTTTTAACCAGAAGAAAAACTTGGGAGAATAAGGCTCAGGAAGCTACTTGTCATGATGGGTTAGAGGGTAAGGAAAGGAAAGGGAAGGAACCGCATAGGGAGACTAGACAAAACAAAGACTGAAAGATAGAGAAACCAGAAACTTAATGATATGCTGCACGGGTATATAAACACCTGGGGAATGAAAAGAGGGAAGTGGAGATGATGTGCTCAATGCATCACAGCATATCACATGAAGTCTCACAGTGGTCTGAGCCTATAGCAACATAACTGAGGAATGGTTCAAGGTCACCAGATCCAACCTAAACTATAAACTTTATCAAAATGGAAACGTTTGAGTCTAATCTTAAAAGTAGAGAATCTGTCCCCCAAATCCAAACTGTCTGAGAGTAAGTTGGGACAATATAGTACTATGATGTCTTAAAGGAATACTGGGGCCTGATGCAATAATTTGTATGTGAGGAGAAGGATTTGAAATTCAATTCTAGATGTAACAGGGAGGCAATGACGAGAAGCTTATATGGGAGAAATATAGCCTTTTCTTTTCTATTCCCTGACGTACAATCACTGCTGCATTTTTGGATTAACTGAAGGGGCTTTAGAGAATTTTTAGAAAAATCTGATAATAATAAATTACAATAGTCCAGCATAGAAGTAATAAATGCATGAACTAGTTTTCAGCATCAGTCCAAGACACAATGTTTCTAATTTTAGACATATTGCACAGATGAAAGAAAGCAGGAAGATTTGATCAAAAATGACTCCAAAATTCCTCATAGTGTTGCTGGAGGCCAAAGTAATACTATCCACAATAAGTATATGGTTAGACACCATATTTCCAAGATTATTAGTAATAAAAATATTTTGAATTTAAATTTTGTCTAAATTTAGGAGATGAAAATCCAGGTTTCCATGGCTTTAAGACACGCCTGTTGTTTAACTAATTGATTTGTATGCTCTAGCTTCATAGATATAGCTGGGTATCATCTACATAGCAATGAAAATGTATGCCATGTTTTCTCATATTACCTAGGGGAAGCATGTTTATTGTAAAAAGTGTTGGTCCCAGTGTAGAACCTTGTGGAACCCCATAACTGACTTATGTGTGTGCAGAAAACTTCCAGTTTACATGAGCAAATTGATTGATAAGTATGATTTAAAACACTGCAGCACAGTTTCTTTAATACCAACAAGGCATTCTTTCTATTGATATTGTGATCAATTGCTGCACTGAGGTCTAACATTCACTAGAACTCTTTCTGTGATATATTGAACTCTAAATCCTGACTGAACTCCAGATCAGCTTTAAGGCCTGTGTTGTACCAGGGAGTCAAACCTCTTTGATCTGACACTTTCTTTTGGAAGAAAAGCCACACTATCCAACATCAACACAGTTTGGATGTACCAATAATATCAATCAACTTCAGTGGCAGTAATATTTAGGTAGCTGCACTGCATTGTGTTTGCACATGGCATTGAAGAAGATGTTAAGAAATGTTTCCTTGTTTGTCATTTAGTTCATTTTTAAACTGTTTTTTGCAGTACTGTGTAGTCCATTAGTATAAAGTTAAACATTTAGAAATGGTCTGACAAAAGAGGGTTTTCAGAAAAAAACTGCATGGTGTTGACAGTTTAATAAGAAACACAACAATATGTAAAATTAATGCTAAATGAATCATCAGGAATACAGGATTTGCTGTCAGACCAAGAGAAAACCAGCAAATACGCCATAGTTCACATAATCCAGCAAGGTTAACTTGACTGACACAAATAGGTGTGGAAGAAATTGTATTTTCTATTTTGTTATTTTACTTACATTGTCCTTATGATTGCTCATTGTTTTTACACTATTTATTGCTTATTTCTTTCTTTAGAAGGAGGACTTTTGGTGTTATATTTTCTAAAGGAATCTAAGAAAGGCTAAAGAATTAAAAAATGTAACACATCGATAACCCTGTTCACTTCATAAATTCATAAATAGTATAATGTGTGATACATTCCATCCTAATGGCCTTAGGGTGTTGTACCGCTTCTACTGATCTCCTGCTGAGTGTCCTTCTGTATTTTCCTGCATCTCTCTGTGATGTCCTAGTTAGCATGTTTACAGCTGCATGCAGATGCAGTGCTGCAGTCTTTCAGCAGGACTTTCCCCTGGGTGCCAACGGGGAGCTTACATGCACTGCAGATTTTGAGGTAAATAATTATTAGTGGTGACAGAAATACCAAGCTCTATGAGTTACTTGTTGTCCCTCGTGCTATATTGCGGGACATACAATAAATATTATATATGTTGTTTTTATTTCATTTTATGTCATTCTCTTCTCTTCACCTCTCCTGCCTCTAACATGGCACAACTGTGTACAGAATGGTTAAGAGTTTGCACTGTTCTGCCAAATCAATAGTGGGTTTGTGCTGTGGTATAATTTCTTGCACCCTGTCTGATCATAAATGTACCTCTTGATCTGCCACTGCTGAGGGAAATCAATAGTCGTCCAGAAGGCCAGCTGTTAGGATTTTATTATTTCTTAAATCAGTCAAGTCTGCAGTTCAAAGTTACTGGAGTGGAGGGAGAAGCAACAGTAGAGCTTTTAGCTCATAGAACTAACATGCCTCTAAAACCTGTATATGAAGATATTGATCCTGTGCTTTGAAGTAGAAAGGCTTTCACCCTGTATTCCAGCATCCACAGCAGTGGTGCTATTGTGTAATGTGGTTAGCACAGTGTAACTTCCTGGTTAGACACAGGAATACGTGGGCATGAGATGTTTAAGGTTAAAATTGTTGCTCCCCCTGCAAACGCAGAACTGCTTATTTAATCTCATTCCTGTTTTTAACACTATTTTGCTACCAGTGGTTCATTTTATTATTATTTATTTCAGATAACAAATCTACTGTTTTTATGCCATTCAGTTGCTTCTGTCAGTGTAACTACTGCAGATGTAGTAAGGTGAGTTTTCTGTTTTAGTAGGAAAAACAGATGGATAAACTGTGGTACACAAGCAAGTATTGTGATACACATTAGACATAAAAAATAATATTTGTCATACCATTATTTCAATTCAATTTGATAGTTTGGCTTTAAATATAGTAACTAGAAGTGACAGTTAACTCCGTGTAATGACCCAGAGGTGATTATTGCTTAACAGTGTGTTGATAGAACTCCATTTGATGGTAATTTAATGTGCATATGCATGTGAATCGTGAGTGCCTTTTCTAATGGGTTTTAAATAGCAAAGCTAACTATCTAAAATATGATGGACATCTGTGTATTGTGTTCAGTGTTGTAAACTTTGGATCTAGTCATGCCATTTTAGCAGTTTTATGCTAAAATGGCATGACTACTGTGGTCACTTTGGAGGTAGCAGTTAATGCAGTGAAACTGTATTGTGTTAGAAATGTTTCTGTTATTTTGTCCACCCTTTTTGTATCAGTGAAGGTGCGGTTCATAATTGTAACAAAATAAAGTGTAAATGCATCACAATCTACATCAGAAATTAGTGATACTGGCTTAGTTTTATGCTGCAGCCGGAATGGCAGCAAAAAACACGTGTAATAATGCACAATGTAATGGCTATACAGGAATAACAATGTGTGCATTTACACTTTTACAGCTCTGCCACCAGGTAAGAAATCATCTGGGAGTGCTTTTGTTTTCTCTGGTAGCTAACAGTAGTTGTCTCATGGCAGCTGAAACTGCGGCTGGTGAAACTGCGGATGGTGAAAGAGTCGGCGTAACAGTGAAATCTGTACCTGCTGTTGGGGGAGATGAACAAAGTAAAGAATGGTAGAAACTAAGAGTAAATGGAAAGTGAAGCTTGGATGGGGATTTACTCGATGTGGTGAGGTCAGAGGACTTCAGAGTGTTTAAAAACAGCAATAAGTTGACACATATTATACTGATATGGCTCCTTTCTGCTTAGTGGCACGGTGGAATATAGTAGGTGGTCCCAGAACACCATCCAAAAGTAGCGTTAACCTTTTGGTAGCTGTATTTAAGAAATGACCTCATGTTTGGATCACTATGCCGATGTTTGTAATTAGGTAAGCCTATAATAAGACTGATGTGTTAGATGTTCCTGAGTGACGCAGACCAAACCCGTGGCTTTGAACTTGAACCAAAATCCTTGGTTTCATGCCGAAGACTAAACAATCTAAGCTATTCTGAGTTGATTATCCATCCCTGGCCCAGGACCTTGGCTTTGTCTTACCCCAGCTCTTTAGGCCATGTCTCTTGAGTCTTTCTCTTAGACATCAGTCTTCAGTCTCCTGTGAGCTGCCATCTAATCCACCAGTCATCTGAGTCCAGACCCTCATCTCACCAAGGTCGGGATGAAAGAGCGTCTCACTGGAGCTGAGTTTCGTCCGTGCGTGGCAGGAGAAAAGGGAGAAGGCCTTAGTACGAAATGTCAGTGCTTTTCCTGTGAAGCTAGGCTCATCAAAGGAGGATTAGTGTCGGACCGATGGCCTCACTGGACGAGCAACCTCTGATGGGGTAATCTGATGCATCAGAACCGATATGAGACTTGGATGAGGCACATGAACAATATGTACTCTAGCACGCATGCAGCCACACGCGCAAGAGCACACACACACACACACACACACAGCAAAGATTTTCAGACACATAAGGTGACAAGTTTTACATCTCCTGTCACTTTGAGAAGAATATTATTACTCAAAGGCCTTAATGCTTCCTGGATGCGAATCATTAATGTACAGTACAAATGCGAAAGCCAACATGTCCATAATCATCACTAATGCTGTAAATAATGGTAAAGACAATTATGTTGTAATAAGCACAGACCTAAAATTTAGTTTAGGGTTTTGTTTTGTTTTTGTAGTGAGGTTTTTTTTGGACTCCCCACTTCTCCCTCACTGCCAACATTAGAGGGAAAAATGTGCTCTCTGTGCTGACGGTGATGCCATTAGCTCACTTAGGAGTGATGTCACATCCATTCAGTAATAGATAGTTTGCAGTTACATCATCTGGTCTGGAGTATCAAAGTTTTTTTTTTTCTTTTTCAAATGCAATTTCAAAGGCTCTGATGACCTACCACCACAGTCTGTCAGCTGGATAACATAGCTGATTGCACACAGATACTGCAGATTGGGTGATTCATGGGATCATTTCAGCAGCACCTGTGCCAGCCCCATTACAGATGCGTGGGAAAATGGCCCTCCTAATAAATTTAAAATACCAGGCTGGTAATGTCTGTTTGAATGTTTGTTGCTCTTTAAAAGTACTTCTATTTGTTTAAGAGATTTCAGTCATTCTGAAAGAGTAGTTGCCATCTTTGATAAAAAGTCAGACATGTCATGGAAAACGTTGCTTTTTGTTTGTTTCAAAAGCAGGTTTCATCCCAGTATTTACTGCTTCGGGACTAATGGGAGAAGCTGCACACCATGTGTTAGCTTGAGTTAAATCAACCATTTTGCAACAAATAAACTGCAAGACAAATAGGAACATCATTCTTAATTTGGAAAGCTGACAGGGCAAGAAATGAGAACAATATGAAGGCCCTGCATTGTCCTCTTCATTAAAGTGTCTGTCCTCCACACATGACAAAGCAGATTGTGATTGTGGCACTGACAGGCTGTGGACAATTCCAAGTGATGTATTTGTGGATTTACAGTGCGATCTAATCTGAAATATAGCTGCTGTCAGAGCCAAAAATATACTGTATAGAACTGCATTAGCAGAACTTGACTTGGTCTATATTTTGATTTGAAAACCACAGTCGATGCTCAGTAATGGAACTGAGTCAGAGGGAATTTGCTTATAGAGGGGTGGTTTATTTTTATTAGCTCCTTGTGGTTTGGGGTATTGTTATAATTCCTCCTGCAGATTAATTGACATAATTTGAACATTTCAAGGTTCAAGGTTCTTTATTTGTCACCTTGAACCTTGAACCTTGAAATGTTCAAATTATGTCAATTCTTTACTTTGCTTTGGGTATAACCTAGATGGGTATTTTAGGCTGACTTTAAAGACATGTTACAAGTTTTAAAGATACATTTTGCAAACAATCTGTTTGTAATAAAAGCATTAATGATGATCTACTATCATAATGAGCCATGCTAAGCGGCTACTTACTTATTTAGCCTGCTTAAATATTTCAAGCTATAAGCCAGACCTTCCCAAAGTGTGGGGCCCGCCCCCTAGGGGGGGTGCAGAGCCATTGCAAGGGGGGGGGGGGGGGCGGTATGAAAAGGGGAAAAAAAATCAAGGCTTGGACACTGCTAGCATAATGGACAGGTTTTTCTGTCTGACTAAGGGGGGCCTAGCAGAAAAAGTTTGGGAACCACTGCTATAAGCCATGTTTGAGGTTGATGAATGATTAGCTTCCTGCATAGGTTGCATTTCACCCTTGTCCTCGTGAAATAATCCCACTCTTTAGGTTTTATGCTCAGTCTGTCACCACACCTACCAGCTAACTTTAATTAAACTGTCCTGTCAAACTTAAAACTTCCCTGCGATCTGCCACCATGGGTTACTAAATCTTTTTTCATCTGCTAACATTTACTCAAACGTTCTCTTCTTAAAAGCCTTTTCTTTACATTATGTTTCACGAACAGTTGAATCTAAAAAAAAAATTAAAATAAAATAAAACAAAAAAGGTTGATGTTGCGTCGTTAAACTTTTTTTACCTGCTGGAAAGTGCGTGTGTCCAATCTTTACTGATTCCTGCAGCATGAACTGAAAATCCCAGACGTATTCTGACTTATCAAACTGTCTTTTGCACAAAGAGCTATTTTATTTTTGGCTGTGTAAATGAATTGACATGCAGTGTCTTTTGGAATGAGGCTCCAGTGTGAGTGCTCCCTCTGATAGTCGTGGAAAGTGTTGCAGAATGAGCAGGCATGCACAGAATCAGAAATGTTTACAGAGATCACAGAAGAAATGAGGTAATTCTGTGGTGCTACTAATGGCAGAGCCTTGACAGAGGATATGTTTCATTTATCCTGTCTGCATCAAGGTCGGTGTGGCAATTACCATGGCGGGGAGACGCTAAAAAAGAAAATCTACTGGCCCAGTGGTGAATATACAACAAATCACCTGTGCTGTTCAGGGCAGGGAATTTTTAAAATGGGTGATATAAAGTGTAGCTCAAAGGCAGAATGTTTAAGCATGTAGGAAGAGAGTGGATGGTTTATTAGCCAGCACAGAGTAGCTCTAAAAGCCCACTGCAAGATCACACCTTTTATGTCGCTTATACTCATACGGCTGGTTTAGGCGCCATGAAATACAGCTCATCCTGTTTCCTGGGGGAAATATTCATCAGTTGCTTTTTTAGTCCCAGATTACAATTAACAGGCTTCACAGGAGTTTCCTTGCTGCAGTCACATTTCTGCGTCTTCTTGTCCTACAAATTTTCAGGCTAAGCATATATAAATGTGAAATGTCTAAGAACCCTCCCTGCTTTATTAGTATGGCAGTCAAGGCAGAAATTTTCTCAGTTTGCCCAGGCTCTTGTCACTCTGGCCTTCTATCCCTCTCCTCTCACCTGAATAGCTGCTCAGTACCTCAGTGTTGTCCCTCTTGATCCCTTTACCACCCCTTTCCCACTTGCCATCATCCTTTGCCTGTCTTTCTTCCTTTCCTCCACACTTGTTACAGACTGTCAGGCTAGCAGCACAGCACACTTGCTGTGTTCACGCCGGTTGGTCAGCTCAGATTGGCATTCACAGTGTGTCCCCAGGACTGACCTACCTGCCTGCATTGCTCTCCTATTAAAATTCCTGTGCCAGATCCCCAATGAGGAGAGTGTAGCAGGGTCAGCTTGGCTCGCTGGCCTCTTTCCCCTTGCCTGCCTAATGAAGAGGACGCCTGTAGGGTTCATTATTAAAGAACTGCTAATAACAGACGGAGAAAGAGGAGTGATGAAGAAATAGGAGGGGGTGAAATGAGTTAGCAAAACATAGACAAGGGAATGGGTGGGATCTAAGGCAGTTGAATGACGAGAAAAAGTAGGCCGCTGTCTGTAGGTTTTTTGCCAGAGTTTTGAAGACTGCTTTGGACGGATGTTTTTTGATGTTTTGGTACTTTTATAACTGGAACCATACTATTTAACGGAGCTCAGCGAAACTCAAAAAAACTTTTACAAACTTTTTTTGAAACATCTCACTGGTTCATTTATCTTTCACTGAACAAACGTTCTACAGCAGGGGTGTCGAACTCCAGGCCTCGAGGGCCGGTGTCCTGCAGGTTTTAGATAACACCCTGGGTCAACAAACCTGAATCAAATGATTAGTTCATTACCAGGCCTCTGGAGAACTTCAAGACATGTTGAGGGGGTAATTTAGTCATTTGAATCAGCTGTGTTGGATCAAGGACGCATCTAAAACCTGCAGGACACCGGCCCTTGAGGCCTGGAGTTCGACACCCGTGTTCTACAGAAAGACCAACCATCCATCCCTCTCTCCCTCTCCCTCACCCTCTTCAATTAAAAACAAAAAACAGGCATGTATCCCCTGGACAGATTGATTGATTTCATCACAGGGCTAACACAGAGGGCTAACTAGTCATCCTCACATGTATACCTATTGCCATTAACCTAGTCCATACATTTTTTTAAAAACTGTGAGTCCTATGAGTCAGAGCATCCAGAGAGAACAAGAAAAGTCCACACAGAAGGCCCCAGTCCTGCTTATGGGTACGATCCATGAACTTTCTTGCTATGAGGCAAAAGTTCTAACAAACAAAATATCATGCTTTAAATACCGTAAATAATCTTTCTTTGTGGTAGCCAACAATGTATTTTATGTATTGTTTTTTAACCCCTGGCTCAGTCTTTTTTAACATTCGACTTTCAGGAATGTTTGGTCTGTGTACAGTCATGAAATTCTGTCATAATTAACCTGCCTGCTTCTATAACAATCTAAATGAGCAAAAACTGAATTTCACATCAAAATATTTGCACTCATCTCTTTGTTGTGGAATGGACATCTACAGTTAACAAAAAGTGTACAAATTAAATTCTTCATAGTGGCTCCATAGAGGGAAACTAGACACGTTTACCTACATGCAGGTTAGATGTTCCACTAAAAATTCACGTGTTCTTCTGCATGAATTATCCATTTGCCAAGAAAAAACATTAATTACACCTGAATTATCATATAAGTATCCTGCAGACCTATACATTAGGCCGAAAAAAATTCCATTTACTTTTTTTTTGTGCAATAATAGAATTCCTTATAGCTGCCTGAAGCACATCCATTCTAAATGAGTCTGTCTGCCGCAGATGCTCTCGGTAAGTGATGTGGGGTATTATACAGAGTATTACTTAAGCCCTCAGAGGCCTAACCTAGGTCCTAGAAATTGCATGTGTGTTTTGTGTTTGTATGTGCGTCCAAATTTATGTGTGGTATGTCTTTTCAAGTTTGGGATATTCATGCTTATGTGGGCAGAGCTCCCTGCCATATGTCTCTCAGGTATCCTGTTTCTCAACCTAAACCAGGCAAAGGTTTGATGCAAATTACCAACTATAAACAGCCAAGCGTAACAACATAAATATGTATCGTGCAGTAGTATGCCTTTGAAGAGACAGTGCCCATCTTATGAGTTGAGAAAGCAGAGGAGGAAAAAAACTGTGTGATGGAATTTAAGTGTGTATTTCTGTGAAATGGGCCAGGGGTGTTTATATGGTTTCCATGCAGCATGACCATGGCTATTAGTTTCTGGTTGCTTCTATGGGGCAGACCACAAGAGCTATTAAAAAGGAAGTGGGTCAATTAATTTAAGCCGGATATGGGATCCAGTTGCAGACAAAACACAATAGAAAAAACAGACTGGGGGGAAAAAGGACAAAGAAAGAAATGCATAGAAAGCATGTCTTCATTTTGGGGAGATTGAGGCAAGTTTTATTCAGCTTGTTTCAGCAAGACTGTGAAAAAGAGAGTGCTTAGATTACCATAATTGAGCCTCCTATCAGATCCCACGAGTCTCTTATGTTTACAGTCAACGATGGAATGACAACAAGCATCGAGAACGTAGGAATGCTGCTGTAGGGATTTTCAAGACAAGGAAATGACTGAAATTCCAAGTTACACCCCCCCCCGTAGAGAGGATCTATTATCCTCATAATGCAGAGGATACTGTTGAAACAGTCATACGATTCAATAAAGAAATAATAAGAAGTTTGCTTTCCCACTCAGTGCATATAATCTAAGTCACAATTGAATGGCTCATCCCTGTGCAGAAAGTAAATCCACCCAACGATTGTGGAGGGCAGTATCCTGCTGTTTACAACAGGGCCGGGTCGATATCCACGGGAGGCGTTCAAATAAACAAACCATAAATGCCGGGGCTTTTGCCGGCCTCCAAGATCATGGCTGTAACAATGATTAATTTTAACAACCTGAGCTAATTGTCTCTGAAACTTTAGTTAACGGCAAATATGATCTAGCCGAGGGTGCTTTTCTCTTCTGTAATGAAGAATAATGAGCAATGGAATTACTCCTGGCACCATTTTTTTTTCTGTCAGAGATTTGTAGAGAGCACAGAGGCCAGCAGGATGTTAGTCCGGGAATGAAGAGATAGACTTTGTCTGTCTGTGTGTCTGTCTGCAAGGAAGGAAACGGGCAAGGAAGGAATAGAGACTTGTGCTTGGCTTGAAATCAAATCTGAACCTCCTGATTAATGCGAGGGAGTTAGCCTATTGCCTGTGTGTTTTTCATCAGCCTTGTTTCTTTACCATGCCCTGCTCCTTGCTGCTCACAGGCGGTCTGTCACATCTCACCCTCTCGGGAGGCTTCCCATGAAGCGGCAGCATTTTCTATTACGCTGAATACCGATATTGTCTTCTCCACCCTCCTCCTCCTTAGACTCCTACTCCTCATCTTCTCTCCATCTTCTCTCTGTTTACTGCCAGCCCTCTTTATCTCTCTTTCTATGTCTCACCCCCTTCCTGTGTGCCTGCACACATAGAAATGTATAACACCGGTGCTGCTGTAGAAAGCAGCTTGGCCTCGAGCGGTGTCTGTGATTCGCCTTCAATCTTAGCCGTGTGCTGGAACACCACCTGAGGCTGGAGATGAGACCTCTCCACAAGTGGCAGAAGCTTAAACGCCCTCTTTTATCTACACTATCTCTCCCCTAGTGAAGCGAGGAAGATCAGCGAGAGAGGAAGGACCGACCTGATCCCTTCCAGCTCTACTCAGACAGAGAAATGTATAGATAAAGTGTGGCGTGTCTATGTGGAGGAGGAGACCTTCAGCACATTTAGACAGCACACAGCATACTCTGTTGTCTTTATGATTGTATATCTTGAGAAAAGATATCAAATCAGTCTAAAATGTTTGTGCTTTTTGTGTTGTTTTCAGCTGCACACACTGCCTTGTGTACAGAATAGAAGCTTTGTTCTTCCTACTCACTTTCTGTACTTTTTGCTTCTTTCCCGTTGTTTGTAGGTGGAATGCACAGCAAAAGTAAGGCCAATGTGGACTTGTAGGAAATTTCTGTTATCACGTTCCACCAAGGTGCAAAAAGATCCTGACCTTTAACATAATCACTCTAACCTATGCAGCATCTGACACACAAGGCACAAGCGCATCCATATTCTCAATAAATATACTCAAACTTATTAAGCCATTGGATTAAATATGCAGTTAAGTAAGGGTCACCAACCTAGAACTAAAATCAAATCCCACATAGGCAACTTTGCTAGTGAAATTGTTTATATTTCTCCAGAGTTTCTTAAGGGAAGTTGTCAGGAGTGTTTTCTAAGTGCATTCCAGCATATGCAGAGGGACCAGTTCAGGTACCCCTTTTAACAGTGAAACCAAGTAAGCCACAAGCCGTGACATGGTCTGACTTTCACTCCACATTCCTATGTGAAAGGTTTTATAATCTCTGTGAGAAGGAAAGCGGAGATTCTCAATTTTGTCATTACAGGCAGATTTACAAAACTCACACCTCTTTCCTTTATGGGCAGTTACATTTCCAAGTTAATGTGTTTTGGCATAAACAGAGCAGTAACAGTTGTCAGCTAAATAGAGAGAATGTGAAAGCTTGAAAGGAAAAAAAGGATTTAATGGATCAAAAATATGTGGCTGTTTTCCAAAGATTTATTCTTTCCACATACTGTACTTGTCTTTGATTGCCCTGTAGCCTTTCAGAAAACTGCATTCATCCAGTCATGTTTCCAGTGTGGGTCTTTGTGACTGGATCATTTCAACCTAAAACTTCACTGTTCCTCAAGGGAATGTTGTTGGCAATTATACACTGGTGAATCCAGCCAGTTTGTTGGCTCATTGCAGTGTGTACTTCTGCTGAACAATAGCTACACTCCAAATGACTCACGCAGTGCACTTCTCTGCTTGGCCCTGTTTGCTGCGATGTACTGGAGAGGGTCGTTGAACTTGAGGATGAACCTTGAGGAAATGAATGTTCAGAAGTGGAAGCCGCTTCACTGTACTTTAGAAAAATTGCAGAAGTTGAACTACTTGATGCGGGTCAATAGTACTTACAATAACTTGGCTTTAAATAAATGATGAAGATCTTTGCTTAGCAGCTCCAATCATCAGACTATTCGCAAACAGTCTGATGCTAAAACTAATTTGTGAGCAGTCTTGACCATGTGTCAACATAAAGCCAAACATTGGGTGTCTGCTATTAAATGAGTGTTAATGAGATCTTAAATTACAATTTTCATCCATGCAGATTGGCTAATATCCCAGACATAATCAAGCAGCAACCTCCGTCGAAGAAAAATGAAATCGGTGCTGAAAAGTAGAGTGTGGGAGGACCACTTCAGCCAGACACAAAGACAGCTAATTTACCCTTCAAATGGCGATGGCACATTGGCTGCATTTATCTTCTATATAGAATTATAGAATAATACAATAGAATTCAACTCTTCTGCCTCTTCTAAAGAAATTCTAACTATCTCTATACCCAAACAGTTACATTGTTTGGGAAGCAACCCCATAAATAGAAAAAAAAACATTGAAAATATTTTGTATCTATTCTCAGTAAAAATTCAAGAGACTTTCAAAGAGGCTAAAGCTAAAGCTACCCAGAGCTCAGAAGCCATCCAAAAGCCAGCAGCCTCGGTATGAGCAAAGGATCAAGGCAGTTATATGACCAATGGAGTTAAAAAAGAAAACAGTCAATGTTATTTGATGTGGTTAAGTTAGAAATGTACTGAAAAATGATAGAAATACCTGACGTTTGTTTTGTTATTGAAGTGTGCTGTACCTACTTTTGTTTGTTAAAGTAGAATGTGTCAGGTAAAGCTAGAGGTACGGCAGCTCATTTCTAGGTATATATTTGTACCTCTTTCTAGTAGCAGAGTAAAAAAGTATTGCTACTAGTGTTTCAATAGAATACATCACAAATTCCATAGACAAAAAGCAATATGTGGCTGGGTTATTCATAGACTTGACAAAGGCATTTGACACTATAGATCATGATATATTAATAAGAAAACTGGAACGTTATGGTGTCAGAGGGGTAGTTTTAGATTGGGTCCGGAGTTATTTAAGTGACAGAAAGCAGTTTGTGAAAATAAATGGTGGTTGCTCCTTATGTATGGACATTGCTTGTGGTGTACCCCAAGGGTCAGTTTTGGGTCCAAAATTCTTCAACTTGTACATTAACGACATCTGTAAAGTGTCCAAAGTATTAAAAATGGTTCTCTTTGCTGACGATACAAACATTTTTTGCTCTGGTGATGATCTGCAGAATTTATTGGAGGATATGACTAATGAAATAAGTAAAGTGAAGTTCTGGCTTGATAAAAACAAATTATCATTAAATTTGAATAAATCTAAACTTATGTTATTTGGAAATAGTAGTTTAAATACAAATGCAAAGATTCAAATAAATGGTGTTGATATTGAAAGAGTCAGTGAAAATAAATTTCTGGGGGTAATAATAGATGAAAAACTTAACTGGAGAGCTCACGTAAGATATATTCATTCCAAAGTATCACGAAGCATTGCAGTACTAAACAAGGCAAAACAGGTATTCGACAGAACATCACTTCATATTCTCTACTGTTCACTGGTTTCACCATACTTAAGCTATTGTGCAGAGGTCTGGGGCAATAACTATAAAACCACATTACATTCACTTTTTACTCTTCAAAAGAAAGCAATTCGAATCATCCACAATGCAGGTTATAGGGAACATACAAACTCACTATTTTTGCAGTCTGAAATATTGAAAATTGACGATATAGTGAAATTCCAAACAGCACAAATTCTATTCAAAGCAAAAAATAAAGAACTGCCAGGTAATATTCAGAGTATGTTTTTTTTGAAAGAAGGAAGTTATAATTTAAGGGGTTTTTGTAACTTCAAAACAATGAAGGTACGTACTACAAGAAAAGGCTTTTGTGTTTCTGTTCAAGGAGTGAAACTATGGAACAAACTGAATATGGAATTAAAGCAATGTCCAAACATAAAACTGTTCAAAAAGAGTTATAAAAATATGATCTTCTCGATCTATAAAGAAAAGGAAAATATTTAAATTAAGTGAATGTCTCTATTTAAAAACAAACAAACAAAAAATTCATGATGTGATATTATAGTATATAGTATATCGGAAATCTGTTCACTATTTTTATTACAAATTATATCAGTAAGGAAGCTGACTAAATATTCACTGATAATTTATGGGACAGGGGTGGGATTAAATAAGTGTATACTTCTTCCCACTCCCTTTCAACATGTAAATTAATCAGAATGTTTTTTTGTATGTAATTTGTATAGTATATTTTTTTTTCTCTTATTTCTTTTCTAAATGTACTTGTATATTGTTCACATGTTGAAATAAATTACCAATCAATCAATCAATCAATCAATCAATCAATCAATTATACCAGTATTATTAAAGTATTACAGTGTCACTGCTTTAAAGGGGTGTGTCCTTGGATAAGACAGTGAACTCAAAAGCTGCTCTACAGAGTTTCCATTGGCGTGTTTGAATGAGTGAACGAGAAACCCAGCTTGGAGGTATATTAAGTATCACTTTGAATACCACTAAGGTGGGAAAAACCATTTACCATTTGCTTTGGATAACCCCAACACACTCAATTTCAAGTCAAATAGAACCATTATCTTGAAAATAAAGGAAGAGTTCTTAATTTTCACTTCATTAATGTGCCTCATTTTTTAAAGTGTGGGATAATATTAATGTGTGTTGCCACTCAACATTTAATTAATCCTGATCACCTCATGATATTGTGCTTCCACTTCTCTTTAAAGCCATTCACTAAGTGACCATTTTTAGGTAAAGTCTCTCACTCTGTTTATCTCTCTTTCTTGCCCCCTCACTCTTCCGCTGACTTTAGTCATTAACATCTTTATCTTTGGAAAAACACAGAGCTTCTGCAGAATGTTTCTCTCATTTTAAACCTTTTGAGAATCCACTAAAAGCAGGACTTAACTGGATCCATTCTCAGTCTCTAGTATGGAAGAATTATGTCAGTCTGACTTTGTTGTGTCTTGTTACTACTGCAGTTGCCTCAAGTTACTCTTTAGATCTCACGTTTTCTCCTGAGTTGATCACCTTAATAGCAGACTTTCATCTCTTAATGGCAGGTAATGCTGACAGTTTTTCATAACGATCATGGTCATTTACACAGATTTGTGGTCTCGTTTTTTCTATTAATCTGTTCACATTTGAGTTGAAAGGTTATTCAACAATATGCATAATTCATTTGAGTTATGCAAGTTGAATTATTTTGTCAGTCATCAATGTCTGATCTGTAAATTGCAAGTGGGATGTGTAATTGTAGCATTTGGATTTAAAAACCAAGTTATTATAAAATCCATCTTCTTGCTCTGAAGAACAAGGAGCTCCATGCAATTATGCAAATATTTGAGTAACTGGCACTTTTTACTAATTATCCTCATAATCAGTTATGAGCACCTGTAGAAATGCTACATGAGATTTAGTACACAAGTGCTACCTGTGTCTGTAGAAGGTCCAGTTGATTATAATGTTCCATTGCACTTATTATTAAAAGTGTAAATAATAATAATTGAAATTAACTATTCATAAGTACTGTCTTTATTTGGGTTATATAGATAAATCAAACTTTAAGTATCAAACCACACCCAGTTTGAATGTGTTTATGAAGGTTATTATTATTATTACCAGCTGAACTGGCTTGTATCAAACTTTGTACAGTCACAGTTCAAAATGTTAAAAAAGAAGCATTTAAGCATTTTTGCCACTGGGCAAATACTTTCACCTCATAGGGGCTTTTAATCGTAAACATAGAAATTAAGATGGAGATGACTGAACAGACGAGGGAAAGCTGCCACGCCTGCCGTTCACAGAGATTAATTGCAGACTTTTATGTCAGTTGCGGTTTTTTTTGGGGGGGGGGGGGGGGGGATTTGGACATAGCATGCAAATGTGCAGAACGATTCCTTCTTCTCCACCATCTGTTGTGACCGTCTTTCACCCTCGGTGAATGGTGTGGAATAGTGACGAGGAAACAAAAACTTGCCCATTGTTGAAGCTTGATAACCATTAAAGTGTGTAACATGCACATAAACATGCATATACATCTGTATGCATATATACAGAGAAAGAGACTGTACTTTTTAGATCAAGTAAATATTTTAATTAATTACCAAAGTCATGTTTGAAGTTCATTTCAAAGTCAGGTATATTATGTTTATATGTGCGTTGTTTTAAAAAAAACAAAAAAACAAATTCACTGAATATTTGTTCACTAAAACTGAGTTTAATGGAAAAAAAAGTCGTAATTACAATATTTGCATGACAATATAGAGATAATCATTTTTGACATACTTGTTTGTCCCTAGTCTGCATTGTCGTCAACATGGGATGTTGTCAGATTGTTTACTCCTGAAGAAATAACTGACAACCTCAATACCCCAATCTGCCTCTCAGGTCTTTAGACATGCAGAGTATTGGATGGGCCATTGAATAGAGCCAATAGTCTTTTAGAGGCCTATGGGAGGAAACAGGAGCACATTAAAAGTGCTGATGAATCCAATCAGGCTGTTTGCAGGCATCCAACACAGATATGCCGGTGCACTAAGCAGTGGTACTCAGGGGCTTAATTAGAAGGATGCTCGTGTATTGTTTGTTTTCAGGCATTAGTAAAGTCTGTGTGTCCTGATAATGGAATTGGCTGGGAAATGGAATCGTTTGGCCCTGCCTTCATGCTGCTAGGCCTGATACTGCTTGTCAACACCATTGTTTCCCAACCCTCCTGTGGAGCCCCTATCGATGTCAGTGAAGGAAGACTGCTCTGCAGCAGCCAGCCAACCCCTCAGCTGGAGAACTCAGATTTGCCTGTTAGCTAACAAGACCCTCCATGCTGGAGAGTCTTTTATATCAGAATCTACCTCTAATTAGCAGCTACAGTTCTCCCCTCCAGCCTGACACCTCAGATCATGCCTGTCATTGCATGTGTGCAGGGTGTTTTATTTAGCTCTTCAACACTATGCTGGAGTGCATCACACTATGTCTTCATACTTTGACTTTGTGACCTTCTACTCCACCCAAAAGCTGATGTGTGAAAAGCTAAAGAACTCAGCAGGTAGTTTGACTAGTGTCTTAAATGAAGGGTTGTAAATATGAGGGTGTAAATCTGAGACGTTACATTAATGAATGTGCAAAAAAATGTAATATGAATTATAGATTTTCATTTTGGTAATTATAATAAATATTTCATTGATATTTTATTCATGTCGCCTTTTATGTGTTTATTCCATCAACTTGAGTAGGGATTTTTACATTTTTGTGGGCCATGGAAATCTTGGTGGCTGTGGCTCAAGCAGTAGTGCATGTCAACTGTTTAGAAAGTCGTTTGTTTAATTCCCAATTTCTTGAACAAGGAACTGGACGCCGAGTTGCCCCTGATGCATCCGTCTAAGTATGTGTTTGTGTATGTTAGGTTAAAAGTGCATGAAAAAGCCACTTGTGTGAATGGGTGAATGAGGCTGGCAAATAAGAAAGTGCTTTGAGTACTCAGCTAAAGTAGAAAAGCACTGTATCTCTTACAGAGATGAAAGCTTTCAATCAACCCCTCAAAATCCTAGCACTGGTTTACCAGGCTTGGTCTTTGCATTGCTTGATTATGTGGCCTGATGTAGTTTTTAGGCTCACGTGAGCATTTTTTTAAAATGCAAACCTAATAAACTAATGTATGCAGAAGCACAGAAGAACGAGTGGTTCTTAAATTTCAGTTGCAATTTAATGACATGATATTAGCAAACGTTAACAAATGTGGAAGGGAGTCATCAGAACACACAATTGTTTGCAAATGGTCCCTTTCTGTATATACTTAGTTTAACAACACAGCACAATTTTATAATTTATAGTAGATTATTTTGAGTTGTGGTTTGTGGATTTGTGGGGATTCCTGTAACCCACTTTGAGAAACCACTATCGTCTGTGTAGTTATACAAGGAACTTCTCAAATGGCCCTTATTTGGTCTTGCCCCCTAAGTATCTATGGATGTGTGTTAATGTTAATATCAAGTTAAAAGTTTGTTATCTGTTTGGCACATACAGTTTTTATTTTTGTTGTGTCATGTACTTTGGGATAAAAAGATATTTGTAACCATTTCCTTTTGTCTTGGGCTACTTTTCCTGTAATATCTGCTGACATGACAGTGGCTGCTCATAGTAGATTAGTTAGAACATCAACCAGCCAAGCTGCCCACTTGATTTGGAAAAAGGAAGCTTAGGAATTCTTTCTGTGGGTGAGGCAGGAATTCAATCAGTCATACTATGGGGCTAGGAAACTGGGCATCCGATACAGTTATGCTTGAGCACTTTTCAATTTGGGCTTGGACTGCTCCAGCCTCTGGCCTGTAGCATATCGTTAATGAAAGTCACATTAGGCATCCCTGTCATGCTAGTCACTAAGGAGTAGGTTTTATAGCTGAATAGGAGGCAAATGTTTCTAGTTGTATTATATACATCCACCCTACTGTTTGATGGATACCTGCGCTTTCTATCATTAGATAATGTGCCCCAACTATTCTGGAAATCCCAACTGCCTGCTGCTTAAGAATCACATACGATTCTAAAAATAATCATCCACCTTGTTTTAGTGGGCTTTCAATTTGCTCTTGATCATTTATTTATCTGCCATTTCTCTAATCAAACCTTCTGCCCTTTTCTGTGTCCTTTCCCTGGCCCAACCCTTTTGCTATTCATGAGTTTCATGCTTCTGCCTTCTTGCTTAAGCACTTGCAGTGTAGAGGTCATGGGTTCCTATATTTATGCAGGGAGGATTAGATGGATGTCTTGGATTGTCTCACAGTGTGACCTCAACCTTTACCTGCGTGCCTAATACAGTTATTGCCTGGTCTTGCGGAGCTTCAGTCCTAAATAGGGGCTCCAAAAAAAAAGGCCATTTGTGACTTTGTTTTGCTTTGACAAAGGAATTTTTTGTCATGTTTGGGTAAAAACATTTATAGAACTTTTATGGTGTACATTCTTTTTGTTTTGTCCCCAGACTTTCAAAGTCCATAGCAAGAAAGTCGCTGTTGACCTGTTCAAAGCCGATTCCAAAAACAAACTGAATTTAGCTCATTTTGTTCGACCTGAAGTCTTCCCTACAAATGGCTTCTTGACATCCACCTTTTCAATAAGACCATTTCGGATGAGGCTTTAGTGAACAGTAGCTGGATCTACTGCGGTGCAGATGCATCTCTTATGTTCTGTATCAGGTCTTTGCTGGAATTTTTTCCTGTTTATTGAGGACATGGTTTAAATCTGCTGTATATACTTTTTAAGCTTGTCGCTTCTTTTTTCCTCTACTTGATAGAGGTGGGAATCACCATATATCCCACGATACGATATTATCACGATACTTAACGCACGATACGATATTATTGCAATTTTCTAAAAATATTTTGCGATATTCAGATTCTGTACATAAAGGTAAACTTTATCAATATTCATTTTATCTAATAACAAAGTCTCACACTCATTCTTTCTCTCATTTCAGTCAGTTTTATTGTTGACAAACTGAACGGTTTGTATTACAGTCTAGTCCAACTTAACTGAATGCAACCATCTGGTACAATTATAGCTATTCTGAACTATGCAATTTATGAAAACTATGCAGCCCATTCAGCAACTGAAGAATTTGAATGTAAATTAAAACAAAATATAATTTTACATTAAATAAAAAAGTTTTAAACTTAATTAAAATAAAACATGTCTTAAATTAAAAGAAGTAAACTGTCATGTTCATTGCTGCCAAAAAACAAGTTAAACACATTTGGACAGTGAAGGAATGTCAGGATTCTTGCTCAGAAAAAGGATCAACATGCTCTGAAGTCAGAGCACAAAAACCTTTTTTGTAACAAAATATCGATTTCTGCTGTCCCTGTATCGATACATTATTAGCAAACAAAATATCACGATACTACACAGTAGCGATTTTTTTCCCCCACCCCTACTACTTGACTGGTTTCCTGTTTTTGAGTAATAGTTTCTTGGGAATCATCTTGTAATGCAAAAATATAATTTTATTCCTGCAAAACTGTCCTTTTCATAGATTCATCTAAATAAATGGGAACAAATTATATTTTTATGATAATCTGCTAGTAACATAGTGTCTAAACTATGTCCAGAGTAAAACTTTGAAAGACCTTCAGAAAGCCTGGAGAACTGTTTCTCAAGCTTAAAATTTGCAAGAGTGGTTTAGGGCTTTTGCACAGCACTGCCTAATCAAACACATTCTCTCTGTATTCATGTAACATGTCTGTTCAATGTAGGTGTTTTTTTGATGTGTCATGTCAGTTTCTTTTGACATGTTGACAGCAAAAGTCCTGTTTTTGGATTTCACTTTAGGGGCCCCGTGTTTTCCTGGCTCTTCGCTTGACTTTGTTGTCTATATCATGTCACTTCTCTTAACCAGTGGCTCCATTTTGAAACCCCAACTGTCAAAACGTTTCATACTCATTCATCTGCCTGGAGGACAGGATGCACAAAAGCAGGACTGAGTGACCACTGTGGTTAGATTTGGATGATAAGGTGAGATGGAAAAAAGCTTTGCTGCAGCACATGGAGGCCCACACGTGAATGTCAACATATACTGGCTAAATATGTGTAATATGAATAGTTAAAAGTCATATTTGAGCAGCAGCTTAATCCACTATTTAACAGCTTAATAAAACAGGGTGGAAATTGTGACGCTCCATCTGCGTTTGCCTGCATGGCCTCACTCAGCCACAGAGAACACAAACTGCAGTCAAAGGATTTGTGTTGTGCAGTGCAGTGAAACGCATCTTGCCCGTGAAAACTTTGACCACGAAACATAAACCAAAAGCTCAAATGATAGTTTCATTAGATCCTATGAACTGAAGGAAGACTTGTGGTGTGGATTCGGAAGCTATTGCTGTTTTTCTAACTGAATTACAGAGATTGATGGCTCCGACTAGCATAAATCATGAAGTTTCTTAAGCTGACTCAGTGGTCTCAGGCGCACCCTCCCTGCTGTTTTGTGATTTATTGTTAGTTTGGCCATTTGCTGAATGTTGGTGAATACTTCAGTGTGCACCAAATCATTTGGCCCCTGAGAAATGACGACAGGAGCAGAAAGTAATGTTCATTAGTTGACAGATCATTCTTTTCCACACTGTGCATGACATGATGTCCACTTAAAGGCAAATTCCAGTATTTCTAAGCCGGATCTTACTTTATCATTTTTTGTAGTTTACATTATTAATAGGGACAAAAATGTTTGATATCAGTCAACTATTGAGTGACAGTGCTACAACTGGCAACTGTGAAACAGCTGTGAAGTAATTCCACCGGGTAACTGCCTGCGTCAAGTGCTTGTTTTTACCACTGACGGGCTTAAATTGGTGTTCTAAGTGTCTGTGATTGTTTTTGATGTTATACTGACATGCATTTGCACGTGCTGATGCTACATATCAGCAGATATGTAGCAGATCGGTCCTCATTTAAACAGAATTTCTTTTCAGATAATGTTCTTGTTGTATTTTCAAAAAAAGAGTATAACTTTGGACAGAAAACAAAGTTGGAAAAAATAACCAGAAAGGTTTTTGAAGGATCTTAATGTGAGGCTTTGAAATATGTATCTGCCACCCTATGGCTAAATACAGAAGTATTGTTTGGTTGCAGTTTTTCTCAAATGCTAAAAGACATTTCACAAACGCTTCCACCATGTTCCCCAATGTCTAAACACAACACCCTTTTCTAAAGCTACATAAACACAACCACACCTTCCCACTGCAAAATGCAAACTTTCACACCAAAAGAGCAGCTCGAAGCTTTCAAAAATGTAAACACTATACACATCATTACACACTACAGCAAAACAATTGAAAACACAATGCCCAATTTGTGAGAAGGTTCTTTGTTTCATAACTGCCAATGCATATTTTTAGAAACCATACAGTAACGGATCGTCGTAGATCTCTGCAGAGGATTAGGCATTTAGATTTGTTTCATACGAAGAGTATGAATCTATACAAAATCCTGCATGTACGTACACTACTGTAACACAACTCGATGCAAAAACAGAATCTATTGCGCACAACAGTACTCCTGAAACAATGATCAGGGTGTGAAGTTTTTTTTATTTACGTTATTCACACCACACACACACCACAATCACTGTCGCTGAGCTGCATCGGGTCACATCACCTCATCCACATCGCAGGCTATATTGTCTCTTGTCAGGCACCGCGGGAAAAACGCCCTGTAACGGCGAATCCATCCTTGGTAGGCCTCCGCTGGGATGTCAACACAGTCCAGCTCCATTGCCCTTAGGAGGTTCTCTCTTGTGTATGGTTGTCTGTCATAAACCTTCCATCTCCACGATGAGAAGAACTCCTCTATAGGGTTCGGGAAAGGGGAGTAGGGTGGCAGACAGACGTTTAAAAAGTGGTCACTGTTAGTGGTGAACCACTCTCTGATTTGGTTTGTTCTGTGGAAGCGGACATTGTCCCAAATGATCACATAAATGTGATGTGCGGGCCCAGGATGGTGTTGTTGGCGGTCCAGGGGGATGTCTTTTAGCTCCTCTAGGAAGGTGAGGAGACGTTGGGTGTTGTAAGACCCAAGGACAGCATGCCGGTGGACAAGCCCCTCTGAACCCATGGCCGCACAAAGGGTAATATTAACACACACATACACACACACACACACACCCATTGGCCTGGGACCTCAGTGATGGCTCTTTGGCCAATGATGTTACAGCCTCTTTGCCTTCGTTTCTGCAGGTTGAAGCCAGCCTCATCCAGGAAGAGGTACTCATGAGGTCTGGCCATCGCGTCCAACTGTAATATCCTCTGTGAAAATGTGAAAGGGCACAGGTGTTCAGAACAACAGTCAATCAGGTAGCACAGTATTGTCCAGAAGTAATGTAGGCCACTGAGCAACACAGTATGTCCACTAACTGTACTGTGAACATGGATGTAAACTTACTTGCACATACTCGTAACGTAGGTCTTTGTGTCGCGCAGAGTTGCGCTCAAAGGGAACCCTATAGACCTGTTTCATCCGCGTCTTTTTGCGCCGGAGAACTCGGTCTATTGTGGCCAAGCTGACATCGTCAATGCTCTCAAAGTTGACATTATCGGCAATGACTTTGTCTCTGATCTCCCGGAGTCTGATTAGGTTGTTCCCACGAACCGTATCCACAATGAGGGTTTCTTGTGCTGCTGTAAATATGGCAACCCTCCCACCTCTATGTGGCATTCTTTCAACTCTAAAGAAAGAAACATGTGTTGTCAATTGACATGTGTTACAATACAGTCACAACTGATTTGAAACCAATAGACTACTTTTACAGGTTTGTAAAACTGTATTGTGACAAAGAAAGCAATCGAGTACAATACCCGTTGTGTTGTCTGAATGCCCTGATAATTGTGGCCACGGTGAACCTACTCAGGTGTGGGCGGACTCTTAGTCCTGCTTCAGCCATTGTCATGCCATGGACAATGACATGATCAATGACTGTTGCTTGCATCTCGTCCATAATGATGGTGCGAGGTTGTCTTGCTCTCCCTCCTGGACTTTCTCCTCTTCCTTGTTGGCCTGCTCCTCTTCCTCCTCTCATTTAAACTCCTCTTCTTCGTTGGCCTGCTCCTCTTCTTCCAGGGCCAGCTCTTCTCCCTCCTCTGCATCGAATTCCTCTGACTCTGCCCTCATCCATTGTGTTTGTTTGGACTCTTCAGAATACTGTGCACTCTGAACTTGCTTTTATACATGTGGTCACAGCATTAGCAACAGGTTTCTTCAATTTTGAGTCGTTGTGTGTAATGAATGACGCCAGGTGTGTTCATTGTGTTCAAATATTGCTGACTGTGGCAAGCATGTTGCATCACACGAGCTTTCATTTGAGAATATGAGCAGAGTTCTTTTGCAACTTGTGTTTTAGCAAGGAAAGATGTGTTTAGATTTATGACAACGGAGGATTGTGTTCTGTGAATTGTGTCTTCATGTGACATGTGTTTATGATATTGGTAAATGATGGCTAGATTTAGTAAATGTGTTTAGACAGCTGGTCATTTGGTTTAGAGGACTGGCTTTTGTGTTTTAGCATTTGAGAAAAACTGTAATATAAATACAGCAGCACGGCCAATCGCGTCTACAAATATGATAACAAAAAAAGTACACTTTGAAGGTCGGTCTGCTCGGTACACCACCTGTGCCAGATCGGTGGAAACAAGTGCCTTTATACACCAGAAAATAGACACTACTCATGAATAAAATTGCAATCGTGTCTTAGATGGCACCCCTTGAAACACATTTTTTTCTGAAGTGTTAATATTGGTGTCTGCTACACTGAGAGCCCAGCAGCTGTGGCATACACCATCAGTTGTTAAAAGCTTAACTGAAAGAATAGTGCTAATAAATAGCTGCACACAGGTAGAATGGCAGCTGAGTAGAACCCTTGCCAACAAAAGCACTGCTGCACATTTAAAAAAGATGGATTTTCAGCTAAGGCAGCAGACTTTTCTGGAAATGGTATGTTGTCACTTAACAAAAGGGTAGCACATAATTTCATCATCGCCCTGTTGTCCATAGGTAGTCAAAGTTTATTCATAGGTGAGCAGCTTTCTTCAACTCTAACTTTTAAGCTGTTTTCTGAAAGAAGTAGTCCTGGTTCAAAAAAAGACTGAAATTTTATTTTAATTAATCAATACCAAAAGGTTATACACTCTCTTCCTGTTACAAGGGAGTTTTCCTTCCCACCGTCTCTAAGTGCTTGCTTATAGAGGGTTGTCTCATTATTATTTGTTGTAGTGTCTTCACCTCACAGTGTAAAACACCCCGAGACAGCTGTTGTTGTGATTCGTTTTCTGAATTGAACTGTTTACTAAATAAAATTAGTGCATAACTGAATTAGCCCCACATATTTTTACTGAAGGAACCATCTTTAAACTAATCTGTTGGTTCTTAATAAGTATATCTGGTAAACCATGGTGCTCTGTCACTGGTGTTTGAATCAGGCTAAAAAATGCAGCCTATACATTATTTTTTGGCTGCTTTAATGTTTGTCCCTTGACTGCTTGCCTCCCATTTATCCTCTCGTGCCCTGTGATTATTGTGATATGCTTAGCATCCTGTCATTTGCTGTTCCAGAGGAGCATGTTCTCATGTGCTTGCGGCAGGACACAAGAAGACAATCGGTACAGAGGTCTGTCACTAAGCAGAACACATTCTCGTTGCACTCCACAGCTGCAGAGCAAGAACATGAGTGCTCGCAGTTTATTAACTTAGTTAATTACTGAATGCACAGTTCAAGTGCCTTAGCTTTGTGTACTTTGTGCTTTTAACTGTTAATTTGGATAGACAGCTATGCGGTTTTAAAGGCTGTTTTTAATCTGAAGATCAAATTTATAGCTCTTGTTTTTATCAAGCTAATGAAGAAATTCCTACCAACAAGTTTAAACAGCTAATCTCATTCTTTCCTATGAAGACAGGCAGGAGGAAACGTTTTTCTCTTGCCTACCAACGGGGTATTCCCGGAGAAAAGAAAACACGTTGTCTGACAGGTCGTGGTACAATCATATCACAGCACCGACCTTTCAAAACAGTGACAGTATAGCTGTCTAGCTTTCTCAGGGGGCCAAGAGCCACTGTTCTGACATGTCCCTGAGTCAGCGGTCTAGAGAGAAGCTGGAATGTGGTCATGACTGTACATGTGTACCCTGTGATGCTCGACTGGGGTACAGAGTGGCAGGATCACTCTGTTTTATACTAGAGTCTTCCTTAAGTTGAATGAGGGAGATAGAGAGATATTGCAGCAGTAGATGGAGCATGAGATGCGATGTGGAATTCTCCACTCTTACAGTACATGCTGTAATATATTAAAAAGGACAATCTAAACACTTCTAATTGAAAACAATGCATTATCCACCTTTATTTACTATATTTTTGGAAAATACTCATAGGTAAAAAAAAAGTGGCCCATCTTTTTCATTTCTTTAAACCTTAGGATCACCCACTTTTTTTCTTACCCAAGGCATATGCTTGCAAGTGGATAAATGTGGTTTATGATGGTTCCCTTTGCTGAGAACAAACCTAGGCAAATAGGAGGAGAGTGATTATAAAAGCCTGATCTGATTCTTAACTGAAGAAGACATTTTGTCTCCTTTATGTGGCACACACAGTAATTGTCTGCTCTTTAGTGGAAATCAAAACAAAGCCCAAGGTTTAATAACGATCTGTGTTCATAACAGCCTCTCACAGCAGTACATCCTCAGCGTTTCAGCAAAGTCATATTGCACAAGGCGGACTCATATGGGAAACTTTCACAAAACTGTGTGCTCGTCTCTGAACTATACAGTTTTCATCTGAGTGGGGAGGGAAGACTTTATTGAATTTAAAGAAAAATGATAACATCATGTGGAGACAGTGTGCAGAGAAAATAGACTTTTATCAAGAACTGTTGTTATTGGAGGGCTGCAGTGTTCGCTGACTTAGTTGCAACTTGGTTTGTTTTCTTGTGCTCTTGTCTTAATTCTTCATTTCCAGCCACCCTAGGGATATGACGAAAACAACAAAACAAAAATAGATTTCAAGCATGAAAGAAGAGGAGATTAACAGTACAGGGGAGAATGGTGTTTTATGTCTTCTGACCTTGACCCTTTCTGCAGGTCTGCATGACTGTGTTTTCATTTATGTGAGAGGTTTGTGCTGTGCGCCCAGCAGCTTGTGGTCTTTTAAAGCAGAGTATGGCAAATGCTCTTTGCTTGATATACGCAAAAAATCTATGCATTTTTGCAGTTTTTCAACCCACCAAAGTCAAAAGTTTGTACCTGCACGGTACATTCTGTAATCGCTGACAGATGTGTATGTTTGAGGGTGGTATCATGTTTCCTTGAGGTGGAAGGGGTACAGGCCTAGAAATAGCAGCAGCAGTAGGCAGCTGGGGCCCGTGTCATCATGAGAGGTGCTGCAGCAACCAAGGCCCATCTGGAGGGAACACAGAGCCAAGGACACTGCAGAAGAAGGGGGAGGAGAAGCAAAGATATGATGCAAGGCCCCTATCATTGCCCTTCTCACTGGATATTTGGAAAAGCAAAGACTTTCTGTCTTTAGGTTTCTGTCTTCTTTTGTACTTTCTCTTTCTGTCTGTTAGTTTTTCTCTTTCTGACTTTTTTCTTACTTTCTCTTTCTGTTTGTCACTTTTTTTTCTTTCTTTTTGTTTCTTTTTTCACTTTTTCTTTTCTCTTTTGAATTTAATTTTATTTATATAGCACCAAATCACAACAGTAGTCAGCTCAAGGCACCTTATTGCAGGATAAAGACCCTAAAATAACCTTTGTCTCCTTTTCTTCCTTTCTCTTTCTTTTTTCTATATATATGTTTCTCTCTGTCTTTCTCCCTCAGTAAGTCTTTCTTTCTGAGAGACTTAATCCCTGACAGAAATGGAAGACTTTACGTCACCTCAAAGCCATGCTCGTCACCTCTCATCTTACGCGCCCCCCGCCCCCTCCTCTTCCCATCTTCTCACATTGGCCTGCTGGGACAGTGTCAGTGACAGAAGCACAGCCAAACCTAAGTGCTGCGCTGTCTCACCATGAGCAAAGCTGTGCAGACATGAGTACTACCACCACACATTCTGTTGTCCTTTTATCTAACTTACATGTAGGAATGTACAATAGAGATTACAGGAAGAGCTGGTAACAAATCTTTTTTATCTGTCTTGACATTTTTGTGAAATGAGCCATGTTTATACATCAATGCATTTCAGAAATTTACCTCACACTTTGTTGCCTCATCTGGTATTTACTTTGGTAAAATTAAAGAATGGGCAAAAGCACAATAAGGCTTTTTGCTCATCCATTTGTCAATACTAAGATGTTGCTATTTATTTACTGAAAATGTCAAAAGTAAAGTAGATAAGAGTTTTATATCCGCTTTATTACCCAAAGCAATATGTACTTGTATATATCTTTTGCAGCTAACAGAACTTTTCAATAAGAAGACTGTGTAACGAGAAGAATAGCTTTGACAGTTTCAGTAACCATAAATCAAATGGTAAAACAAATCCAAGTGCTTGTTATAGATTTAGTGTCAATTATATTCGTCTGCCCCTCGCCCCAGATTACTTTGACCATACAGACCTGTGCTCACTTAGTGATCATGTGTGGCTATTTCTGCTTTGTGTAGGTGTTGTTTTAATGGCGCACAGCACTATACAGAGCTGGGAATTTAGTGTACTGGACTCACAGGCTTCAGGCAATCAGGGGCATCCATCATCCCCGCAGTTTATAGTGTGACAGAAGGAGAGAGAGAGAGAGTTGACCACGTAGAGAGAGTTAGAAATACACACAGAGGGAAAAAAGAGAGAGGGAGAGAGACAAAAGGAGACATTGACAGAGCGACATAAACAGACAAAGTGACGGAGCCAGAGAAGTGGGTGTATAAAAAGCATACATAAAAAGAGGGGTAAAATGTCAGTGTAAAAGCATTTGTCTGGAGGTGTGATTCACTCAGACACAGCTCGGCTTCCCCAGTGGGTAAACAGCTGTAATCATAGTTCAGCAGCAGACATTAACAGCCTGTCTCTATACTGCTGTTAACGTGTTGAAGTACTGTGCATTCATCCTGGATTCCTGTAATTCAGAACTCAAGTGCAGCGCCTGCTGTCACAGACATAATAGTATCAGAAACAGGCGAAGCTACAGTCAGGAGTTTTTAATATATATATATATATATATATATATATATATTAGGGGTGCAACGATACACAAAATTCACGGTTCGGTTCGGTTCGATACTTTGGTGTCACGGTTCGATATTTTTTCGATACAAAAAAAATGTTCATGCCTTTTTAATTTGTCATTTATTAAAATTATAAATATATATTTTAACTCAAAAGTACAGTTTTTAAATTTAACCCTAACCCTTGTGCGCGTTTTTTATTTTGACAGCGAATGCGCACCTGCGGACCACTTATGTGCAGCCCTGGTTATTTAGCTCGTCATATTGCAGCCACAGAAATTCTTTTGTCCATGAAACCATGAAGCTGCACTTTCTTTTTGCCTTATAGTCTGATTTGTCATAACTTCTCCGTTTTGTGGTAAGCTTTTCTTTGGCTGTCACTTCTTCACCCTGACCTGTCTTATTTGGCTCAGCAGAACTAAAATATATATACTGCTGCTTTTACACGCGCACTCACATAAGCTCAGCGATTCTCTGCGCGATCAACCTCTCACATGTTTAAGCTTGCTGCGGGAGATTTCACTTGTCATGTTTGCATATAAGCTAACGATTAATAAGACGATGTCAGAGGAATTGGTGCGCAAATTATCATCACTCACAGATCAGTGCTGTCGCTCTCTATACACAGTTCGCACGATTGCAAAGTGAAAGCAAAAAAACAAGCGCAAATTCAAACGTGATTTCAATATGTCACATATTGACAGTGGCTCACCGATGCCAATGACATAATTACCCAGCTACATTTCTGAAAGAATGCAAAAGCATTGACATATATTTTTCCTTCCTACAATAGCCCAACGGGCAGGGAAGAGATAGATTTTGGTAGCCCGACTGAAAAAATCGCTAGCTCCGGGACGTCGGGCTAGCGATATTGCAAGCCCTGTATCTGATTGAGGAATCACTCATCTTTGGAAAAGAGAGTTTATTACAGAGAAATGTCTCTTTCCAAAATAAAAGCTATACTATCCGCTTCTTCTGGGCTATATTCTCAGCAGCATAAGGAGAATCATGTGCTAACAGCTGTCTAAATGACTCGGCTAAAGTTAGTAGCATGCTTGTTGTTTTTGTCTTTGCACTAGGATGATGTCGGCGTAAATGTGCAGTCATATTCGTTGTGTTCCCACTAGTGCTTTCAGGTTAATCTCGTTGAAATGACCTTAACGCCACAACACGGCAAATCTCCGTTAACGAGCTACCGCCGATCGCCCCGTGCATGGGGCTAGACGGCCAACACGTTAACGAGCTAACTGCGCTAACACACTAGTTCCCACCCATGTAATTGAGCATTGCATGGCACATCCAACATACTGTTTTACTTTAGTCCATGACTCGCTTACCTTCAGGGTCATACGTCACATGAAAACCAAAATAATTCCAAACGCCAGATCTGAATGAGGGTGGGGGAGGTGCCCTGCACTCTTCCTTCTGACGATGCTGTCTGTGTGGAGCGCTCAGTGGATCTGCGCTCGACAGTGCAGCCTAGGCGGAGTAGTCGAACGCAGATTCACTGAGCGCTCCACACAGACAGCATCGTCAGAAGGAAAGTTGATAAAATAAATTACAAATGTTGTATTGTTCGATACATATGCGTACCGAACCGAAAGCACTGTATCGAACGGTTCAATATCGATACGAATATCGTTGCACCCCTAATATATATATATATATATATATATATATATATATATATATATATATATATATATATGTATATGTGTGTATATGTATATGTGTATATGTATATGTGTATATGTATATGTGTATATATGTATATGTATGTATATATGTATATGTATGTATATATGTATATGTATGTATATATGTATATGTATGTATGTATATGTATGTATGTATATATGTATGTATGTATATATGTATATATATATGTATATATATGTATGTATATATATATATGTATATATATGTATATGTATATATATGTATATATATATGTATATATATATGTATATGTGTGTATGTGTATGTATATGTGTATATGTGTATATGTGTATATATATGTGTGTATATTAATCTGATTTAATATCATCGTTATGACTCCACAGAGTAGAGTGACATACCTGTGAGATCAAAGCATGCATATGAGATGTTAAATCACCATGAGAAGTTACGTTTTTGCCTTTGATAATGATGACTTGCAAAAAAGAGGAGTGCAGGTTTTGCATGGCTTCAACCTGATCCCAATAATGAGACCACCCTTCGTCCAAATTGATTTAAAGTAAGGACTGCAATGCACCCAAACTCCACCAAGTTTCAAGTAGATCCCATGTCATCATTTGAAAACAAAAAACAGACATACTTATTTACTTAAACAGATTTATGGCGATATGCATGGAATCGTGGGTATTGCAGCAATGAGAATTTCCATAAATGTTGTTATGCCTGTTGTCTATTTATTTTTTATGCTCTCAGTAACTCCTGTAACGGTTTAACCCCAAAGAATAATAGGAAAAGAGAGCACAGCAGACAAATACTAATAAATTTGTCACTGGTAGCAGCCCTTGGGAACAGCATTTCCCTAATCTGACACCCCAGGGGAGAATTTTGGTAGGTGTTAATAAATCAGTTTTGTGATGTGTAAATAATTGTTGGCTTTATACACAAAGAACAAAATTAGGGAGAGATCATTATTTCAAAAATGTAACTTACGTTGATAATGCAAAATGAAATGGTTTCCCATGGTACGACATCCATCTATCCTTCTACCCCACACATACTTTGTTGTCCTATGCAATATATAATAAATTCTTTGTACCCTTTTGTTGATTTAACACACATGTATATCATTTTTGGAGCACTTGGTGAAACGGCTAATGCTAAAGATTTTTTTTCTGGCAGTTCACCACACAATCAGTCCTGATGGTGAGTATTCTTGGATTCACTGAAATGTAAGAGAAACTGATTTAGATGCAAACCCAGTTATGATTAAAATTATTTGAAGATGAATGAGGTTACTTACAAGTACGTGAAAATCTCCACATAGATTGCTACTCTGCTTCAGTCTACAACAGCGTGAAGCAGAAAAATTGCTGAAAAAGAGCAGCAAACGCCTTCATTGATTATTGATTGAAAATCTGAATCAAACTGACGAATTGGCTAATGTGATGAACTGTCGAATCCATCCTTCCCTAGCCCTGTATTAGGTTTTCTACCCTCCCTGAAGTACCCCTGTGTAAATGTTTATCTAGCCTCTCCGTGGAGGAGGTGAACGCTTCTTGTAGCTGGTCCCAGAATAGTGGGAGTTCAAGGGAAGGCGGCAGGAAAAGGAGTACTGTGTACTTTGGGTATCAGTTTTCATGGTGAAGGTTTTATCAAAATCAGAATTCTTCAGTTTAGGCTAACAGTAATGTAACTTGGCATGATCAACTCCCATTTGCTTCCCATAGGAGGTCAAGATGCAAATTTAGGGCTCTACATCCGCTTCACAGCGGCAGCTGCCTTTAAGTTCATCAGAGCAAAAACATGTGAGAGGCCAAGGAAAATATTTGGTGAGACGTGGAACAGACACAGAATGTTGTGAGGTTTGCTTTGAGCTACAAGCGCAGAAAGGTCATATTATTGTTCATCAAAGATTCTTCGGTAAATAAAGACTCATTCAATAAATATCTTTGCTTCTGGCATCTATCCTCTTTTTTTGTTGTTTTTTTTGTCTGTCTCTGTGACCCCCTTTGCACCTCTATTCCCTTCTTTCAGCCAAAGCAAAAGACTATATTTGGTATGAAAACAGGTTAGGAGTCCACTTTGAGCTTGAATACACAAACCTGGTGTCAAACCACCCAATAGCTTGAAATAATATTGCAGCAGGAAGTGTACGCTGTGAATCCAGTTCATCTCCTGAGATTAGAGCAAAGTCTCTTAACAGGTAGGGTCACAGCAGTTTGTTTGGGGACTCCAGTCAATAAAGATTTTGCAGCCGCGGTGAGGTCAGTGCAGAAATGTTCACAGTATACACCACACTCCAAAGGTTGTAATGCTTGTATAAGTGGCTGTCAGCCATCACAAGTATAATGTCACACTCTGACCCTGTTGCCTTGGTTACCACCTACCGCGTGGCCCTCCAGACTTTCATCAGAAGTGTTTTCTTAAAGCGTTGATAGAATAAGCGGAAAGAGAGAGAGAAGCAGAGACAGAGTTTTGTTCTTGCCAGTCCTTTTTGCCCCAGTTCAAGTGATTGTGGAGGCCACAGGGGTAACTTCTCACTTGCTTTTCAACTGAGAGCAGCCTGAAACCTGTCAGACGTGTCCCACGTGCCAAAATCTACACATGCCCTGCCACCGCGTTGCCTTGGTTACGATTGAACTCGGTCCGCAAGTACTGGAGAATGAATGATAGCGAGTGAGCAGGGCTTCCATTTGTGATCTTACTAGGCGGAACTCCTGCATTTTACCAGGAGTGACACTCAAAACCTGCATGTTTGGCAGCAGGAAGCTGACTTGTGTTAAGGGATGAGGACTGGCAAAGGAGATGGACTTGTACAGAAGAGGCCATTTCACGCAACACAGCTTCCAGGAAGTCAGTCATCAGAGATGCCAAAGGAAAGCTGCATCTCTTTCATAGCTGGCCAAACAGAGCAAGCATGCGTGGAGGACCCTCTTGAAAACAATGTCCCCTAACTGATGCCATCTGGGGTGACTTTCATTGTCACAGAGCCTCTCATTTTTAATTCATTTTCCAATTTCAAAAAATGCTTTGGCACTCGGATGTGTAACCGTTTGTCATGTTTTGGAGACGTAATTTTTGCTCGTTTAATCCCTTTTTAAGCACATAGCAGTTTTGTGCCAGTGGTCATTCGTCATTCTGCGTGGGCCTCATGTAAAATGGCAATATGGAGGTGACATGAGAAAAACACGCCTTTATGGCAATACTCCAGGCTTTTTCGAAAACAAGCACAGAGCCAAGATAAAGCACAGATAAAGCACAACAGGAAACCAGCACATTTGAAACTGTGTTGTGGGAAATCCACATTTCTGCCTGCATTACCAAGCATTAGCAATGGGGCATAATGCCCTCTGGATGAACAGATAATCACAGCGCAGTGTTATTTAATGTGTACAGTAAGAAGAGTAGGCAATGAGACAATATTATTTCTCCAAATTTGGTATTACACCTTGAGCTAAAGGTTATGATCAAATTTAAGGAAACTCGTAAGGGGGGGAAAAAGCAGTGTTTTGCCTCAGGGTCTTAGATTCATCTTATAAGAAAGTCTGTACACACCATATTTTTGTAAAACTTTATTTACTACAAAAGCCATGTGATGTCTTGGTAATAGGACACTGATTACTTCCTCAACAACTTCCCCTTTATTCTTTCTTCTGTTGTGACATAGATTTGGAAATATTTCCAGTATACAAGGAGTCGCTCTGTATGACCGTCCTTAGAGTGGACGTTTCATAATAGTCGTAGGTCACAGAGGGTTGATTCCAGAGGAAACAATGTCTGTCTTTCTTCTTTTTAGTTCACGAGTTATAAAATAGGCTAAAATAAAATGCTGCTTCCTTCTCCAATACTTAGAGTGGCCATTACAACCAAAACCAGGTTAGATTTATGTATTTCTTATACTGGAGTACATTTTTCAATTTAAGTACACACTCTGTGCATTTTATTTTCATTAGAGCTAGCAACATTTTTCTAAACTATACTGCAGCCTTTGTGTTGCATCAGGTTTGTGTTCTAAGATGACAGAAGTTGCTCCTGGTACGGTCTTCTGCTAAGAAGAGATGCTCTTCTGCATACCTCAGTTGTAACGAGTGTGTTATTTTTGCCTTCTTATCAGCTCAAAGCAGTCTGGCCATTCTTCTCTAACCTCTAGCATCACGAGGCATTTTCATTTAGAGAACTGACGCTTGGACACTGGATGTTTTCTCTTATTTGGTTCGTTCTCTGTAAACCCTGCAGATGGTTGTGTGGAAAAATCCCAGTAGATCAGCATTTTCTGAAATAGTCAGATCAGCCTGTCTTGCATGAATAACCATGGCACATTCAAATTCACTTAAATCACCTTTCTTCTTAATTCCGATGCTCATTTTGAATTTCGCCAGGTTGTCTTGACTAGTGTTCACATGTCTAAATACACTTGAATACTGCCATGTGATAGGCTAATTGGGTAACTGTGTTAATGAGCTGTTGAAAATAATTAAGTGGCTGGTGAGTATAATTTATTTAATGACAACTGAGCTGAGAAAGTAAAAATAGAAAATTAAAATGAAATTAATAAGAAAAGCTACTCTTTTTGTGCCAACTGAGTTAAATAGCGGTTTTCCCATAACACCTAACAGTATTACACATTAAATAAAGACAGACAAGAGAGAGAAGAGTTCTGTAATTCAAAAAGGTCTGTCCCCTGATGCATCTAACCATGCCCATATCACCAGGAAGAGAGAAGAGAATGGGGAAAATCACTTAACCAGAGAAACATGGACTCAGGAGAGGTGCTGCGCTCTGGTTCTTCTCTACGTTTTAATGGATCCGCAACACTCACTCACTTGTTCACAGCTGAAAGAAAAGCATTATTTTGCATTACTTGAATTTTCAGTAATAAATGGTGCTGATTATTTCCTGGCTTGCTGAAGTAGTTAGTTTTTCTTTTCACTTAAACCATGTCAGTATCTTGCATCAAAAAATAATGCACATCCCTCCATTTGTAGCATGTATTAATGTATTATGATTTAAAGCCTACACGCTGGATGAGACATTAATATGTGGATGTTCTGTGGGGCAGCACCAAGTTACCTCCATTAATAGGTAATTTCAGATGACCTTTTCACAAAGTATGACAAAACAGCATAAAATGTCCCAAGAAAAGCAAACATAGTTAACATTTTAATATTCTCTTCATTTGATCTTTTTCTGAACTTTCTGTAATATCACATTATACAAACAATATGTGTGTGGGGATGAGCTTTTATTGTAAAAAAGTCATATGTTTTGCCCTGTGGACCTTCATAGCTATTAGGTATTTTGCCGAAAAACTGGGTTGAATCATATGCAGCAGCTCCAACATTTTTTACTCCCTAAAACCACCTGTGTTCACATTTAGGTTAAAGCTGTTCAATCACATGATAAGAATATGAATTAGAGCTAGCATTCATAAATAACTGATAAAAATCAATTAATCATATATTTTGTTTTGATGATCCAGCATTGATTACGCAAGTCCTGAGATAGATTTTTACATGACCCTTGTGGAAAGAGACTTATTAAAAGTTGCACACAAAGGCTGACAAGTGTAAATGTATTATAGATGATAGCTGGCTGGAGTAGCTGCCTGCCAGTCTTGACTCTCGTGTGAGTAGTCTCTGTGTGGATCCACTGCAGCTTCCTGCATTATCCTTACTCAGGATGGTTAGATTTACAGTGAAACCATTACAATTGAGTTTCAAAGAAATGCATAAGCTAGCACAAAGAAATGTGTAAGCCAGCAGACAGTATATACACATCTGTTTGCCAAATATGTAAAAGCCTCCTCCTTAAAAGTGGAAAAGTACCTGTAACCAGACACTTTTATAAAATGCTGAAATATGGGCAGACTGTAGCTCTCTGACAAGCCGCTGAAAATCTGTGACATGAATCTCAGTCTGGGGACCAATGCTGTATTCTAGTCAAGAATGTCAGGACCCTTGGATCTCGGGCTCGTGTAAAACACAGCCCTGCCCTATCATATAAAGAGGGAATCATCCAAATCGCCTTTAAATGTATTAAACATGTTTAAAATTCGTTGAAAAAGAGTCTGTAACAGAACATCTCTGCATAGATGCTTTAGTCCTAAATGCCTCCTCATTGCCTGAATGGTCCTCATTCATTAGACCAGCGGAGGTTGTTGCACGACTTGGGGCAGCACTTAAACGCCATGAACTGGCGAATGCTTGTGTTAAAGTAGCGTCTATGGCCACGCAGCTTAATGGACCATACTGGGGGCCGTCCTTCCCCTCTGGCTTTTACAGTAGCAGTATAACATTGTGTTAATGTCTCTATAGCACCCAATAACTTCCATCAGCGAGATCCAGCTCGAAATGCTTATTTGTTGTTGGTACACTATATCCTGCCCACACACACAGTTTCAAATTCTGACCCTGTGACTAAGCCTTTTATTTAAGCCCTGAGAGAAAAGAACATCTCGGTGCGTTTCATATGTTTGTTAAAAGGGGGAGGATGCTTTATTTATTTTTTGTTTTTTGTTTTCCAGCTGTAGTTTCCATTTTTACATGGGTTGAAACCTGGTGATTCAAAATTGTGCTTCGCATATTTCTGTTTTTTCCCAGCGCTTACGGTTTTATGACACCATTGGGCCTCATTTTCCACCATGTAGTGCTGTATAAATGCATCTATTCTGCTTTGAGGGGGGGAACAGATTCCTCCTGTTTTTTATTAACATGAACCCTAAACCTGTCATTGTATGTATTGTATGAATTAGGCTGAACTTTGGCTTACATTTTCCCCCTCCAGTTCTTTAGTGATGAAGAATACAGAACTGGAAAGCTTTCTAAGCACAGCTGCCATCACTCTGCTCCAGTAACCCCTGTGTGGGGTGACCTCTGACCTCAGTGAAAATCCAACAGGGGCTAAAGGGGACTATTAATGTTCACTAGTGATGTACAGCTGTGCTTCATTCAAGGTGGTTTGCTCTGCACACAATTTGCACATGCAAATTAAATTCGTGGCAGATGGTCTTAAGATTGCATCATATTTTAGATGTTTTACGTGAGGGAGTGAACTCTGAATTAGAAGAGTTTGCAGATACCTGCAGTATTTGCCCTAGGTCTTGTTAAAATGCCATGGATCGGCATGTGTGCTCTCTGTGCCCTGTGTGTCCTGTATTTCTTCTGTGCTCCACTGGCCATGACAGCCGAGGTAACCCATCTCAGAGCTGCATAAGCCAGACTGTCAGCAGATTCAGCCCTGTGTTTCCTGGACCCTGTTGATACCCAATACTTAATGGCATACTGGGAAGCTTTGTTGCGAGCCTGTAATCCAAGCATCTTATCAAACCAATCAGCGCTTTTCCAGCAAGAACACATCTCGACCGTGACAGTAGGAAGTTTCACAACATCTGGTGTTGGGTGGGGGCAAGAGGGAGTTGCGTGAAAAGAAAGTGAGAGAACAATCTTGATGTTTTGGCATGAAGTCTTTAGATCGACGCCACATCCTGCTTTTCTTTTGATACAGGTCAGTGAGCGAGCAGTTGGGCAGTCACTGCTCGCCGGCATTTTTGATTGTGATGTTTTGGATGCCAATGTTCATCATTGCACTCGCTTAGTTTCTTTTTTTCTCTCTCACTCTCTATCCAAAACAAACTTCTTTTCTTTCTCTCTGTTGTTTCTATCCAGCCGTCCTTCCAGCCCAGTGCAGCAGTGAGAGGTTTCCACGGCAGTAAGTCAGCAGCCATGGGTCCAAGTCTTGGCTCCAATTGGACCAGTGGTAGCAGTGGTGGTCAAGGGGCCTGGAGCGGGCCTTCTTTCACCCGTGCAAGTCTGCAGCATTATATATCTCACCAACAACAACATGCGCAACACCACCCTCAGTCCACGCACACTAGCTACGCTTACTGCCCAGCGCATACGGCTGTGAGTACAGTAAATTTCCTCTGTGTCTGCACCTCTCTGTCATTTCTAGCTGCTGTGTTGCAATAATTTCTTTGAATACCAAGAATGCTCTTCTTGTCTCTCTCTCGCTTTGGAGTCGATTGGTTGCAGTTACCATCAGGGAAGCTCTTACGCACGCAGCAAATTCTTTCTCCATCTCCTCCTCCCACTCCTTTCTTTGTCTTCCGCTTTAATCTTTGCCTTCTTTTTCTCAAACCCAAGTATATCACTTCCTCTCAAACCTTCCTCCCCTTCCTGCTCTATCTCTTACTTTGACCCTCTCTCTCCTTCTCACTTCTCTGCAACTTAATTTGTTTTTCTTTCATCCATCCTCTGCATCGGCAGTGCAATGAGAGACTAATTGAGGTAGAGACACTTCTGGATGGCTTCCCTTGTCATTATCCTTGGAATTAATTGCTGTTCTGCAATCCGTCTGATTTGACTTTATTTGTGCTATCTGCCTTTCTAATGTAACGTTTGGGGTGTGACTGGAACTAAGGCACAAGCCAAATTGAGGAATTTTATTATCGTCATGTTGCTGTCACAGTCACAGAGCTGGAAACAAAGATTTGGCAGCTTTTTTTCCCCCCTCTCTGTATTTCTTCCTGTAATAAATGTATTTTACAAGGCTTCACACCAAATCTTTCTCTCATTTTCTCTTTTTTCCATTACAACACTCTGGTATTCTCTCATCTTACATATGCACCACGCGAATTCCCTGCTGCCTACTTGCCTGCATGTTGAGACTCCCCTGAAGCGCCTCCGTGTAAAGAAATTGGATTGGATTTAGATATGATAATCATCACTGTACATCAGCTGCCAGATCCAGCATTCCTTTTATGTTATTTCTTACACACTAAAGGACACATTCATACTTTTTAGAAAGGTGGAAAACGGTTGTTCTTTAAGAGCCCTAACTGTTCTTTGTGTGTGTACGCTTCATTTCAATACAGAAGTCCTGCTTTTGCTTGCAGTACAAAATCGTCGCCATCACTAACAAACACCATCTCTGCCGCTGTTGTCAATTAGACCACTTCTGCTACCTGAGGCAAATAAGAGCTCTGTTTTTGGTTCCAGCATTTGCACAATACTGTTGAAGAACAACAGAGAACATTCCACAACAGACATAAATGCTGATTCTGTTATTGTAGATGCGGCGCCGCTCGATCAGTTGTCATAAGTTTTTGGGAGCATTACGGTCCTTTCTTGTCCTGCTGCCACATCCCACCAGAGATATCAGGCACAGTCATCAACATCTGCACACACAGGACCCATGAGTGTCTTAGTTCTTTTTATGCAACAAACAATTTAAAAAAGAGCTATCATAAAGCCACTTTTGTCCTCCTCTGACTGAGCATGGTCATTGTTTTCCTCAGTGGAAAATAGTGCTGATCTTCATGAAGCGTTTCAAAGCTCGATATCCACCCAGGCAACAGCCATCTGTAGGATTAGTGTCCGTATTCCCTTAAAGGGAGGAAGTTATTATCAGCACACTCCATTCTCTGCTGTGTGTAGCCCTATATGTTCTGCATTCACATACAGTGCATGTATATTAGTGATAATTCACTTTGTGGGAGTGAGGAGACTGAAATCTGGGTTTTGCATACAGTAGGTCACCAGAAAGTGTAACATTTTGGCATTGGTAGTGAAATTAACTTTAGATTGGACAGGATTTAAAAACAATAGAAATATTATGTTTTTTGGTTTTGTTGGGGTTTTTTTTATCATTTGGGTGGCTGTTTATCACTTTGTAGACTGAAGAAAAAAGTGTCAATCAATTTCTAATGGGTTGATTTTTTTTTAATTGCATCATTGTTTAAAACCCCACAAATTTTCAAATTTCCGAAAATGCATAGTAATGGCACACATGATTTTATTATTGTTAAAAAACTGAGAAGATAGATTCACAACAGACCGTTTCTTTTTCTTTTTTCTTTTATTCTTCTTCTTTTCCACTCTATTGCTCTGTATGTGTTTTTGTACGATGTTGCTAAGCCATACTTCTCACACTCCACGTCTAACCTGTCTTGGTTGCTGATCACCACAGGATCATCAAACTCCTGCCCTTATCTTGGCCCTCTGCGATCAAACCATCGCAGGTTTAGCTGGCTTTAACTGCCCTGTTTTCATGGGACAGTAGGGATACTTGTTTGCTTTTTGGCAGTTTTCATTTTCTCCCTGCAGAAGGTAATTTCTTCCCTACTATCATGCTTTGGCCTCAACACTTGGCCTCAAGGAAGATTTACAGTGACTAGAGATGGCTAATCCAGACACTTACAGTAAACCAAAGAATGGTTCCAGCTTTTGAGTCTGCTTTGTGTTTTAAGCTTCTCATAGACAACACATACTATATTTATATGGAATTGAAATCCAGTATATCTCGAAGACACTGAAACCGATACCCCTCTGAAAGTTCGTTTCCCCTGTAAATCCGTCAATTTGTTATTGCCCCTCCAAATGCTGTTGTAATTTCAGGCGTATTAGATGCAAAGAATGCCCAACAGAAAGGAAAGAAAACAGAACTGATAGCTTAGCGTGTGTCTGTCCTTCCGGCTAAGAGAGGTGAGTAAATAAAGGGGGGGAAACAGAAAGGCAAGTTAGGATCCAGCAGAGATCAAGAAGCTTTGCCTTCAGTGGGTTTGTAATTACAATGGAAGGAGATACATTTCCACTTTTAATATGGTGAATACCCCTCAGGGAACCACGGGCTGACAAAACACAGTAAAGAAAGTCACGTAGACGTCAGAAGATGTGACTAAAAAGAGAGTCAAATAGATGGATTCTCCTATTTCCAGCAACTGTGCAATACTAACGCATACAAAGTTCTTTCATAAACTGCAGATTTGCCGTGTGTGTGTGTGTGCGTGTGTGTCCTCTGCCATTGTATTGTTTGACATTCTCACACTACACATAAGGAGTTACAGGGAAATTACTGAGATGGTTAGTGGTTTAAAGCAGACTTTAATAATAAACTTGGACACCGAAACACTTGATTTTGATTATACAGGGTGGGCCATTTATATGGATACACCGTAATAACATGGGAATGGATGGTGATATTAAAGTCCTGTTTGTGGCACATTAGTATATGTGAGGAGGCGAACTCCTCAAGATGGGTGGTGACCATGGTGGCCATTTAGACGTCGGCCATCTTGGATACAACTTTTGTTTTTTCAATAGGAAGAGGGCCATGTGACACATCAGACTTATTGGTAATGTCACAAGAAAAACAATGGTGTGCTTAGCCATTATAGAAGGCTCTCTGTGATAGTGTTGGTCAGCCTGTCCAATATTTTGGTTCCGGTTGAAATATTTCAACAACTACTGGACTGCTTGCAAACAAACACTTAAAACTCTACAATGAAACATAGTGTTAGGCTCCTAAATTTGTTTTTTTTCTTCCATTACTGTATGAGACTCAAAGGACTTGAGGTTCTTAATGTTTTTATAAAATGTATTGTCAGTGCTGACAGTCATTTCAATCAAGCCTAGAAACCTGTAGATGGAAAATTGATATTTAAACAGTAGGAATATGGTTTGAATCTTGTTTACAGGGTTTTAAGAAGCTTTGAAAGAAACGTGTGTGAGTGAATTAATGTGTTCATAACATTGTTTTGCTAATTACTGTTGAATAACGATGTTATTTCCCAACCCCGATCCACTAGCTGTTCCAGCTGAAAACACCTAATCCTTATTTTGATCAGGTTTGCTACAAAGGTGATCAGGCATATCTGCGTGATGATTGGGCAGACTGAATTGCCATCAAAGCTGGGATTGAAGTAAATGCTAAACGGACTGGTTCTTACATAGTGCTTATAGTGTGCTTGGGCACTCAAAGTGCTTTATACAATTTGCCTCATTCACTCCCATTCTTACAAGCACTTTTCCCCCCCTATGTTTTATGTAAAAACTAATCTAAGTAATGCTTTCTGCCAACCTCAACATCCTTGGATTTTTAAATAGCAAGCAAGCTTTCCTTTTATTTTTTCTGTGTGTGATTGACACAAAACAGAAAAAGAGCATGTGTTTTTAGTCACCTTCTATCCTTACATAAACGCCTTTTACTGTGTGACCTGTGAGCTGTTTCATTTCTGATGGTATGCTTCTTCTTTGCATCATATTATGATCAAAGAGCCTCACATCAACATTGCTTTGTTGTCCCCTCAGTTTATCCTGTCCAGATATTATTCATGGTTGTGATAGTGTTTCATTATTTCACATGTAAGGCATTCTTGGGATTGTGGTCTTGTATTTGCCGTTTAACTGTTTAATTGTTTACAACTGGGGGGAATTGAGTTACCAACATGGTCTACTTGAGTTGACTGTGTCCATGTAATGTGCTTATAACCAAGTTAAACTGAATTCATGCAGATATGAGTGCATATGTTGGAGGGAATAAAAAAACTGAGGCCTTTTGCTCCTTTGGTGTTGTGACAAGATATATGTGGAAAGACTGGGGATGCATTCTGAACTCAAGGGTCAGCCCGCATTGCGTCTATATACTGCTGCAGAGTTCATCTCTCTTCATAACATATAGATAGAGACACCTACACACGTGCTGCAGAGGACAAAACCAGCTTTCCTCCCCACAGCTTGGGAATTGTTTTAAGAACTGTTGGAACACATTTTAAAATGTTATGCCCTGCAGTACTAATGCTCTTATCAGGTATACATAACAAGATCCATTTTTTCCCCCTCTAATGAATACATTTGGGTATGTTATCACTCCTTTATCTGAGAACTTGGACATCCCTTTGAAACCTTCAATTTAATCCACTGTTGTTGCCTCAGTAAACTCTGATTGTTACCTCATTAGATGTGCCGAGCACAAACTGGCAAATGATTCAGTCAATACAAACGGGCTAGCAGGGATTCCCGGCACATATCCAGATTCACAAGGTCTAGAAATTCAGAGAAGAGACAGAAGGAGACACTGCAAGACTGTGATACAATAGGCGGTAATCAAAAAGGGTGGAATAGACGGAAAGGAAGATAAAAAGGGAACGAGAGGAATCTGCAAAATGTTGCTCCGGTGTGTCTTTTTAACAACCATGACCAGCATTTAACTTTGATCATGAACCCTTGTGTTTGATATCCGATAACATCATCAATGGAGATTTCAGCAGAATAATGGTTCTCTGCATTTTCACGTATAAACTAGGTGCAGGTGTGCTATAAATTCATCCAGCTCACCTTTTCAACTGTCTGTCTTTGTGAGGGCTGAACTCTGGCACAACTCTTTGTGTTGTGATTAGCTTAATTACCCGCAACTCACAAACATCCATTTATACTGGATGACAGATGATACTGTCATTTAGCTGAATGAATGGCCTGATTTCTGGCAGAGGGTGAGGGTGCAACTGCTGGCTCAGGGCCTGCACAAAGGCAACTGAGCTGAGATTAGTTATTTGTGGATCCACAAAGGAAGCACAGTAATCAGACCTCTGGAAGTGAAGTAACGCTGAAAAGAGTGAGTGGGGAGGTGAGGCAGGGATTCAGATCTGCTGTCATGGAGTCCAAGCTTTTTTCCTCATGGCATGTTTTTCAAAGAAATGTTCCTTCCAAGAGAAAAATAGTTAGGACTTCCTAATAGCAGAGGCAACAGATGCCAATGTGTAAGGAAGTGCATTAGCTTTACACTGCGAGCCTCTTTTATCAGCTCGTGAACGAAGCGCATTGCTCATTCCCCAAATACTGCAATGATTCATCTTTGCCATGAGCTAGAATGGGCTTTGTCTCAGTAATTAATTTAGCTCTCGGGACAGCAGTTGGAATGAGTCGTGTCTTCGAGGCCTAATTAAAAGAAGATTGTCAAACATATTCTAGGTCACACAGCTCAGAATCTCCAGCCATTAAAGGGATGTTTTTAGGCACTCCCACCTTGTCCTTGGTGGACCATTTTGCTGGCTGATAGAGCATGGGCTACACAGAGAAAAACAAATGGTTTTATTTGCCATGTTGATTTCTTCAGGCAGCACTTGAAAATTGAGACACTTGATGTTTTGTTTATTATTGGCTGCTTGAGTCAATAACTCAATCCACTTATGGGTTTGTGCCCTGCGTGGCTTCTTCTTTGCCTTCGCCTTTGTCTGCCGTTGGTTTGTTTGTAATTGTTAAGAGAACAGAATTCCTTTCCGTGGAAAATAGACACACAATTAGCTTCCTATACTCAGATAAATGAGAACGTTACTGTGCATGAGGTTCGCGGGTTTAGGATCACTGTCTCTACAATAACAGTCAAACAGTGGCTGGAAACACTTTTTTTATTGGCACCACATTCATCATAATGTATCAGCTGGAATTGTCATTTTATTGAACCAGTCAGACTGACAGGCATGAAGCGTTATCTTATCTGTCCTCGTAATGAGAATCATTGACTTTAGTTACAGGCGCAGAATATCTCTAAAAGTGTACACACACTCACATATGCGCACACACACAGGTTCTCAACAATTAAGTGCGAGCTGCCGGGCTTAGTGCCTGTGTCCATTGTAAGCACTCTAAACCTGTTAGACTGTGACAGACCATTAAAAGGCTGCCAAGACTTCCTTAATTTGCTTCAACGGTGCACACTGAGTGCCATGAGTGTGTCTCTCTGTATGAATGTGCATTTACTTCTTATGACACTCCTTAGCTCCAGCCTCCCACGACCGTATCCGCTGCCGTCGCACTAACATTTACAAACAGTCGAATTTACAGGATCAACCCTACCAAGTCATCGCAGTATCTCTGCTTCAATTTTTAGTATGGAAATAATACATAACGGCCAATTTGTGTGTGTTTAGGCAAATCCATTAAACCATAAAACTGCTGTCAGCATTGATGTATTTTCATGCTGAATATTTTCTGAAAATTGTTACAAGCAAAACATACACATCAGTAATTATCTTTGCACTTGAGCCATTTCTACTATAAATTGAAGCTGCCGATCCCCAGCGCTTGTCAGTTCACATATTTCCGATATATATAAATGCCTGCTGCATGCATGTAGATGTGTTCACATTTGAAAATGTTAATCATTAGTTTTTTGTTTTTGGGGCATTGGGATGTGGATTTGTCCTGGTAGACAGTGCCAGTAGAATCTGGTAAAAACTGTCAGGGAAGTGGAAATTAGAAATTACACACCTTACAAATTTCACATCTTTTTTTTCACACATTGAAATCAACAGGATAAGCCCAGGCTCCCACACTTTTTTTTTTTAAATGCTCTGTTTCCCGTCGTTTGTTATATTTGACTCGTATAAATAGGTTTCCACAGAAGCGTCAAGTACAGTTTTGTCTGTAATGCACAAAAGTTGCTCATTTTAACTAAGGCAGAACATGAATTTCTCTTTAAATACTTCTGCAGCTGGCTGGATTCTAACCAAATGAGCATGGTCACGATGACAAAGCACTTTGTTTACTAGTGCACCAATCCAATTTAGAGGGAAACCTTTTGCGTTTGACACTTCTGAACGAATGCTTTTTGGGTGGATGTTTCACCTAGAAGGCATTTCCTGTCGTGACCAGAGCTTGGCTTTCTACACCATTAGGAATTAAAGGCTCGGGCCACAGGATCTTGAAAACCCAGACCACAGGAATATCCAGAATCTGACAGCGCTTCCAAGCCTCCGTATGTTTCATTTCCTATTTCACAAGAGCGGGCGGTCCATGTAAATTCCTGGCTGTGGTATACCACCACTCTTCATTTAGCAGCGGTTCATGGTTGATATTAGATGTTGAACACAATGGGGGATGTTAGAAGGTGGATTAGGAAGGGTGCTGGCAGATCTTACAGGGATTTAAATGGGTGCCTTCTCTTGTTCATATCATGTGGACTGTCATATTTACATGCCATTGCTGGCTTAGTGTTGTTTCTTGGCCGTGTTTCATGGCAATTCGTAGCGTCTCATCTGTGAAATCACTGTTCAGAAAATCAGTTTGCACCTGCTGCTTTCTGTTCAGGTGATTAGTCAATGACAGGTCAGAGCAAGGAACTATAAATCACACATCCTGAGCTGTGGATGTGGCCTTAATTCATCATATTTCACTCTTATCATGCCTTTGTTGCAGCTACACATGCATACTTATATGCACACACACATAACTGACATCCATGCACAGATGGGCTTTCTTATATGGCTGCCTGGGGCTGTAGGATTGGCTTTAAAAACACCCATAACATCTGTAAAGTATTATGACTGATTATACTGGTCCTTCAGTGCAATCATGCAATATGGGCCTGAGCAATGGTTGAACGTGAACCGTATGGGAGGAAAACGAGGCGATAAGGTCTCTGTGATTCGAAGCCGCGAGGCCCTCGGCTACATCCACACCCTTTCATATTAACTTACTTTATTTACATACAGGCATGGGCCTCACTTTAAGTATGGAATTTGATCATGTGAATAATTAAAAACATGATCCGATATGAACTACACTGAAAGTATGAGCATCAGAAAACACAAGTACACTAAAGTCATGATCACTGAAGCAAATGTAACATGCATTTTCCCTCAATAGGAAGATAGTAAAGATGGTTGTGGCAACACCTTTGTTCAGATTAGGGTTATTAAGTTTGCTGTAGACCTGACCACGACTATCATGGTGATGATGTCAAATATCAAATCAAACCAAAAAGTGGGCATGTGCATCAAATCGAGCCACACTGAGCCGTGTTTAATTTGTCGCTGTTTTTGAAGCAGGAAGTAAATTTAAGATGCAGTATGATATACACAGACATTTTGCATACATTGTGGTGAAGTGCACCATACCACAAACATCAGATAACAGGAAAACCCATATACCGCACATGCATGTAAGAGGTATGGTGCGCTTTGTCCTCAAGCTAATGTTGTGTGTAAGCTTGAAAGTTTAGGGCTCTGTGTAGTATCTGTATCTGCAGCAACACTGATTTCCTGGGAAGATTTCTTTTTTTTAAATACTAAAAATGATCTCTCATGTATTCAGGAGAATTTAATTTAAGCAAGCTAGTCAGTCGTACTGGTACCTTTAGCCTTTGTTTCTGTAGTCAGATGAGACAAAGTTGCAGAGTTTTAAAAGAAACTTAGGCTGTTTGATAGTCTCGATATCTTGTCTCCAGACAGATTTTCAGCTCCTCTTCCATTACCACCTCCTGACTATTCCTGCATATTTTTCTATAAAGCCAGTCCTCACTTGTCCACCAGGTGGCTGGAGTCATTTCTTCAGTACACCTGTGGATTGTTTGTAAATCAGCCCTTTTGGGAAGTAAGAAGTCATGGGTTCCTTGATTGACATTAACGATGACTCATGTTTACGGTGGCCCTGAGAGGCAAATAGGAAAAAACAAATTTCCAAAAGCACAAGGGAAGTGTTTCTGGGGAAACAATAACCCGACAGACCAGTTGTAGGAACCCAAAACGTGCTAGGTGTGTTTTATCATGATCCATATAATACTGATGATGTATTTTTAGGCTAATAGTTAGGCTAACACACTTACCTCTCATCTTTTCTTTCCTCACAAAGCCGATAGATCCTCCACTTCTTTTAAGTGTCTCCCAGCGCAATTCTTAGCATATTTTGGTTCCTGCAACTGGTCCGTCGGGTTATTGTCTCCCCAGAAACACTTCCCTTGTGCTTTTGGAAATCTGTTTTTTCTTCCTATTTCTGTTTTTCCTATTTCTGTTTTCCTTTTTCCTATTTCCATTGTGTTTTGTGTGCTTTTGCAGCGTTTTTCTTATTGCTGGTGTTTTAAGTTGCAGTCCCTTTGGCCCCTCAGGGCCACCATACACGTTCCTGCAATGAAATAATGAATTATAACTGTAATTACTGTAATTAAGATATCCACCAAAAAAATCAAAATATAGTCAGATTTTGTTTGCATTGATAACAAACTACATTAACTTAGTCTTTCACTAGAACCCCCTGCAGCCGTAGGCCATGATGACTGTCATGCACAGTATATAGGGGTTGCTGTAGAGCAGGTCATCCACTACTTGGTCTGTTGGTGTTTCAGTAACTGGCTGCTCCAGTCTGCATGCCAAAGTATACTAGACTCTGGATGTCTGGAGTTTTGATCTCCTCCATACCTGCTTCATACCCTGGAGGACGGGGCTGTGGCTCCCCACACTCCCTAGCAGATCGTTACATGGAGAAACCTTTGGAATGCAAGCATGCTGATCCACACAGGTATGCACACAGGTGTACACACGGGTATTCACAGACGCGGACTACAGCTTTCTTGGCTGCTGCCTCAAAGCACATTGTGTGCTGTCTATCTTGCGTGCTGCACAATATCGTTTATTACTTAGTATCTACTGATATTTACTGCTAGCTAGTTTATTGTGATGGTGCCGTTTTTTTTTATTATGTTGCTCTTTGTTGTTTGCTTTCTCTTCTGTTTTTTTTCTCCATACAGGTGACCCAGGTGTTTTGTTTTGTTTTGTTTGGGGTTTTTTTTCTTTCTTCCCCCCCTTCTCACAGTCTCTTCTCCCCTTTGGTTTTCTTTCTCTCCCTCTCTTTCTTTCATTCTTTCTCCCTGTCCTATCCCCCAGTCATGTCTGTCCCGTTTGTAGCAACTGAAAATAAAATAAATTCATAATTGTAATAAAGGTCAATCAAATGGACCAATATGGCAAGGCCATGATGATCCACTTGGTAAAATAAATCCGCTTGGCATCTTTCTTGGCCTTAAGACAACAATTCTGATGGCTAAAGATCCAAACGGGACACAAAAAAACCCAAAAAACCAAAAAAAACAAAGTATACTAAACCCCAGGTTTCTCTCTGGTGTGTTCATTAACATGAATGTTAGCGAGAAAGCACTGAGCCATAGAAAAAAAGGGTTTGTATGAATGTGTGTGAATGGGTGAATGGGGTGTGGTATGAAACTGATAACCAGTCCATTTACCATATAGCTTTCTGACTGATGTTGATAATGTAATAACCAGTGCAGGATTTCAAGTTTACTATGTGGCTATATTCCCTTAGCCTCGTCTCTTAAATGATACATCACATGAATCTATTCAACAGAAAATAAAACATGAAAAGATAAAATGGCTGAATCCATGATTCAGTGGTTGTGTGAGGTTTTGCCACTGAGCTAAGCTGCTGGAGCGTTTTGATTTATTTAAGGGGAGCATTGTTTTTGAATGTTCCTCTGAGTGTTGTTTTGGCAGCGAAATTGCACTGCTCGAACAAGTCTTGTTGGAAGACAAAGCTTGACGGTTCACTTCCTAGTTGGCTCTGTTAAGGCACATACAACGACAAATGCATAAAAGCCACATCCGATTGCACACCTTGTCACCGTTGTAAACTAATGGAGTCAAAAAGCAGTATGAAAAGTTATCAGTTAAGTTCACCTATTCTCAAAATGTGTTTTAATAGCATTACTGTATCACATTCTTCAAATACTCTCAAACAGTAAAGGATTCTTGTATGAACAATAGAAAGATAGAACCCTCCATTCATTCTCTCCCAATAGCTTTGGATGTGTGAAAAGGTGGGAGGCTTGTTGGAGCTGCTTTGCTCCATTTAGTTAGTGCACTTTGATGACTTCAGTACTTGTAATTATAGAGGCGCCACCAAGGAAGCAATCTCAAAGTGCATTGCCCTGAAAGTCTTACACTCGCTGATATCAAATGTTACCCAGTGGAGTTGCACCATAAAGGGAATGTTCTTACTCATCTACTACATGGTTTCTAGCACCTCAGTGCCATCTGCTAGTATTAAACCCTACAAACCCCACGATAATGGTCGATGTGTGGGTCTGGGTGTGAATGGACATCCATCTATTTTTGCACTAGATACCTTTTTGGGGATGTACCATGCTTCTCGCCCACTGTCAGCAAGGATAGACTCCAACAGTCAATTATAATAATTGTTTGGTTAAGTGGGAGATTAAGGAAATCGATGGATAGATGTTCAGTGTGATGTACTGTATGCCGGAAATATGTGACACATTTTACATTGTGACCATGATGTATGTCCAGCATGCCAAGTGTGCTTAAACACATTAAAATTGCTGAAGCTGCAGTGGTTACTTGAAGGCATATCAGGCTTACTAGAGCGCATGAATCCATTAATTGTTCAACAGTCTTTAATAATGCATTTGTTGTACCATTTAGGAGAAATTAAATAGACAAAAAGTGTCAAGTTCCTAAGACTTAATTAGCAAGAAACTGTTGTATTAACAAGAAACAAAGCCTAAAGAAAAACATGTTGTACTACGTATCAGCAGTTTATAAGTGTCAGCCACTCGGCTTGTCCTCACTCATATGATGAGGACAAGGCAATTGATTTAACATTGATTTGATAATGATTAATACATTAAGGGTTATTTAAACCAGCGCTAACATGTTTTTAGCCTAAGGGTAAGCAGTAATGAGCTGTAAACTAACATATTATCGCCCGGCAAGTAAATCTGGAGAATTTCACCCCTAACTGTTGCCCATTTATGCACCCAGAATACGTAGAGCAACAGCAAATTCATTTGTATTCTACTACTTTTAGCTGTGTTCTTCACCATCTCTCATGTGAAATGGTCCACTGTGTTCAAAAGCTAGCCACTAACTGTATGTCTGCCAGTGGTTGCTGGGCAGGGAGTTATAGTAGTTTTATTATGAAAAGAGCTGCTTGCTGCAGCCAAAAACAATGCTCTGAGAGTGGTTGGATGCTTACACAGTAAAATGATGTGCTGGAAAACCAAAACAATAAGCTGAAAGGCACTGTACAGCCCTGCACAACTGAGAGCAACTAAATGTCAGGTAATAATTTTGAGTCCGTCACTGTATCATCCCCCTTTTTTATTCACACAAATAGCCATTTGACCTACTGTTGGTTAAAAACCCACTGCAGTAGTTGAAAGCGTGCACGTTAATGCAGCACAAACATATTCCAGTTATGTTTCGTGTAGTTGCCCGTTTGGTCAGGGTCAATGACTTTCACCTTTTTTCCATTTAAACCACAATATGGAAAGAATAGCAATTGTGCTATTTGGCTCTGTGTGTGTTTTTATGTTAAAACAAATGCATGAGTAAAATGACCTGTCTGTTCATGCAGTGTTATTTAGTCCTGAAGTTGTCTCTTCAGCTCTCCCTCTCTGTTTTCTTTGTCTCCTGGGCTTCATGCTTTGCATGCACAGGATGAGACACCGGGGGAGGTTAAGAGAGGAGCTGGAATGGAGTTCTGCTCCATTTACCACCCTGAAATATTCCTCTTAGAACGACACACTCTGTTTTCTATCTCTCCTTACTCTCAGCACCGTTTCTCACTCTGCTGGTCCCCTCCCTCTCACTTCTCATCTCTGTGACATGTGGTCATTTCACTTCATTCCAGGATGGCTTAGCAGTACTTTAAAAATTTGCTGCTGTCCTCCCATCCCATCCTGCTCAATTGCAGGCAGCATTGAGCTTCATAGGCAGGCCAGTACCTGGCAGCTATAACTCTTTTCCTAATCACAAGTCTCTCTCTGTGCCAGGGGCAGAAGCTTTATCTGTTGCTTCAAAATTTTAGTTTTCTGCTGGTATTACCCCAACACGGGCGCCCGTGAACACCACTTACCATATCCACCCATCAGGCACAACGTTAAAACCACTGACAGGTGAAGTGTGTAATGTAGAGCGGTTTCCTCTAGCATTACGATACACATTTCTGCGCCTTACAGACCTCTTAGTTATTGTTCCAGGAACGCCTCCTAACTCCCAGTCTGACTGAGCATCTGGGAATGTGCCCAAACAAGCCACATTCACAAATGCCTAGTGCCGGGTGCCAGACACTGCAGGATAGCCCCAGACATCTCGTGTCCAGTGCCCCGAGGGGTTAGAGCCGTTTTGGCAAGCGTGAGTCAAACACATACTACATGTAGTCGCAGATACTAGCACTTTCTTGTTATATGGTTTCATCCTTTGGATAATTTTAGTGTTGTTGTTTAAAAAAACAGAACCTCTTAGACACTTAGAGATTCATCAGCACATTTGAAGACAGATAATGTAGCACAAAACTGATGAGAATAAATGGCTTTGCACTTGGATCTATTTTGGGAATTAACACAATGACTAAAACAAGATGAACATCATGCGCTGAGAGTGCTGTGATGAAGCTTTGATAGGCCTCTTTCTGCATTTGTACACTGTGAGTTGTGAGTATATTTTTTTCTGTCGGGTCTGCTGGCCCTTTTGCGTTCTTCGTTTTCCAAACAATGTTGATTTTGAACATTTTTGGCTTAGCACGCTCGCATGGAAAATACCTACTGTTTAAACTCGCACACTATCTTCCTGCACGGCACTTAAATCCTTATTACGCAGAGGTTTTCTTGGCATCGTCTTTTCTGTATCTTAATGGACGTCACCGTGCTGTCCCCGACAAGTAGAGCTGTAGCTGGTTCACATACGGACGTTGTCACCTTCCTTTTTACAGTTTATATCATGTATTAGGCCACAGGAAGCCTGATGTATGAGCTTCATTGAAGTGTTTTCACCTTGCATGTCAGTATAACCTTCACCCTTCTGTAACGTTTTGCTCACCACTGCTCATGGCAGCACACATAAAGCTGCCACAGCTTTACACCACCTGACCTTAAACGTACTTTCAGAAACACAAAACCACATTAAAATGCAGCTACATACGCTTGCACATTGAGACACACACACACACAAAATCCACCCTTGCTCGAGGCCTCTTTTCCCAGTTTCATTTATAACAATGCTGATCTTTTCTCAGAATAACATTAATCATAAAACAAGTCGGTTGGCATGACTTGTATATACATTTCACATTTGGATTAGGGCTCCAGTGAGTGCATCCAATTAACTCTTTTGGGTCTATTGCCCTTCCCTTGTTGGGTGTGCTGTGCGTCATTTTTACTCATGCACGTCTGGTTTCATATTTCCTCCCCATTAAGCCTGCTATGCTCTCCTCTATGTTGTGATAGAAGCTAATGACTCACTGGAAATCTGCCTGGTGTTTATCAAATGTCTCAATGCAGGGCTAGTGGTCTGGAGTCAGTCTGGCCTTTTTACATTATCACGAAGTATTAGATAAGCAGCCAAAACCAAGTGATGACACCGTCGTATATAAAGAAGTAATAATAAAGTGAAGTACCCTGCAATGATATCTTGACTATATCACTCTGCTCGTTGCACTGTGGAAAATTATACTCTCAGAGGGGGAATGTGTCGAATTACCTCGGGCTGTCATCCGTTGGTGAACTGATAAGAATGTATTAAGTAATTGCATGTGTTGGAGTTGTAGTGAAATTGCACACATAATGCTTATAAATCTCTGCACACAATTTCAGGAGATGGCGTTTCAGCAAGTAACTCGTTCAGAGTGTTTACTTACCTTACCGTCTTCTCAGATTTTTGTTCCAGAGATTATTAGGCCGCTTGGCTAACACTGACTAGAGACCTGTTGGTGACCTTCTGGCCAGCTGCTTGGGAAAAGTGAGTTTCCTGTCCAGTTGTCAGGGGTTGTGACCCACTGGTAACCACTGATCCCAGACTGGTTGACAAGCAGTTGCTGGCTGTAGCTGGACTAAGCACATTAATGTCTTTTCTGTGGTTTTGTGTTGGTTTTCCATTCAGTTGTAGTGAAGCTGCCAAAATCTATGATTGTACTGCAGAATATACTGAAAGATATACTGACATATTTTAAGTGTTCTTAAAATTTCATGTCTGTTTCACCATACCTTTGGATTTGGCTAAAAAAAATAAAGATTTATCAGAAAAACATTCACATTATTTTATGCACTATGTGACTTTGTGGAGATTGGGGGGAAATGTTCTTTTGGTTTGTTTTTTCATCACAGTTCAGCCCTGTTCTTTAACCTCCTAAGACCCGAACTCTTCCACGGCATGCATTTTTTATTTCTCTTTGATATTTAGGCTGATTGGGACCTGATGAATGTAAACCTGATTTTTGTTTTTAAGAAAAATGAGAGCCACATATGAGGATATTCGTTTAAAATTTTGATAGAACAGTAGCAGTATAATGTCCTCATAAGAGGATATCAGGCCCCTGTAGAGCAAAATGGAGTATTTTGGTCTAAATAACCCAAAATGTGATGTCCAAATATGTGGACGCCAGGTCCTAGGAGGTTAAAAATAATGGAAACAGTTTTTGGGATCTTTCCGATAATCCATGACAGAAACACTTCTTCCAACAACATGTGCACATAAACTATTTTCACTTTCACTTTATGCTGAACAGAATACCCCACAGAAGCTGGTAGTCATGCTGCATTGTTTACACGAACGATGTCAGATGAATGATTGCGTGTCATCCAGTAGAACCGTAGCCAAAAGCAAAGGGATTTTTCCAGGAATACTGTACCATGTCCTGCTTCCCTCTTCTCCCCTTTCCCGCCTTCATTTAAGGCTCCCCCGCGCTCCTGGCACAGTGCTAGTCTTCCTTTGAATTCCATGCATCTGGTCATTTTTGGGAAACGCCCACGGCAGAGCTGTCGAGTGAACCACAGGAAACAAAGCCTCTTGGTTTCCTCAGCAGCTTGAAGAAGGCCAGTAGTGACCCTCGGGGTGGGGTCAGGCAGTAGAGTGGGAAGGTTCTGGACTTTCTAGGAATTGTTTTTCAATGGAAACGTAATGTTTTTCTGTTTCTCTTCAGAAGAATCCATGGATTCTAATAGAATTAAACTATGTTGCATAAAAGCTTTCTTTGATATTTGTTCAGACTTGCTAAGTAGGAATTTGACTGATTCAGTTAAATGAAGGATAAAAATAACACTAAAACCTTCGAGCTGTGTCCCTAAGCCACAGTGTGATCATGCAATGGTTTTCTTTTACTAGACTAAATCCTTTGAACAGGGTTGTAACTACTTAACACCTTCAGGGGCATGATACACCCTCAGCTGTCTTCCTCTTCCTCTATTTTCGCCGTGTGAATGACTCACTTATGCTCTCAATTTAGAACGTTAATCAACAAGAATCAAAAGAAGGCCTAAAGAAAAAGAATAGCAGCAGATGGCTACTGCCTTGTTTTTTAAAAATGCTTACAGACCTGGCTGCAGAAGTTTGTTGCTTTTTTTCAGTGTAGGCTTTCAAGTGTCTGTCCAAGTAGAGAGCCAATTTTGGTTTCATTGTGTTGAACAGCTTGTAAATCAGAGTTTTCCATCACTGTGAAGAACACTCAGTGCCACCTTGCTGCGTGGCCTACTCAAGGGTCTAATAGTTTACAAAGGAGGTTACAAAAATAGGAATGTTGGTGGAAATTTATGTATTTCCTCTCTGTTGTCCTCATGTTCTCATTTTGAATAAAAAAACCTTTTTCTTACAGCAGTATTATTGATAGAGGAACAGAGACAAACACACTTGCCCCTCTTCATGAAATATTTGGCTGCATATCACTTCTCTGTGACGCCAGTCTCACTGATTCAGACCAGAACACTTCCATCACCATCAAGGCAAAACGCTCTTAGAGTCTTCAAGGTCTGCTTCAATGGAATGAGACACAGTGCTGACATTTATTTACATGCAGGATGTAGTACAGCTCTCCAGTTACTTAATGTTAAATTGCCTTCATAAACTAACCTCTGCCAGTTCATGGGTAAAGGCTGAAAGTTCATGTCAGCCAGTTCTCAAGAGTTTCTAGTGTTGTCTGTAGGGCCACAGGTCAACTTCTTTAGTTTCAAGAGTCAAGTCTCAGTTCCCAGCTTTTAATTCTTAATGGTTGAACCAATTAATATTGATGATTTAGCTGACCAGTGTCTGTGTAACGGTACTCTCCTGTGTTTCCATTCCCTCTTGACTAATTTCAGTAAATTTTAGAAAACGAGAAACCCTTTTTTGTCATAATAATACTAAATATTACATAATATGAGCAAAAATATCGTTCTCTCTTACTAAAAGTATTAAGTACAAATGCTAGCAGGCATTTTTATTACAGTTTAATCATAATAGTTAGTTTTTTTTTAATGGAACAAAATATTTTTTTCATGCTTATATTTGACATTCCTCTCAGCCCAATGTGACATTAAATAGCATGGATGTTGTTCTTTATGTATTATGTTCTACCGACAATATTTCGTTTATCATCATATATGACACAAAAAAATAATAAAATATTATTGACCAATAATGGCTGATTGACAGTCACATTAAATTCGTTATAGATGATTAACCATCTATGTAATTTTTCAAATAAAATGACAAAGGTCCCACCGATGGCCTGATCAGAACACTGAGTCTGATTCACGTAGGATTTTCTTTTAAAGCTATATTTGACAATTTTAGAGAATATGATTTTCAATATATATCAGGTTTCTTTTCCAAAGGCACATTTGTTTCTTTTGTTGTTTTGTGTATGTCTGCCTATGCTTGTTTGTGGCATTCCAAACACAATGCTAACAGGGAACGTCTACAGTGCCCTCTGGTGGACAAACTATGTTACATCAAGACTCGTAACATGGTTGAATGGTGTCTCTCGTCTCATCTTTCTTTTTTAAAATTTTCATTTATCGGTCCTTTTAAATATCGAAACTGATAGATTAAATGTAGCTTAAATCAGTCTCGTGATAAACTAATCAGACTCTACTAATCATCCCTGCTTTTCTGGAGAAAATGTGGATACCATGTGTGATAAACACACTAAATAAACAGTTTGTAACATATCTGGATAAAATGTAGGACCAAAAAGACATCGTCAGTAAATTCAAATGAGGCTTTTAGAGTGAAAATACAAAAACGATGCTCCTTATGTATGAAATGCAAACAGTGCCACACTCCTGTATGAAAACACATGAATATTTTTCGTGCTGCTTCCTCTTATTTTCCCTTGTATCCTCTCTTTAGCCACTTTCTTCGTTGGCCGATTTCCTGTCTTCCTCTGTGTTCTGTACAGTAGATCTTTCCACAGTTGCTCAGAGTTTGTGCCCAGTTGAACCAAAGACTGTTAATCTGGTAATCCACAATCAATATCAGCCTCAACTCTTTTCCTTCAGATAAAAGTGACCTATCTGATAATTGTATTTGCTTCACCATGTCTGAAAAAGGTGCCCTTTCTCTCTGTGCTTTCCTTTGGTCCATGAGATTCTTCTGCTGGTATAGATTTAGTCTGGAGAAAGGGGGGGGAAAAGTGACATTTACACCATATTATTTAAATATGATCTGCAAAGTGTTATCAATAATTCAATTTCCTGTGTCTGATTTACGCAAACACAGATTCCATTGTAACTTACAATATGTGACATACAGATGTGGCTGAATTAATTTTTATTATATACTGCGTTGTGAATTCTTTTTTTGGTTTTGTTTTACAGCTGAAATCACTTATCTTGAGTGTGTTACTGCACTAGACATTTGTAATTAGGCTATTATTTTTTGAGAAGGAGACATCAGCCTCGTGGGTTTTTGTGTAACGCTCTGAAGTGGAACAGATGAAATGCAAAACTAAACTCATCAAAGTCAGGGGTCTATTTTCAGATGTGGAAATTGCCCAAATGTAATTGTTTTCAGTCCAGTAATTTCATGTTGTACTTTTTGGCTGCAGTTTTCTTCAGTTCTCATGGCAGGTAATTTAAACGAAACCCAAGCTGATTTGATAATTGAGTGAAAAATGAGGCTCCTGAACTTGTGGCCTCAGCGTCATCGAGATACTCTCGAGAACTTTCAGTCTGTTGCTGTTCATTCTTGTGGACGTGTGTGTGACGAAAAAGACGTAGGACTTCATAAGCACTGTGTTTAATCTTGTTTGCAGATGTGATTGGAGCTGCGGTTGCTTGTGATCAGGCAAACGCTCTCCGAATTGACCGAATGCTCTTTTTGTGATGTTTTTGGTCACGGTCAATCAAAAGAGATTTAATGCTGCACAGGAAGCGGGTTTCACTGGAGTCTTTCACTTGGCACGATAATTACTCATTGTGTAGTCAGAGGGTGCGAGATGACATACAAGTGTTTCAGGATGGTGTGTAATCAATGTTAAAACGAAAAAACTAAATCATATGTTGAATCTTGAATATCATCAACTCATTAAAAAAAAGTTGAGATAAATCGGCAAAAGAAGAGCGACAAAAGAGCAAAAATACCAAAGACAAGATGATCCATCTGACCTGCAATCACGACACTGTTAAAAAGTCAACATTCACAGTGTTTAAATAGTGCCTGAGTGTGCATGAATTTGGCATCTGTGAAGGCACCATTAAAGCTGAATGAAGTATATAGTTTCAGGAGCAACATATCTTCCAATGCAACATTTTTTTTCAGGGAAAATGCTCATTTCAGCAAGCCCACACTCTACATGTACTACAGCAGGATGGATCTGAGATAAACAAGCATGTATGTAAACAGGACTTCAAGTAATCCAGAAACAGTTTGTAAATTATACAACAAACACGTGGGACTCAGGGGAGCATATTTAGCAGGATTGGGGGAATATTTTACACTCAAAACTGCCTTCAGTCCCTAAAAACTAATGATTTGTTAAAAAGAGATTATGAAGTTACATTGCTTTGTCCCAGGATTATCTTAAGTGCTGTGAAATTCCAAATAAGACCTATAATTAAAGAAAGTAAAATATATATATATAAACACATATTTTTAAATTGGTTTCTAAAACTTGTCTTTTATTTTTGTTTTTATTTGCATTTTCTACAACAGAAATTACCTAGTCTATAGTTAACACATAGCTCAGATATACTTTTAGATTCTGAACAGATACACGTGTGGAGTCATTTATTGAACATAGCCGATTAAATTCAAAAACCAGTTAAGATTGGGAAGCGAAAGCATCTGTGTGAAGACACAGTATTCCAGGCGGTAGCTCCTTGTGTAGCCAGTAGGGGGAATCGACTGCTCGCGCTGGCGCCATCCCCGCTCGTCTCCACTCCTATTCCCTGCGTTCTCCCAGGTTGTGGAAACGCTGCAGCCCGCTGGTCTGTGTCTGGATCGCTCTCTTGCACAGATCTGCTCAAGACCCTCCCACCAGCTGGGCTGGAGAAGGAGGAGGGTAGTTTGCTCCGCTCGCAACCTCGGACGAGCCCCCTTTACCACCCTGTCAGTGTGGAGTAGAAGGAGAGCGAGAGAGAGACAGGGAGAGAGAGAGGCTGAGAGACTGTGTAATAGAGAAAGCGCACGCGAGAGAGAGAGAGCAGCTGTGTGACAGAGAGAAAGAGAATGAGGCAGGGTGCTTAGAGGAGTGAGAGAGCCAAGGAAGAAATAAGGAACACATTTTACAAGAGCAGAAAGAGGGAGGATCGCAGACGAGGGACTCCTTCTCCACTGGGCACCCGGGACACTGTCACTGTGGGGGCTTTTTTCACTCATCTACTAGCTGGAACTCAGTGGATTGAATAACCAACCGGTGGATTTTTAAAAAATATATATATATGCTTGTGTCACATCATTTAGAAACTGGGATCTTTGCTCTGTTATCTGTCCTCCCGCTGGCTCAACCGTTACGGACTGAAATTGCTTTGCGTGTCTGTGTTCAGCTCTCGTGTTGTGACTCTGCTCCTTGCACAAAGTGCATCTGACGGCGCTGAGGATATCTCCCCTCTGTCAAACAGGACAGCACGCAGCCATCGTCGGATCAGACAGAGGCAAGAGAGAAAGTGTGTGTGTGTGCGCGTATATGTAAGAGAGGGAAAGAGAGAGCGAGAGGGGCAGCTAGAGAGAGAGTCAGATTCACAGTGTTTGGGAGAGAGAGAGAGACAGATTAAAGCCCAGGCAAAAGACTGGAGTGAAACAGCTTAAATAGAGAAGTGAACGTATACGTCCTTTCCCGTTTTCCTTACCATTCCTTTCCTCCTCCTCTCCTCCTCCTCCTCTTCTCCCATTTTCCAACATTTATTGGACTGCCAGAGCTACTGCCACCTGCACCTCCTCGCGTCTTCTCTTTCCTCTTCTTCCTCTACCTCACCCTTGTTAGGCGTTAATATCCTACAGCAGCCTCTGTAAAACGCGCCTGTCTTGCTTCTAGCACTTGTGGAAATATTTGCATTGATCCAAGAGTGTGAGACTGAGTGAGCATCTGCCTCGGTACTGATTCCCTGGACCGGTAAGACACAGTTCGTCAGGAGCTTCCTCATCAGAGGCAGCCCTTCTCCCAGCCACTGTCCGATACGCAAACCCTGCTTTCTCCCTGGAGGGATCAGCGAGTGACACAGCGGTGCGGATAGCAAAGACAGGAATTGCACAGTCCCTTCATTGCCTCTATCCCATTGCTAGCTACTTGGCAGCTCCCGCCCCCGTGTCACCATTCCCTGCCTCAGTGCTAAGGATTCCAGCTACATGGGCAAGCGATTGGAGCAGCAGCCAATGTACCCTCAGTACACCTACTACTACCCCCACTATCTCCAGACCAAGGTATGCTGCTCTTCTGCTCTTCTTTCATTTCTCATTTACTCCTACACTCTTGTCCTGTATCCCTCCCACTCTTCCTCATCCCCCCCCCCAATCTCTGAGTGGAGATGGGATTTGGTGGATAGTTGGCCTTGGCTGCGATGGTTGTGATGTCAAGAACCTCATTGGAGTTCGGATGTTTATGCCGCTCTGTGTGTGTGTGTGTGTCTGTATGTATGTGTGCATATATGTCACAGAGTGAATGATCAAGGATCAGGGATCAAGGCTTTGGTCTACTCTTCTGCCTAGCAGAGCGTAACCAGGAGCTGTCCAGTAACCTCCATCTATACTTAATCTGCCTACTGCTGAGCTCCTAAAGAGATGCTCTGAAGCGTAACATGTTAAATAATATGTTTAGCAGATTCAGGGGAATTTTATGAAGCGGAATCTCTTATTGTGCCACTATAGATTAAGCAAATGAAAGATTCTAAACATTTATTAATTAATGTAGCTCACTTTAAATTCTCTAAACAGCATAAATGTCCAGATTTCTGCAAAGATGAGAAAAATGGGTTATGAACCCTTTTATTCTGTGGCAGTGGTACGGCTGTGACACAGAGCAGGCATGAGGACGGCCGCCTGTGTTTGTTCCAGTTATAGTATGCATCAGTGCCTCTGGGATGGACGCCCAGGCTTGGGCCCTGATGGCTGCCAGGACACTGGCTGGGCACACTACCCAGACATCATCAAGGGATTAAAATGGAAGCCTTTTGGGGATTACTCTATTTGTTTTTATACCATATGTGTAACACTAATTTTTGTCCATTATTGTGACAGTGTGATGCACATCGGTGAAAGAGCTGCAAGTGTACAGTTGAACTTTCAATAGAATTACTTTGCATTTCATTTGGTTATTAAACCGTGAATTTATCTGATATGATTATTATAAAGAAAACACAGAAATTTTGTTATTTTTAACTATTTATTTTTTATGTGGCAATCGAATATGATTGATATGATGGACTTTTTTAAACTGCCAACCCAAATGTGTCCCCCGAGAGTACTTGACGTTGCCAGTGGCATATTTAATATTTTCTTCAGCCTTGATTACTGACTTTTAAATGTTATCAAAATATGGATTACTGCTTCACAGTTGCACTACAGAGCGCAATGGCAGTTTAAATATTTGGGCAATGACACCTCTTTATAATTGTGGGCGTGTGCACCGCCACAGTGGATTTTAAATCGATTCAAGGTGTTCGCCAATAGAACTGAATCAGCTGTATATAGAAATATTTTGATAATGGATTGCATTTATATAGCGCTTTTCTGGGCCCTCAAAGCACTGTACAATTCCACTATTCATTCACTCTCACATTCACACACTGGTGGAGGCAAGCTACAGTTGTAGCCCTGCCCTGGGGCAGACTGACAGAAGCGAGGCTGCCATATCGCGCCATCGGCCCCTCTGGCCATCACCAGTAGGCAGTAGGTGTAGTGTCTTGCCCATGGACACAATGACCGAGACTGTCCGAGCCGGGGCTCGAACCGGCAACCTTCCGGTTACAAGACGAACTGCCAACTCTTTGAGCCACTCTCTAAGTGCTGGGCACAGTTCGGTGGGTCTACAAACTGATCGTTGTACTCCAGAACAAAAGAGTCACATTAGACTTTGCCAAAAAAATGTCTAAAAGATGCTGCAGAGATCTGAAAGAAAATTTGTTTGGACAGATGAAGCCAAGATGAATTTGTACCAGAATAATGGGAAGAGAAAATTGTGGAGAAAAGAAAGAAACGGCTCATGATCGGAAACATATCACATCATCTGTCAAATGGATTGGAAGCAGTATTATAGTATGGACATGCATGGCTGCCAGTGGAACCGGGCCACTAGTGTTTATTGATGATGTGACAGCTGATAGAAGAAGCTGGATGGATTCTGGATGGATCCATCTCTGTTCAGATTCAGTCAGATGCTGCAAAACTGATCGGACAGTGCTTGACATTGCAAGTGGATAAACACCCAAAGCCCAGAGTTTCTCAAGGCAGAGAAATGGGATATTCTTCTTCTTGTCCAAGTCAGTCATCTGATCTCAACACAAAAGAGCACGCTTTTCAGTTATTAAATACAAAACTGAATGCAGAGAGCTCACAAACAAGCAACAGTAAAGGCCTTGCACAGCTTCTCAAGGGAGGAACCACAGCATTTTGTGATGTCCATGGGTTCCTGAATGAAATGCAAAAGATTTGTATCTGAGTATTAAAAATTGTCCTCATATTTAAAATATGATTGTGATCTCAAAAACGGGTAATGCAGTACTTTTGTTAAACCTCTTTACTCAAACAGAAATTCTATATAGTCATTTTTTATATTTGTATATCTCAGTCTTAGTCTGTCTTTTAACAATGATTGTTATCCCTCATTATTTATTTCATAAGATGTTTGTGTAAAATTTAGGTGTAATTTATGCCTGAGTTTTGGATTTCTGGTCAAACAGAAATCTGGTTAGCATGTTTTGTAAAATCACAGTGACCTTTACTTTTAACCCTTGACCTGAAAAATTAAATCTGCTCTCCGTGAGTCCCACTGGATGTTCGAGGTTAATTTAAAGTGTGGAGTAATAATTTAAGTAAATTTAAAGAAACTGCCCCAAGTGAGCTCGTGTCTACAAGAACAGACTGGATGGATCATAGCAGCTGCCAGTGTAAAAGCATAAAAATATATTTTATTTTTGTGGTCTTTTCAAGCGAGAGCTGTTTTTTGGCATTCTTTCAAACGCTCAGCTGGAAGAATCAATGTGCCACTTTCACCCCATTTATTTCCAGGAAATAAAAAGAGAAATAAAATGTGTTTAAGAAATATATGCAAGGGAAAATTATAAAGTTTAAAAAGGCAAAATACCAGTGATGCTTTCATCCTTTTCCGTGCTGAACTGCATTGTGAACCATTGCACCTCCAGCTGGGAGGACCTGACTGCGGCCCCACCTGGCAGTCCACTAGCTTTCCCCCTGATTTATACTTTAATACATTTGTACTGCTGCCATATGGCTTCCCTCTCCCTCACACCACCCTCCCCTACCCCTTCCATCATCCCCCTCTTCCTCCCTCCCCTTTCTCATATCTCAGAGTTGCTCATCTTGGGAGCCTCTCAATCAAAGCATGCCCCTCAATTCCCTGTCCGTTCATCCCTCCCTCCTTCCTACTTTTCTTTTCCCTTCTTTCTGTCTTCCCTACTTCTCCTCCTTTGTTGCAACAGGGCCCCTTTGCTCCATCGCCTGTGTTGCAGTTCACTCCCAAGGTCAGCACAGATCCGATCTTGCCACCGTCAGCGATTGATGCATCCTTGAGCGAGCTGCTAGGGTTCTGTGTCGTGCAAACGAGACCAAAAGTGGAGTGTGCGGAGCAACGGAAGGGCGCATTTCCGCGTATAACTAAGCAGCTGACGTTCATATTCATTTTCACGGTTAGTTAGTGTGGCTAGTGGCCTTTAGGGCGCGTATGGCAGAGCCACAGATGGGGTCAATAGGAGAAAGGAAGCCTGGGAGAGAGGCCAGAGCATTCGGCAGTGTGGCCAAGAGGGCTGTGGAGAGCTATCTCACGCTCTCATTAATGATCATTGATAGCTCGATTACAGAGAGGGGAGAGGGGCCTTGGCTGGCAAGTTCACACCACTTGACAAAATCACATGACACTCTCTTTGGCTAAGCATTTGCACGCACATAGAGTGCATACAAATTCCTTGCAAGCTTCTCTTTATGGATACACAGTAGTCTTCCTTCACTCCCTAATCATACAAGTCTGTGTAATCAATAAATAGCCTCAGTCTCCCAAGAGACCATGCAGTTTGGGGGAGGCAGAACTCTGAGAAAAATTGTTACCATTCTTTCTGTCACCTCTGTTATATGACTCATTTGTTGAGTTTATGCATAGAATCTTTATAGGACATCTGTGTTCACTTGCAACTAATAGAAATATTGTGACAAAAGGAACAAACACTAGCATCACAGCACACCAGGATAAAGTGAGGCGCCTCCTAAATTTCGGGTCCCCTTGTCCCCTTTGTATGTGTGTATTATATTTTAATTTAATGGAGTTCTTTGATGCTGTCCAGCATGTGCTAGTCAGCCCAGATTATAATGTGAAAGTCAGAGAATGAGATGAAACAATAACATTTGGCTTTCTATTGATTAGTGCAGTGGGGCGTAGCATGTGCTTCTCTTTAGCTGAATTATTGATTCCTGAAAGAGGACTTGTGTGTCTGTGTGTGCACATTAGTGTGTGTGTGTGGCTTTTATATGAGGTTATGGCTAGGGGGAGCTGGCAGGATGTAGCTTTGATGAAAGGATCCTTTAAAGGCCCTATTTCTGTCTATTCCCCAGATGATCAGTCCATGGAGTCATTTGCTGAAATTCAGCCTTTATTCAGCCTGTGTCTTTCCATGTGAGCGTGATCCTTAGTGCTGTTCACAGCTTGCTGTGCATTCAACTTTAATGATAGGTAATAGATGTGCATCACAAATGAGAAAATTACAGTAAAATGCCTCGCCCAGGACCCAGCCTGGCCCCTCCCCTCACCCACGAGAACAATTACTGCACACAGATCAATTATTGTTGTTTCATGATGGTGTTTAGGGAAGAATACGATTTTCAACCAAATGTGCGCACTAAGTGCCTGTTAGTTATATCTCAGTCTCACTCAGTGACAGGCATTTTCGGTTCAGTTTCATTATTACGCACGCAACGCACAAAAGGGACTCTCAAATTAGCGATAATTTGCCTTGAATACCAGCAGTAAATTCTGGCTCTGTTGTGACATTTAGTGGACTTTTGCGTTGTTGGACTGACACGGCTGTACCTTTGTGCTGTTACACCATTGACAGTCTAGGTCATTACACGCTTGCTGTCAGTGATCACGCGCTGTCAGACCGTAACAGACACACACGCTCTGAAACATACACTGTGCCGGGCAGGTCACTTTGTTACAGTACAGAATCTGAGAAGCCGAGAGGAGCAGATTGAAGTAGCGGCGGCTAATGTCTCTGGCCTTAAGTAAACACCAGTCGATGGAGCCCTTTGAGAGGATCTGTGCCTGAATCTGCCCCTGCCAGGGGCACCATTAATACTCTGTCTAATTCTTTATAAATGGAGGAAGCAGCGGAGGGAAAGGTTGTGTTTGTGTGAAAAAGACACAGTGGAGAAGTAGATACTGTGAGGAGGGAGGGATGGGCTTTCTATAAGCAAGGGGGAAAGGGTTAGGTTACATTATACAGGTTGATCCATTGTGCTACAAAAATAACAGGGAAGCCATTTAAATCCTTCTCTAATGCCTCAATAGAGGAAAAAGAGAAACATGTGGACAACAAGAAGGGAGGCAGGTTTCCATATACTCTGAGAGCAAGCAAAGTCAAAGAGGGTGAAAGGAAACCTGTTTCCAAAATGTGTTATTAAATCAGCAGTCAGTGGCATAAAATTTAGCACGTGGCTTAGTTTCTTTCGTCTTGTCGACGTGACTCCGTGCCGAAAGGTTTATCTTGCAGTTTTATGCCTGGAAAAGTGCATGTTTTAAATTACATTTATTTAAGCCGAGCTGCGTTTTAAGTCTGGGAGATGATATGTTTTTATTTGTACAAAGAAAGGGGTATGATAACTCATTTTGCCGCTTGTAAGTCCTGATATGCACTTCATAATTGACTGTCTGAAACAAAATACCTCCCCTGCCTTGATGCAGATTAACCCGTCATGCATTCTCTTGTAGCTTATTCTGAGCTTTTATCAAGAGTTCTGCCTTGCCTTTCTTTTTATTCTTTTATGTTTTCCCGATTTTTACTTCATGGGGTCGGGGAGTTTGCTTTTTTAGATTATATATAAATTTTTTGGCAGCTTTATAAGATAGGAGCAGTATCACTGGCGGGAAGTGTGAGAGAGAGTCAAGGAGTAACATTCAATAAAGGTCTGACCAGTCAGGAGTCAAATCAGGAACTAAGAATTAATAAACTAACCTCCTTTGCCTTTATCTGCTTATTCTTAAAGCTTTACCCAGCTTTAAATTTCCGCTGTGTCAATTAATGAAGCAGAAAATGCTGTTTTCTCTCTCTCTGTCTCTCCGTCCTTTGTCTGCATACACACACTCAGAAACACTACAGTGGATGTACTCTGAGCACTTCTCATTTGTCAGATGACAGCCAAGCCCTAACTACACACCCTTACATTAACAATGTGTTTGCTTTACTGCTTCTCACGACCCTTTTATTCAGAACACCACACTGAGCCTGGTGCTGAGTTCTGGCTCTTTGCGTGGTGCCATCCGCGTGTCATTAGAGCTGCTTTAACAGGGTGCTCTCTGAAGAATGATCCACATTTTGTTAGTGGAAGGAATGGAGGAACATAAAGAGGAGAGGAAACATGTTTATAGTCTCCAGAGATGGGAAGTGGAACCTGTTCTGTATTAGCTTTGGAGCACCGAGGGGATTAGAAATGTTGGAGCAATGTTACACGAGTGCATTTACTGCATAGCATGGTTTACAAGCACAAATTGGCAGCGGCATCGGTATGTGCATACAAATCAAGTCGGCTAATAAGTTTGACACTTATGAAGTCAGGAGTTACAGACTGATATTGTCTGTAGTACAAAGTGCTTAAACGGTCTAGTGCTCAAAGTAAAGGTTCTAAAACCAGGTCATGTATTGCTTCTTCACAATAGGCTAAAATATAAAATGATGTTCTTGGCATTGGACTTCTTGCCCTGGGGAATCTCCTCCCCTGACCATCTGGAGATAACGGGTGACTCTAGTCTGTACTGCAAGATGGAGATACTCCTACCTGCGTGTGGTGAAATGTGGGGCATGGGGGGAGGAAGGTGGTGCAGTGAAAACCTGGGTTTTCTGCTTCCCAAGGTGCTGTTGTGAAAAGAGGCAAACAAACACATAAGCTCTTACTGGTATCATTAGTGCATCAACAAAATGCGAACCACAGGTGGTCAGTGGTACGTGTGCACACGCAACGAGGATTACATTTACAAAGGTTTTTCCTGTTCATCAAAATGATTTGTCTTAGGATTCGGAGCTCTTCCTTATAAGGAACTGAAATGAAACACATTTTTGTTGGAGTGGGCTTTCTGTGTTTTCTACAGAGACAGAGGCATGCAGAGCCAACAAAAAGTGAGACGGAGAGGAGCAGAAAAGATATTCACTTAGTTTTAGAGCCGTATGAAACAAGACACATGATGTGCCACTCAAACCCACCAGTGGGGTTTACAAATATACCTGCTTTTCTCCCTCTTGTTTCTTTACTAGTGATTCCTTCTGTAGCATGCTTTCTGCCTGGAGCTGTCTAGTCTGGCCCAGTGTTTTACTCTCTTGCTTTTCTGGCAAGGGCCTTGCCTGGCATTTTCATGCTCTGTTTTCAGTCGCTCGTTTTGCATCTGAGCATGGTGGGGCACTTTTTTTTTCTCATTTGCTTTTTACTCTTTTCATCTTTGTTTATATATCCCCTCACTTATTCTCAAATCACTCTTTCTTGCTCCCTTTTTTATTTGCCAAGACTCCCCTCATCTTTAAATTCTCTTTCATGTTGTCTTTATAATTACTCTTTTTTCCATCCTTCCCCGCTTTTGTGTGCCTCTTACTTTATTTCCGGAAGCTTCTTTTGTCTGCTCAGCCTGGTGTCCTGCCATCTGTGCAGGATGACATGAATGGCAGACCTCTTTTAATATACACAGAAGAATGAGTGAGGTTTAATAAAAATGACAATACAAGTAATGATAATTGTCCTGTGATCACTGCAAACATAACATAACATATCAGTACATTCCACCCAGAACTAATCTGTTTAGTTTGTTTTTAGTTTTTTGGTCTGGATGTTTTCTACAGTAACCTGACAGCGGTTCTACATAGAACTGGTATTTTTTATGCTAAATGGAAATACTCAGTATATAAATCAACATTTCACAATGGGAACTACATGTTCAGATGAAAGCTGGAGCCACATGTGAGATGTCGCAAACATTTTTATTAAAACAAACTATGCTCAGCATAACATGCAAAGACATGATTTCCCTTCCTGTTTGGAAATACACAACAGCAAAACATCCCTCCATACACGGGAAGAACACGCAAGCTTACCACAGAAAGGCCCCAGCTGACCAGCAGGTTTGAATCCAGAATATTCTTGCTTTAAAAGCTTTCTGTTTGACTGTTGCGAGGGGTTGCCTGCTGTATATCACCGTAGTTTCTCTTCGTAAGGCACAGCAATGGCTAAATGAGGATTACGACGCATCGTTTCGTGGCAGAAGATTTGTGAACTGCGAGCTGCTCGGAGCTGCAGCACAAAGTTTAACACAAACTTTAAACTGCAGTTTATGATGCTGGTTAACTCTTTTCCCCCGTAAAGACGACATTTGACGACCTCCCCGTACCCATAATGATGAGTCTTGACACCTCGGGATATATAACTAAAGGTGTGATTTGATGACTGCTAGAATAGTTTCTGGGGTTTTCTGAGGGCAGTTGCAGAGGCGGAGAACACCCTCACTAACTTCTGATGCAAACCCAGTCATTTTGCTGTAAAAGGAGGCCTGAAATATGACAGAAACCACTTGGTTCAGAAAAGAGCTTCAAGGGTTACTCCTAGTAGGCTTTAAAGGGGTAAAGAGTTAAGAGATAGTGTAAGGGGCCTTCCACTCTTGGATACAACCTTCCAATGACATTCACAATTGATCATTATGATCTGGCTTTATAGAAAAAAGTATTTATCCAATGCAACATCAGATTGTTAATGTATTGATTACTGATATAAACTATATTGCCTTGTTACATATCTAGATATCTTAAAATGTTCCGATGAACATTATCAGTACTCAGGCCACTCTTAAAAAGTCAATATGAAGCCCGGCCTTAGCAGCGTGTGTTCTATGAACAACTGATTATTCCATATATATCTATTTTAGAGATGTTTCACAGCATGTTTGACCAAACTGTGAGCAACTACAGTCTGTACCCTCAAGACGAAGTGAAAATGCATCCATAGAAAAGAGAAAATAGAATCTGCTTTGCCTCCAAGTGAGATGGAAAGCTGTTAAGACCAAAGGGGTGGAAGTGAATATTGGTCAGGCAAAGGAGAGCAAGCTGCTTGTAAAGGATGAAAACCTGGTACTGCAAAAAAATGAAGCGGAGGAAGTAAAGACGAGAGAGACAGGCAGTGTTACTCGAGTGTAGCTGAAGCTTCCTTTGTCTGTATCTTTTGCTGTACCGTCGGCGTGCAAGTTCACGTGACTGCCAGTTGGGTAGGTGGTGTAACGTCAAGGAGTTTGAAGGTTTGGAGAAGTTGAGGAGGTGGTTGCTTGGCATGGTCGCATTCACTGAGTGTGACTCAGGCTCTGTCAGAGTAATTGCTCACGTATTGTTAATGAGTAGTTCCTGCTCACGCTTAAGGAGCAGTGCACCAGAGGATCTCTGTATGGCCCCCTAGTGCAGCAGAACTGCTTTTTCACATTCTTGACTGAGGGCATCTGAAGGAGGCCCATGACTGCTTTTTATGTTCATACCTAATCAGGCCTAAATGTCTCTTCATTGTCTCTTCAGACAGTAGGAGGCCCTGATCTCCCCTTTCTTAATGAGTTCATAATAAAATTGTCATGAGTGGTGGTGTTGTGAATTTAATATGTTAATCACTTGAAGCCCTTGTGCATGTGATGTGATCTAAAGACTCATGTTGATCCCAAAGTCCAGAGATACTTTAGCCAGAGGCTCGTGGTTTCAGGTTACTACTGAGCTGCAGTCTGTGGTCTCTATCAAACCCAGACATGCTTCGGTAAACTAAAAGCACCTCATCATCATGAAGTCATAACCAAAGTAGAGATTATCTTGTGTCCGGTCTGTTAAACTTTATTTTAATCTCACCTACATGCCTGTAAGATGACACGACTTCTTCTGACACCTACTAAGTAACTCAAAATGTCCTTTGTGGTAGTTCTTGCTTCCTGAAAGATCACATTTTACCATTTTGACATACATAATCTTAAATTGAAAACAATGCCAGCTTTCCTTTGTGGCTGGTAAATAAAGACAAGGTTTATTCTATTAAGATACAAAACAAAAGATTTATTTTCTACTTTTTGTTCCTTTAGAGACAAAAACTGGAATTATCACCAATATATATATATATATTTTTTTTTTCAGTGTGGTATTTCATCTCCCTAATGAGGTCATCGCCTGGCAAGTAAACAAAACTATCTGCCCGTGTACATCCTATTTTAAGGAATTTGCATTTAATTTCCATTGTGGCTGCACAAACCAATGACCTGGTGTCTTCACCAAGATATTTAGATGTGGAAACTGGAGGAAACCCCAGCTACAGACATGCAAATAGTAGTGTAGCCTTTCAGCTGTGATTACAGTAGGAGGCCCTGGTTGCCCCTCTTCTAAACACACATACTGGCTGCCGGCAACATTTACTCTGCGCAGCTGCATTAGTAGTGGCAAGCTCAATGAAAATACCGTGTCACGCATAGCTTGAAAAATGGCTCCGGAAAAAGCCAATTCTGCCATGAATGAGGATAAGCAAATAGGCACGAGGGCTTGAATGGCTGCCAGTTTGAGCTCCTATACAAATAAGAATACGTGCACCAATTTAGCGCAGCAGATGAACCTTGCGAAGCCTTGTCGAGCAAGTGGGGGATTACCAAGAGCAAACAGGCCTTTCTCCCAGCTTTATTTGAGTTAAATGACTCGAGCCACCCTCTTAGATTTTGCCTGAATGGTTTCTTTGGCAGCCCCTTCCACTTCTCCAGCCGCTTCTGAGGCCACAACATGTGCACATTAGTCAGCGTATGGAAAAACACTGAGTGGGACAGGTAGGCGGCATGAATTAGATTGCAAGGACTCTGATGCAGAGAGCAAGCTGAGCCAGCAGAGTCGCAAACCAGGATAAATGGAAAGACGAGGAAGGTAGAAAGCCCTTGGCATGATAGAGTCCAATTGGAGGAGAGATTATTATTCTTCACCAGTAATTAGTAGCACATAAACAGCCATTGGCAACAGAATTAAAAAGTGTCATTATGATATGTGGTCTCCATACAAGATGCCGGTTCTTTGCCTTTTCAGCAGTTAATCATGTCGCCTTACCGACACCCCCTTTTGCACACAATAGAGGGTAAAGGTTCATATTGTAGCAGGTGAATGCCTGAAAATGACAAACCTATTGGAAGGTTTGATGCAGCACACTGGTTTCCTCCTGTACAGTCTTCACAGAGGCAAACGCTATCTCTTCTATCTCCCCTTTCCCCCTAAATTATTAAGGTCACCTACATTTCTGAGAGAAGGAGTAGGACTGAGTATGTGAGAGCGAGAGAGAGAGTGCATGCAGGATCAGTGCTTTTATGTGCACTTAAGACAAATCTTTCTTTGTGTCTATATTAATATATTACTGGTGCTAGTTTGGAATAAATTCAAATGCTTGTGTACTTTAAATGCTGATGAATACTGATGTTTTTATCTTTGTGTATTTTTTGTCCTTGGGCTTTTATGAAAATGTTAGAAAACACTGGCTTTGAAAAACAGTTAGTTACTAATTCCCTGTCTGCCTTCTCTCTCTCATTAGCTGTCTTGAGTACCCCGTGGAAGACTTATATCCATTATTTATTTCTAGCCCCCAAAAACAACAGCTGCATGCTTGTGTAACTGCCATATGCTATGCTTCCCCAACATATTGGGAGGAATCATGCTGTATAGGGAGCTTTATATCAACCCATAGAGATCTGTATCAAGCCCTGTGCAGACATGCTGCACTTGTAGTGTTTCCTAAAGCCTCTTTTTTCAAACTTATCAATGCAAAATGCAGTAGAAACTTCCCCAGAACTATGAAAACTTACACTACATTGGGCAATTAACCACAGTGGCACCTTGCCGAGTATTTTCGGATGCTCCAGCACCACTGGAACCATCAGAGGAGGGGAAGAAAGAGGGTCACATTAGGATTCAGCCGATAAAGCAATAAACCCTTGTTGGAGCTGCAGTCGGCGCCGTTCAGAGCAGTTTCTATGTCCTCAGCACTTTGGGCGTGCAATTAATCACTAAGCTGACATTACCCCACCTTCCCGCGAACGTTGGATAAACACTTCGGCAATGGTGAGCCAACATTCCCCACCACCGATCCAGTGTAGTCAGTAAGATGACTGTTGAGCTCGTGTCTCTCAGAAATGTCTAGGAACTCTGCGCCCCAGTTATTTAGACCTCCTGTAGAGAGCGGGATGATCTGCTGATCTGTTTAGTTATAGAGAGCAGCTCAACTGCTGTAACTCTCACTACAGCAGGCAGCCCCCACGCCACCGTTCCCCACTCATGGGTTATGGGGATGCTTGGCTCCCACAGCAGCTTTAACTAGCGTGTTGCATATTTTTAACCCATATGTGTGTCTGTGTGTGTTTGGAGTTGTACATTTCTCTGCTGGTGCAATTGCATGGTAGTTGCCACACTGATTTGTTAAATAGGAAGCCTCTTAGCCTGTTGAGGCTTTATTAATAGGCTTGCTGGCAGCGTGTGCTCTGTTGTTACTATAGTGATTGTTGTGTGGTTACCGTTCTCTAACAGGTCACTCGAGGTTACAAGGTTACCCTAATTTGTGGTTTTTAGTGGACACATTTGGATTTGATTCCAAGTTTGTACGATACCAGGTTGATGATATTTACTGGGAAATCTCTAAAGCTCTAGTCATGCATGTGTAGAGACTGGTCATTGACTGCCTGGAAACCACTGGTCACTAAGGAAAAATGTCTATTTCCTGACTGGTTGGCAAGTGGCTGAAGGAAATTGTGGAAAGTTGCTTGCAATAAGTGGAATTGCTGTACTGCTGTCTCTAGCAAATTGTCGTGGTTGCCTGTAATTTGTAGAGAAGGATTCCAGATAGTCTGGAAACACTGCTGTTGACTCGCTAAGTGGTGAAACTGAAGAATGTGATGCAGAATGCAAAAGCTAACCGTTTGCCTTTAAAGTAAAACTAAAAATGCGGGGTTTTTTGACAATAAGGTGCAACTTTTGAAATTGAACGTTCTCTGCTTTTGGTTTGTGTCATATTTTTTCATCTTTCATTACTGCTGGGTGCTTGGTTAGCGAGTATTTGCAGACAAATCTGCATCTTCCATGCAAACTATGCATGGCGTTGGCTAGCTGCCAGCAAACGAAAGCAACCACGACAAGGTTTTTTGGTGCAGCACTTTCTTTAACACTGATTTTACTGAGGTTTTCTCCACCAACCACTTGCAAACTGGAAGGGAATGCAGATTTTTTTCAAAGCAACCAGAGGTTGTGAGGGACCACTCTAGCCCTGTGCGATTGCTGCTTGAAGGGTTATGCTTGTTTACTCTTAATTGTTTTCTCTGCCTGTATTTTTTTTTCTTCAATTTAGAATTTTCATAAAGAAATATGTTAACATACATCTGTCTTTGAAAAGATATGAAAGAGAAGGTTCATGTATATTAGAAAATCGCTAAAAACAGTTGATCAGCATTAATCTTTACATATAACATGCCTGTTAGAAAATATGAGAGAACATTACGTTACCACTGAGGAAGAAGGCGGGGGGGAACTGTACAACAGGAAGGGTGGGAGCCCTGTTGAGTTCATAGAGTTCACTGGCGGGGACTGACACCCAGCTCACCCTCCCGAAGTGTCTCTTTCTCTCTCAACCATGGTTGATCTGAATAATTTATCTCCTATAATTTATCTCTCTACCTTTCGATCTCATTCACCCTAACACACAAACACACCCGTACATGCAGTTATCTCCATGCAAATACACACTCATGCACACACATGCCTCAGGGGGTTGGGTCTGGGTATGGTGTGGAGCGAACAAGCTGGAATCTGCACACAGGGAAACCTGATAGGCATTCCCTGTGCCAAACACATGAGGTCACCCTGACTGACTGATCCTGCCTGCCAGCCCTCCTCTGCCGTCACAATAAAACCTTGTCTCATCTGCAGTGGTAGGAGGTTTTCTTATTGGGGCTCATGCATCTTAGTAACTATAATAAGTCTTTTATGTGCTCTCAAGGATCATAAAGCTTTTATAAATGGCCATGCAAACTTAAAAGAAGAGTGTGGCTTATTACAATTCAGGTCATGTTTCCATAGTTTTGGCCATCAGTAAATGTAAGTTAATACTAACATGGCTGCCTCACTAGAAGTGGCGCGCAGTAAGCCTTTAGGCAATCTTTGACGTTTTAGACAACTCAAATGTTATTTGAGAGACACAAAAAAATCTTTTGTTGACATCCATCAATGTTTATAGGCTGGCTCTTAATTCTCATTCATTTGTTGTTGTGGTACTTGGACCTAGTTTTCCTGGGTGATTAATCTGCATTTTGGGTATAGGGTATTGTGTTTGTGTTGCTATGTTTGCGATTTCATTGTATACTTCAGTGAAATGTAATTTTACCCCAGTGAAATTATAGCCTATAACTATAGTCATAAACTATGAAAATGATAAAATGCGACATTGACATCATCTTAGGAGCTTGTCAGTAAAAAGAGCCAGTTTTCTAAGGACAGTGCAGTTACTCAGTGGTTGGCACTGTTGCCATGTTTTCCATGGAGCCGCGGTTTCTCCTGTCATCAGAAACATACCAGGTTAATTATTCTGTCATTTCCTTCTACCAATCTACACCCACCAACTGTAATACTCTGCAGAAGAAATTGCCTACCAGGAACTAGAGTCTCCTGTAAGTGACGGTGTCAGAACATGTAAACATTAATGGCTCCTCCTCCTTCTAAGATGTAACGTTAGCTATTCCATGTCATTTTTTGATTAGTGGAAAAAAACTCGCTCCCTCGTGAAAACATTTAAAACACTGTTTGTGGATTTTGTTTTCTGAGTAAAATAGTCATGATTTGGCTCATCCAGGTCAAATGTCACTTTTCCTTTTTTGCATTTTGAATGCCACGAGGAAAGTGCCACTTGCTTCCTTTTCTTTAAATGCATAACTTTACTACCGCATTACAGATTATTTATGCAAATCAAAAAATATATCTACATGTACTGTAGTCCATTGTATAGCGTAAAAAAGCAGCATACCTTGCGATCTGTCAAAGTTAATGCCATAAAACGCTGGAGTCATAAAATGGAAAAATGTGTAGCAACTGTAAGCTCCAGAGACTTGTCTTTTATCCCAGCAGCCCTTTGAAATACCTACCCAAACCCAAACAACACCATCAAGTCAAAGCACTGGTCTTAAAAGAACCCCGAACATGTGTTCTTTAGATCCCTGCTCCTGTTCTCTTGTCACACAAGCATGCAACATGGACACTCAGATTCAGTAGGTCTTGCATACACACACAGACTCTCTGCACATATAGATGCATTCTTTCTCTGGTATACACAATCAAGCACACATTTACACAAATCTCACACCCCGACGACACAACAGTCACCTCTCGCTCCCACGCATCTCATGTTCTCCTCATATTATGTTAAAATGGACACGCATAATTGCGCTGGCACGGTCTGTTGTTTTTGCTGGCGGCTATCAGCAGCCCCCATGTCTCTGACAGAGGTGATCACCGTTGCAGGCACCACAAATCTACATCGCAGCATTCCCAAATATGTTGTTTCTGTGAGGTCCAGCTCTCGAGACAGAGTGGTCTGGTTTTAGAGGAGGTAAAAAAAAAAGAGTAATTTGAGTAATTATACAGTGACTGTAGGCTGTACGTTTTTAGATATCATTAAGAATATATAACTTGAAGGCAAATGTACATGCTGACATGATATATATTGTAAAGCGGGCAGCTGTTAGTGGGGACTTTCTTTTTAGAGCTTATTGTAACTGTTTATAGTGAACCAATTTCCCATTGACACAGACCTTGTGGTAAAGTGGGGTGAAATGAAGCGTAGAGTGAAGTCTGGGGGATATGAGGCTGCTACATCTGTACCAAAGCCCCAATACAAGCACTGTCATTCTAAGACGGAATTTAAAACGCTTTAACGAGCTTATGTCTGACGATACCACGGTGTTGAGGCGTTTACAGCACATCAGTGTTTAACATTCGCTTTTCTGTTTCCTACAAGTAACGAAACAGATCGGTTCGATACCAGAACCACTTGCCTAAGTCTCCTGCGTCGTTCCTGCGTTCTACAAGTCGTATGAGGGTGGGTCAAGTTTTAAATAAAGCTGTGGCTTGTGGCAGCTAGCTGATTCTGTACACATTTGTATGTGCAAGTTGGTTACAGTCTGGGCCAAATGGAGTCTTTTGCGATCATGTTTCCAAACAGTGCAGTCTGGAGATGTAGCTACTGTGCCTAAATGTTAAAGCAGGAAGCGGGATCCAGCAGCAGCTATAAAGATTTTTGACTTCATAACATGCATGTTCATTTTGCAGGAATTCTGTTTAAAAAGAAGATTCCACCCTCAGTAGTATTCGGTAGTTTGCGCTCATCCTTAGCCTGTAATTTTAATGCTACGATAGTTTTATTTTGTGGACAGTAATAGTATCCACAATACACTTATTTGTTGTTATTTTTATTCACAATGTGGGCATTTCTCTTTGGAAAGCCGTGCATTTTAATGTTATCTTTCTCTTCTACGCACATCATATCAAGCATGACTCTGCAAAGATATTCTGTATTATTGTTTGTAGCTCCCTTTCTGTTCCCTTTCTCCTCTCTTTGCCTTTTTCTTCATTTTTTTTTTCCTCTTTAGCGGCTGAGGTTTGTGTTGTGGGTTAGAGAGGGTGAGTTAATGGAGAACGTCAAACCGGCTTGTAGCGCTGCCTTGGCTCTGACCCGTGCAGATTGTGGAGTGACCCCAGCGATGCTGCCCTGAGCCTGCAGTTGGAATCCAATCTCCTCAAAGGGATATGGTGCATGTTTTAGCGGTCCGGTTAAATAACTTTGTACCCCGGCCTCCCCCAAAGTGTCTATCATTCGTCTAATAAAACGTTGTTTGTTTTCACCTATGATGACCCGGGTTAGGTGGGGTTTTTGGCTCACAGGTGGCCATAGCACATTTGTTTAATCGCATTAGACCCTTCCTGCTCCTTGCTGTTCGACTGGATGGAGGTAGGAAAATTGGAAACCAGCTTGGCTCTGTCTCTGGAAAAGAGAGAATTTTCTAATGTGGAGGCAGGTAATATCAAATAGGTTGCATTTTATTAAATCACATTTAAAGGTTAATGAAGTGATTGAAGCCTCAAACATAAAGCCACTGTTAATCAGCCGGAACGTGCTACACTGAAATGCGGAATTACAATTAAATCAATCAGCCTGCATTATACTTAAATTATCATTTCAGATTCGGCGTCATTGAAGAGGGATGATTTTATCATCTGAAAAATGTCTGCCCTCATCTCACAGCTTCAGATTACACTTACTCTTCTTCCAATTATAAGCCGGGGAGGAAGAAATCGATGACTACAGACAAGTGACATTATTAAAGCATTTTGAGAGAAACTGAAATCACATGGGGCCTGATAGCCGAGTTGTTTAATGAATCATCCAAAGGAGTGCTTCTCCGCACCTATTTGTTTCCTCCCCATTTAGGGCCCTTTGCCTTTCTCGCTGGTGCTAATTGTCTGGAATATACAGGCTATGACACAGCTACACTGGCTCACGCTGCGATGCATTAGTGCCATTTAAAATGTTGCTCTGGGTGAGACTGCGGTCTTGTAACTCAATAAACGTGGATGCAGGGAAGCATACAGTAGAAGCAGGGAAGGATGAAGCCAAAGGGGGCTTCAGAGTGATTCGTCAGCATGCTTTCAAGGTGAAATGCATCAGCTGAAGGTCTCTCTTTTACTTTGGCTTCTTTAATGCATACACGTATTATCATCTTGCTACCACAATTTACCAAGTACTTTAGTGCCCAAAAGAACCTCTTTAGCCCAAAACTGAGCAACGAGGCTGATGTAGTAAAGCTTCTCAAAACTGGGCTTTGGGGAAAAAACAAGAAAACATCTGAATTAGATCAGTTTGGTGTAGCGAGGAGAACCGAGTTTACAAATGCAACTATTTAAGTTTACCGAGGTAAGTGATAATGGATGAAAAAAGGAAATGCTTACCTGAAAAGATAAAGATAAGAAGGAAATTCAAAGCAGAGACAAGGGAACACTTTTAGCAGCAATATATGCAATTAAAAGCAAGCTGGAGAAATCGCGTTTGGATCTCAGGGAAGAGAGACACAATCAGACATCAGCAACCTGCTGAGAGTCTTCAGACTAATTCTCCTCAGAGCAGATAGTTAACTCTGTTGCTTATTCCACAATGACTGGCAACTTGAGAATTCAAAAAATAATGAGAGGCGAACTGAGGCAGAGATAAGAAGAAATGGTAAATGGATAAATGGAAATGTTTTGATGAACAAAAATGCTTTGTTGCAGCACGGAGGAAATTTAGTGCAGATGCAAGTGAAATGAAAGACAGCTGTCTGCGCATGTGTGTTGGTGTGTGCATGTGCGATGTGTTTTTATTCATCCCTGGGGTAATGTCACACGTGTATACGCACATTGTCACGTTGATGATTTATTGACAAAATACTTTGTCATTGTACATATGATTTAATATCGGTATTATTAATATAGTACTGTGTTATTATCTAGCGCATTTTCTAGAAAATTGGTTAAGAAACTGTTCCAACAGTAACAGAATTTAATTAAATTGCCGAACAGGTTTTGTTCAGTAATTTTGCAACGATTACCACGTTGGATTTTATTTTAAAAGGATAGCTATCAAATGTTATTAACTTCTCACACAGATACACAGGTACATTGTATCCAATAATTTTATAATTTTTCTGTTTATATAAGTTTTTTTTTTTAAGTTTTTCTAAGGATATCTAATTGTTTGCTTTTGTTAAGTCTTTCCGCCTTAACTCTAAAATGAGCCCAGCGATGTCATGTCAGCAGGCATCAGTGCTAAATTTTGCCCATCAGTGCTATGTAGGGCACCTGTTTTCCTTATTTTTCTTTCTTTTTATGTAGGATGCGATGCAAACCGCTGCATCTTGTTCTAATAAATAAATGTATAATGCATTTACATAATGCATACAATGCAAAACATATTCCCTAAAGCCTCAGCCGGTGATTGCTGACTGCCGAACAGACGTCAATGCATTATGCAGTGGCATCATCGTCACTGTGAATACACTTTTAAGGTGCCCTTTTTACCTCGACAACTAGCGACACCGTTTGCTGCTCTAAGAAGGAGCAGGAGGAGAGTGGGTCTGGTTTGAAGGGTAAATATATCTTGCTATCCTTCACTCCTGAAGCATGGTAGTTAGATTCGAGTGCTCATACTGTGTGCTCCCACGTGGATGAGGTTCTGTGCTTCAAGATCCTCCTTAAATTTCATGGGAGAGGTCTTTTAACTCAAAACCAAAGAAAAATGTTAGTTTTTCTCAATTTTACTGAGGAAAGGGGGAAAAAAAACCCAGAAATTGTATCTCTTTTGTTTTTGGTCCCAGCAGTGCTGAGAGTATTAAGCCTGGCCACCAATTAGGGCATGCCGATTCTAACAGCCCATGAATTATTAAGAGGACCCCATCGATGCGGAGTAGTGACGGAGGGCGTTAGAGGGGGGCCAAGCCACCTGAGCACCACAGCTGTATTTATTAAAGCATAAGCTGGCTGTGTGCTCCACCAGCTCTGTTATAATTAAAGAAAAAATAACCTCCACACTACAGAGCGCCAATGTTCGGGGTTTTTTGAGTTGATTATTTTCAATCTACAAATTAGATAAATGCTGTATTTATTCTCAGACTTTAATGTATGAAGGGGAGGGGATGGGGGCGAGGAAGAGAGACAGATAGGATAATGTACGGTATTAGATTGCAACTTGCAACACCGGCTACCCTTGAGGTCAACCAATTCATTCCTGCTGCAGAATTTATTGCCTGGTAGTAGCTAAGGCAATGAGGTGCTGTGAACCTTGAGCTTATGTCGACATAGAAGGTCTTCACAGCCATATACTGAGAGAGGGGTGGGGTGGGGGAAATCCTGCTTGTTAACTCTCTATTCAGGACTCCAGCCAGCTCCAGTGCCTGAAACGTGTCCTCACAATAGCGTCAGCCAAAGCCTGCTAATGTACCTACTTTTTCAGTGGGAACAGAGAGTCAATGTTCTCGGGACCAACACCTTATCATAAATAGTGTAAGTCTTTGAGCTGGTGCCAATCGGCCATAGCATGTGAGGAATGAGGAGGACGCTGCGAAATTAGGTGCCCGTCAAATGTGACTCCTGGCGATTGTCAGTACTTAAGATGTATTAGATGGAGAAGGGAAACTGCTTTGTGTGGGAACCCCTGCTTTACTGGATAACACAGCTATCATTATGCATGAATAATTGGTTGCGTTCCTTCTACCCCTTTTCTTTTTTCTATTTTTTTAACCATTGGTCTGTTTAATGTAGCAGAGTTGTCAAATAAGTCTGTCATAAGGAAAAAGACAGATTTCTTTATGTGAATCCCCCGCACCCCCTTAGTGAATTAATATAATTTAGAGCAGCGAGGAGAAGGATATGTGTGGATATTGCGGCACAGCGGGGCTTTTAAATGTTTTGTAATTTTGTTATTTATTGTTTTGCTGCAGGGAATAAGACGAAAAGAAAATGCCGGGCTCTCAGATGTCTTTAAATAGAGATCCTGACTGCCTGCTTGCCTGCTCGCTTGTACTCAGAAATGACTGGGCTCTGTTTAGTAATATACATTAACCACGGTCCTGTTTGTCACCGAAATAGCTGAAGTGCCCTTTAGCTGGCATTAGATTTAGTGTTTGCTTCTTAGTTCTTCTGTTGTTTTTTGAAAAACCACCAGGCCGAAATAGTTTAATGCTTGTGCAAGAGCACCGCTTTTTTCATTACTCAGTGCACCTCCCTGTCTGAAACACACACACACAAACACACAATGACGTATAATGGCAAACTCAGGCTTAAATTCAGAAATTCACAGAAATTGCATCCTTCTGTTTGTCTCCTTTATCCTTGTCTCTTTTACATTTTCTCCCATGAAGAAAAAAACATCAGTTTCCACAGTCTTAGCAAATATGCATGTGAGATGTTATTTGGCAAAAGAATAAGAATCTGCCCAGTAAGTCTAATGAAATAAGCCACTTCTGGATCCTAAATTAATACAGACGCAACACTGAAAAAGCACTCCAGACTCTCTTAACTTCAATAAAAATAGCATCCAATAGCCATTAAATAAAAGCATTTACAAGGTTGCTTTAGAAGTTAGTATTAAGCTAGTTAGTTAGTTGAAGTCTAAAGATAATGTATCGGAAATAAACAAAATACATGTGCTGCAGTGCTGCAAGTTTGGAATGAAGTTAAACTTGTTGACATATAAGGATATAATGTGGCTAACTACAAAAGTATTAAGCTCATATGAGAGCTCGTAACCATCCAGGCAAGCAAATGGCATCAACATTATAAGGCTGGCAATTAATATTCAGTTCAGTTCAATTCAAATCAGTTTTAATTATATAGTGCCAAATCACAACAACAGTCACTTAAGGGCACTTTATATTGTAAAGTGAAGACCTTTTTGCTACAAAACCGTGATCTTTAGCTTAATCTTCTTGCTGAAGTCTTAGTTGGCCAAACACTGATTCCTCTTTTCTTAGGAGCCCGAGGGACTCTGGGAGCCCGGGAGCTGCAGTGTACACAGTGAATTTTTAAAAAGCTTAGCTTAAAGGTGTGTTCCACTAATAAAGTCCAAATAAAAGACTGTACAGTGGTAGAGTAACAGCTGAAGATAGTCGTACGACTCATATATGTTGAAAGGGACATAGCACTGCAGTCAGTGCAGAAAAGTCTAGGAAAGAGCGTTACTGTAGGATTGATGCGTTAACATTAAACAAACAGTATTTCATAACATGTACTATACTGTGTTAATACTTAAAGAAGTTATTTGTTTAGTGCAAAACTAGATTATAAATATGATTAAAAATATAAACATACTTTCTTGAAGTGCAGACACACTTCAACTAAACAGGGTAATCCATCCATTATCCCAACCCCTTATCCGATCCAGACTGAGGTGGATGCGGGAGATCTGGAGCCTATCCAGTGGTTCATAGGGGCAGAAGTCGAGGTACACCCTGGACAGATTTCATTGCTGGATTAATTGAACAGGGAACAAAAAGAGCCACAATATCTCAAAGATACCGCACCAGCTGCAGTTTCCAATAAGGACAGAAGGCCAAATAAGATTGTGCTTTCTGCCAGCGAGAAAAGTTTTTGTCACTAATCAAATTCCATTTTTTTTCTAAATTTAGCTGCGGGAAGCAAAAATAGACTCACTTAGAAGTGCTGAAGTCTCAAGATTTATACCCGTTAGTGTCAGAGACAGCTGCTTCAGTGTTTTCATAAGCTTTTGTCTTTCTTTTTCCCCAGATTTCTGTTTGTGTTTTAGTGTAGCACCAAACAGATCAGAGAACTTCAAGATAGCTAGCAGTGCACAAAGTCTGGAGTCTTGGAGCCCAGACCAGACTTAAACTGAAGTGGACTGTTGGAGCCTCTGAGTGCTGTCATGAATCATGTCTCAGCGTCATTATCTTTATTGTTTTCTACTGCTGCCATCGAGCTGTAACCCTTAGTTCAGCCTCAGCATCAAACTGATATTTGACAGTCTGTTTTTTATGGGGGGCTTTGTCTGTTCTTCTTTCTGTCTTAATTACCACAACCTGTACATACAGCTCAGACATTTACAACAACTGATGAAACAAGTCACTTTAACAAAGTTCTAATTTGGTAACTTAAACAGATCAACAGACTGATAACCATGATGGCAAGTCTTAAAATACACTGGGTCTGAAGGGATTGTGGCAAGGATAAGTTGGGCCTCGTGTGGGAACTGAAGCGGCCTGTAACTAATTAATTATGCATTTCCAGCACAAAAATGAAGGACTGGCACTGTGGCCTTTTGCTGTGTGGTGAGCCTCAATTCCTTGGTCTGCTAGGAGTCTCATAATCAAAAGAAATGAATAAATTAAAAAAACAACAACAACAACATGAGGCTTACTGTGATGGTAGTGGTCCATCCACAGCTATGCAGACCCCTTCATGTTCAATGCCACAATGACTCTGTTGTTTTGGGTACTCAAGAGGTGGTCTGCTGCTGGCGGGCGACTGAGCTCAGGAGCTTCCTGTTCATGGTACAATGGAGCGAGCATTCTTCCCTCAGAGCCCGGCCCCACACATTCACTCACAAAATGGAAGGCCATGCACCACAACAATAATAATCCACTGCTATCATGTCTTCAAAACGTCCAAAAACATCATGTATGGAATGTAACTAGCGTTAAGTCTTGTATTAGTAATCTTACACCACTTTCATAGATGCCTAAAGACCAGTCGGCCACACCGGTTGATTAGTGGCTGCTGGAGGTTGCTGCAATTTACAAAATGTGCCTTACTGCTGAAACTAATACATGGTAAACGTTCTCCAGATCCAATTTGGATGAGACTTTGTCACGTTTCACTACCACTTAGTGGTTAGTTAGTGAGTGTTTGCTGGTCACCAAAGTAATTACAAGGAGGTTTTTTTGGTGCAGAGCCCAGTGCCAGTCAGCAACCTCCAGCAAACACTTGCCAACCAGCTTGGGAATGCATATATTTCTCCAGCAGTGAGAGGCTGCATGAGGCTGCATGACTCAGGCCTCGCAGTTGATTTTACAGGAGCTGCTAGTACCCAACAATCTCACAACCAAAAAGGGGATATTTAGTTTATTGTAGTTACTGGTGGTTACCACAAGTGCCTTATTAGGGTAAGCAGCAACTGATTCTATTAAAGGAATTTATGTCTAACTCCATGGGATAAGCCCTTTTTTATTTTTTACTGTGGTTTTCGATTTTGAATCAAAAATACTGGCAATGGTACAGATTAGTACAGTATTGCGATATCCCTGATAACCAGTAGCTATTTAGGCTTTTGTTGCCATTAGCCTGCCATAAAGTGGAAACATGTAATAACTTTAGTTACCTTTGAAGATACAGAAAGCATGACAGCATCAGCATTCACATCATAAAAAGAAGAGAAATAGCCTCTTGAATTCGAAAAAGCAGGAGAAAATGGTGTTATTGCTATCACTCTTATGTGTGATCAGAAGGTTGTTCTAAATGTGAGCATGTCTTTGAGGAATCTTTAACAATGCCGGAGCAATTGTTAGAGGGAAGAACCATAATCCCCGGCATTTATTTATAAAGTGGTATGCAACAGGATTGCTGATATGGGACAATTGCACGTGTTTTCCTCAAATTTATGGCCATTCAGCTCGCAATGTGGTGCTAAATTAGACTCTCGAGAAGCCTTATGAATAGATACAGCAGTAGATAGATGCAGAGTGGCAAAAAAGACCAAAATGTGCAGCTGTGAGAAAGATTCTTTCTTTGCTTATAGATCCTCACTAAAGCAAGACACTGAAAATATATGAATGCGCTGTGACGCTTTTCTTTGTCGACCTACCGTAAAGTGGAAAACATAATAACTTCAGTTACCTTTGAAGATACAGAAGGCATGATAGCATCGCTGTTGAGTTTGTTTTAACCCAGATGTCCTGTGTTTATCTATACTGGCTGTGATCCCTTAGCGTGTCCAAGTGTTGCATGCATTAAACTCTTCCAGCAGGCTGGCAAGAACACAGCAGGCCAGACTCACCGAGGCATGCAGTCAGGCAAGGGGGAAACATTACACCATTACACTCACCTGTTCCACAGCCATGGTGACTTATCTCATGAATAAATCACACTACCAAGGTTCGGACTACTCAGACGGTGCACCTCTTCTCCTTTGGCAGACGTCTGCATCCCTATTCATCTTCCTCTGTCTCTCTCTTTTTTTGCCTTCTTCTTTTTTCTGCTTCCTGTCTCCCTTCCTCCCACTCTACCATCTTATTTCTTATATCTCTCAGTTCTAGCGGGCTGCCTGACTCCGCTCACTTTATTTATCATGCAGTTGTGACATTTTTGGATAAAGCCTCACGCCCACACTGATTGAACTCTGCTTGTGCGAGCTGGGAAGCACAGATCATGTGGTTTCCAGTAAGTCATGGGATCGACAGCCCAGGATGGTTTGCCCAGAGCATACTGCTTCTTTCCCTTTAAATCACTCAAAAAGGTGCTTCTGAAAGGTCCCTAACTCATACAGTTATGATTATAGCAAACTAACAGAAACACTGAAAGTACGCATTTTTGAAAATAAAAGCTGGAGGGGAGGTTACATTTGAGGCTCCTTTTTAATATGAATACCTCACTTCTCTTCATACATTTTTCTCTGTATGACGTCCCCAGATGCAGTGAGGCAGAAATGCAAGCGGTGATTCCACGGATTTTACAATGCAGCATTGTTCTCACATTGACCCGAAGTAAAACAATCCCCGGCATAGCTTCGCTGTCTGCTGCTGATGGCAGCTTTGCAGTATGTGCGCTTAGGCCCGAGGAGGCGGGAGAATACAGGGGTTTTTTGTGTTGAGTAATGCTGATATTCCTTCAAGGGGGATAGTTGCTTAACACACTGTGCAGAATCTGGCACGGCATCTTCTTTGGCCTACTAAACTCTGCTCAACACTATGTAAAAACTCCCTGATGGCTCTTAGACGGGGAGGAGAAGAAGGGTGGGGAGGAAGGAGGAAAAAAGGGAGAGAGGGGAGCTGGAAGGAGAAATGGAGGACAAGCAGCCAGATGAGGATTGGGATGGATTTAGAGATAGATGAGAGCTGACTGAACGGATTGTAGAAGGTGAAGAGAGGATGGATCGAGGACTAGGTGGGGATGAATTCAGTTATGGAAGGTTAGAAAGAAGGAACGGGAGGGGGGAACATGATCCACAGAATGGGAGTTTAGCAGCGTAGACAGTTTAAGGCTTGGTGTACGGATAAAACAAGCTCTTTAGGCTTTGAGGAATCTTTTATCCTATGTCAAAGCAGAGGTCTTGGACTGAAAAGGTGCAGCGAAATGTGTTAACAAAGTGCACTACTTTAGAAAAAGATGATGATTCAGTGCATTAAACAAATACCAGCTTCAAAGGATAAACTTGCTTAATGTTGCAACAAATTTGAACTCAATTTGCTTGGGAATTTTCTTATTGATTTATTTCATGTAATTGACTGTCTGAAAGTCTGTCAGTGACTGATATGTGTGTTGATGAGGAACATTAAACAGCCGATAGAACGTTAAATAGAATAATGGCTCATTATTTTTAATGCTCTAATCTGGACTCTAGTAAGCACTCTCCACGTAGTTCCTCTTTGGGTACCTATGTATTTGCGACCTTTCCTCACTTGTTCATGAAAGCCTTAAACTTCATTTTGGTCTCTAAATGCTGGACTGTTATTTTAAATAAGTCTTATATACCAGAAACACGAAAAGAACGAAAATAAATCCCGAATAAGTAACTGATTACTGGAAAACATGCCATCAGTGATCTTTTTTTTTTTCTTGGCTGTATAATGTGAAATAGCATGGCATTTGTTCAGTGCTCTGATTGGATGAGCTGGAGATGTTGATTGTGTCAGCGCACTGTATCGAACAATAACATGTGAACGCCTGCACATGCACAGTAGCTTGCAAGGAGGGAAGAAAAAAAGGGTATTTGTATCTCAGTTTGGGGCAGCTTTTTAAAGAGTTTATCAGGTTTGACAAGCGATTCTATTCATGTCCGTAATAACTTATCATCCATTGACATTTATGTGCTACATAAAAATGTATAAATTAGTTATGTGTTACGAATGTGCTTATGATTTATTGAGGATTTGACCTTCATAGAAAGCGTCGTTCAGATTTTCACTGTAAACTGTTCTACTGTTTCCTTGTTGATTTTCAGGCTTGCAACAATGCATTGATTGGGTTTTTTGTGCTCTGTTTTTGTTTGTTTTTTTCTTAAAATTCTTGTTGGTTTGATTGCCTGCTGTGGCGTGACCTTTTCTCAAACTCATCCAGAAGTTCACGTCCATAAAAAACTCATTTATAGCTTGCCTCACAATTAGAAAGTGGCACCATTTCAAAGCCATTTTAGCTTCCACTAATGCTTCTTTCGGTTGTTATATCGACAAACAACTGGATGCTTGAGTTACTTTGTGCCACATTTAAATAATGTCAGTATATTTGCACAATAATCAAAGAGAATATGGTCCCAACGTTTATTACAAATCTGTTTTGTCTATTTAAAAGTGTTAATACATCAGCATATCCACTTTCCTCCCGCTGCTTTTTAGACACCTGATTTTCCTGGCTTGGAGAAAGAAGTAAAACAGTCTGGCTGGGTAGGATCCCTGTGCGAAATCCCTGGTTTTGTTTTTCAGATTTATGTCATAAAATAACCCTATAAACTACCACAAACCAACCATTCACCATTCCCTGCTGTAGCTGATTTGTTATGGCTGTCTCAAGCCTTCCTGCCACAACAGCGGCTGGTATTTAGTGCCAGTATTTAGTCTGGCAATTTTCAGAAACGCTTCAGTGAGTATATTCCTTGGGGGCCAAAAGTGACATTCCAGACCTGGTGCAAACACTTTGCATGTGAAAGAAACTGAATATTCAAAAGGATGAGGATATGCATTCTCTCCCCCGTCTCTATACCAACTTGTGTAGTTCTTATCTTTTTTTTTTTGTCTTTGCATGATTGTTTTCATATATGTAATCAGTGGGCACAGTGCTTCCTCACTTTGTGTGTCCTTATTGGCTTATTTCTGCAGAAGGAAACCTTGGAAATCTCAGGAATCTAGCACATTATTCTTCAAATTAGGCAAACTGTGCTCTGATATCTTCATATTTTCTTATTACGTATTTAATTATATAACTGCCAGGTTACATATGCTGCTAGGACTGCAGTATGTGCTTTTACATGTCTTTTTTGCAAAACATTGTCTCCTGTTTCTAAAAGCAATGTTAACATCGCTCAGTTATGCAAACATTACATAGCAACTGAAACATATGGCTGTGGGCCCATAGTCAAACACACACACTGAGCTGAGGTCAGTCTCAGGCAGTAACTCATTGGTTAAGCTGCTGGGAACCTTTGTTACTCGTTTCCTCTTGTGCACCGAGCATGGCCTTATTTATGAATGTGAACGCAGTTAACCTTTTGCATACGGAGACCTACATTTTGTCTGGAGAATAGCATGACAAATAGTCGAGCGTCTTCTCTATCGATCTGCTCTTTCTCTCTGGCATTCTCCCTGCCGTGACGATAACTCTCACCAACTGCTCAGCTATAGATAGAAGTAGATACTCATCTATCTGGAGTCATTTATTACGGTAATTCATTAATAAATGGCAGTCCGTCAACAAAATAGTCTTTCGATTGCTGGAATCTGAACCACTGAAACATACAGGCTTAGGAGGTTTTTTTGAGGGAAAGCGAAAAGATTTTGTGGATCCTTTACGCAAACTTTGAGGACATTTTAGGGCTGGACTCAATTGCTAGACATTTGTGTCAGTAAAAAAAAAAAAACAGCAGCGATGCTCCCCTTCCCTCTCTGCATATTCCACAATCTTGTTTGTGCTTATACTTCCTGTGAAAAACACAGCTGACTCCTGAAGAATGTGCCTAATTAGAGATGGAGAGTGAACTTGGGGGGGTGGGTGGATCCTCAGACATTGTGGCTGCTCATTTTTTATTCAGTTATTTATTTTCATCTGATATAACTTTTTGTACAAAGGAATTGAGCTTTAAAATTAGGGTCCTCTGGGTCAAAAAACAGCACAATATTCAGACACATAAATTTTGCTCATTGTTGGAAAACACACGGTAAAGTCATGGAACATGACTCTTTACTGGTTCTCGTTTTTCATCATAATAACAAATGAAATACACCCTCAAGTAACTGTTATAACAGAGGTGCCAAACGTTTTCCTTTAAGTCTGACATCATTTGAAGATGTCATTTTGGGCTTAGAGCATTCTCATTTTGTCCTCCTCGTGGTTATGGATGCCTGTGTCTACCTACTCCCTGTCTCCAACCATCCTGTAGTCTCCACTCCCACACTGGCTAGCTTGCAAACAGACCCAGCTGGCCATAATGATGACAAATCAGCCCAAATATTTATGTCCATTGAGTTTCACTTTGGCTCTGCCCACGGCTCGTTTTCTGCTTTCTTTTACGGATCCCTCTGCGGCGGTCACAGCACTTGCAGCCAAACCATCATAATCACGCTCCACAAACACACTTTAGCCCCAGTTATGTCACCTAAACACCAGCTGACTGTTAATGTCCACAGAGGACCAAGTTTATGGTTGCCGGAGGAGTGGTATAAACATAGAAGCTTAAGCTGTCCTTGTGTAGATTTTTGTGTGGGCTTTGTGACCAACCTGCTCTCTGAAAGTGATGTGCATTGTATCTTTTATGTGGAAAAGCGTGTTTGCCTCAAACTAAACAACAATCTAAGGTGATGGAGGACCTCACTGAGATGGTTGGAAGCCTTGTGTAACTCGCAGGAAGCGGATATGTAAATAGTTTGAACAGATGAGGCTGTTTTGACTGGGAGGTTGAAATCAGAGCATTAAAAATGCGTTCAATGCATGACACAGCATTAAAATTTCAATCCGAGAGAAAGGGAAAAAGACATTTTTTGTATTTTAAATACATCACCTTGGCTGTTTTATGTATTAAAAATATTTTTGGAAAACTTTTTGAAGTGTCAGAGGTGCAGACATAATGCTGCTTTGTTTTAGGTGTATTTTTCATATTATGTGCGCTGCTGTTGCCATCTTTGCCATGAATATAGTACATGTATTGCAAATTCTGATAAAGCTTAACAGGCAGATTACTTGTGTGATGTTCAACCATCAGCAAGAGTCAAATTTTCTTTCACCTGAATTGCTTCATCTTTCCCATATTTATTTGTAGTCCCCTACTCTCTTAAAAAAAAAAGTGTAAACACCTGATTTCGAAGTTATCAGCCCATTGAATGCCCGTTATCTGTCCCGTTATCACTCCCATACATATTGCAATAGGTGCCTTCGTTAGCAAGCTCAGTGGGTCGTTATCATTCTCTTTAATCAGTGATAAACACAGAGCGGCACAGATTAAGCAGACATCTAGTGGAGGTGTTCAAAAAAAAGTAAAATGTTAAACAAGTTTGCAAACATAGCTTATGACGTCTGCTTTATCTGTGGGGAACCCCACAGTGACTGAGCCGATAACGACCTCCTCGTGGGTGGAGGAGGCCACCTTCTGGTGATATGTATTGGACTGATAACACCTGATAATGGCCATTCAATAAGCTAATGACATTCAAGCTTAAAGAAATGTTCTTTTAAGTCTCGCAGCAATTCCAATTCCAGCCGTGATCTATCTCTGAGTGCCGGCTTTACAATCTGTAACGACAGCCGCGGTTTTGTTTACAATCCAGCCTTAATATTAAACACTCTGACTCGCATCTTTTAGTATGTAGTATATATTCCTTTTTGGCCTACAGTATACCTCCCAGTATTTTTCTTTTTATTCCACTTGCAGCTAAACAGATGAGTCAGGGTTTTAAAACAGCGATGCATAAAGCATCCCTTGTTTACCTCTGTCGCTTTTGTCCCCTCTGTCAGATAACATACATGCATCCTATCTCTCACCCTTGTGGAAGATACGGGCCTGTATTTTAACCCCGGGGCTGTGTATCTAGATACATGCTTCCTGACACAACGCAACGCCGCTCGCTTATCTGGCCCAAAGTCAGAGCGAGAAAACAGAGTCAAAGAAACAAAAGGAGAGCAGGGAAGGAAAAAGAAGGTGAGAGAGATAAAAGGATAGAAACGGGAAGAGAGAACAAGGCCCATCTTCTGCTTGAAGGATGCTGTAGATGGGCCTATCAGCATATTTAAAATTAGCCCACTGCATCCTTGTCCACAGCAGTGTCGGCTTACCAGCATCCAAGTCTTTTCTCTCACTCCCTCTTCTTTTTTTTTTTCTTCCTGAGAATGAGGCACACAGTTTAGTAGCGCCTAGAGAGAATCAGACATTCAGAATTACCCCTCTACTTTAATCTGTCTTTTTCTAATTTGTTCTTTACATATACTTCCTTCCCCTTTTTCCTTGCCCTCTGGCTTTACACTTCTCTCAGCCTTTGGCTCCAACTCATTTGTACCTGTAACTATATCTCTCCTCCACTTCTTCTTACTCTCATCAGCTCTCTTTCCCCACTTGCTCTCTCCATGCCCCTGCATACAGAGCGCTCTCAGTCTTCCCTTATAGGATAGATTTTGCTATAGAATCAGCAGCATTGCATTCCCAGGTGATTCGGGAATGATTTGCTATTCACTCCTCTGGCTATGGGTTTACCTAGACAGGCACAGACAAAGAGAGAGAGCGCGAAGCACAGAAACGAGAGGACAGGCAATAGCTTTTTTCCCGTCAGTCTTACAGTGTGTGTCGTGCGTGCCCCCCAACCCCACCACCTCCTCTTTCAGCATTGAGATGCAGCTGCAGTTCTCAAAACACATGTTTAAGGGCTAAAGGTTTGGAAGCAGCTATCCAGGATGGATGGGGGATTTGTGTTCCTCCCGTGCTTAGAGGCTGCTGTGAATGCAGCCGACCGCCGAGCTAGCTGTTAGTTCTGGCAGTTTGGAAGGGATGCCTCTGGGACTATGCTTGTCTTTAAGAGTCTTTGCAGAGACTTTGCCAGCATGAATTAATGAAAAATGAGCCGAGAGGCTTTTTTCTTCAATTTAAGGAGACTGCTTGTCATTTTTTGTGGCAGCTTTTTTTCTCTCTCTCTCTTTTCAGTTTCTGTGTGTGTGTGTGTGTGTGTGTGTGTTACTCGAGTGACTTTTTGAACACAAGCAAATACAGAAACCCAAAGAATATCAAATAGACAATAACACAAGAACATACGCATGTGCGCACCCTTTGGATGGTGATGACTGATTCCCAGTAGTGGTGTCTTGGCCATGGGGGGCTTTGGGCCGGGTTAGGCTGGTTTACTGATTTTGACAGCGTGGCCTTGTCTGGCCTAGTGCCAGTGTTGAGCTAGCTCTCGCTGGCTGCTCTGGCCTCCTATAAATCAAGGCCAATTACCACGCTAGTGTGCAGCCTCCTCTCCTCCAGTCACAGCCCTGCCCTGCGGAGTGCAGGGAGGAAGGGAGAAAGACAGGGATGGCATAAGCCTGCTTTTATTCCAATTACAGCTGTGGCTGCCCTCTGCTCTGTTCTCTATGTGTAGTCACAAAGAAGGTTTTCACACTTTTTTGATAGAAGTAAGAAGCCACTTTATCTGAACACGTAATCACCTCTAAAATCGGGACAGCCAGCAATCCAGGTGCTATCTAAAAAGGTAGCTTGTCATAGACTTTACATCACAATTAAAAAAAAAGTAAATGTTCTGTTTTAATCCTTATTCTTTAAATCTGAAGTGCATGTTTAATTTAACCTTGTACTTTATAAAGTTATTGTCTTAATTCCCTCCACTGAAAACCATTTATCTTCATTTTTTTATTTTAGAAATTAAGTGAAAGATTAAGTGTTCCCTTATGGGTTGGTAAATTCACAAAGTGGTAAAGTTTTATAAAATATTTTAAGAAGTCAGAATTTAAGCATTGTGTAAGCTCACTGGTTTTCACCGTCTCTCACGGTGTTTGTTAAACACTACACAAACATGCATGTGACGCAGTGACCAAAGCAGGTTTAAGCCTTTTATAAGTCTAGCAGTGGTTTTAAAAAAAAGCATATAGCTGTGGTTTAGGGGAAAAAATGCATTGTCCTTGTGTGGGTGTGTAAATATACATCACAACGCCATGCGCCTTCAGCCTATGTAACGTAGGCTAGATTTATCATCCTCACTTAATACACTCATAAACATTCCCTGGCGTGTCACAGAGGCTGTGAGCCCCCCTTCACGACTGGCTCGGTAAATTGGGCCTGTGTAAACCATTTTGCCTGTCTAAAATACAGTGCAGCAAATTGAAATCCCAAGTAAGCCTCTGTAGCGGCATGTCACACCTGGGTAGGGAGGAGGCAGAACGAAGGTTTTTCTCATTTACCACCTGGAGGTTTTTGAAGTGTCATAACCAGCGGTTTTCTCACACCCTTCTATTTCACTCTAATTCTTTCTACCTTGCTTTATTTTTTATTTTTCCCATCCTTTTATTTTTCCCATCCTTTTTTTTATTCCCGTGAGTCTTCTGTTCCCTCCCCTTTTTGGTAAATTACTCTTTGCCAAGTGCTATACTCAGTCCTCATCATTCTGACACATGAGGCTAGTATTTAATATATTTGAGAAGCCTGATCTGGCAGGCTGACAGACCAAGGGTAAACAGGAGTCATGAAACTGTCCGGCAAGAAAAACAAGCCTGGATATTAACCTCTAGTGCAGCGACCAGCAGAAGCAAAGAGGGAAATGGATATAAAACAAAGAGTTTGAAACATTTGGTGCTCTGTGTGTGTGTGGGTGTCTGTGCTGCAGAGAAAACCAGTTGTGTCCAGGATTGTCTTGGATCCATTGCATTTAAAAGTTCACATACTGCCCCAAGATTAAACAGAAAGCTTACTTAAATTACATATATGGCTCCTACACAGCACAGCAAGCTGATATTAGGATCGTCTTCATAGAAGAATGATGGAGTTACTTGAGTAATGATTAGATTTGAGGAGCTCTCGCGGAGCTTTTTCCATTTCGTTTTTACCCAAAATATTTAAACTTGTACCACATTCTTCCAGATATAAAATAAAAGTAGTATTTTTAAAAATGTGCCATTAAATTCACCCTGACCCACCCCCAACCGCATAGTCAACCATTCCTTTGAGGCCTTTAGCACAGACTGCGTTCTTCATCCCAGGGGATTCCTAGTGGATACCTTTGCATGCTGCCTTTTAACCCATCCCTGTAAGTATTAGACTGGTTTTGACCCTCCATGCCTCACTGTGTAAGATTTCAGCTTCTGACCTTAAAAAGAAAAATGAAAGCAAATCGATAGGGCGGGACACATGAATTCCAAAGAGTAAGCATGGAAGCCAAGCCTGGAGCCCGAGAAGGACAGTCAGGGCTGTGTGTGTCACCATGGGGGCTAACAAAGAAGTGGGGGGAGAGAAAGCCTGAGAAAGCGAGAGAGGGGCTATTAATTAAAACTGAACGCTGAAAGAGGTTCTGTCTAGTGTCTCTCGTTTGTGCTGCGAATTTGTTGGAGTCACACAGTGTGGTAATTACCATGTGTGTATTTTAAACTGCAGCGGACTAAGAGAAAAATCTAACGAGTGGACGGGGGGGACCTAAGGTGAAAGCCTCAAAGTCAAGGCTTGGACTGCAGCTGTGCATTTGAGTGAGAAAAAACAAGTCCCACAGGGCACTCGAGAGATTAAGATTCTTCTATACTGCCACAGCGTGGAAACTTGAATGACTGGAGACTAGTTTGGCTTTTTTCATTCAAGCCCATGCAACCAAGGCTACCAGATGGGCAAGGTGGGGGGCGGGATGGGGGAAGTTTAGGGAAATTTGTGTCTGTGGTGATCGGACCTGTGTGCTTGAAAGTTGGATTTAAATTTCAAACTTCTTTCAACTTGGACGTCGACTCCCTAAATGTACAAAGTCATTCTGATGGTCATCATTCGTAGACCTAAAACAGTAGTTGTTTTCACTTTAATATTCAAGCTTTAATATTAAAGCTTTAATATTAACGCGCTGTGGATGACTGTTCTGAAAAAGGTTGTTTCTGTGTTATCATGTGGCGCATAGGTGTGTCTGTGAGTGTGAGCGTATGCACAACGGCCGACATGTGTACAGTGTGGGTGAGTCCAGCACAGTGAGTGGCTGCCCATCAGTTCCACTAAGCTCAGCGTGGTAATTGGCCGTCTATTGATGGACGTGGCTCCCTCTTCACGCTCCAGGGACCCCGGCTCTTTGTCTGAGGAGTGGGAGGCGACACGCTGGCATGGCACACACGCTTAAAATAGCACATCAAATCAGCCATGCTCCGCCAGTCGCTGCTAACGTGTGGGGCAGATTGGAGGGCTAATGGCGTGTGTGTGTGTCTGTGTGCGTGTAGGTGTATGTGCATGGATATGTGGGGGGGTTTTACAGCATGGTATGAGGGCTTGAGCTTCTCTCTAGGGAAGATAAGGGTTAACGTGGTTAACTGGAGCTGGTGGTGGTATTTAGTCATGTCCCCCTCTTTCCCTGACCATTTTTCTCTCCTCCCTTTCATTCATCACTCACTCACTTTATTGCAGTGTGGTTTCTTTCGCTCTTCTTCCGTCTCACTTCCTTCCTCGCTCTCTTTTAGTGTTTCTCCCTCGCTTTTTGTCTCTGTGTCTCTGTTCATGCCCGCAGGCATGTCTGTCACTATGTGCAGTGTCCCTGCAATAGAGATATAAATGGGCTGTGAGCGGGGGGCCCTGACTCCTATACCATAAATCTATGCTAACAGCACAACAAGAACGTAAGGAAAGCAGGAGATGGGAAAGGCAAGGAGAAAAAAACAAATGGAGGGGTTGGGGCATCATAATTCTAATACATTTTGAATACATTTTGTGAGATGGAGATTAAACTGAAAATTTCATTCATATTGAGATGCTTATAAAATAGGCTGTACTGGATTATTGCATCAGGATCTCACACCCTCTGAGGTGTAAATTGTTTCGCAGTGTAATGAAATTGGTTTTGAGGGTATTAGTAGAAAGCAGGAAGTTGCCATCATTTAAAACTGTTCATAAGCTGCTAGGAGCCTCGTGAACTCTAATATCAGAGAGTCACCTTGGTGAAATGTTTATTTAAGATGCAAAATGAAGAAATGTTTGTCCCCTCGACTCCAGTTGCATATGCGCAAAAAGCCCAGAAAGTTACAAAACCAGATATAATCTATTGCTTTATTAAGCAGGAAGGTGACAAAAGTTTGAAAGAAGCGAAGCACTTTTCCTGTCATTGTGTAGACCTTTTTATTTCTCTACGTGAAGATGTTTTCCTCGCAGTATTATTATTTGAGGCTAAGGTTGCTTTCTTGAAACTTTTACTTGCTGGGTTTTCATCTCGTAGTGACCCTGCTCGCTTCTCCTCGCCGCTTCACAGCTGCCCCAAAATGTCTCGTCTCGCGATTGCGAGGACATTGTGCTGGCAGTGCCTGCTGTTTCTTCAAATGAAACATTTTGAACTCTCTCTCTCACATTTTCTGCTCCTGTCTAAGAAATGTTTTCACACCTCACTTCTCATTGTCTTTTAAAGCTGCTGTAAACATCAGAACAGTAGGATTACGGCTGGATGATGTGTCAAAATTTTCCAGTCGCCCACCCTCAGTCCAACAACCAATGATCACACACGCATTTAAAAAAAAAAAACAATCCCCTGCTGAAAAAAGAGAAACTTTGCTGTGTGGTTGTTTATATTCATTGGTTTTTACTGGCAACAGCTGAACACCTTGAAATGCATTTTGCCATCTCTCTTTAATAATGACATGCAGGAGGTCACTCTCTTAGTTTCTTTATAAATTTTGGGGAGGCCAGAAGTTTCAAAGAGAGGGACTCACACACAGTAACATGAATACGAATCCATACCAGCTGCTAAAATGAGAACCAGAGAAGCTTTGACAGAGACATTCCCCACTAAGGCTGCCATCACTTCCCCATTCCTTTAAGCAAATACGCGTTTGCTGCCATATTCTTGTTCATAATCATGCTCTGAGAATCTTTAAATGCTTTGACTCTGCCTGCTGCCTTAAAATGAAACCTTGTATTGACTTGCTTTCTCTTTACCTTCTCTTTCCAGCAGCCCTATGCTCCACCCCCTCATCCCATGGCTCCTCCCAGCCCCAGCACCAACAGCTGCAGCCAGGGAGGGGCGGAGCAGCTGAGTAAGACCAACCTGTACATTCGAGGCCTGCCACCTGGGACCACCGACCAGGATCTCATCAAACTCTGCCAACCGTGAGTACTGGGAACGATCGTCATTAAATACAATGGTTATACTGTAATTCTTGCCAATAGTATAAATATTTCTTTCATTTACATAATTGTGTGCCGCTCTTGGCCACGCTGTGCTTGTCAAGCATTTATCAGAACAGGTGTACGTTATAGATACACATATGTATCCTTAGATTTTTTACCATATGCGCCATTTATGGAAACAAAACAAAGACAAAACATACCCCAGTACAAACTGGTGATTTTTGTCTTTTTTATTTTGTTGGAGTCCTGCAAATAAAACTAAGCACACATTTACTGTGTCCATAGGAATTAAGAGGCTTAGCAGCAGCGGCCACCTCTGTAAGAGCAGTAGTTTTGGCAGTTTGCTGGTCTGGAGCATTTAGGTGCATCAAAACATCACACCAACTGTCAAGAACGGTGATTGAGAAATAATGCTTTGGTGTTGTTCTGTAACTACAGGACCTGGGCACCATGAGTTGACCATGAACTCCTCTGTACACCAAAATATTCTTGATTCAAATACGAGGCCATTTGTCTGGCAGCTAAATCTCGTCCCAAATTTAATCATTCATCAGAACAATGATCCCAAACACTGCAGCAAATCTAAAATAAAATGCTAAAAATGGCTCCGACCTTGAGGTCCAAGTCCAGACCTCAACCTGATTGAAATGCTGTGGTTGGACCTTAAGAGAGCTGTACATGAGCAACCGTGGGAATCTGATGATGTTAAACAGAAAACGATTTCTTCAAGATATTACTGCTAAAGATGATTCTACAAGCTAGTGAATCACAGCGTGCGTTTAGTTTTGTCAATATCCCAGTTGAAACTGTCATCTTTTAAAAAGATATAATACAACATAAACACGTATAGGTATCCTGAAGAGAATTTATACTAGCTGCAAATCCCAGACATACACCATTAGAACATTGTACTAATGGCTAGCTACCAGTTATAGTTAACCCGCCTAGAATACAGGTAATTTTTACTGTGTTTGCTGGATAATCACTCACCTGTTTAACTAGATTAAAAAAATGTCTGTTTCCTCTTTTTAATGAAAAAAATATGCTGTCTGTGCTTTCAAGGACCTAATAAAGATTCCGTATCTATGTTTCTCTGTATTTGAAAAAAATATTGTGAGATATTCAAGGTAGAATGCAGGCCACAACTCGATTATTTGTCATGTAGCAATAAATCCGATCTGTATTCTACATACAGCAAACGGTGTCTTTTTTCACAGGATGACACATGCTTAGACCCAAGCATAGCTGGTTGAGAAGCATAGCTGTGCCTGTGTACACAAATGATGCAATCAAACCAAAAAAAATCACCTCTAAGAAGAAAATTACAGGCTTGAAATCGGGTCCATGCACACCCCATTAAACTGCAACCAACTCGGTGTCTTTTGGTGTCACACACACATACACACACACACGCACGCACGCACACACACAAAGGTACTCATAAAGCTCTGCCAAATGTTCTTGATAGAGGAAACACACAGACACACACACCTGCTTGCACACAGCTCAATAAGGCCTAATAAAGCCTAGATTGGACCACCTCCCCAAGGAATCACAGACCAAGACCTCATCAAGCTGTAACACACAGCCACACAGGCTTTCTTTTTCTCTGTCTCACACAGTCACAGACACACACACACACACACACACACACACACACACACACACACACACACACACACACACACACATAGACACACACAAGCAGCTTTGTTCAGCTTCATTAAACCCTTTTCACTTCTGAAATGGTGAAAAGGGGGTCAAGATCATTAATGGAGACAAGGCCGGCAGATTGTGAAATACAGGCCATGAGCGAGTCTGTCTGGTTGCATAACCTTTTCTTGGACATATTTTCAGAAATGTCCTGGTCAAACTTGGCCAATTATTCAATGATCCTTTGGAGAAAGGAACATGCTGTCCAGTGTGTTTGGTAATCTTCCCAGCAGCCATGTCATAAGTCATGCATTTATTCTTGAAACTGACCCATCGAGATTCCATTAGGCTGAGAGGCGGCCCGATAAGATTTGGAAAAGCACTCAGCATTTTGACATTGGATATCTCCTGCTTTAGCTCTTGCATTCACCCAGTTGTACAGAGTTGGAGAGCTTCAATTTCATTTCTAATTCCATGTGATCTTGAATATTTTGAGCATAACTGTTTGGAAGGGCAAACCATGTCGGAGCTTATGTAAAATACCCAGGGAGCGTGCATGTTTGTGAATGTAGATTTGCATTCTAATATATAGCTTTTCTCCACTGTGTTATGAAAATCCACTGACTTTTTGTTACAGCTCGGATCTGCCGTGCTGTCCTCTAGTGGCTGTCCTTTCTTTAAATGCATTTACTCTGCTACCTTCTGCCTCTTTTCTTACATCTACCGTCTTTCCCACTTTGTGTATCGCCTGCCTAGAAGCCCCCAAGGTTGCCCGGGGTGTGCTGTGCCAGTGAAAATTCAATGCCACTGAAACTTTAATTAGCCAGACTGTGTTTCAGTGGCAGGCGGGTGGCAGCATTGTAGAAAAGGTCATGCGACTCTTCTGCAGTCTGCGGCACCCTGGGTTCCCCTCAGGTTTTATTCCCCCCCACATGCCCAGTCCCCCTTCAGCACAAAACACCTCCTTTCCTGGCCGTCGGCCCCATCAGCTCTCCCGGGGAGCCTCTGTGTTAAACATAAATGCTCGCTAAATTTGGCACTGTACGTTTAGGAGAGTAAACTGTGGGTGACTTTCAGTAATGTTAGCCGGCCTAACTGTCGTGCTCTTATGTGTGTACACGGCATCCTGTATCGACCCTCGTGAGTGCTGGAAGTGAGACGGGTCAAAGATGATTTTTAGGTCGGTGTTTGTAGCATCGCACACAAAGCAGCTCTTCCCACCCTGGTTCACATCTAGCTCAGAAGCAAACACGCTGCCGCCAAAGTGATGCATTCTTGACACCGAGCCATATCGTAGCTGCTGATTGGAGGCTGCTGAATGCGCCTGAGAGATGCCAGAAAAATAAATGCCTTGTGGTTTTTTACCCCATTCTTGTGAACTCTAATATTTTATTACCAAGATCCTGTCTTTGAGAGCCAGTAACCTTCATCAAGTTCTCTCTCCCAAAATTATGTTCTCATTTAAAATGCAAAACACAGAGGGATTTAATTTTGTGATTTGCACAAATATATAGAGCCATATAATATTCATATTTCCAAAGTGTTTAATTTACTGATTGCTGATTTAAAGACATAACTCTATCTTTGAAGACAACACTGTGAATTACAATATTGCAGAATGACTGTTATCTATGCAGTAAAAACCTATAGTGTGCAAAATGAGGGTTTGTGCATTCAGCAGCAGCGACATGCTTTCTCTATATAGTGACAGCATTGGATCGTTGTTGGTGCCATTTGTAGTTCTGTTTGGTGATACTGGCATTCAAATGGTGACTGTACTCACCAGTGTGTTTATGCAGATGATTAGAGACGGTTACAGATATGATATGATTTCCTTGTTCTTGTGCTCTAAAAACCAAGACTGAAATTGGAGAGACACAAGTATACAGTTAAAAACAACTGAGGATGCAGTTACTGCAGATGCTAAAGCCAACATTTCTTTTCGTTCAGCTACCTCGTTCAACCTTTTTTGTTCCTTGGAGTAAGAATACCAAAGTTCGCACAACGGTTGGAGTTACATGCTGTTAGATTCGGGTGGGTGCCTAATCTGTTTTATTCAGCTGGCTCGGTGTTGGGTCCTCCACAGCCGTCAGCCTAATATATGGGTGTAGGGAAGAGGCCAAAGGAGCGGAGTGGGGATTTGTTGGCTGAACACTCTGATAGTGAGAGGCCTTCCTTTTTTTGCCTGGCTAGCAGAGTGGATGGATAGATGGATGACGAAACTCAGAGAAGGAATAGCTGTTATTGTGAGAAAAATTCTTTGGCCTAGCCACCAATGTTGAGGCAGTAGGCCAACCATAAGCCCAATACCAACCAACCCAACCAACAAAGCAAGCGCATACCCCCCCCAAATCACTTTGGGGTAAACCCGTTTAACCAGCATCCACATTTTTCTTGTTTGTGCTCTCCACCCCGGGCGATGATTAGAAATAGAGGAAGGAGGTAGCTGAAAGAAAGGAATTTCTTCATGAGGTTCTACACCTGGAATAACAAGTAGAAAACTGGAGGTATTTTACCTGCCAGCCAAACCCTTGAAAACTGTTTTTCCTTGTTTCTTGTCCCCTTTTCTTCCCCTATTTCTCATTTCGGTTCTCCTCACTCAATTTCAGTCCTGGCCGAACAGCTGTGCCCTCAGTTGCAGTGGGTTTCGCATCCGTGGACTGGCCTGATCTCACAAATAGTCAGCCAAATCAAGAGCTAATCACCACCAATTGCTCAAATAACCTTTCTCGTGTGTGCTGAGGGAATGGTGGAGGGAGACCTAGAGAGGGGAAATGGAGGGAGAGAGGCATGAGATATGCTAAGCACAGGAGGTGAGGGGGAGAGAAGGGAGGGGTGACCCTGGGACCACCTGTTTTTATGGAGCAGAGACTCAGGCACTCAGTGCCACATTATCCAAAATGACTCTCTGAGGTCCAGTGTTGACATTAGCTGCTTAGCCATCAGAGCTTGCCTGTCCCATGGCTCCATTTCAAAAAACTGACAGAGGGGAGAATAAGTGTGACCAAGGGCTCTGCAGTCCAGCTTCAAAGTCTCAAATTTACCATCACGTCACCCACAGTACATCTGCATTTAAGCCAGAGAAAAACACTGGCAGATAATATCTTGTTTTTTTATGTTAGGCCAATGAGTAGCAGGAATTTGCATTACAAAAAGAAACTCAAGCATCAAACAACATGGATAACATTTCAAGGTATGTTGTCACTAGGTTTTATGGACTCTAAAATGTCTATATTTGTATCTGTCTCCTTAATAGTCTGTCTTCTTAATTCATTTTTCCCCCTTGAATTGTAAGTGTCTCTTTTCACTTTTCCACCTATCCACCTGCCTCAACTCCTGCCCCTCTTCTGCTCTGTCTTTGCCCCCAGCACACCATCCTCTCGTCTTTCTGCAGGGTCAGGGTGTGCGTCACTCAGGGTACAAAGAGATAGTGATGTTTAACCTCTGAAAAGCAGTGACACAACCACAGGAATGCCTAAACTACTCCTACACCTACAGCTTCAAATCGAGTAGAAGCATCTGCTATTCTTGGAACTAGAATCCTTCACACCCACTTTTTCTGTCTCTCTTCCTCTTTCTCTCTGTAACACTCTATTCCGCCTCTCCAACTTCTTTTCCCTTTCATTCTCGTTCGCTTGCTAACATCTCTTTATCATGTTAAACCCTCCACTTCTCTGCTCCGGCACAAGTGACACAATCATTTTACTGGCCAAGCCAAACTGGCTAAAATACTACACCTCCTTCCTTCCTGAACATCAATTTTAGAGCGAGGGCGAGCAGAGAAGTTGATTTGGCCTTAGGCTGTATTTTTGAATTATTTATACTCCCATTACTGTATACATGACACATAGACAGTTTGCCTATTTAGAAGCTGAAAAGATCTCCTCTTCCAGTTTTACACAACAGCTGACACTTTCAGCAGAGTTATTTTCTTAAATAGCGTTTTAGTAAGAGTTTAGATTCAGATGCATTTAGGTTAACAGAAAATGCCTTCTCAAAAAATGTCTGGTTTTCTCTAGCTGCACTTCACTTCAGTTTAAGTATACCAGCAACCACAGCAACAGTGTAGTCATTGCCCGTCTCCACACACTGCATTGCCTTTTATCTGAATCCAGCTGTACAGGGCGAGAGAGTTTTTAAGCTCCAGCAGAAGCAGCAACAGGGTCAGTTGTACAAAAAGACTGATTGACGTAAGGGACAAAACCTGAGATCTCTGGACTCTGCTTCGTCCTACCTCTTTCTTTTCTCCTTTTCACTCTGCTGACTTTCCTTTTGAAGCAATATCTAGAAAGCAGAAGCCGCACCAGCACAGATGAGATGTGTTCATTTGTGCGTGTCAGACAGCAGTGCACGGCATGTGGGTTTGACAGGTTGGACACTTCCAAACAAACACAGGCAATTCTGCAAGGCTGGCTCTGAAGAAGGCCAGTGTACACGTGTGTGTGTGTGTGTGTGTGTGTGTGTGTGTGTGTGTGTGTGTGTGTGTGTGTGTGTGTGTGTGTGTGTGTGTGTGAGAGAGAGAGCTGGAGAGAGGGAGAAATGGTAACTAGCAACACTCAGGTTAATGCCTCCTGTTGCTACTTACTGTTGCCCTTGTCTGTTCTTGATGCACACTGTCAGTCAACACAAACTACCTGCTTGTTTTTTGATTTTCCCAGGCTCAGATCTGGATTTATGCATCTGGTTTTTGGTGCACATTCTTTCTGCTCCAGTATTTTCAACTCTCGGGCTTTGAAGAGTGCATTCAACTGAACAGGGCACTTACCAAACAGTTAAATTAGAAGTTTAATATGATACTTAAATGCATATTTTAATTATGGAGGTTAAATTTACTCCTAGTATTTAAAACAGGATAGAAGTGGGGCGGCAAGCACTCGCCAACCATTTGGAGAATACATATTTTTCAATACTTCGGTTACGTTTGCATAAAAGTCATAAACAAGGGTAATCAGTAGAGTAGCTCTGACCACAGCTATTTCCCCCCCCCCCAAAAAAAAGTTTGCTAATTGACCTTTTGTTTCTTTAATTTAAACAAAAAAGAGTGTACATGAATAAAATATGAAAAAACATCTTGATAGTCAAATCCCTGCCAAGGCAACTCACTCTCTCAGCCTTTTTTCTTAATTCTAAATAATGTTTTAATTATGTGGCTGTAATGAATGAATTTTAATGGATTGTTAATGTGACCCCATTCAACACCCCTACAAAGTTTCATCAGAATTTATTCAAAACTTCTTTGTATAAGATCTTTGCAGACAGAAAGATGATATGCATGCACACACCCAAACGCTGCCAAAAATATAACCTCCTTGGCAGAAGTAACTTGTCTTAACTAAAGTGTTTGATGTCCAGAGGTGGTTGTCTGCCTTGCCTTTAGCTTAGCCTACATTTGTGAATCCAAGATTACACTATGATGTGTTACCAGTTCATCACAATCAAGTGTTTTATAACCGTGGAACAACCCTTCAGAATACATCAAGTTATTTTTTGTTTGGCACTCTTAACCACTGGCTTTATACCAAAGTTTTGCACTGGCATACTCAACTACAGTCCTAAATATCTTTTTTTCTTCTTTTTACTAAAAGTGTGTCCCCCTGAGCAAAAACTTTCACACTTTACATGCAACTTTAAAATAGCTTATACAATATTTTTTAAAATTCAAAGAACTTATTCTTTTATTCCTCTTCCTGCCGTTATAAATCAAATCTATGTGAATTATTTTTGCAAAGAACAGCAGGTAGAATTAATAAGTATCAAAGGCTGGTAAATGAATTCCATTTATCCTGAAATATATAATTTTTTGCAAAATTTTGAATTTTATGTCAATTTAATATTAGAAAAAAGGTAGGGGGATGATTATTCATGAGAAAGTTGCACAGCAAGACATAAATGGAATGCTGCTGGATTCAATTCAGCACGCTGATCCAGTCTCATCCAAAATGACACAGAGTAAATTGTGAGAACAATTTTCCCAGTGGAACCTCTACGAGCTGATCTGAATTTTAAAGCATTCCTTTATTGAACATCCCTTAATGTGAAAATGAATTGTTTTAAATTTAACTCTGTATCAATGAATTCTGAACATATGCTAAAACTTTTAAATTACCTCCTTTTCCTTTATAAATTACCTCACTGGCGCCCGGCAGCTTCATTTCTGCTTGCAGCTATTATCCATTCTTATTATTGAGGGAGGTGAGTAAGTTTGAATGTTTCTAATCAACTTGTCATCCATTTTAGACTTGCCAGTTCATTAAAAATAAAATCCCATCAGTAACAGAAATGGGCAAAAAAGTTAAATGACAATGGTTGATGACAGCCAGTGACCACAGCGTGTGTGACCACAGCCAACTTCAGCAGATGGGTATGATGACATACGCTGGCCAAACACTTTAGCTCCGTTCTGTTGAAAATGAATGGACTTTATCATTATGTTGTTTTTCGTCTAACAAATTATGAAGCTCTATTACCTTATGATGCCATGATTGTAAGATGTTGTGTACTACTGCCAGCTTGTTATTGCCCAAAGAATGTGACATTTGTAGAAGCAGGAGAAAAAAAGCAAAGCAAAGAAAAAACACTACAAACAGCCAGACTACCTTCCATTCCAACATCCTTCCTGCATTTAGAGCTGTTAAGGGTTCGGTAGGAAACATTCGCCAGTTTACTGCAAACCCGCCAACAAAACTCTGGGGAATCCCGGCACCTAAAAAAAAAAATACAAAATTAAGTGATTCTGCCAAGAAAAAGATTGACTGCTGAAGCCAGAAGAGGAATTATCCAATTTGTTGAAGCTTTTTTGATTTATCGCTTCTCATCCTTGCCAGCGCACTGTTTCGATGTATAAATTTTGTAGTCTTTGTTTTTCTGAATGATTTTTTTGACATTGTTTTCATTTAATAAGCGTATTGAATCAATGTTATACTGTATAGATGGAGAGGGTAAAATGCACATTGTATCTGCTTAAGGCAAAAAAAAGAAGTGTGTTGAAGCGCAACATTGCACTCACTTTGCATTGGTCACGGTTTTCATGTGTTTCCATTTACTTCAGGGATCATGAGAAGTCACTGATGTCATTTCACTAGTGTTAGGGCTTAACAGCATTATGAGTCATGAGAGGTTTACCTTTTCCCTTCTCACTGGATCTTTATTATTTGTGTGTCCTTTCTCTAATGTCTAATTCTGAGTGTCTGAATGTTTGTTTTTTTTACTTGTTCATGTCTTCTTTTTTTTTTATCATCCTTGAATGTTTAAATGAACGATTAGCCGTCTACATGCTCTCTTAATGTTCTTTCTTCTGGAAACTTCTCTTTTCTAAGCTTACAACATCACTTAGTTTACAACTGACATTCAAACTCTTTGCCACATTTTGCAGCATAAACAGGAGGCCTAAACTCTGAGCTGGAGATGTGTGAGCTGTGTGACACTTAAGCTGTTACAAGGGGACGGTCAAGGGCAGATGCTGCATAGTGCTTGTATACAGCATGAGAGTTGTAGTGATTGTCAGTGACCGGGTAGGATGGATCCATGCTTTCATGTTCTTTACACCAGCTTCTGACCCTACCACCTGACTGTCCCAGCAGATCAGGGACCAAGAGATCAATTTTGTTGAGCCTAAAAGCATAGAGTTGCTGCCATGTGATTGGCTTATAAGATATTTGCATTATTGAGCAGCTGAGCAAGTGTACCTAACAAAGTGGCCGGTGAGTGTACGTACTATTTTCTCTCGTCTTTTAATGACTCGTGTTCTCGAAGGCTTAAGTGCTCGCATGTGATCTTTGCCCAAGATTTCCTGTTTTCATCTGTCATCCTCTTTATGTTTGGTTCTTTCTTACATCCTGTTTTTCTTTTTTATCTTTGATGTAAGACTATAAAGAAGGCGCGCTTCTTTCCCATCTTTTTTCTCCCATTCTGCCCTCTCTGTGCATCTGCCGCAGTGACACCTGTCTTTTGAATTACCATCAAAGACTTAACAAAATAAAATGTGCTGTATAAAACTATATGTAATGTTGTTTTTCTCAAATAGGTGTAATTTCACAATACAGTATGTCCATATATTCTTACTGATTACTGGAAAAAGAACAAAATAAGACGGAGAAAACTGCTTTTTTTGTAGTATCCATCCTTCTACTTGTGTTGTGTTATACTTTGCTGTTCAACTTTAAGCAGATGTTCGTCAAGCCAAATTCACAGCTGCTAAAATTTACTATGGCGGGACTCATCCTTAAAAATATGGCTGTTCAGTCAGCTGATTGTTGCCTGTTGCTGGAAATTAGTGGAGTTAATGTACTCAAATGCTGCTGTGTGCAACTCACAAGGGTACTAATATGGCATAATCATTACACATATTTAATAAGACAGTGTGCTTTTTAAGGTTAAGGAAACCCTCGGGGTAATATTTACTGCTCAGAGGAAACAGTAAATCTGGATAGTGGGTGTCTCCTGCATCTGGTTTTACATGGGAAGAACCCTCACTGCTCATATTTTTTTCAGCTAGAGTATCTATATTCTAATTAATTGTATAAAGACCTGCAGAGATGATAGAATACAGTTACTATTCTCCATAGTGTGCCTTTGCACCTGCCCCAAGTCCCTACACGGGTTCTCCAAAGGTGCTGAACAAGCCTAAAAAAAGAGTGTTGCTGCTTTTATACAATTTTCAGCTGATTTTACTCCTTGCTTTTCCAATTTTTTTTTTTTGCTACTTTTCCTTTGTTCTTGATCAAACAGTGCCGCCCAGTATACACAAGTAATGCATATGTTCAAGTCTTCATATGCATGCACAGATGGGCTATCATATGCCGTTATAGTAGCCTTCATTTGCACAGGAAAAGAAACGCATACTCACAACTCACCAAGCATTGGCATAAAGACCTTCTGGGAGTGCAGATGTGAGGAGGTTGTCCCACATCCAAGTTCAGGTTTCACCTACCTGCTATTCAAGGCAGTGCTGTGTTGTGTAATCGTGCAAACACACAGTCACTTTGTAAAGTGTGTCAAGAGGCAGAGGGCAAGGTCTAAGCACAACACTTGGGTGGTCCATCCACCCGTTCCTTTCCTGTGCTTTTGTACGTACCACACTGACGTGTTGTGGTTCTGGGCAGCTCTCTGCCTGCCCACGTACAGCAAAGAGGCACTTCACTTTCTCAGCTCTGATGACGGAAATGGAATACGCCTGGATCCTTTCATCCAGCAAGAGCGAGAAGAAAGAAAGAAATGCCGTTCTGGGATGTCTCATGCACATGCAGCTGCCCTCTAAAAAAAATGTAGCTCAGCTTCAATTTTATCACATTTCCAGTGCCTAGACAGCTGTCAAACGAATGACATGTTTTACATCAACCACAATTTGTACATTTTCATCAGCCTAAAATAGCTCGTAAAGCCTTTGTTTTATAGGCAGTTTTATTTCTGGTGTCTCTTTTTCTTGGGGTTGATCCGATGTTGCATCAGAATGATTGCCATTGTATTTCTATTTGGAAGAAGGAGGGCGAAGAGAGACAAAAGGAGAGAAATAAGGATACAGTACAGGAAAGAGAAATGGTAGATGGTAGAGAGACATTAAGACAGAAAGAGAACAAGTAAGAGAAGAAGATTTGTAAGGAGGGGGGGAGGGCCGAAGGCCAGCAGAGTCAGAGATAAGAGGCTGGAAGAGTGATTGAAATAGGATTAGTGGAGACAGGCTCTGCATCCCGGCCGCAGCATCACAGTGTTAAACCTGCGCCTCACAGGGACTGCCTCTGTCACATCAAAGCCTCCCCAGGCTTGCCTGGCAGAGAGGCGAAGGAGCCTCCAGCAGGGTCATCCACAGCCCCACACACACACACACACGACACATATATGACCATACTGATCACATTCTTCATCCATTTCCAATATGTTTCCATTATGGGCCTGAAGCTTGCTCCTTCCTTCTTGCCTTTTCATCTCGCTGCAGTATCTTTGTGGCGTGTATTTGGACCGCGGATAGGATCCATTGATGAGCCATCTTTAACATTTAATGAGGCAAGCAGTGATGAGTTGGCATTGGAAAGCTACTGTCTCCTGCTTCCCCAGAGTCCAAACAAAGTTTTAATGAGAACTTTCCCCCAATTTGTGCCAAAAGCACAGGGCTTTTTAACTGCTTCCCAGACTGAAAGCATACAAAAAATTTCACGCAAGTACTGAAGGAGGGCAGACACCTAAGTGCACATAAACAAATAACAATCCCTTTCATATACTGTGGTGTTTGGCGGTAAATCAGCACAAAATCAGTACTATGACGTAAGAATGAATATAATCACTGGTAAGGCTGGGCGAGTAATAGGCTGTCAGTGACTAGCCGAGTCTATCGCCTGTTTTTTATTTTGGGGGTTTAAGTTGTGCTCCTTTAGTGTTTAATTCAGTCAAAAAAAAAATCACCTGTTAAATAGTAGAAACAGCAATAGGACCTGGCAGCTGGTGTTAGACACGTTCTTATTCCGCTGAAATATTCCTTTCGCAAAGGGCAGTGACTAAATTACAGTTAAGATGTCTTTAGTGACTAGTTACGATTTAATATTAACTAAAGCTGTAAAGAAAACCAAATTCATATTTGAGAACTAGACTAAAGCTCTCCATGTAGTTTCACATCCTTATTATTTCAGCACGTGTTACCCCCGCCTTCAGCAGGTGCTAAACTGACTGAGGGTAGCTGGGAAATTTTGACACATTGCCTCAACTGATTATGTGGTTATTGACATGCTGGTCTTGAATGCTTATTTAATGTTCTAGTTTAGTTAAAAGTTAGGCTTTTTTAATTTTTAAGATGTTTGCTGTCAAACGATTCAAATGACTTGAAATGTATTAGTAGAACACAAAGGTAATTCCCACCTACTTCCTTTATCAATACTTAAAAATCAAATCTAAATTTGTATCTCTAATGTGCTACAAAATTACTTACAGCTTTGTAGCTCAGCGAGTGCTGAAGGCACTTGCCCCAGCTCTCCACATTCACTAATCAAGTGAAAATTCCTTGTTCCATGTTCATCTTTTGTGCTTATGCTTGAGAGTGTCTCGGTATGATCAAACGCTGCACCTTAGTCCCACTCTGTTGCAGTAGATTATGAATCCCTATGGCTAAAATGGCCTGTTTATCTGCTGAAGAGAGACAATCCACTGATTGGTGAGTGCTGTCGCTCTGTGTGTTTGTATGCGTGTATGTGTGTGTGGGTGTACTCGTGTGGTATCTGTATTAGTGTGTGCGAGCTGGTAGTTTTCCTCTCGGAGCTCATCAGTTCATATCCACCACCCATCCCACCGCAGCATGCAATAAATAGAGTCTCCGCCACTCGTTGAGAAATGGCACAATTATCCCCTGCTGGTGAAATATGGGCCGGGATGCACCACTGCTTCTTCCCTACAGAATAAGTGTGAGTGTATGTAAGTGTGTGTGCCCAGATGCAGCGATGAGGGTGGCTGTTTTTTGTCCTTTGTTGTAGTCTTTGTGATGTGCTTTTGACATACAGGGAATTGTTCCCACTTACATATCAGCACGCATGCATGCATGTAGTATATCTCCGCATGTACATTAGTGCACACAGTGTACTTAGAGAGCAGCTCACAGTGCAGCATATTGCAGTTTTAGCTGAGACAAGCAGATAGATCTTGCTGTCTGTCAGTCAGGAAGGTCAGTCAAAAAATTCCTTGCAAGCCACTTTGCATATAGACCCGTGGAATAAAGAAATACAATATATTTTTGCTTTTGCGTGGAGCTGCATCAGTGACATGTAAGCTTATAAGCATACCGTAGGTGTCTTTATGCAGTCCTGCTCCTTTGGCAATTTCAACTTTTGTATTGGATTTTCACAGGTCCAAATAGGCTCCAGCATCATACACGTTTTATATTTTTTATGAATAAGTTATATCACAAATTCCAGTTACAGAATCTGCCAGAATACGGGGAGTCTAGAATTTATTCACTCATTTACAAACATAGCGGTAAAATTTGGGTATTTTCTTGGATACTTTCTTTCTGAAAGGGAGATCTGAGACGATAGATACACCAAAAGACCCAAATTGTTATGACAATTGCTGCCAATTTTCCCTACAATATATTTTTTTTTTATTGTAACGTATTCGGTAGAGCTGCTCTGAGGGGCCCAGTGGTGTATGTTCATTCACTCTGAAGCCAGAGTCAACAGACAGTTAGCTTAACATAAAGAACAGAAGCAGGAGGGGCTACTGCACTGTACTGTCTTTGTCTGAAGGTTACATCATATCACCCTACCAGCTCCTCTAAAGCTCATTAAGACGTATCATTATTCCTTTGAGTCACCTTTGATTTAAATGTGTTCGCTTTATAGTTTTTAGATTTCAAATAAATTCATTAGCAACACATGAATTTTACTTTACACCAAAAGAGCAACCTTTAGGACCGTTTATTGCACTTGCATGCTTTTAGACCTTTTATAATGTTCAGTGACTCTCTGAAATGCCAAAGGGCTGCCCATTCATTCCAAGTCAGCCATACACATAATTTTATTAACCTCAAGTGATTTCTCTTCCCAGTGGCTTTTGACATTTCTGTGACTTTGCAAATTGCTCGTTGTAACTAAATGGCAAAGTGTAGAAAATAAGGCAAATATATTAACCACAGGTTGGTAATCCAAATGAACTGTCCGACCAGGCGAAGGCCCTGTGGGTTATTACGAGTGTAAAACGCTAAATTAGATTTCTCTGTTTTTACAGGTATGGGAAAATAGTGTCAACCAAGGCCATTCTGGATAAGAACACTAACCAGTGCAAAGGTAAGTGTCTAGTTTTTGTGCCTTGTTTAAGTGCATTGACTGTCACTCTGTGGGTGTCCTGTCACAGGAGCCGCAGTCCAAACCTTTTTGTAAATTTCAGACATCGGCCGAGAAAGGTGCACACGGTAAATCAGTGATCTGGTGAGAAAAAGGATCTAGGTAAACATCTTGCTCTTGGAGGCGCTGGCCTGCTTCAGAGGATGATTAGAAAGGGAGCCACACTCTTAGCCTTTCCCTATCTCTTCCTCGATTTCCTGCTTTGTCGTACGGATGACAATCATTTGGAAAGGGTGTTTCCATTAGTATCCGCGCAGTAATGCACATGAAATAATGACATTACTGGCTCATTTGAAATTGTTTCTGGGGCACACATACTACACACAATTACATGCTTGAACATATGCAGCCAATTAGAGGGCTAACAAGCAAGCAAAGATTAGATAAACTTCAGTTATTATCTTTGTCAAACTCATCTTCTTAGAACCTTGGTCAGCTGCCTTACAAGGCTGAAAATACTTTTTGAGGAATCAATTTTTTAATGATGAAGACCAGTGAAGTCTTAAGTGAAGAAATTGTGAAAGAGAAGAGAATATAGAGGGATGAGGGAGGGGAAAGGAAAAAAAAAAGATTAGTGTGCTACTTGCCCCGAGGTGTCTGGCAGCACTGTTTAAGAGCTATTGAAGTTCCATCAATACTTTTAATTGCTTTTTGTGGTTTCCCGGGCTCTGAAGTGTGGCCTTTCAAGGTGAAGCTGCCTTCTTAACCCTGTTACACACATGAGTATATCCTGCTGGGTCAAAATGTTGAGGAAAAGAACCTTTGCCTTTTAGAGGATAGGGAAAAAAGGCTGATTATCTTGGCAGGTCCTTTTTGTGAGTTCGCCTGGCCATTAAAGACAACACTTGGATGCCTGTTAGTAGCAAGGATATATCTACAGGTCACAGGACACAGAACAGAGTGGATTAGAGGGGACAGTGAGAGGTATAAAAAGAGGTGAGACAAACATCTTTGAATCTTCCTGGGTTGCGAATAAAAGAAATTAGATGTTTAGTGTTGTCCATGTCCAGCTGACCTGAGTTATGTACAACACTAAAAAAAAAAAAAAATCATCCCAGCTTTTGTGGGAGACAGCATTTCCCATAACTCACCTTCCTGGAATGCAGGACTGCTGAGATGCCAAAAAGCAAATATAAGCAGACTTATTTTATGAGTGGAAAGGATGGTCCTGGTCTACACCCAGTCACAGAGAGGTAGATGGATACAGAAAAGTGGTGACGAAGAAGAGTTTGAGGACGAAGGGCTTAGTAACCTTGAAGAGAAATTTACAGTTCTTTAGTGTTTGAAAGGCAAATTGAGGTGAGGCAAAGCTGCACAAAAACAGGATTTTTGCCGTTTTTTGCTTCCCATTTCTGCCTGGGCATCTCTCCCAGTAACTGTTTTATATATATATCTATGTCAAATTACAACGTGAATGATCTTAGTGCACTTGAACACCAAGACCTTATAACGTTGCAGAGAGGATAAAAGATACGTCTGTTATAGTATTAAAAGTGGTACTTTTTAAATACATATTTATAATTACAAATGTATTTTTTAAAATATAATTTATTTTATTACATATTTATTTATTGATACTGTCATTTACTTAGTTCTTTTATGTTCAATGGAAAATCTAAACCCATAAGATGCCCTGCTAGCAACCTGTTGACGGTGCACTTCACCTGTGACAGCTCTAACCTCTCCATAACCCTGACTTGGACAAGCGTTTAAGAAAATGGGATGGGACAAAATGGCAAAATGCATAACTATTTTTATTTTTATTTTTTGGAGTGCAGCAGTTCTCTTTGATTTTCTTTGATCAAATACTTGGCGATGGTAGGGACAAGCATCTCCCGAAAGGTGAGCAGCTATCAAAGCGCAAGCGATCCAGGCAGGTGCACTGAAGCCCGATGGGCTGCCGTCCGCTCCTCGTAACAAATCGAAATTGGCACACAGCCCCGATCTGGTCACGGCTTGTTTCCATTCATCTGACCCCCTGTATCTGACACTTGTTTAAATGTCAGGATGGTGGCTTACCTTCACTGTGCTACCATCACGCAGCTGTCTCTCTCCCTCCCTCCTGTCTGTTCTCCTTCTCCATCTCCTCTTCCCTCTTTTGTGTTATCTGTCTTTAGCTCAGCTCAGTGAGTGCACTGCCAAAACCATGTGAAAAATGGGCTAGAGAAGAGGTCAGTCATCTCTGAGAGAGTGCTATTAAGAGAGAATCAGCCATTGGAAAACCAAGCTAGTAACAGACCTTGTACTTGCTGACTAACGTTTGGGTGTTTATATTTTGTCAAAGAGTAAAATGTTCTTCATAACAGTCTAAAATAATTATGCTTTTGTATATACTGTACAAAGCATTGCAGAGACTAATGACTAATTTATCAGTTAATTAACAAAGACTTTAGATTAGTTACCACTGGATTGTTTACACTCATAAAAAACAAATGTCTCAAACGGCAGAGTTACCTGCTCATATGGCAAAAAACTTTCAAACGACTCAACCTTTTGAGAGCTCAGTGCTGTATGTCAAGCTGCCAACTGTAGGCACAAATATGTAATTTCTAAAAATGAAAGTATGAACCAGTAAAGATGATGATGATGGTGACGTAGATGATAGTGACTTGTGTGGGGGGGCGACCGTGGTTCAGGGGGTTGGGAAGCTCATCTTGTAACGAGAAAGTTTCCGGTTCGATCCTCAGCTCTGTGTGTCTTGGTCGCTGTGTCCTTGGGCAAGACACTTCACCTAGCTCCTATTGGTGTTGGCCAGAGGGGCAGATGGCGCGATATGGCAGCCTCGCTTCTGTCAGTCTGCCCCAGGGCAGCTGTGGCTACAACTGTGGCTTGCCTCCACCAGTGTGTGAATGTGAGAGTGAATGAATAGTGGAATTGTAAAGCACTTTGAGGGTCTCGAAAACCGCTATATAAATGCAATCCATCATTATTATTATTATTATGATTGTGTGTCCAGCACATCGATAGATGTTTGAATGGATTGAGATCTGGGAAGCTTGGAGGCTAAGTTAGTGCCTTAAGCCTGTTATTGTGCTCCTCAAACCATTCCTGAATTGTTTTTGCGTTATGGCGGGGTCCATGATCCTGCTGAAAGAGGCCACAGCCATTGGAGAATACCATTCCCATGAAAGGGTGTACATGCTCTGGATTTTCCAACCTTTTAGCCACGGCACATATTTCACTTTAGAAAAATCGCACGGCACACCACCAAACACAAAATGTTACAAAAAACATATTGATAATTTTTCTTCCACGGCACACCTGATCATTTCTCACGGCACAGTGGTTGGGAAACACTGCTCTAGAACAATGCTTAGGGAGGTGGCATATGTCAAAGTAATATCCATATGGTTGGCAGAACCCAAGGTCTGCCAGTAGAACATTGCCCAAGCCATTACACTGCCCCTGCTGACTTGCCTTCTTCCCATAGTGCACTCTGGTGCCAGGTGTTTCCTAGGTATGCAACGCATCCTGACAACATCTAGCCATCACGATTTGTCCCTTGTGAAGTGCGCTTAAATCTTTATGCTTTCCGGTTCTTCCTGCTTCTAACACATCAACTCTGTGGACAAAATATTCACTTGCTCCCTAATATATCCCACCCACTAACAGGTACCGCAATGAAGAAATAATCAGGGTTATTCACTTCACTTGTCAGTGGTCATAATGTTATGCCTGATCGGTGTACACTGATGACAGGGAAAAGTTTGGTGGGTGAGCTGCTAATGACGCACGGATTTATTCACAAACCTCTGTAATGACAAGCTCAAATAAGCAGGTCACAAGCAAGTAGCCTCAATAAGAATACTAGTAATCTCTTAACAACACAGACACAGTGCTTCCCTTTAATACCCCTCAGGAAAAGTGGTTTTGGGCACTCGGTTTTTCTCTTATCAAGCAGCACATACTTGGAATACAGCACCCACAGAATTAAGGAACACGATGTTCTTTACTTTTTTCTTTAAATCTAAGTGCTTATTGGACAATCAAGCAAGTTGCGATGATTTGCTTGCATGATGAGCTTTCCCTGAATCTATTCATAATACCTAAAATGTACATTCTAGCTTTGTTTGATAATTCTTTAAGAAATGACTGTTCCACCCTATAAAAAGAGTGATTTTGAGCTTAAGACAAAAGCTAGTTGATATGTGAGATGGAGTGCTGAGTGTGGGAGTGGAGGCTGTTTGTTTTGATAATGCAGAAAAACAGAGATGATGCTTTTGTGTGCTTACAGGTCAGGTGTTTGGGAAGTGTGTAGTTACCGTGCATAGAAAAACGAAGCAATACGGGCACCTAACTAATGTGCATATATGCCTTGTTTCTCCATAACCGTACATCTGTATATACATTTGCCCTCAGTAAATGAGTGTGCACTGTAAAGTACTGCAAAGCCTTGTTTGAAGTACCACATCATAAAAACTACACTCCAAGACCATGTAATATACCTCTCCCACGCACTCAAACACAAAGGGCACACTCACACACACACCGAAAGACTAATGGTACCCCCGCACTCACTCCCCATCCATTTGCCTGAGGTGTGTTCGACTCTTGCAGCAGCAGTGGCTGCGCAATAGATCTATCAGTCCTCTTCCTAACTTCACAGCATGTGTGCCTGCGTGTCTGCCTGTTCTGGCTGCTCTCCTCCACCACCTCACCACGCAGGCCTTTCAATGAGCCTCTCTATCTTCCCAGCGCTGACTCACTCCCTCACTGCCTCCCTTGCTCGGTGAGACACTCACACACACACACACACACACACCTGTACTCTTACAAGGGTGCACAACAGTTGCATGTAAGCCGTGCGTTCCGATAAATGCACGCACATGCTTTGGATGTAGCCCAGTTCAGAGAGGAACAGGAAGTTGTGAAAGGGCTTTAGGGTTGTCAAGAGCTGCAGGTAAGAGGAGGCATTCAGCTTTTCATCTCTCCCTCTCTCTCTCTTTCTCTCATGCACCTCCGCACTCTCACTCTGCTTCTCCTTCTCTCTTCATCTCTGTTTTTCTCTCCCCCTCTCATACTCCATCTATATATCTGTCTCTGCACTTTCACATAAACTGTAGAAATACAGCAGAGATTTGGGCTTTACATCACAGATGGAGTGGGGGATTGAGAATGGCAGAGAGAGAAAGGAATAGATTGCGAAAACCCAAAACCGCTCATTTGCCATCCATGCCCACAAGGGCCTCTTAAAAGGCAGCGGCGGCATTTGAAATAAAGCAGGGCTGACCGAATGGAGACATTTTATTTTTCCTGCCAGAGCCCGGAGGCAGAGGAAATGACCTCAGCCCTTTAAAGGACCTCCGTTTCCTCCTCCGCTTCTGGGAGATAAGACTGTGCTGAGATTCACCGGCCCGACTGGCGCGCTGCTGCGACGGCCCACCGCACTGAATTGTGGGAGATAGATGAGATGAGATAGTCTCTTGTGGCTGTGTGTTCGGCAGTTTGTTGTTGTACATTTCTTTGCCCCGTAACTTGCCGTCCATTTTACATGAGGATGCTAAAAACTCACAAGGGCATTACATGAACTGACATCTTGAAAGAATTACTGTCGCCTTTACTCTATTATGTGGGTGAGCTGTTGTAAAACATGCTAACCTCTTATTTTATCCCTGCAAAGTTAAATCATGTTTGAAGTCTCCAGGCATTTGATTTAAAACTTAAAGAAGTAAGTACAGTATGTTTGACTGAAACCCTAATTAGTGTGTATTGGAAGCAGAATGTCTTCCCTGCTCTTTGAATGCTCAACTTGATCAATTTCGTCTGACTGCTCAGCATGTGCAGCCTCGGTTTGGTGCAATTTAAAAGCCTGTCAGGAACTTGACCATTACGTTCTGAAGCATCTAGTGCCCTTACCACAACGACAACCTAATGGAGAAATACAGGCAACGTTGCATTCTATAAAAACAGATTTATTGCTGCATCAGTGCCTAAGTAGAGTATTGCATGACTCTCAGCATAAGGGCTATTGATGAATGAGGTGACGCTGATCAAAAAAGGCCTGTTTTTCATTGTCATGTGCATGTGTATTGGTGCTGGCGGTGGGCGTGGGGGAGAGACCAGAGTGCTTTCTGAATCCGTTATTGGTTTCTCATTAGAGGGCCAAGATATAAACATTTGTCTATGTTCTGCACTGTGCTGGTGCAATTAAGGATTCTCTTTGCCGCCCCTTCTGCCCTTTGAAAGTGAATTATGTGCAGATGAGAATCTTGACTGAAGTGTGGCCAACAGCAGACCTTTTCCAAATGCCTCTGCTCGCTCAAAGCCATTCCAGAAAGACGCGATATCAGCCGAAGGAGAAAGCGAGAGAAAGTGTGTGCTGTTCCCTGCTTGCATTGCGTATTAATGACTCTAATTAGCAATAGCTGAGAGATAATCACATCGATCTGGACAGATTCAGCATGCAGAACGTCACTGGATAACATCTGCAGGCTTTGTTAACACCCCCTATAGCACATACACATAAATCTTTTTCTCTTTTTAACCCCCCGCCCCACCATTTCCCAATCACTCTGCATTCCACTACATTCCAAGTTGGCAGTTTACCAAGAGGCTGTCTGATTGGCCAAGATTGTCATAAATACAGTCGGGCCAAAGCCATCGCATTCCTTGAGCCTCTGACCTTTTGTATCCCTTCCATTTCCTGTGTTGTTTTTGTATGCAGTGTGGTCGTCTCCTGTTTATGCGATTGCATTTTTAATTCTTGTAAGTGTACAGTCGAGGTCATGGTGAGGTGATAACCAGGAGCCAAGTTTTCCCAAGATGCTTTTTTTAGACACAGATCTGTTGCAAAATTTGGGAAATTTGTTCATTTCTAATTTGTTGTTGTTGACTGCCTCTCCTCTGGATCTAAACAAAGAGAAACATCTAGTATTAATTGGAGTGGCAGACTCTTGGGAATCTCCGTTCCAGGTTTTTGTTTCTCATCATTGTCTCAATCCATTTTTACATCACACACATGCCTGAATTCCTTTCCTTGTCGTGTTTGTTGACAAATGCCTCAGCGGACCCTGTGAAAGTTGAGGAGGCGTACCTCCAGTCATCTCTTATCCTGGACCTAACCCATGGATGGCAGGGGAACCACTATGTGAGATACGGCCTTGCACTGACCTGCCAAAGCCCTGGCCCCTTGCACATCCCCTGACTAATGATCATGCCCTTGATTAGTTAAGGAAGGCATAAATCATAACTGCAATGCAGAGGAAAGTTAGCTGGGGGCGGCCAGGCCGTTCCTCATGAATGACTAACAGATGCAGGACAAAAGAAATGGGCTGCATAGTTGTTCGGAGGAATGGGACAATCTGTCTTTGTCCAGATTTTAATGTTTGTCTCTACCTGGAGATTTTCCCCATGTTCCTAGGGCACTTGCTTTTCATTGATCCGGCTTTGTTCAAATATTAGCCTGCCTTGCTGGTGGTGCTTTCAAGCCCTAGTACCTGACGTGATTACATTGCTTATTACAGACTGCTGCTCAAATGGGAATAATATGGTGCCGCAGAAGATGGTACCCCGTGTGAATATTAAGGTTAGTAATATCCAGGTATAGTCAGAAAGGAGGGAGAGCAGGTATTTTAAGATGCTCACTAAGTGAAGTGAAGCTGTGAAGGAAGGACTGCACCTGTTCTTTGTGTAAAATTATGTGATTATGCTCCTTGTGTTTTCACATCAGCGTGTGCCGTAATGAGTAACTATTCAAGGCTGTTTGCCGTTCTAACTCTTAAGTGTGCGAATGTGCATCTTCAAGTGTGGGCATACTTCTATGGTAGAGTTTTAGATATGTTAACATGTGTGGCTGTGCTACACATGCATTTCCTTTCTGGCAGTTACCGGTTTCTTTGTGTGTGTCTGTGTGTGTGTCCTTGTGCACTTGTAGGTGTTCATTCTTAGTGTTGGCATTAGTGCTTTGCAAATGTGAGTGTGTGTTCTTTCAGATATCTGTGTGTGGGTTCTGTATAACCACTCAGTTTTTTGCTACAGGTCTCATTTTAACAACCTCTTGACAAGTAATTAACACCCTTCAGGTCTCAAACCTTTCTCAAGTGCTCTTCACATGTTGCACCAAACACATCAGGGTTTTGCTATTAAGCTAGCAAGCTAATGATGCTACCAGAAGAAGGATGCACCTCTGCTTTCTGTGGGTTATTTTTTTATTTCTTCCACTCAGTGTTCGTCTACTTTAAATCCTTGATAGCTGTAATGAATGTATGAATAATTTAGTTTTGAATGTCTCTTAAACTTCATGAAAATAATCTTGTGCCTTCAGATAACTCTGATTTAATGCTATAAGCTAGGTCCTCTTTTTGTCCTGATATCGTTTCTTTTTTATGCAATGTCAATGTAGAACTACAAAATCATGCGACATATTTTAAGTTGTTGCTTCTTATCCTGAATTTAGCTCGAAAATGCAGTAGAAGCCATATGGTGGTGTGCTAGAGCTAATGAGTGTGAATAGATATGAGTTAATTAAGGACTAAAAGAGAGAGAGCAGAAATGAAAAATGATGAACAGAAAAATGAAGATGTAAGAAATACTGAGCTAGAGAGGAAGGATTACTGTGAACCCACATGTTGTTTAGATATTTAACCTGAGAAGAAGTTCATCTTATATTAAACTGTAATGTACATTATGTCCCTGAATCAGTATGACCAGAACAGTTTGTGAGTAATACTTGTTCTTTGGCACTTACTATACTTTCTGAAGAATTGCATCAAAGGAGAAGGTGTGTTAATAACATCAAGATTGCTTTAATGGCCGTCTTTTTGCAAATATTTCCATGGAAATATAATATACAAGGCAAAAATAGATTTTTTACAATTCTAACAGGGCTGAAAGTCCGCTTATTAACTTTTATTCTTCAGCACAGTCTGAACTTTCTTAGGCAAGCTTTCTTGTCTTTTTAAAAAAGTATTCAGGAATAGTTCACTAGGTTTCTTGAAGGATGATCTCTTTGGATGTTAGTTGTCTTTAGTTCTTTTCCCACACTGCTTCAATAATGTTGAGGTCTTGGCTCCTGCAAGGCTAATCTATGACTGATCATATTCCATTGTGTTTTTTTTCTAGACATGTATGGTTGTACTGCATTGGCGGTGTGTCTGGGATCATTATTGTGCTGAAAAAGTAGGCCAATCAGATCCTTTCCGGGTAGTATTGCATGATGTGTCAAAATCTGCGTTCATCAATTTTGAAAAGATCCCCAACACTACTAGCTGAACTGCAGCCTAAACCATGACAGCGCCATCACCATGGTTTATAGATGGCTAAAACACTCACTATTATACCTCTTTCCTGGCCTACTTGAATTAAATATTTCAATTGATATTAAATATTACACTGATTGAGGATTTTTGGATTCATCACTCCATGAGACTTGTTGCCACTGATTTTCAGTCCAGTTATTGTGTTATTTGGCATACTTTAGCCTTTACTCACTGAGGTTTCAGAGAACAGCAGATGGATCAGCCCAGATGGATCTCCAATGTCCTGTGTCAGGTTTTAGCTGGATTTTTTTCCTGCTTTCATGTCAATGGGACATACATAGTTTTTTTTAAGCGGCCACTTCTTTTGAAACACTGCACATCATGCTGATATATACAAATATACGTTTTCAGCTAATATTTCTTTGGGAATTCTACTCCTGCACCATCGAGAGCATCCTGACGGCAAACATCTGCACCTGGTTTGGGAACAGCACCAAGCAGGACAGACGAGATCTGCAAAGGGTGGTGCGCTCGGCCGAACGCATCATTCAATCAGAGCTCCCTGACCTGCTGTCCATCTACACCAAGCGGTGCAAGTCCAAAGCTAGGAAGATTATGATGGACCTCTCCCATCCCAACAATGGACTCTTCTCACTGTTGAGATCTGGGAAGCGCTTCCGCTCCCTTAAGGCCAAAACAGAGAGAATGAGGAGGAGCTTCTTCCCCCAGGCTATTTGGGCCCTGAACCAGGTGTAGGACTGGACTCTCCCACACACATCACCACACGCACCACCACACATTTCCTATAATCCTATAATTCCTATAATTTATAATCTTTATAATCTTTATAATCTCTTCTGCTATTTGCACATTCTTTACTGTAAATTCCTAAGTTAATTTGTAAATTTTGTAGTAACCTGTAAATTGTAAATATTGTAAAACTTTTTTTCTGTCATTTAATGGTCGGGCATTGTACAGCTACAAGCATTTCACCCCCATGTCATACTGTGTATGGTTGTGTGTGTGTGACAAATAAAATTTGAATTTGAATTTGGAATCATCTCAGTGGTTTAAAAAAAATACTATTTTTTGGCATTTTTTAGAGATTGAAGTAAAGAAATGGCAACTAATCATGTGTTTTGTGACAGGCTACTAATACACACCTGGTTAAAGCTATAATTTTAAATTGGTTCTTTGCCAAAAATAATTTCACTGCAAATTCTATGGAGAAAAAAGGTGAAAAAGGGGGGAAGAAAAAGAAACAAATGTCTGGCTCTTGGGACCAAACTACAAAGAAATAAGGGGTGGCTTAAGACACAGTCCTGTACTTGGATATACTGTTGGATTATTTTATTTATTTATTTACAGCTCATGTCCAGTTTGGCTTCTGCACAATGAACTGCCACTGCCCCCCCTCTTGGCCGTAAACCCTGGCAATCTGCCCTCTGCAGATCCCTGCTCCCACTCTCTGACAAGGACAGTCCTACATCTGTGAGAGAAGACGACAAGAAATACAATACAACCAATAGGCTCGCTGCTTCAGCCCGAGATGAATGCCTTAGCTATAAATCCATGTTGCAGGGTTGATAAGTTAATTGCCTGTATTGCTATCTCGTCGCCAGCGTCTAATATAAAAGAGCCCAGTGTGAGAGTTATTTTACAACAAATTGGTATTGTCTCTAAGTACAAGGCCAGTAGGACAGTGAATCTGGACAAGAAAATGAGGAAAATTTACTTTGAGTGGCTCCAAGACCTGCTCTCTGCGTCTGTGTATTAAAACAATCTTAAATAACTTTTTGCACACTGAGTTTTGAGTTGTTTTGATGTTTGCAGATGGTTTAAACAGCTGTTTGTTTTCAGGCTGTCAGGTGTATACGAGGGTGTAGGATTGCGGAGAAAGTGTTTGCTTATGACTTGTCACTTCGACGCAGCATTAATGCACAGACAGTTGTGATGTGGTCAGAAGTACAGAGTGCTGAAAAAAAATATGCATTGCAGATGTTTCTCTGCGGGATCTTTAAACATCGAGATAGATTTATGATCCTCCCCTGTTGACTTACTCACCCACACATACACACAAAAACAAGAAAGTTAGAGGTCGCACGCAAGCACTCGTACACGCCCATTCAACAAACACACAGGCAGAGACGCACACTTTTATGCACACACACACACCACCACATGGTTTAGTGGAGGGTAGCCGCAAAATTTATCATCAGTCAGCTGCTGGTGGTGCAGGATAAATGGAGGAGGACACAGGAATGTAGCCCCAGTGAGGATGCTCTCCTCCGGGTTTGGAGTGTGACCAAGGCGGTCTTGGCTTGGCCACAGTTAGTCACGGATGCCAACTCGCTTTTTGAAACCGCTGTTTTCTCCCTTAATGTTTGCACAGCTCGCCGCAGTCTCCCAAAGCCATCACCCACCCTCCCTGCAGGGCAAAAGTGCTGGTTAAACCCTTGAATGGACAAAAGAGATCCATACTTGTAAAGCCAATGCCAAATTTCAAAAGAGTAGTTTTATTTATGTCTACTGCATCCCAAGAAAAAGCACCAAATGTCAGACTCAAGAACAAACAGCAGAAACTTGCATGCTAAAACAAAACAGATCAATATAATGACATCAATTCAGGGTCTTGAAATTTCTGATAGACCTTATTTTTTTAGTTCTTATTTTTTCCTGTTAAGACACACATAAGTAATTACCATTCTCAAAATGTAAAAAAAACCCCCAAAACATCATTTTTATTCAACAGGAGACGGATTAACTGAGTAATAATGTGAGCACTGTACAAAACTCTATATGCAGCAAAAGCACAAAAAGTGTTTGTACAGTCGTATTGCTGCAGGTAGAGTGAGGCTGAAATCATACGGCAATGAATCCATTAATCACAGGAATCATATTAGAGCATTGTTATGCATGTTTGTCAATTGAGTGGCCTATCTATTTCCTCCATTAACCATAATTACTTTAATACATGCAAAGCTGGAATTATACACATACATGCAACTACAATGATTAATCATCCACATGCAACAGCAGCAGCTTTAGAAGTCATCTTGATGACTCACAGCGACGTAAACAATTACGCTGTTTCCCCCTGCACACCATTGTAATGCCCCGTGACTTGTCGTTGATTCATTATTCATACTTAGGGCATTATTATTCCATTGTGCGCTGTGCAAAATGGGATCATTAGCACTGAATATGAGAATGTGAAAAATGGATATATTGGGGAAAATTGTGGTGGATATTGTAGGTAGAAAACCCTAAACAATCCTGACTATTAGCAGATAAAGAATAGTAATTTTCCCCAAAGTAATTAGGATTAGCATAATATGACAGTGAATGCATGAATGATGCATACTTGATTGATATGTCGATGCAAGCACTGTAATGAGTCCCTTATCTCCACTCTCCAATGTAGGCTTTTATGCAGAGCGTAGCCCAAGGTGGCATCTACTGTAGTTCTACACCTCCTTAAGGGGACTGTATTAAGGAGCGCCCTGCATCTCACACACACATTCATACAAAAGCAGTCACTGAGCAGTGCTAGCGTCTATCATGTAGTAACTGATTGAGGATGGTCCTTTTATCTTGACAGGCTCCCACTTAGAGCCAGACCAGGAAATATGATATGGCAGCTCATGTTCTCAGAGAGACTGTGTGTGTGTGTGTGTGTGCGCGCGCACGTGTGTAGGTAGGAGGGTGCCATGCTCCGAGTGTGCAAGTGTGGATATATGTGTCCTTCAGCAGCACTTTGCGTCAATCTGCATATTAGCGTGCAGCTGCACAGCATTATCAACAACCTCACATGTCGTCAGTCACTTTGAGCTGCTTTTAAGTGACAGCTATCGATTGGAGGTTTGCGTTTGTGCAGAAGCATCAAAGCAGCACCTTGCCCTCTGCATCCCACTTGAGATTGTAACTCTAGAGTACCCGCATCGAATGCAGCACCAGTATAGCATGTACTTGGCTTCGGAAACTCATTCTTCAAGCAACATCTGCGTGCATCTGTGTGTAGGTGGGTGTGTGTTTGTGTTCTCTAAGTGTGTGGAATGTGATGTCTTAAATTGAGCGCCACATTGTTTCTTGACCCTGCAGCTTTCTCACAACTTAATGGAGTTTTTTCCTGTTCAGTGACTCACCGAGGATCTGTGTATTGAGTAATTGTGTGCATACTTTACAGTGTACAAGTACACTGTATAAATAAACAAACAAGTACATACAGAGCGAGTCTTTGAGGATCATTTTATTGAAATTACAGGAAGAGAACTGCTTTCATGTCTAATAGTATTAAATAAAGCTGATACTTATATTTAATGTGCATTGTTGTGTTATATTTGTCTATATGATTAGATTTATTTACCTTTTACTCCACTATATTGGAACCAGTATCTTCTTTTTTCTCAAATCAAATTGCAGTGTCGGTGTGGCTTTAAGAAAAGCAATAACCTGTTACTGTGCATAATCCACACAGCATAATCATAATTACTTTAAAATAAAATTACACTGTTTTTGATGAAGTCGTATCACTTAGGGTAATTATGTATGTTACCAAAAGTTGTTATTTTTTCCTTTTTCCGAGTGATTATTGCAAATCTTAGCAAACTAGGTAACGAGTATTCAGCTCTGAGAGGGGAACCAAACATAACAGATGGATTGCTGACGTGTTTTTAATCACCAGTGTTAGCTTAACAAAAAAGTAATCTACATACTACTATTAATTTTCAATGCTACTTCCATTTAGCCTAATAAGGTACAGTATGAGGCACTAAATTATATGTTTATATCCCAAACAATTATATGTTCTTTTCAGTTCAAAATATATTATATCTAATGAGGAATTCATTGAATATTTCCTTACACAAGTATATAAGAAAGCATATGTAGTAACAGATAAATCATGAATCTAAATTCATAGTAGAAACATAATGTATAAATTGTTTCTTTATGACTTATTGCTTAACTCTAGACTTTTAAAACTCCAACAAAAGAGCTCATATATCTATACAAAAACTGAAAGACTCAGGCTTTCTATAACCTCTATAACCATTCAGCCCGATAAAAGCACAAATAGTCTTAAAATGTCTCTGTATCTCTCAATTATTATTTTCCTTTTCAACAAAAAAAGCCTTTAACTCTTTTTACCCTGTGGCTACAGTTCAAACATTCCACATTACAGAATCATTATACGAATATCAGCTGCAGTAACTTCACATTGGAAGAGCAAACTGGATCTTTTACTGAGTGTCAATTCAGGCTTTTTGAGTGTATTTGACTGACCTGAAATCACCCCCTTCCTCAGTCTGCCTTTCTTCTCTACACACCTTTTCACTTGCCTCCACCTTTCTCCCGCTTCTCTCTCGGTTTAGAGAGATTTGAATGTAGGTCAGCAATCTCTGAAATCCTCATCCAAGTTTGATAAGTGCACTCCAGGTGGTAGTCGGGTAAATATTAAATTTGTAATTGGGGGTTCAAAGTATCCACGATTTAAATATTCTGGTTTCTGATTGTTAAAGAAAATAAGCCATCGCCCTGAGGACCTCGATAACATAATATGTAGTTCTCTAAATGTGCTCGTAATACATTTTTTAAAGTGTTAATTTGTAGAATCTGCAAACATATAAAGGGTCTGTTTACCCAAATGACCAGAGATGCCAAATGAAATTTTATTTTTGGCACTCACAGTAATGAAAATAGCATTTAAGCATTTCAAAGGCCTTTTCAGACAGTTACAGAGGAACACGGGTGTGATATGTTCAAGGGAATACTCTTAATAAATAATGAGTTTACTCTCATAACCAGTGTAGGTGCTTCCATGAGAGACACAGATGTCACTCAGCATCAGAAATTCACTTGATGGGAATTCTTTTCAAGTTGTCTCCACGAGGTGCGTGCAATAAGAAGGCTACGCTATTTGATGTTTGTCAGTATGGAGTGAAAGAAAATTCAGTTTGCCTTTCTGAAATGTAATACATAATAATAAATCCACAAAGCATACACAGCAGTCTGTTTGGATTGTTGTGATTATGGGTCTGCTTTTTGTGCAGCACCCAGGAAGAAGATATTTGGAGAAAATTGTGTTTTTATACCTATATAATATATAGTAAAGGTTTATAGACCTGTGTTGTACACTGTGGAGATATATGAAGGCACACTGATTTTGTATGCTGTGTCTGAAAATACGCATTAATGTCTGTTTCACAACAGCAAATAATCACTGGAATCCAGTGGAACTGGGAGGTCAGATAGTTGTCTCTTAATCAGGTCAATACAAATATCTGCATGGGTAAATATCACTGAAGACAGGAAGGAAAGATTTTTATTTTTTATGTCTTTTTGTAATTGGTTAAGCCAAAACCCTCAATTAAATATATTTTTAAAGCTCAGCCGGGCTCTCTTTAAATACGGATTAAAATTTCAAAATTATACGTTTGCTAATATAACAATGGGTGAGTGCACTGCGGCTACTTGGAAAAATAGTCCTTGATTGCATTTATTTTTAAGAAAATGACTGGTTTCTCTTAATATCGCCTGTGGACTTCTTCATATTTCCACAATTAAACGCAGCCTCGCTCTAACAGCTGGCCATTAATCAGTCCTCGCGCTCGATTTCTCTTCCACCTCTAGTTATGATTTTCACATTACTCCACACTCGTTTGCTGCCGCCCGACAAGAAAGTGACCCCAACCCCCTTACCCCCAGTCGTCGCTACCGCCGCAGACGCGCACCTCAAATAATCAGGAAAGTGAGATGCTCGCATAAAGCTGCACACGGGCACACACGGGGTGAGAAAATAAGGCGTTGGAGTAAAGAACATGTATGATTGTATGATTGATGGTAAGTTGATGGGGTAACCGCAATGCCAAGTCCCCACCCCCAAACCCCTCCGCAGCCCCACCATCTCACAGGCATTATCCTTTTCTAATTACACTTTCCTTCTGAAACAGTGGATCAGAGGGCACCATTGACTGCTTTTAATCCGCCACCAAATTTTAATTAACACAGACGTGACCCCCGTCGCCGATACATACCGGAGAACGTCGAGATCACAATAACTCATAAATCACAGCCACAGATTTCATTCCCCCCGCTTTCCGCCGCTGATGAATTTCCAGATGGGGCCTTGTGGCTGTTAATGTCAGAAAAATATGCGAGAGAGAGAGAGAGAAAGCGAGAGACAGAAAGTGTGTTAGGGAAAGAAAAGGACGGAGGAAAAGTGTAAGAAGATGAACAGAAAAGCTAAATTGTAAGAAATAGTGTGTCTTTATGTCTATGTGAGAGAGATGGAGTTGAAGAAAGAGAAGGAGAAATGGCAGCAGCTTTGGTATGCTGTCAACCTTTGAGAGATTTGTTACCGGGGAGAGGATTATGGAGGCTGTGAAATGGGGTTGTGTTAATATGCCGGGTGTTGAGGAACACGATGTGGGCCAGCCAGCTTCACAGCCTCCAGAAATCAAAAGGCTGAACAAGTGAAACGTGACGTTTTGAAGAATTAATTGACACATCTCCGCGTGTATGTGAGTGTATAGTGTGTGTAATATCCTTTAATCATTGATTTTAAATCACAAGCCTTTCATAAATAACCATTACTTTAATTAACCTACTTAATGAACTGAATGCATATGGGTTATCATTAAACAACAAACTGACAAACAGTGATGTTCCCTTATTCTTACGATACCGGTTGTCTTATTCGAGTGTATATCTGCGCGTTTACGTATGCATGCAGTGTATCAGACTACGTATGTGCGGAGGTGGAGGTGGGCAGGGTGCCGGGTTTTGTTATTACTAAATCGCTCATCCATGCTACTAATTAAGATGCATAGCATCCCCCTATGAACGTCAGTGTCGCTAATTATCAAACAATGTAGTGCTCACTAGATATGAGAACTGGCAGCCTCTGTAGTCATGTTACCAACCTATTACTGCTACAATTACCAAGTGCCTGTCATTCTCCTTGTTAGTCATCTGCCTTAATTTTTTTCTTAACTAATGTCTTTTTTTCTTCCTCTCCTTCTCCCCTTCTCCTCCTTTCTGTCTCCAGGATATGGCTTTGTGGACTTCGACAGCCCAGCTGCAGCACAGAAGGCTGTGTCATCTCTCAAAGCCACTGGGGTGCAGGCCCAAATGGCCAAGGTAAGGAGTGTCTAAAAACAAGTTGGCGTCCTCACTTCCTCGTGCATTATCTTTAGCAATTTTTCGTTTTTGCTCATTCAGCTCCTGCCAGGTGTTTAGTATTGCACATTTAACAAACTTAACAAGTTTGCCATGAAGGACTTTTTATCTTGAAGAGAGACTCCTAAATGTGGGCCTCAAACTGCATTTGAGTGCCATTAGACAACAACTTGGGAAGTGACACTGGTGCATGTATGTCTCTGTTATCTTACTGATGCTGAAACTGGAGTCTAGCACAAGATACGTGAAATTGTGGATCACTTCTTTCCTGTGGTTATGTGGGCTTTTTGTGTTGTGTTTGACAGTATGCATACAGTATGTGCTGGATTACAGCACTCCATGGCACTTGTGGTTTCCAGTTAGTGAGCTGGCCCCTCTCTAACTGAGGTTTGACTAGTCGCTTGTGCTACGTTGTCGAGTGTTATTAGCCTGCTAAAGTGGAAGCAGATGAGACAAGCTGTTTGAGTAGTACAAAAAGGGCCCTAGTGAGTTGTACAATGGAGACAGGTTGATAGGCATATGTGGAGAGGTGTAGCTTAGAGGAAACTGCACACTGCCAGGGTATGATCTTATTCACCAATTTCCTATACAATCTTGTATTTTATGTCAACACTGTGGTTGCATATTTATTGTTGGGCATTTGGCTGTCTGACAGAAGAGCCGTTTTACCGGGAAATGCATTTCAGAGATATTGTTTGGTGTTTGGCAACCCTCAGGCAGTGATCATACTGTTCTTTTCCCATTTTTGTTCTCTAATTTTCTTCATTTCCCTGTTGACTGCTCTGAGAGTCACCATATTAGAAGGCACAGCAGGGCCCTCTCTCCGGACATCTATGACAGACAAGCCTGCCTGACTTAACCAGGCTATTCTTGTACCCGTCAAACATTTGTTAATGTCAGAATACCTTAATAGGTGAAGAAAATGTCAGTAGCACTGAAACAATAAATATGCTGATGACTATTTGAGGGTGCACCTTGAGTGATTTTTCTTGAGACGAGATGGCGTGCATTTGATCCAATCCAAAAATCCCCCCCTCCCACCCTCGAAACCGAAGAAGACCTGATGAGATGGGGAGCGGCAATGGCTCCGGTGAAGATGACAGAATTGATGGTAACGATGAAGGTGGCAATTATTTTGATCAAATGGGATGAGATCTGACAGGAGGAGATGATATTCCGTGTGGTGCTCAGGTGTGCCATTTCTCAAATGCGCCATTTGCCCGTTTCCTTTCCCCACCAGTGTCCTTCTTCCAATATTTATAAGAGGGCAAGCTCTCTGAATACTGATAAGAAACCATGCTCTTTGTCCATCACATTTTAAGACCACTCTTTGCATTGCTCCCCTTCTCTCAGTCAATATTTTCATGAGAGGGGGCTCGTGTCCCAAAACAAAAGAGCTGACCTTTATAGAAATCTTGCCGCAAACACATTCTCAAAATCATTTTCTATTAGCATTTGTGTATAATAGCTGATTTTTTTGAGTGCTCCCTTGTTCTGTTCGCACAAATGGTAAGACCAGCGTTCTCTGCTGCAGCTCTATGCTTTTATCACACTTGTGAGGGACATTAAGTAGTAGTTTGCTTTTATAGACTCCCTCTGTATCTCGCTAATGTGTCTTTACCAGGTATCACTGCCATCACTCTATCGACTCCTCACCCAACACTTCCAGCCTAGCCCCTCACCATTTCTTTTGCTTAGTGCCGTTTTCTCTCAGCATTGTTTTGGGTTTTGTTTTGTTTTTTTGGTTCTCCTGCACACACAAATATACAGACACACACACACATTTGTATTCACATCCACCAAGTGTTGCCCTTCGAGACATCCAATGAGCAGTTTTTCCTCCATCAATAATTAACAGCGTGTTATCTTTGTGTCTGCCTACCTATCAAGGTGTCTCTCACACCCCACCCTCCTCCCGCTCGTTCTGTCATGCCGAGTAGCATTCCCGCAGCGGGAACGGATGAAAATACAGGTGAGCACCGAGGAGGGTGCAAATCAGAAAGACTACTGCTAACGCCGTGGACGGCTTCCACAATAAGAACATCCAGCCTCGTTCTCTCGCTCCCTCTGCTCCATTTTGTCACTCCACAACAAAGTAATAAACGAATCGCAAGTCGGAGCCAGAGGCTTTGAGCTCATTAAATAAAACTGTCACAGTAATCAAGTTGCACCTTTTTTCCTGCCTTGATGCCATTAAAACACTTTTATTAAGGTGCCTTATTTTAAACACAGCTGCAAACCAGGCAAGAAATGGAGAGAAAGGCAAAGGATCACTTGATTTCCTCTTCTTCCGCCAGTGAAGCAGCCCGCTGTCTCTCTCCTCTTACTCCCCTTGGAATTTGAAATACCAAGGCAGTAGAGATGAAACGTTACCTTCCTTTTGTTTTGCCCTCCCCTGGGGATGGTGACAGCGAGAGGGAGGAGAGGAGCCATAATTAAGACACCTAAAGGACACTTCCCCCCCGTGCATCCCTTCCTGTCACTCACCTCTACACAAGTCACAGATAAGAGCACTTAACATAGGTGTGGAGTACGTGTGTGTGTGTGTGTGTGTGTGTGTGTGTGTGTGTGTGTGTGTGTGTGTGTGTGTGTGTGTGTGTGTGTGTGTGTGTGTGTGTGTGTGTGTATTTGAATGTGACAGTGTATTATTATGTGCATGTTTGTCTGCACTACATTCCCTGAATTACACATTTTTTGCATCATTTTGTAACATTTTTTTATATAATTGTAACTAATTTTTAATTTAAACTAGGATGCCTGTCATTTCATCTAAAATGGAAAATTACATTTTGTAAAACACACGTTATACCTTATTAACCTTATCACCTTGTCTTTGCGTACAAAGAGTTGAATGACGGGGGATAAGCTCACTTTAGTATAAAGAGTTGTGAAAACGACCGACTGGCTTCATCTAAGACTGAGAAATGAAAAAAACGTGGGGTGTATTTCTAAATCTGGAACAGGCACTTTAGCATTTTGCTTTCTAACTAGTCAAGCGTCTCTGTTCTAGCTATGCTCTTTGAATAAAGATCTTCACATCCATAAGTACAGCAGGTGTGTCGTGGGTTTGTTGAATTTTATCCCATTTCTTAAGAACATGACTGTCAGATCCTTTTCATCTGCACCTACCTCCTGGCACAATAGACTCTTCTTTTGTTCTTCATTTGTCCGATTTCTCAAATTTCTTAAGGACACACTGCACACAATGCCACAAAACACCAAATTTTCAGCTTAGATATCTTTGTAAATCTTGTTTCAAAAATACTATTTTATGTCTGTCAGTTTGTGTTATCATTGGCATTTCTGGCATAATTGAGAGGAAATTGGGTTTTTTGTGTGACAGACTACTAGCAACAAAGTTCCTACATATACAATTTTTAAATTGGTTCTTTGCTAAATTTTCTGTTATAAAACTGTCTCATCCTTTGATTTAAGTGCCTTTTGTAATCTTGAATGAGTCGGGTTTAAGTTGCTTAACGAACATATATATATACATATATGTATATGAGTAAAAAACCTGCTAATGTTCAAAGAAAAGCTTTAAAAGAACTTCAGAAAGGCTGGAGAAATACTGAGCAAAATCTAAAACAATGTAGCTTGGTTCAAGTCTTTTTCATGGTACTAGAACTCTTAGCAAAAAGGTGAAAGGGATGAATAAGTATTAACCAAAATGTATTAGTTTTCTTATTTATCAGTAGAGGTAGGCACAGATGACTGCTTATATAAATAACATGTTTTTAAATAAGAGGCGCTTTTATGCTGCTTTAAAAAAATTGTATAGATTAGTGTGATGTGTACATAAAATGTACTTTTTACATTGTCATTAACAGGCGCGTGTATGACATCACTAAAGAAGTATTAAAACATTCATATAGGCAGTATGACTTTATATAAATTAAGGTGGGAAAATCTGGTAAATCTTAACATAGTGTTCTAACAGGAGACCTTAATAGGATTCACTAGGGTAAGTGTGTTCGTGTTTTGTGCATGTGTGTAATACGGTTTGTAGGCACGCACTTGCCTCCTGGCACCATAGACTCTATTCTCCGTGCCACTTTGTTCAGGTAGCTTTCCAAACTGAGAAAACCGACACATCGAGCAGACAGAATGATAACAGGTAAACGCCGCGTCTAGCTTCGCAGATGCAAACCTGTCAACCAGCCGCTCGCCTCACTCTCCACAGGCTGCCATTTTCCCCTTGAGCCAATCAGACTGAATTATGGGAAGGGCACCCTCGATTGTGGTGTCTGTGTCGGAGAGGTAATTCCGCCTGACAGCTGCTTGCTTTCAGACAACAGCCAGTCTTTATGGAAATCATCCCTCCCTATTCTCGCTCCAGTCGGCTTCTGCTGATAACAGCCCGGATGAAAACAAAGCTGTCCTTTTTGTATTTTCTTCTTTTTCTTTTTTTTTTTGACTCGTTCCTCTCGGCATGGACAACCTAGAATTAGAAAAAAACAACTCTGACACCCTATGGAGGCTAACCAGGTTCACCCAACTTTCTATAGCTAATTGTTATATGAACTTTGGATCTTGCTAGACATTGTCTGATACAAATAAATATACATGCATTATGTGAGAATAGTATACATAGTGTCAAAAGTGTCAAAACTAAACAATGGTGTTCATATTAGAGAATTTAAATAGTGGGGATGAAGACTTTGTGAATAGCATCTCCATCCTTACCCTTGTTTAAATAGCCGATATTTATAAGGTTCGCAGAAGCTGCAGGCAGACAGAAAGGCGCTACTTGCCCTTCACGTTACAGAGGGGAAATTATGCTAAAAGCATCATTAAAGTGCCTCCATCAAGTGAATCCCAAATGTTTATGATAACGCAGTGCACACACCGGCCCTTCAACCAGTAGTCACTGGCGAATGCTTCAGATGGTTTAACGGTGTGAAACGAACCGGAGTGTTCAGTCCTCCTGCTCGTTCCCTCTCTCCCTCTCATGCATTCTCGCTTTCACTGCCTTTTGCTTGCTCTGTCTCCTCCACTGTCTTTTTCTTTCTCTCTCCCGGGGAAGGTTTTCTGTCAATATCACATTTATAGTCATGTGAAATGCACGGATCCCCCTATGGGTGGTCTGCAGTCAGTCAGCAGACTTTCTTATTATCCTTTAAAGGTGACTTCTCTGATGTCTCAGCTCCACTGGCACCCAGGACACCACCGTTCAGCTCAACACAGGGTGACCTCTGTATGATAATCAAAGGGACTTGACTGCGCTCTCACAGTTGGTTACTGACAACAGCTAGCCTAGCAGGCCTAGCCAGCATCGGTTAAATCTGGAGAAAATGCAGCTGGAATGCAGTGCATTGTGTATACCGAAGGATAATTGCAAAGACTTTGGGGATACAGGTGCTCACTCAGCAGCATCATTCACCTCGCTGTTCTCCACCTTGAATGCAGTGCCATTTCCCCTCTGACATCCACCTCAGCATTTGTTCACAAAACATATGGTGTCAGTGTGGTGATCAGCATTTTCCCCCGGAAGCTGCCATCAACTGAGACATCCTTATGATTATAGTCCCTCACAGCACCTCGTTTTCTTACATAGTGTTGTGCTCAAATTTTATGGATGTAAAGGATTCTTGTCAGCACATAAGTATAGTTTGGACATCGCCATAACCTGTAGGTTTAGACTGATTTCCTGCAAATGTCCCTTTCTTTCCTCACTAATTGTCATCTCCCTGAAAGTATGATATGACCACTTCAACATTATGTTGGCCCACCTTACTGTTGCCAATGTTTACCTTAACCTTAATCCCAGTGCATGTTGAATTTGAATTGCCAGATGTCCATATTAAAAACATACAGTGTATAAAAACAATCCTTGTGAGACAAGAACTGAGGCTTTACTTCACCTTGAATACTCAGTTTCTACCTTCTTTTTTTTTCATTTATAAAGCACAACACAACCACAAGGTCAAACTACACCAGTAGTCTAGTCAACATATGTGTATAAAAATGTGCACAAAACAGCATACTTGAATTGTATTAGGCATTTAATACACCCAGCACAGAAATAACCAACAATAAAAGGATGTTTTTTGGCAACAGCAGAATAACATTTTAGTAGACTCTTGATTATAGATGCACTGATTGCAATTTTCATGGCCGATTCCAATTTCCAGTTTGTTTTATTTCTGTGTGACCTCCTGATGCCGATTTTTGATGATTCCAGTTTACTTTCTAAGAGCTATAGAGGATGGGGTGTGCAAACAAAAACACATTTTCTTCTATGCAAACTTATTTTATTATTGTCATAATAAAGGAAGTTAAACTTCCAAGGTGAAAATAAAGTCCTCTGCTAATACAAAGAGGTACAAATAATTAACAGTAAATGAATTGCTGTACATCCACCTTTACTTGACCTTTTTTACCTTATCTAACAAAAGTAGGAGCAAAAAATTTTATGTCACAAAACAAATGTCAGATACTTTCCAGTGTGCTTATAACTTCACTAGATAACTGCTTTGATCCTTTGCTCATACCGAGGCTGCTGACTTGTGGCTGAGCTCTGGATAACTTTAGCCACTTTAAAGTTTCTTTAATGTCTGTGTCCAACCAGGTGAAGGTGATTTAGTTTTGTTGTTACACTTTCATGGTTATTCCCAGCCGTGTTTTGCTTTTGGGAATTTTGCATCGCTCACAGCGAAGAGCCTCCACACTACAACATGTTAGCATGTATCTGTTAGTCTATGCATGTCAGTTTGTCTGTGCTGTGTATGTGTTGTGCATGCATTTAAGCCACTGGCTCATAATTGGGCATACATAGTGCTGACGAGTCGGTCACCGGTCCATGCCGAAAACAGGAAAAGGGACGATTCCTGTTCCTCGCTGGTCAATTGGTGCATCTCTAGTCCTGATGGTATTCATTTTTCCCTTGGTTTGACATATATACTTCACAAGTACACTTACTCATTGTTACTCATTGTATGATACTAAGGAGAGAGTAGTAGATGAGGTGCTGCCCCTTGGCATGTATATATAATATCATCCAATCTGAAGGAATTTTGCTTTTAGGAATGGCCTTAAAGTGGTCAGAGCTAATGTGTTTCTAGCACAGGCCCAGCTGAAAAGCTGAAAGCTTCAGATTGGAAGAAAAAACGAGTTATGAATCATGCAGGGGTACTTGTCCCAAATAAAAAATATAGTGCTGAAATTTGCATATGTCCACTTTAAAATAATTAAGTTCTCTAAAGTTGTGCTGCGTTTCTGCTGATTTACTGAAAATGCCTGACAATTTAAATAATCTTTTTCCATGATGATTTTGACTCTTTTTCTTTTTCATTTTTGTAATTGGCCTACACTAGAATGACGTGAATGAAGAAATATGTTGACACCTGTTGAAATGTGCAGTGTAGGGAGATAATATAACTCCTAAAAAGAAAGAGCTGGATTTGCTAAGGTACAACTTTTTTATAAGCTGTAGTTAGCACCACTGTGGCTCAGCACACCACCCCCCTCTCGTTTTTCCTGCAGAAGTGATACTTTTGAAGGGCAAAGCCAGTGAGAGTGAGACGGACCATCTGACAAGCACTGGCTCCGAAGCACCTCTGTTGGCTTCCACTGTCTCTGCCGTCTAATTACGCTTCAATCATCCACGGGAGCGCTGCATGCGGTAAATTATTTTGCAGAGCAGTGCGGAGACGTGCCGAGCTGCGAGCATGAGAGAAAATGAGAAATAGAGACTAAGTAGAAATCAATAAGAGCTCAAGTAAAAATAAAAAAAACCCCACAACTTTAAAAGGTAGGAAAGATTATCAGAATAATGGAATTAAGAGAGAAACAAAAAAAGCCGGAGAAACTGCAGAAAGTGCTGGATGGTGAGAATGAGATCGCTGTCTCTCATAATGTCGCCTCCATACAGCCGGATTTAGACGAGTGCAAATGAACAAAGTTACAAACTTGTCATTTAACCAGGCAGAGAGGTGCGGGAGAAAGCGATGCACCGAGAGATGCCGAGTCCTCTCCCACCTACTCCACTTTTATATGTTGCCGAAACTAGCAGCCAGCTGTGTAAATGAAAGCATGAATAATGTTAGAAACTCACTTGAGCACTGCGTAACAAAGCCTTGGTTTAAGCGGAGTAGGTGGTGACTGATACATGTGTTCCCCTCGGGGCTTACTAAAGCTGTATACGCCTACTGCAGAGATCGAGCAGTACTACGAACACATACTCGTATACTCGCATTGACTCATCTCTACTCACCTGAAGCTGACACCGGTTCTTATACATGCTTATGCCCTTCCTGTGCCAAAATGGCAAGACTGAGATCTTCAGGGCTCACAAGATTTGCTCATGTCTCAGTGTGAGAGTCTTTGTTGGCCTGATAGCCTGCGGTAAAACCCCTGATTCTGGTTGCCTGCAGTCTTTGGATGGAGTCTCTGCTGCAATTCGGTTGGGTTTGATTATCGGAATACAAATAATGTACAAATCAACTGTTACTGCACAAAAAGACTTGCTTTAATTTATATAAAACACAATTACTTCATAATTTTTGCATCGTAATGTATTGGTAGCTTATTGAAGCATGTTATTTCACTAGTTTAGTTTGCCCTACATTCATACATACAATACTCAAAAATACCTGCTGGATTTGCAAGTTTGGAACTGGTGTACACTAAGGGAAAAACACCAACATTCCAGCAGTACTAGAGTAGTACAGTATATGCCTGCTGCTACATGAAAGATGACACAGATACTGAGGAATCATTTGGGAATTACTGCCATTTTTTCTTAAGAATATCAGTCTGTCATTGGGTTATTTTTTATTGGTTTCCACTCTCACTACAAAAGTGGGTCTAATTAAAGTACAATTTGCAGTGGTTGTATTTATGTGTGTATAAATAGCAGCTTATTCTGTTCCCAAATTGCTCCAAAATGGCCTTGTGTCTAAATTGTAGCCTTAATAAAGAATAGTAAAGGCTTGCATTCTCAGTACGCTCAATGCTGCCATGCTTCCTTTGAAGCAAACATAAATATGGCTTTTTCAGGTCTGGTAATGGCCACAGTGTGCAGTTATTAGAATCTCTTTGATGTGGCAACTGTGCCAACCTGCTCGGTGTCTCTGTGAATTGATCTGGCTCAATTAGCGGGCCCGCAGAGACGACGTTCAAAGGACTGGGCTTCCACGCTCAACACTGACACATAGACCAGGTGAAACGCTTTGCATTCATTTACGCAGCTGGCCCTGAGAAGATAACCTGCGAATAGTGGTGAATATTGGAAAATCAATGGTGCAGCTTGAGTTTCAAGCAAAGCTTTCACCAAGAATGTTTGGTGCATTCTTTAACTAATTTCCCACAGCTATGGGCTTAAGTGGGATTTAACTAAATAACTTCTAAACATGCTTCACAATCTGCTCACTCTACTTTTTAACAGTGTGCTTCTTCCCACAAAGCTTACATGCACACTCATATTTGACTACGATAACAATATGCACCTAATAATATTTCCAATTTGATGCTGATCATTTAAAGAATATGTTCACTGTGGTTATTTCACACTAGACGCTCATTGTACATCTGCTGTACTGCGTATAAAAGAAAAGTTTGATTTTCTAGAAGATGCTCTGTTAAACACTAATACTTGGTTACAAAGGAACTAAAGAGTGAGGCTTCCATCACTCAGGTCAAACAAGCCTGTGTGTAAATGGTAATATTAGGGTGATACTGAGTGCCATTAACTGTGTACATACACAAAAGGCAAAGAGTGCATTTTGTGTATGTAAATGTAGACACTCTGGCCTCTCTTCCACCCTTCGTCTCTCCCCTGATTCAGCTGACCTATTTCAATTTGTCTTCATCAGTCATACCAATTAACTCGAGGATTAGATTCCTCAATGCCAGCCACCCCGAGTCCTCCCTATATACCACTACCTCTACAGTCCCTCTGTTCCTACATCCAATGCTACCGCTGCTTTTCTTAAGATTTTGTGTTTTGGAAATCTTTGATACCTCTGCACAACTGTATATGATATGCTACAAAAAGCGCACTTCACAGGATTTTTCACGGGAAGTATTGTTCGAAATCATACATTACAGTGCACTAAAACCACTAAGCTTCAGGTTTTACTATTGCACGGTGGGTTTTTTTCAAAGCACAAAACTCTAAATGATGAAGTACAATGATTGTTCACACAGAGAACGTGTAAAAAGTAAGGTATGTGTGTAATTCCACAGAATGCACTGTACTCTTGAGTGTGCATTGATCGAGTCACATAGTATGCATACCTCCAGCAGAATTTCATATTTTACCCTCCCTCCAAGATCACTCAGTAAATTCACACAGAAAAGACAATAAGTAGGCTTCTGCATCATTTGCACAATTTCCTGCTGTACAGCTACGAGCAAACACTGGGGCTTTTTTTAACGATTTGTTTATTCATGTGTTCACCATGCTAATGTAAATCTGCAAGATCTGCATTACTGGCGAATATTTAGTACACGATGCAGACTAACAAACATGGTGTTGAAACAGTACATTGCATTTTTGGGGGGGGTGTTCAAACTATGAAGCAAAAACAATGGAAAAAAAACTTAGAAGTAAAAACTCAAAAATACCAGAAGAATATACTAAATTAAATAGATCTTTGCTACTTAGTCAAACATAAAGAGTGACTATATGAAAACACAGCACCTTAAATTCATCTTTAATTTACCAGAAAATGGCATTTGATTAATGACCACTGCAGCTGCAGAAGTCCGTATGCCAACTTGAACTGCTTATATCCAGTTGCACGCTTGTGTGAGTTCGCATTCCAGTCGCACCGAGCGTCACTTTGCATAAGTCATATTTAATAGCAGGTTTGGGGGCTGAAACACAGTCAGTCAGATTAGAGACTCCATCGGTGTTAACTCTGAAACAGAACTGCCAGGAAAAACTGGGGTTCAATTACAGAGAGACCAATGACACATACTTGGAGGTGCGGGATGTTGTATATAGTACATTTGCAAAAGAAAAATGGACAGCGCTAATATTTTCACGGCCTCTTATCTATAGGCTTCCCAGCAATGATTAGGTGATCAGTTTAGTTTTTACAGATGGATGCGATAGCTTAGCTTTATTTCCCTCACTGCCTCTTTTCAGTTTAAAAAGAATAACATCAGACACGCCTCTTTCTTTTCTTTAACCAGCTGTCCTCAAACCATCATCCTCCACTTTCTTTATTAAGACTCATCTCTTTTATCCTTCCTTTATCCTTCCATAGCGCCTCGTCTTGCTCACTGCTTCCCTCTCTATGTCCCTCTTTAATGAATTCTACGGGTATGCGATGTTAAATTACACTGACTGTTTCCATTTCCAGCGGCTTCAATCATATGTGAGAGGTCTGTAGTAGAAGGGGAGCCGTGAGTCCAGCCAGGGCAGATCAGGGCAGATCAGGGCTGCAGTTGATGAACCAGCTCTCTGACACCAACACAGTCGCTCATTCTGCCTAATGAGGAAAAGGAAAAACCAGAGCAAGGAGTCCTTTTTTGTTTCCTCCGTCCTTTTCATCTCACTGGCTCGGCTCCCATGAGTCCTCTTGTGTGAACGTTTCCTTGCAAGTTGCGGCGGTAATGCCGTTTCGCATCAATATATGAAACACGTGTGATTGTGCTTTTATTTTTGGTTATTTTTCATATCTTTTCTCTTTGCTCTTTCTTGATCGACTGAAAAGTAAAGCATCTTTAGGAAAAAAACTGAAGCTCAACAGGGGACTTGCCCTTAAGACCTCAGGACTAGTACAGACATATCGTGTATGTACACACACTGGAACAGGAAGAAAGAAGAGAAATACAGCTTAAGGACGGGTGGAGCAAATGATCTTTTACCTGCAGTTTTCTCCAGGGTCTGGATGAAATAAGAGATGGTCAGCACTTCAGAGACAGAAATTGAGATGGGACAGGTAGATGTATGGCACACGGGTGTCTTAACCCTCTCTGAGGTGATTTCAGATCATTACCTCTCCTTCAATGTCTCACCTCGAAAACAAAACATCAGCACATTCCTAAAATCCACTCCAAGGATCTCTAGCAGGCAAAAGAAAGTCACACACATTTTTTCCCAGCCTGTTTCAAATGATTTACTAATAGTTTTATTACTAAAGTTATTCCTTATGGGCGATATGACCAAAAAAATTTATCACGATATACATTTGAAAATTTGCGATAACGATATAACTGACGATATAATTGACACTAGACAAATGCTTTACAACTCCACAACTTTATTAGTAGAAAAAAAAATCAATGTATTTTCACTTAAACAAGCAGCTGTTTTTTAAGTGCATTAAAGTTACATAAAAATTTAACAGTGCAAATGCAAATTCCTTGCTGACAGTTTAACCAAAAGGCATTTCCAGTGGAAATTGGCCGACATATCCTCAGCGTAACCATGTAGAATAGCCACAAAACTTAAAAAGAGGTTATACACACACAATACGGTAACATTATGTTGAAGCGCAGTACGTATCACTCCGCGAGGCTCCTGCCTATGATAGCCGCAATGATCCATCAAGCGGTGCGGCTTCGTAGCTTAGCAAAGTCGTACTAAAACATTTGACAGATTTTCGAGCGCCGTGTACCATATAAAATCATTTCGAGGTCATAAACACAACCAGAATTCATACATAAGGCACACGGGATTATAAGGGGCACTGTCAATTTTCAGAAAAATCAAAGGATTGATTTTAAGCGTGCCATATTTTCCAAAATACGGCCGTCGCTAGCATGCGCTGCCAAAAATAGTGCTTTGTTGTGTATCTGATAGACGAAAGCTAAACCAGTTCCAAACCACTGAAGTTGCAGCATTTTTACAAACGAATTCTGGTTCATCTGTTTCATTCAACGATCCGCTTTCGCCCTTCTCATTCTCGCCGCCATGCCTTTTTCCACCATGGGCGTATGAAAACAAAGGCACTGCGCATGCGCGTTTCACCCATATTCTATCGCGATATTTCATTTTCTTATCGTTGCCCAACATTATACCAGTATTACCGTGAACGGTATGATATGGCCCAGCCCTATTCTCCACTGCCCTTTTGTTTACGCACGGTGGCAATATTTTGCCTGCATGCATTGCGATGGGTGTTGTGCGACTGCGTGCAGACTTTGTGTTGTTGTGTTGTCGGTTTCTCTCTCTCCTGTTCTCTCCATTTGTCTTTGTTATGTCTGTCACTGTTTCTCGTTCCTCCGCTCCACCCATAAAAGCAGCTGTTCTGTCTCCTTCACTTACACTATGCTTGATGTTTGGCATGAGTGCTGGTTTGTCGTGCTTTGTTTGTGATGTATTGGGTTTTGTGTGTGCGTGCGTGTGTGTGTTATCTCCATATTCTTGATCCCATCTTGGTGGTGCCGCTGTGTTGTTTGAGACTTATCTTGCCTCCATCGCCGGTTTTATCTTTGCATTATCGTTTCGGTCGTTCCCATGTTATCAAATGGCACGATCGAGCTGGCGACCTCTCTTTCTTGACATCGTCTTAAAGTGCTCTCAGAGATGTCTCAGCAGTTCCTTGAAGGTTTTCCTTCCTGCCACGGGTGATCTTTTTTTATTGCATGTCATCGTCCCTTCTTTGGCATGCTGAATGTCAAAATATTTGATTTTTTTTCCTATTTGCATGCGTTTTAGCCTTTGTGGATGGTATAGATTTTCACATGCGTCAAAAACATTTAACTCTCAGGGATATCTTTGTTTCTACCAGCAGCTGCGATTTGTCTCCTGCCATCATGTGCGTTCGCCTGTGTTTACATGGCTGCAAGTCTGTGTTGTTACATTTGATTCAGAGTATGGTATGATTCATAGCAGATGGCTGCCTCCCTCCAAATATTTCCTCCAGTATGACAGCTGAAGAAAGTTAAAACTGAGAATGGTAGATGAGCTAGAAAAGGGAGGAAAACCGGGGATGTGATTAAACCATGTGCTCAGTGGAGGGAGCATCCATCCACATCCTTCATGTGGTATGTGACATAGATACAAGATGTCTCCCAGGCTAATTTTCAGAGCAGTACACACTCTTTACAGATTCATTTTGAAGTTACCAGTCAAACAGAATCAACTCGTTTTCCTCCATGCAAAGAAATCAGACTGGAGACCCCTTAAATATATACCCCAGGCTGTTTGCACATCAGTTGATCTTCTAATGCCTCCTTTCCTTCCCTTTTGCCCCTCATGCGTGGGATCTTTTTTGACTGTGAAGTTTACATCTTCTTCTGATGTTTTATACAAATTCTTTATTGGATCTGTAAACAGAAATCTCGATGGCCTTCTAAGCCTCTGCTAGTCCAAATCAGAGCTTTGTGTACCACATGTTTTTGCAGCACTGTTTTTTGTCTGCACTTCAGCATCCACTCAACCACACACACACAGTCAGTATTCCCTTATTAGCAGGGTACGTACAGCTCATACCTGTCAGGACAAAGAAGAGGCAACCTTGACAAGCTAGCTAGTAAGGAGGCACTGCCAGTCAAATGATGCTGCCGTGTCAAATAATGATCAGTCTCACTGAGCCCAAGCTGTGAGACTTAGCTACCATATACAGATGCTGTTGTTTAGATCACATTACTGTTTTCTGTATCTTGAGTTATTACTCTTTGATTTAAAGCAAGTATTTGCTGGAGACTTGAATTTACAGTCTATTTTCTGGACTGGGTCATTTTATCTGAAGAGTCACTGTTTTGTTCATTTATTGAAAGATGCACATTGCTTAAGAAATGCTGTTTCACACAATAAAAGAAGTGCCTTTTCACCTTCAGCCTGTAAAATACAATAATACAGCGCATTTCCACTCTGCACATTTTCAAGAAAAGAATGAAATGTGAAAAAAACATACAAGTTTCTACATTCAAGTTTTGTATTATTTGGTTTTTATTGCTTATCCAGTAGGAGATCTGAGGGTATACACTCTGAATTTTATTTACAATATGTTGATAGCAGCATTCCCACCAGTATACCACCCACTACCTGTTGTTAATGAATGACTATAAACCTTTAATAAAAATGTAAATTACCTGCTACAGTTTGATTGAGTTAATCAATGTGTGGTACCACACACATATAGATCAGAGAGCTCAAGATTGTCTTGTTTTTGCTTTTGTCATTATTGTTTGATGTGCTTGTATTAGCTGTTTTGGGTTGTTGTTTTTTTAGGTTCCCCAGAAAAAACATTATCAGTGATCATCATTATTGAGAATTTGTATTCACCACATATATAAAACCTCATTTTATGTTCAATTCAGCCTCAATATGTTCAGAGGAGGTCAGGAGAGAGGTACAATAGGGATGTCTACGGCCATTTGTAACGCACAGTGGACGCTCTGTGGCTTTTGAGATCTTGTCAAAATCGATGAAATTATGAACACGGAAAAGTAGCGTGAGGTTTTAATCCAGCATACTGTGCAATCAGGAAAGCATTTGATCAGCAACAGCTTCATTTTTCAGCATGAAAATGATCCCAAACACACTGCTGATGCAGAAAAAGCATTTCTGGATAGAAAAAAACACACAGTACAACACTATCACTCGTTGATTGGCCTCCCCAGAGCTTGGACCTCTACATTATAGAACCAGCGTGGGGCCATCATGACTGAGAAAAGAAAAAAAATTAGCCAGTATTCAAAGAAGAGCTTTGATTGTCCTTCAAGAATCCTGGAAATCTGTTCCTGAAGACTACTTAAGGAAATTAGAAGGAAAGCTTGAATAAGAGCATTCAGGATGGTGGTCATATCATACATTCACTTTCAGTCTCATTAGAATTGTACAAACTTCTTTCCCTTATATAGTATATTTCCATGCATGTTTGCACTTGTAAATCACTGCACCTGTTTCCTATTTTCCTGGCAAATTATGAAGGAATGAAGGATGGCTCGAGACTTTTGTAGGTATCATGGGATTGCTTGGCCACAGCATTGACAAGTGTAGTTTCAAAGATTACACCCAGAAAACATGACTTGGCAATAGGTTTCTATGTCTTGCTAAAAATGTTAGTACTATTGAGTAAAGGTACTGAGTGTGAGTAACACAAAACGCATTAATTCTTGTGCACATAAGAGAATATGATATTTTGATTTGTTTGTGAAGTAGTTTAAAAAGTCTTTGCGACCCTTATGGTTTCGGTCATTCACTGGTTTAAAAGCTGGCAGCAAGACGGCTTCTCGTTGCCTCAAGCAAGCGGGGGACAGCGAAAAGGAGGAGAAGGAGAAGAGGGAGAAGAGGAGGGACAGGGAAGATGGGATCTGAAGAAGTAGGGGAAGTAGAGATTTGACTCCAATCAAATTATTGGCCAATCAAGTCATAACGTGAGTAATTCAAGGCTTACATCGACGACCCTAATCTCATTTTCTGTGCATTAGGGGCTCAAAGGCAGGCTCTTACCGAGCGCGCTCAGTGGGGGGTCCTGGAGGGAAAAGGTGCTTTGATGGGAGACAAGAGAGTCACGTTTGGTGGTGTGTGTGTTTATGTAAGAGACAGACAATCTGCTGGGTTGCTGAAATGCTGCCTGTCTCTCTCTCTCCCTTTTTTGAGCAATACTGTAAAGAAGAGAAAGCCAAGCTAGGGGTATTGGGAGGTTTACATCGCCTTTCTCTTGCCATCTGCTTCAGTGTCATTGTCCAATGGCAACATCTTTCATTTGCCCAATTACAGAGTAGGGATTATGTGTTTGTTTCCTGCCCACAGGCTCCCTTGCCACACTTGACTTATGTTTTATGTAGACAAGTATCATTTATCCTCTGAGGCTTGCCATGACACCCTAGGTAAAGGTACTTTTGCTTTTAATAGCGTTTCTCAACACAATATATTGATTATAAAATAAGATTATGTATAATTTGTCTTGAGAATAACCCCTATTATGGTAGGAAACTCTGCTGTAACTAGTGGGGTGAACGCAGCTCACTGGGAGAGCATACACCTGGAAAAACATGACGAAGGACAGATCCTCTGAAAAAGAGCAGGGTTTTCTGTCGAGTGCTCATCATGCTCGGCCTGAGCGTCCCGGGGTCTGAGTGAGAAAAAGCCTGGCATGTTTCCATGCTGATTTGCATGTGGAGGGTTGCTGAATTAGTGACCCACCCATCCCCACAGTGTGGGCGCATACACGCATGTATAGACTCCAGCCTACCCCCCGCGTTTGGGGATCTGCATTGTCGAAACAGCTGCCAAGGGAACAGCTTGTGTCAGACGGGGGGGGGGAGTGAGAGGGAGCACAGGGGAGAGCGAAGGTAATCAGTTTTTAGAAAAATACTGCCTCTCCATCCTCTGCCAAGAGTTAGTTTGTGTTGTGGCTTTTTTTTGTTCTGGCCCAGCGTAGCCCTGGCACTATGGCCCCAGCCACCCACCCCTCTGCGGTTAATTCAGCAGTAAAGGGGGGGGGGGGGGGGGGTTAGGTCGTAAACCAACAAAAACAACAGCCAAACAGAATGGTGTTTCTAAAGTGTGCCTGTTTCTCCGTGTGTGTCTGTGTGTGTGCACGGAGAGAAACAAGCTGATTTTTTTTTTCTAATTTCAGCCATATGCTTATTTGTGGGTGACAGTCAGACATCCGTAAAAAGGCTTATTGTTGTGATACCACAGCAAGTATCCATAAGTGAGCAATCACCCTTTTTTCACAGTGCTGGCAATCTGCCTCCTCACAATATTGTGGCATGTGTCCCTGTTCTCCCACACACTTATTCTCAGGAACAAATCTGATTCCATCACAACTGACTGACTAAAGCCATTGTAGCAATACAGCACCAGTCGAACAAATGTAACAAGCTTATGCATGGTGGATCTAGTTTGACACATGCTGCATGCCGCAGACCGAGGATGAATAAACAGGAGCGTCCTTCTCTAATAAAGCCTGTCAGCTCAAGAGGAAGTGACAAGTTCAACAGTGTTCCTGGTTAACACAGCAACCTATGAATAACCTCATCTCATAAAACATATGGCCCTTCCATCAAACATGATGCGAACAAGGCGGCACATGTGAATTAGGGTGTCAATCAAAACAGAGCTTTTGTGTGGCCTTGAATATCAACATGTGCATCGTCTGAGGAATGATGTGTTTAACATTAGCATTCCTGGGTTTAATTGAAACATGTATTAACAACTTTATCGCGTATTGGTTAATGATTTTTATTAGCCACGGATTCTACAAGACGAAGAATGAAAACTGCTCTGTACAGCTATTATGTTACAGAGTTTAAAGTAGTTTTTCTGAGCTCATTGTTTATCAAGTAGTTAAAGTTCGATTTTTAATAGTGAAAGAATTTGCAAGTTTTCTGCTGTGTGCATATATCCATTTATTCATAATGTATTACCGCTGTTTTCTCAGCCTCTAGTCTGGGAACCAACTAAATGTGTTGCTGACAGTATTTGACGGAATAATCCAAGAATCAGTGCTCACCGATGCAACATCAATTAAGATCAAGTGAAGGGTCGATTTGTCTTCAAAAGGTCGGCGAGGATCTGAACTGTGAGTTATGTGAACTAGAGCCTTTCCTCTGACTGTAAGCAGAGGAAGAGCGAAAGAGGTAGCCAGCTCAAGGGAGAGCTAGCTGTTTACTGCTATGCGGATGTAAACCAGTGTTTGCCGTCACACTTTTAATCACTTTGGAACCTTTTGAGACGCTGTACAGCAGCAGGGGAATGACTTTCACTGTTTTGCTGTTTAGGGAGACTGAGAGGAAGGAAGAAAGGAAGCGATACAATTCTGTTGCTCCTCTGGCTACTATTCACCCTGTTTCTTTTCTCCGTTTCCTTCTCTCCCCCCTTTTCTCTGCTCCCTACAAAGGTATGTTAAATGCATAAAAGTCTAATTGCTATCACAGCTGCAGCTCCATCGGCATTCTGTCTGAGTATTGGCCTGGATACTTCTTCCCTCTACTTACACTGCCCAGAAAGGAGAGAGGTTATAATAACGGCTCAAAGGTAATGCTGTCAGGCTTTACCTCCATTTAAAATTCTCTTTTCCAGGTTTTTTATTGTTGGTTTTGGCTTTTCTGTTCTAATTGCTCTCGCATTCATCATCCCATTATAGGCGTTGTGATGTAAAAGGAGTATTTATACAACATGTATTGTAAGTACCTACTGTATGAGCACTTTACTATCAAGGTGAAGTTCATAGAAATTACAAACAAAAAATACAATATATGGAACCCATATGCCACCTTGTATATCTGCTGCTATAACAGCCCTCATTGTTGGCAGCATATACTGCATCTGTGAATGGCAACCTCCAGGGCTAAAAAGCCACGGTGGAAGTGCCTAATGGCCACTTGAGGTTGACTACAAAAGCGAGTACACTCCCATGTTAAAATGCCCAACTAAAGGACATTAAAAGCATGTTTACAACCTGGTACAAAAAAGGAAAATTATCTTGGCCACTGAAGACAAACGGCAAAGGGCCCGGAGCGCTGCATTTGGCCTTGTGGCATGTGATCAACCACTGAGCTAAACCAGCGCACCCTTTTTACGCCATTTTTAATAGATTTATCCAAAGGCCTGCTTTGAGGTTCAGCCTGCAGAAGTATATTGTTCAGTTTTGATGAAATTTTAGTATTTTATTAGTCTTTTTCTTAATCACTCTCTGTTGTTTGCACTGGTTTGATTGCAGCTGAAAACACAAATCCCATCTGGGTTGCACCAGGATGGGCATCCGATGTAAAACTGCCAAATTAAAACATGGGGAGCTACCTGCTGTGGCAACCCCTTGTGTCTTGGTTCATTATTTAACCCTCACGAGATACATTAGCTTATGAGTGTTACCAGAACTAGAGTTAAAGCTTCAAAATAAGAACTTACTAGCTTCATCCATCTTTTCTTTACAATCTGAGTTTCTGACTTTCCTGAAATATCTGAAATTTAGCTCGATTTCAGCCATTGGGCATCAAAGCCTCTGCCCCATTTCACCCAGTTTTGAACAAACCGGGTGTATAATGACATCAATTGTTCTGAAAACAAATGGAATACTTGTGCATGAACATGGGCTCTCAAATCTATTTGTAATTTGCAAGCAATAAGGATTTAGCAAAACCTAACTGTGGCGTGATTTTTAGACATTCCAGTAAGCACTGCTCATGATCTTATTTTGAGATTCTGACCGCTGGTTTGCATTCGCCGTTGTAGTTCATTTAAAGTGTTTCTGCTGGGGCTGAGGTCATCACTGTGTAAAGATGAGTCAAGATCTTCTTCAGCAAACAGATGAACTCATTTCTTATGTGTCAGGGGGAATTAACATACTTCTGGATATATAATGTACTTAAATTTTACCTGACTCACTGCTTGTGCTGCTTGGCTCTTGTCTTTTTTCTTTCTTTTTGCCATGGTTTTCACCATCTTGCCTGCTCTCACCTCCTCCATATGAAAAATAAGACAGCCTCTCACTCGCTCGCTTTCACTTCCTCTCACGCTCTTTCTTTCTCCCTCTGCATTAATGGATGCAAATGGAGGCGTGTGCGGGGGAAAGGAGCTGACATTTATGCCTCTGATTAGAACATGCAGCCCCAATGCTTAGTAATTGATTGCAGCCGTAGACAGCACACACTCACCCATACCCTCACTTAAAGGCCTGCACCATTTTCTGAATCTTATTAGTGTGTGTGTGTCTGCGTGTGCACGCGTGCAGCACTTTCCCTGACCCACACACTTCAAAACATTCAGATGAGCGTATGATATGCATGCACACATACACACACACACACAGCTGCTCACACAGTATACTCATATACACAAGGATATCCATAGAAGCCCATATAGACTGCATCCATTTGAATAAGAAGATTTTAATGGTTGTTTGGTTCAACTTCATGGCCAAGCTAACAAAACTGCAGCCGGATCAATGTGCAGGCTTGGCTTGTGAACTCGAATAATCCAGGAATCCTGGGAGTCACGTCAGGGGTCAGGGTGGTATGGTGATGTTTATTTGATAGGTCAGAGTTAGTTTCAGGAGTGAAGCACGGGTACATTAGGGTAAGAGTTCAAATTTTGGAGGCGGGGTTAGAAAAGTCAAGAAAAAAAACATCTTTCTGAAATGATTTAAGGTTTAAAGAGGAACAAAAAGAAGTGAAATGGTCAAGCAAGAGTGCGCTGATGGCACAAATGTCCAGACTATTGTGCCCATTTATTTTTTTGTGTGTGTTTTGTGTCTAGCCCACATGTGTGTTTATGAATGCACGTCCATTCCCAGTTGACTCTGACCTTATTTGCTTGTGGTTGCATTTGCATGTAGCCTGCTTACTTTTGCAGTCTTCCTTATGCTTTGTGTGCATCGCTTTGTATGTGAATGTGTGTGTGTCTACACATGTATAGGTGTGTGTAGAGATGGGGGCGGGGGGGGGGGGCAGCAGGACAGTGTGGCAAGGTGCTGTATGCAGTAATTAGCATCATTCTCACCAGGGAGGCGCTATGTGTGGAGGCCCCATTAAACACATTGCAGGGACAAACACTGAGCCCTGTTCTGCTGACGATAGCATGCCGCCTCCTCTGCAACACACACTTAAACACAAACACTCCTAAATCAACCTGGCCTTCCAGCTCATGTGACATACAGTAGCCGTACACATAGTTTGCGCTTGCCAACGCAAACTGAGTAATATTCAAACATGTCACTCAGCTTAAATTATTCACCAAATAAATTAAAACTAGTTATCAAGCTGCAACAGGGCGCCGGGGTGAACAAAAATAAATTATTCCCTAAATTATCTTTCGTAAAAGTCCATATCCTCACATAACCTACATAACCTACAGATGTTTGGTATGCATAAGGTTGTACACAGTTTCAATTAATATTACAAAATTTATTCCAGGCTAAAACAATAAGTTAACTCTGTTTTTCCGCGTATTCCTAGTGTGAGATTAGATCCATTTGCTTCATCCCGTACATACCCACACACATTCTATTATGCACTGTGACATACACGCACACAGGGGGCAAGTGGGGGTGTAAAATTATGCCGCGTTAGCTGGCATGCAGTGTTTGTGCTAATGAAGCTCGCTGTCCACATAGGCTGATAACTTGCTGATGACTCGATATGTCTGCCAGAGAGATCTCAAGCACAGTTGCATACTGAAGCAGGTGTACCCTGTGGTGGTTGAGTATTATTATTAGCTGAGAGGTTGTTTTTTTTCCCTTCAATATGCCTGCATAAGTAAGGATTAAATCTGCATTATTTGAGTCATACCACTAACCCCGCCATATGTCAACCATGGTGCTTTCTGTGTTTTTGTTCATTGTAATGTTTTTGGCACTACTTCATAGAAGGGCCGTGCTGACCATCAAACATGGTCAGCGTAAGATATGTGATGACACATATTTATGCACATATTTTTCCCAATCTAAGCCCTTTACTGCTCAATCTAGTAGGAGGGTAACAGAATTTGTGTGAGTAGGCAGAATAAAGAGAAGGTATCTGATGGCATTCGTGGTTCATTAGCCTAAATTATGTATACCTGCACCGCTCTTGGTCGGGCTTGTTATAAAAATTACTCCGTTTTGCAGGACAGCTGTTGGTCACGTAGAGGCTTCTGCTAATCAGAACGTTGGTGGTTCAAACCCCGGCTCCTCCAGACCATATTTCAAAGGGTCCCAGGATAATAATGATGAAACAGTGTTTGGGTGGTAACAAGCATCTCCTTGGTGTACTGTAGTACAAAATGTGCTAAAAGCTCATTGACTGGTCAGTAATACTAAAACAGCATTATCAATATAAATGCAGTTTGATATCTAAAATCTGGGGTTTCCGTGTGAATTTTCTGTAAATATCTTTTTGCAAACTCTAGCCAACTGGACAAGTTTATGTAAGTTTGATAAACTATTCCAACATATTTGCCAGTTTCAGCTTGGATATGCTGAGCTTAATTTATTTATTTATTTTAAGAAAATTCAATAATTTACAAACTGCATAAAATAAGTATTTTTCCAAGTTTAACAGCAGGAAGTGAAAGAACTGAATCTCCACTCCATTCAGTGCCCTTTCTGATACGCGTCCCTTTTCATGAGGAAATTTTGCAGCTGAAAGAATTTAAGGATGTCAACAAAAGGAAGATACCGCTCCCTTCCTGTATTGTTGTTGCTACTTGCTTTGAAAATATTGTCAAACAGACGACAAAGCAGTAACAATATTAGTGTTTGTGTTAAAAGTTAAACATTTAATGCTGATAATGTATCCGAGAATGACTGTAACACTATTAGGCCAGATGAAGTGTGCTGTGCCATTGATAAATTGGCCTTGATAGAATTATTGCAGAATAATACTATAACAATAATATCAATAATGCTTCCATAGTACTCTTTTGTTAATGCACAGCATCCTATCTGACCCCATGTTAACTGTTCCTTTGCTCTAGTCAAACACAGAACTACCTGTTACCCTGACGAGCTCACCGTCAAAGGTAATTGAATAAATTTTTTGAACAGTCTGCCATAAATACAGCACAGATCTGTGCATTGATGGAAGTTATCCCACATAAAACATACTGTACTGATCATGGTCAATCATTCATTAAGCTACAACCAATTTAAGATCACTTCATATCTGATCACGATATTGCATTAAGCTTTGCAACCCGAATGAGGCAAGAACCTCTGACATCCAGCAGCGTATGGGATCAATTTGTATGGGAATGATCTTTCTAATACATAAAACAAGCATTTTAGTAGATGTCTGATGCGAGATGGAAAATTATCTGACCTTTTAGCTGTTCTCATTGTAAGGTTTGCCTGCTGAAGTATGGTGGCATAGTATAATAATGACCAAGAAGGACCAGAAGCAAAAACTTTCCTTCATTCTGTTTCATAAGATTAAGAAATAAAGATCTGATAGCATCACGAATGATCTTTGTGATGATGATGTTTATGTGATGCAGCACCTGTTTTAAAGAAATTACACACGGGAACCCAAAGTATGTGCAAATTATTTGAAAATACCATTTTTAAGAGCCTATTGTACTTTATGCAGCACATTTGTAGTGCAGTTATAGTGGAGTAAAATGAGAGATATTCCGTTGCACATAATGCTGCATTCAGTTTGTAACTAGTAATATTCTTACCTTTTGTTCTCCTCCGGCAAATGTTCTACTTTAAGCTATACAAAATATTTCTCCGGTTTCTGGAAACATTGGAACAATTGCCTATTCACTGCCATTGATATAATTTTTTTTAACTCTACTTTTGTATTGCGATTGACTCAAGTGTAAAATCTTCTTCCTTGTGAATTTGAAGTAGAATGTGTTTACCAGCAGTTGTAAGCAACAAAATGAGGGGAAAAAGCAGGACTCAAGCCTGTATTACAGTTATTTGGCAAATGTGTTTCTCTGAAACAAATTAAATAATTTATCCCTTGCATTAACTACGAAATGAACACTTTAAGGTTTACTGATTTCCTCAAGGATGCTTCTTGACAGCTGAACCACCACCCCCTATTGTTAATGACTCAATCGCTTTAAAACTTGACCTTCAGCCACCTCTGAGATAATGGAAATCCAGTCAAATCCGATCAATTCGTGAATGGGTAGAATGAGGAGAATGGATTTACCTCGGTGAAGTTCATGTTCATCAGGTCCCAAGGTGACAATTTATTATACATTTTTTTATGTAGCAGGTTTGTATTTCAGCATCGTGTCCTGCAAATAAAAAACAGACAATAGGACTGCTGCTTTAACGCCAAGGTCGTGATTGTAAGTATTATAATAAGAAACATCACACATGTATTAAACTTAAACTTTTTGAAGGTACTTCCACATACCTGCACTGTCTCTGCCAGTCACAGCCAGCGAGAGCTGCCTGCTTGGCTTGTTTGTTGCACATCTGCTTAGCAGCTGATGCACAAGTTGACCTTAGAGAAACTCTGCTTTGTCATTTAGATGTACACACTGAGACAGTTAAAAAAAGAGGAGACATCTCACACACAATGGAGCCGAAACACCCCGTCCATATAACCAGCACGGGGAACAGTAATTAGTTAGTGCCCCCAGGACTGTGACAGGCTCTTTTTGACAAGAGGAAAGGGCAGGGTGACATTTTTGGTCAGCACACTACACTCACTGTGCTGCATACTTCACAAAATTACCAGAGGGGTTGAGAGTTTAATTCCCTGAGCTCGTTCTCCGAGTCTGTGTGTCTGATAGAGCCTTCAACCTTTATAGACAATACTTTGCACACAGATGACATGCTGGTTTAAAAGGACCCAGTGCAGTATGTCCTTTGGGACGCTGGCCCCTCATCTTCTTTGTTTAGACATTAACAGCCCTGAGAGAGCCAAACGCCTTCTAAGCACCATCTATAAGTGATACATTCTCCACTCGAATGCTCAGAAGCGGATGTACTCTCACAAGGGACCTTAGACAGTGGAGTTTTATAGCGATTATGTCTCCGTGTTGCTGTCTGCGTTTTGAAAACTGGGCAGCCATATTTGTTTGTTGATGAGAGATTAGCAGCCTTTAGACTCCTCTGTAGAACAAAAAAAAGCCACTAGAGAAGAGAGGTGAAAAGAAAAATAACATTCACACTGAATCTGAGATGGAAGGAGAGAAACGGTAAAGACCTATTAACAGTTTGATGCTGCAGCCTCTTAATCTTATCTTAATATTTCTCAGTAAATAAACAGATTTTCATTGGTTGGCTTCAGCTGTAATTACTCCTCTGTGTAACAGTACTGTAATACCTGCACAGACTGCACCCCCATCCCCACGCTACACACACACATACTTATCCATCTCTCACTAAACCTTGCACAGGCTGTTGTCCGAACAGTTCTGGCCAGTCCTATTACACTCGAGCTAACTGCGACGGCTGTCAGTTTAGATTTATTAGCCTAACAACTTTGATAGATGGGCCAAGATCATGACTAACTGGCTGCCCACTCACTCCCCAATCCCATGACCTCATCACTGGCCGGCTGGCAGGGTCTTGACTTTCGTCATGCCCAACCATTTATTAGGCCGCTGTGGCCGGTGCCATCTTACCAGACCCTCTGGTACTGCACTGGTGGCTTAAAGTGGCTTTCTGTTGCCTTTCTTTCTATATGTCCACTTTTTGTGTTATTCTCTTTCTGTTAACCATGGCAGCAGTCATCTTGAGACACTTGATATTCTGAGGTAAAACCCTGAGCCTTACTGTTGGGCCTGACTACAGAGACACAAAAGTGTCACTGTTGGTTTGCTGCTGTTGTCACAAACTCCAACAGCAGTTAAAGGTTTTAACTTCCCATGAGTGGTCCAAATGAGCTACACGTTTGTCTCTGCCAACCAGTCTGGATTAATGACTACAGACAACATGTGAGCCATGCGGGTCATTTCAGTTACTGCTGTGAAATACACTTGAAGAAAGAGTAAGACTGCAGGGAGCAGACGTCCTGTAACAATACAATGTGAATGCACTTCAAGACATTTCACAGCTGTCACTACAGCTGCAGTGCTGTGCAAAAGTCCTGAACCAACCCTCACTTCTCTTGTAATTTTTGAAAGTGGACACAAGCAGTAGTCCTCCAGGCTTTCTGAAGAAAGGCTGGCTTTCTTTGTTGTTTCTATTGTTGTTTGTTAAGCCACTTAACACTGACCTATGAATCATTCCAGCTTAGAAAAAGCACCTCACTCAAGATATGAACCAATGTTGTGCCTACACATGACAGACAGCTTAGCAAGAACCAATTTTAAATTCTATAGGCTTTTTGTGACTCGCAGTCTGTCACACCAACATATAATTTATTCACATCTCTGTAGATGATAAGATAACACAGTTTGACAGACACTAAGTAATAATAATAATGGATTGGATTTATATAGCGCTTTTCAAGGCGTCCATATCGCTTCCACTATTCATTCACTCTCACATTCACACACTGGTAGAGGCAAGCTACGGTTGTAGCCACAGCTGCCCTGGGGCAGACTAACTGAAGCGAGGCTGCCATATCGCGCCATCGGCCGCTCTGGCCAACACCAGTATAGGGTGGGTAAAGTGTCTTGCCCATGGACACAACGACCGGGACAGAGAGCCCGGGGATCGAACCGGCGACCTTCCGGTTACGGATACGCTTCCCAACCCCCAGCTCCACAGTCGCATTTATGCACCTATAACACGATTCCCAAAGCGCTATTGGCTGAAAACTTGGTGTATCTGGAAATTGGACAAGTGGAAGACAATCGAAAAAGTGGCAGGCTTTAATAGAAACAAGTCATGTTCTTAAAAAATAGAAGATAATCCAGCAAAGACTTGACTCAAGATGCATCTGCTCCTTCAGCCGATCCGTCTACTGTTCACTGAAGAATGGCATGAATTTTCAGCATGATAGTGATGGGATCATGTTGACAGAGAGCACAGAACTATTCTGGAGGACTACTTTAAGAAATTACAAGAAAGCCTGCCTAAGAGAGTTCAGACTGTGTTAAAGAATGAAGGCGGTCGTACCAAACATCAACTCTCAAGCTGATTAGAATTGTAAAAACTGTGTTTTTGCCTTATGTACTTACTTATTTCCATGTATGTTTGCACTGTGTCTGTTTCCTATTTTCTTGGCAAACTTAAAAAAGGGGGGCAGCTCAAGACTTTGCCACAGTGCTGTATAATGAGGAATCACATTGACAGTTATGTCTCATATAAAATGTGAATAAATATTTAAAGTTCTTTCATTAGGGTTAGTCTGAAATATGTCCGAGATATTGACACCATTGAGTAGATACGTGGTTCTTACTCTCAGTGGCCTTGTCACTGTGAGGCTGTGTTTCTCCACCTATATTCTTCATTAATGCCATTTTTCACTTGATCATCTCCCTTACATGCTTACACTTTTATTATTTCCCCTCATTTCATGCTACCCTTCATCCCCCTCAACCTCCCTACTGCTTGCCGCACCCTAACAATCCTAACAACTCGGTGTGTGTATCGTGCAATGTCAGGCAAAGGCATCCCCATCACATTGCAGTTTGGCAGGCTGACCTTGTCCTGCACTTCCTGGGATCCTCGCTGCAGCCTGGTTAATCCAGCTAGCGTGGCTGGCTACGGAAACATCAGCTATTTTAATTACCAAATGATGTATTTTAATCCCACTAACCAATCAAACCGCAGAAAGCAGTGATGAATTATTGGTGTGTGTTTGTGCACTGGAGTCTGTCTGAGCAGGTTCACAAATATGCGCATTATCTCTGCAGGGTCTTATATAGCAGAAATACATGCACGCCCTCCCGTGAAATATGGTAGACTGAGCCATTCAGAACCACAAAAGACAATGTTCTTCAATCTACATTTGTTGAATGGATCCTGTGATTTAAATATATACAGATGGACGCTGAAATGGTCACAAACATACAACCAAACACATGCACACATGTGTTCATGAAGGACTTGGATGCAGAGATTGCAAGCTGGTCTCAATGGTGTCTCCCTGTGAAATCTGGCTGTACCACTTAAGCTGAACCCACAGTGAAGTAAACACAGGGAACCCAGATGGTCACTGCTCTCACCTCTGCCAGAGGCAGGCAAAAGATGATTTACATACTGTATCTGTCTGTGTGCCTGTTTGAAATTGTATTACTACATGCATGTGTCAGGCGATGGGAATGCTCAAACGTTATCCTTGCCTGAAGTTATATAGATGATCAGTTCAGTTCAAAAGTTCAGTCAATCAAAATACATCTGTTTATTTTTGCTGTTTAACATCCTAATCATGAAGAGGCCTTGATTTTGTTTTATGAAGCTATTCTTGAGTGAAAATTTTCATAATTCTCTCTAATGCAAAAAAAAAAAAGCAGTCAGAGCTGTTGGTTATCAGCACTTTTCTCTGCATTAGGTCCATCCTGCCATACCATGAATTACTCTCACCAGAGCCTGTAAAATAAACAGGCTGTACTTAAGTATAACTCAGTTAATGTATTTGTTCTTATAAGCTAGACCATAATATTATAGTTTAGCATGGTAAAGCATATTTTACTGAAGGGCATGTCAATTTCTCAGTACCCTTTCTCAAATCTGATCTCTTATCTTGTTTTGCTGGAGTTTCATTTTTAAATTTGTTTATAGGAAACAAAGCTGAAACTATAATGCGCTCAATATAAGCTTATTTCCATAAATAAAAATACAAGTGTAAATACTGCCATGGGCCCTGTGAAAAAGCAGTACTTTGCAGCATCTTTGATAGTCTCGTACTTCTTGGTTTCACCATTGCTATGCCATGGACTGCACTCGAAATCAGTGCAAAGCCTGTTCTCTCAGCCCAGACGCCATTTTGGCTCTGGCAGAGGTCCGTGTTTTTCATCCAAGTGCTCTGTGACAGAGTGTAATCAAATCTTGGTCTCCTCCTACACGGGACGCTAGACATCTCCCTCTGTCAGCCGCAGGAGATTTGTAGGCTCATCATGTTTTGGTCCAGGCAAGTTTTCTGTATATCCGCCACCAGAGTCGAAGCGAATAGGATGCGGATAGAACGAGATGGTGTAGATGGTGGCAAAAACACATTAAATGCAACGCGTAGTAGTTTTCCTACCTCATTTTCTTTTTTAGTTTGCATGAATCCCCAAGTGGTTGATACCTGCCACAGTGATATATTTGCTTACTTCCTTCTACAGGAGAATCTTCCAGTACTTTTCTTCTTGCTTCTATTTGCTGTAGTCAAGCTTTTTAACTACACAACCTTTTCGTATTAACCACCGAGCACAGTAATTTAAAATGTGTTACTGCTATAACGCTCCACCATCCATTCTTAAAAGGAAAAAAGCTCAGCGTGAACCGGTGGCACCATGGAAAAAGCACTCATTAAAGATGTCAGTGGCGTTGTCTGCCAGGCCAGGGGTGCTGAAACAGTTGAGGCTGAAAATAGTGTTGATTGATGAGTTTGAAGGTGCACGCAGTGTTGACGGAGCGGCGTGTGCATTTTTGTCCGTTCTTCGGATTACGTGAACAAAAACCGAGGCGCTGCACTATTGTGCCTGCACTGCAGGTTCATATTACATACAGTGTGTGTTTGCGTACGTGTGTTTTCTTGTGTGAGTGACTAGTTCGTGCACAGCTGACTTAGTATGTGTCATAGCGGTTGAGAATACAAACTTGGCCAACACATCAAAAGCAGTGTGTCATTTTGGAACAGCTTTACTCGGAGCACCGCTCACTCACTGAACTTCCCAGCACTTCAGCTTGTTTACAGTGGCACATGCCAAGCCTCCCCTCCATCTGAAAAGCCTTCAGCATGTCGTTAACTCCCTCCCAAAAGGAAACCTCCATTTTTTTTCCTCCCCTCCTCAGGGTACGGCCTGTCAGAAATACAAAAGAAGAAAATTGCCATTGCATTGCTGCAGGAGGTACTGTGTCTGATACTTTGTGTTATTTGCGCAATTCAATTGACAGGCTTCTAGTAGTTATCATTTCTTGCCTCGTGTGTTCAGAGAGCAGTACATGGTAGTGCAGAGGAAAAGAGTCTGAGCCTAAAATCACATCCTAAGTCCCCAAGCATTAGAGTAAGCATCCGCATGGTTCAGATAAAGGAGAAAGGTGAGCGCGAGAACGGCAAACAGTATGAAAGAAAGAAATGAAAATTACAAGAAGAGAGTTGAGTAAGAAGAGGAGATAAATCCCTTTGAACTGCTGGGTAGGTTTCACGGATTGGCCTCCAAATAACTGCAGATAGCATCTCACAAGCCTGTGGGGCTATGTGCCCGCTGACATCGGAGCCCTCCAGACCTGCCTGGTTATCCAGGGCCTTCCAGGAAATAGCCAGGGAAGCCAGGGACCGTGCTAGGGTCAAACTACCTCTGCTGGCACAGTAACTGTTAGAACAGAGAGGCAAAAGAAAATAACAGGCAGGAGAAGTCATTATCTGTGTGGAGGTCCTATGTAGAACTCTCAGGAGGGGGGGGGGCTTGATGTTTGGAAAAGAGCTGCATATTGCTGGTTTTAAATTTCGGGTTTTGGAATCTAAGCGCTAAGTGCTGACACAGAATTGTTATTTTCTGGGTTTGTTTTTTTTAAATGAACTATTGTATTGAGAGGCTTATTTTTTTCCCCGTGTGTGCAAAGCTTATATTCAAAATATTATATTCATATATGCTTTTCTCTCTCCCGTTCAAACACGCATACAGACAGACTCCTGTTGTGACATGCTTTCTCAGGTTTGTTAGGGAGCTAACCTCATCAGTGTCACAGCCTGGAAGGTCATGTTTACAGCGTGGGAGTGAGTGATGATGAGAAGGGAGCCAGGGTACCCCGATGCCTAAAATGCCACAGAGGTCGCATAGTAACAAACATGCAAAAGTAACATGTTAGTAAGGGAACTAACCCTCTTCAGAGTGTTATGCTTAAATAAAGGTAAAATACTACGCATGCAAAATTTCATGCAGTTTAAACAAGTCACTACTTTATTTAATAGATTTTATTTTTTTTAATGAACCAGTGTTGTGTACAATAATAAGACAACAAGAGCTTGAAACCATTTCTTTAGTTGTATCTGTAAAAAATGCTAAAGAACAGAACAAAAGGCAGCCAACATCCAATAAAGAGCTTTGAATGTCCTTCAAGAAACGGAGAAGTATTGCTGAAGACTATTTAAGGAAGTTACAAGAAAGCTTGTCTGAGTGAGTGCCAGCTGTGTTGAGTAATAAAGGTGGTCATACCAAATCCTGACTTTAACTCTTATTAGAAGAATCTGTTTTTGCCTTGTATACTGTATTTCCATGTATGATTGTGTGTTTTAATAAATCTCTGTAACTGTTTATGAGGGGTGGCTCGAGACTTTTGCACAGTACTGTACATTAACATTGTCTTATTGTACCTCCTGCAAGGGGACCAAACAAATATTATAACAACCTTAGACGACAGTATGCAAATTAGTTTTTCCATGTAATTCTACTCATGCTAGATCTTTAATATTGAATGCAAGTGTGCACGGACAGCTGTGTTTCCTCCCTTAATCATAATCAACTTTTCTTTCTCTTATTCCACTTTTTCTTGTTTGTCCAGCACAAAAGTCTAAGAATAGAGAATGTCATGTGTTGTGCAGATTGTAAACATGACGGAGATTTGAACCTGGTTAATTAGAGAGCAAGAATGCTGGCGCAGATGCAGTCTTGAACAAAACAAACAAGGTCTGAGTGGACAGGAACATGCAGAACAAAGTTGGAACAAAACGGCATGAAAAAAACAAAACCCGGCCACGTGGCTGCATAGTTGCTTTTATTGAACGGAGGTTGTCTGTTCTGCATTTTGACTGCATTTGCTGGTACAAACAGTGCAGCAGTTACCAACAAAGTCACATTTTTAATAGAAAATAAAACAAAATTGTCTTTCATCAACTTAGGCAATAAACATGCATTCTCTCTATATTTTGAAAGAAGAATGCATGTTTATTGGCTGCGTTGATGAAAGACAATTTTGTTTTAGTTTTACATTCAGTTATTGTTTGGCCCCATGTAAAATAATAGGCCTTCAGTGGAATATTGGCATTGTTTCGGCTTATTTACAGTCTGAAATTACTTTTTGTGAAGGTTATGGTCCCCGTTTTATAGTATTTCTGCGTCTTCTTTAATACCTGAACATATGCCTGCATAAATGAAGTTGTGCAGACCACACACAATCATAAAACAAATGCGTACACGTGTAGACAGATCGGCATGCACGTTGCACCGTGTCAAGTAATCCCTAACAGCCTGAGTTTATCTCAAACAGTTTCCAGGTGCAGTCATCTAGCACACATTCCAACATATAACCACACACACTTTATGTTCAGACCCACACATGTATACATAGCCAAACATATGTCCATGTAAAAGAGCGCGCATGTCACTCAAAAGACAAAAACCCCCAAAACCAGACGCTTTCTTCTTCTTCTTAACGAGTCATCTCACCCTGCCGCTGTGTAATCCTCACCATATCTGACAGAACGATCCTATTGTCACCAAAAATTCTGAGCCTCTTTCATGGATGCTTAATGATGTTTTATCACACTCTCGGCATTGTGTTCACATTTCCCTGCATGTTTAAAAAAAAAACCTCACTCCAGAATGCTCATGTCAGTTAAAGGGGCGATTGATATGCTGTCTTCCCGGCTCCCACCCTCCCCCTCAGTCTCTCTTCTTCTCTTCTCCTCATCTCTCCCTCTTTTCAAGATCTTACATTTTCACTTAAGTCCCCTTCTCTCTGTTATCATTCCACCAGAGGCTCTCAAAAGCAGCTTTGATATTGAAAGCAGGCTTGGCATGAAAGGCAAGGGTTTAGGGGGAATGTAAATGCTGGGGGTCTTTTTCTTTTCTTTTCTTTTTTTAAGGAAGAGATCTTCCAGTTAACGAACACCTAACGCTATGGCACTTTTTTCTCTTTCATTGCATGTGGCAGCAGGGATGAAAATGGATTCGTGCATGCCGTTTTAATTTTTTGTCTATATTTTGTTCAGTTCAGTTGATGAAATGCTGTCACGCAGGCTAAAGCAAAAACAATATGAAAATTTTATTGGCAGAAATTTAATGCATGCTGAACTATTCAAACTAAAGTAGTTTTAAAAGTCACTGGAGCTGTTAACTCATATATATATATTATAAATGTGCAGCATTTTTTTAAAAAAAAACTAGTATGCATGAAGGCAAGTGGACAATCTTTAGGAGTTACATGTCGAGGAGGGGAAAAGGGAGTGTCTCTCATTCTTTCCAGGCAAGAATCAATCCATTTTCCATCTCTTGCCCAGATGAGACCTCCCTCTCTCATGGGACTTCCACCAGTTCTTTCATTGGGATACTGAGTAGTTCTCAAGCCAGCCATTATAAGAGACATAATCTCTTTAGCTTGACTATACTTCTCTTCTTGATTGGAGGAATCAAAGAGGCGTCTTAGTCATAAGCCAAAAAAACTCCCACTACTTCCATTTGATATGGAAGAGTAGTGGGTCGAGTCTGAGCCCCTACCAAAGGAATGTGGTCCTCATGATACATCTAAGGGTGACCCCAGTCGTCCATCTGGAGAGTCTCATTCTTCCATTTCTAGGCATGATGTTCTGGACACTAACTACTATTTGTGCATATTTAAGCGTAGAAGCATCCAGAAAATTGACACATTTGCCTTAACACTTCTTTCTTCACCGTGACAGAGCTATACATTATCTGTAACAGTGCAGATAACTCTACTGATAACAGTAACACCTGACCAATTTTTTTGGTCCGGCGTGAGCAAATTGTGATGGTAACTGAGGTGTTCTGCAATTTTCTCTTCCTGTCAAAGCAGACAGCTGCCTCCCTGACATGGTCACCGTTTCACCATGGATCCGAGTGATTTTACAAAAAAACAGTCTAATGTACTTGTGAGCATATGGAGTCCCAGCACATCTGTGATGGTGCCCTGCTCAGTATCCTGCTGTGAGCTTCTGTTTGAGTTAAAAGACAGCATCCTATGGCTATCTCCCACTCCCACTCCCACACACTGTGGCTCCTTTGCACCCTGCCAGCACATCGCATTCTTTCTGTTCCTCCTGCAGCCTGTGGTGCCACTTAAGCTTTCTAGCATCTCTGCCAACCGCTGCTGCCCAGAACAAGGACAGTCAGCCAGTTTGTCCCAGTCTACCCTTGTGCAGTTCGGAACTTGTTTTTTTGGACTGGAAACTGTAGCGTGAAAAAAAACATGTCCAGGAAAAATAAACACGCGCGCACACACACACACTCACAAACTGTTTTTCACTACACTCTCCCATACACGGCCTTCTTCAAATAGCTCCGCTCTTCGCTAATGAGTCCCTGGAGGGTTGTACCCTGCAATCGTTCTCTTCAGACGCCATTACAGCCAGTGTGCCTTCAATGAGATGGGTGAAACCATTACCATAACTGGGGACTTCTACCTGCCTGGATTGCTTTAAACATTAGCAAAACCTTCAATTTGCTTGACTTGGGAACAGCACCCATGGAAGCAGTGGAAGTTCATATCCTCGAGTCTGGTCTTCTCTCTCTCTCTTTGTGTTTTTTCCCCCAAATATTTGCTTTGATGTCTTAGTTGATGTAGACTTAGATAATAATAGGCTGTACTTCGAGCACGTTGTTAAGCAGTGTTTACTCTTTGCTTCTCCACTCTGTTCTATTTAATTCAACTCCATTTTTTATCGCCAGCCTCTGCCCTTTCAAGGTCACTGCACCTGATGCAGATAGATCTATGGCTAATTAAAATCTCATCATCCCGGTGATGAAAAGATAATGTGATTAAAAAAAAAATTAATATATACACTATTTAAACTCATAGCAAAACTCTGTGACACTACTAATTTGCTGGTATCCTCTGCCAACCGGCATGATGTGCAGAAGCAAATGTCAAGTTAATGCAGCCAGTCACCCATCAAGTAGGTTAAATTAAATGCTAGGCAGCCGCGTGGAAGTCCCAGTGGTAGCTGTCTCACCATCAGCCCTGGTGAGGTTTCCCTTTCTGGGATGGCTGAGAGAGGGTGCAAGGGTTCTGATACCCCACCGTCACCCGCTCGTGTCCCGCTGCAGCTGGCAGGTGCTGGGCCCACGGGAGATTTGCCTGCGCTCATCCGGCACCAGAGCCCTGCAGGAGCTGTCAGTCTGAGGAGCTCTATCACTACTCTTTCTACTTCAAAAGCGCCAACGTAGACCAAAAAAGTTATGCCACACACAATGCTGTGCTATTCTGGATCGTGTTTCACTACGCTGGCTCTGGGGATACATTTCAACCCCCAATGGAGTTTTTTTTTTTTTGTTTGTTTTGTTTTTTTAAATCATTCTGGTGGCACTTTTTGTTTTTACTAAATGATTGCTGACAAAAATATCTTTGCACATCTGTATGTGTAACGTGTGGATCAAGAAGCAATTAAGCATGGTACAATTATACTGTTATACTTGTAATTATACTGCATGATTATGATTATGCATATATATGTTATGCAAACAAGATTATTGAGATACAGCACAATAATAATTTTGTCTTTATTTCAGTTTTGCAATAACCCTTTCAGATATACTTCTGCCTAAAAGCCCAAATTCACTCAAGAGCAGGTTTAGTTCTGCCCTTTGTTTTTGGGGATTGCTCTGCTTTTGTTGAGCAAATACATTCATGTGGATTCTTTTCAAGAACTGTGATGATTTTAGCTGCAGTCTCTAATCCTATTTCAATGTGAAATTATTAATCAAACAAGGCAAGTCACATACTGGACATTTCTTCAGTCCTATTTATATTTCAGTCCCTGGGCTTTTATTTCAGGACAGTAAGTTCTTACTGTTTTTACTCATAGTGCTGATAGAAGGCTCAATAGGGATCAACAGCAAGCTATTTGATGCAAAAGGAAAATTGCTGCTGTTGAAAGAGAAACTGAGTTTTATTTTTATAGCCATTCAAGGGAATTTTGTATTAAATGACAGCTTTATTGGAAGCGGTGTGAGGGCCTTTACTGCCCTTTGCACTACTAGCCAGATAGGTCATCAAGGATGTCTATCTCCAATTTGTCCAATCTGTCTACAGCCCTCTTAGGTCGGGTTGTCGGTCGATGATGGTGCTCTGTATAAGCTTTTTATTTTATTTATTTATTTATTTTACCATACTGAAGAGGCAATTTCCTTTGCAGCTCAAGTGGCAGTTGTCTTTTGCCTCTTTGTTCAATTAGAGGGGAGGGGGTAAGAGAACTGGAGGGCTGCAGTAATACGTCTGGTCAAAATAAAGGCTTTTTGCAAAGACATCATGTCATCTATCTCCCAGTAAATGATACATCTTTCTCTTACAGCCGTCCCAATGACCTTGTTTGTGTGGCCCTGTTAGTAGTGAGGGAGACTATGGGAGGGAGTCTGGAAATGAGTCTGGTCATTGTCTGGAGATGCGGGCAGGCACACACGGAGAGACAGAGACAAAGGCAGGGAGAGTGCACTGGTCTCATATCTGACCTGCTGTACGCATCAGGGAGGCACTGTGGCACCTTGCATCTGATTAGCCAGACACTCATTAGACCTGACCTTGGATCCCAGCATTACAAAACAGTGCTGACTTAAAGTGGGGGGAAAAAACCCCCAACACAATAAACAGGCACAGTGTTATTGCGTGTGAGGGCGGAAGCAGTTATTCCTCCCATAAACATTTTCTCAGAGAATTAAAGTTTGGGTTGGAAGGAAGATTAATATGGGGCGAGGAGAGTGTGCCAGCGAAAAGCAGGCTAGTGGAATTTAATGAGTTTTGTGTGTCGACTGGGGAGCCTGCTCGCGCCACGCTAATTACGCTCTGTAACGAACTGAGATCTGGGGAGCATCGAAGGAAGACAAAGGCTCAGAGCAGTCCGGCAGCAAGCGGCAGGCAAAACAAAAGAGCTGCATACACACATTTAAATCCCACGTGGACGGCTAGAACGAGTGTGAGACACAGAGAGACGGAGGCATGCTTATAGTATTCTACAAGCTTTCCCTGGTTGCCACCCCCATGTTAAGGGTAATGAGATGTAGCCAGTGTAGAGAGCTTGAACCTGACAAACAAGCCTCTCTATTAGGCTCGCTAGACAAGGGGTGCAAACTTCAGTGGTAGAAAATGATTTGTGCAGAGACAGTGGGATTGTCAACATAATTGAATCAACCTCTCTTGACTTCTTGCAATTGTAGCTCTTTAACTAGATAAACAAACACCACACACACACACACACACACAGAGAGAGAGAACAGGCACATAATATACCACACTGCCCCCTTTTGATAAGGAGGCCAACTGCAGCATTTGATCCCCAAGGCTTTGGTGTAAATGAGGAAGTCCCAGCTCTTGAAGTGGGAGTGTGTCTCATTCCTTCATTAAGCTGCCAGTGCCTGCAGGGAGTCTAGCACTCTTCCCACGCATCAGTGGCCACAGCGCACAAACAGCAAACAATCAGGCTGACTTTCAACTGTGACTTTCAACAGAATGAAACCACCCTCGCCTCCTTTCCTGCCTCTCTCCCCTGCTCTCATTCTCTTTCACTGTCTCTCCAACAGTTTCTTTCAACTTGGAAGACGAATTTGCTTCTGGCGCAGTTTAAATGAAACTTGCCCTCTTACCGACAGATTCTAACCTTTAATATTCTGGCCCTTTGTTGGCAAGTGTATATCCAACTTTCATCATGCAATATGTATCGTTATCGCCCTGTGGCCCCCTAACCCTCACTATGAAATGTTTGTGCATTGCTCTGCCCAAAGCCCAAGCTGCTTTCAGATGAGGAGATTGAATTTCAGCTTTCACTCATTACTGTGTATAAATCATGCTCCTTTAATTTGCATGCTTTGCCAAACTCACTTCACATGTATTGCCTTACTTCGCATCACGCTTCCAGTATTGCCAACATGCAACGCTATTCAAACGGCATTGAGCATTTCAATTTGTTTGCGTGTTTACGGCAGAATACCGGCAGTTTTATTAAAGCCGGAGCAGCCGAATGCGTGACTGCACACCTCGTCCTCCGCCATGCATCCTTACCGTCTCGTGTTCTCTCTTCCAGCTGATTTTCCCGTGCGGAAAAGCCCCATAGCCCGTCTGCATTCCTTTCCAATTAAGCCAGCATCATCTGATTCCAATTACTCTAATTATAGCAGCCAGGGTTGTGAGTGAGAGGGGCGAGAGAGGCAGCAAGCGAGACAGAGGAGCAAAGAAAGCAAGCAGAACATGGCGAGCCTTCACACTTTAGAGAGCAGAGAGCCAGGCAGCCTTAAGGTCACTCGAACGGCAACAACAACAACAGTAACTAACAACAAAGAGTCCTTACAGCACCACAGCAACAGCTGCGAAGGTGTCACAAACACTCACTGTAGCTGGTAATAGTGAAAACACATGATAGTGACTGACTGTGTAATCGCACCACACATTCTGAACAAGGTCAGGCTAATGGAAGGACATGGGTGCTGCTAATCACTCTATGACGCGATGGGCATTCGTCCACTCAGTTTGTCTTGTGAGAGTATGTCATATAACGAATCCGTCCGCAGTCTCCGAAGCATGTTTGACACCTGGAAACTCCCATAGTAATCTGTGATGACCTTACACAGAACGACACCTCTCAGGCACTACTTTTCCTCATAATGCAGTGGGCCACGATGTGGTTTTCAAAGCCAAGTGCCCAGGAGGAGATGCCAGGGCACCGGACTGCCCTGTTTTTAAAGACCTGTTTGGCAATGGTAAACACATTTCTTTCGGACTTTGACTCCCTTTGCGCCTCTGTGTGTCTCTATACCTCTGTTCTGCTCTCCTCTGTAAATACCATCCCCTCCACCCATTGCCCTAAATGCCATACACCATGGAATAAACTGCAGATTTGCATTTTCTTTTATTTGACACAAATGAAGTATTAAAAAAAACCAACTTCATATGCATATAAACAAGTGCAAACATATACTATATGCTTTTGCCTGTCATTATGCGAAGATGAAAGTTTCATTTGACAGCTGTGACATCAAACAGCGGGCCATGTTATGATGCAGATGCTGTTAAATTAAGAGCTCATTAAGGATTGCCGAGATAACAGACTGATGAGCCAAGATGGTTTGTGGAAGGGTTTCTAAAGAAGGCTGGTATTTTCTGCTTAATCTTGACGTGTTCATTGTGTAGTCATGTGCAATGGGCCTTAGCATTGCCTTCTTACGGCTCGCGTTTGTTTTTATTTTGGTCTCGCGCACTTGAGACCAAGGCTCTCGATCGTGACGGCTGTGGTGATAATGGCACTGACCACAATTATGTCGTCTAGAACGGCGCTGATAAAAGACGGAGTGTTTATGGAAATGCTCAGACCTGCAGGGAGACGTGTGACACTTAATTTTCTGGAGACATGAAGCTGTTGACATCAGATGCCTGATGTTTATATAAAGTCAGTCAGTAAGTCTCAACTCGTGAGGACCTCTTCCTCCTTACAGGATGCTCCTCCTTGCCGCTTCCCGTCCTCGTTCTCCAGTCTTGAGCTCTCTCCCTCCATCATGCTGTTTTGCGGACACTGGTGTTCCTGTCTCTCCTGCCAAGACTCATGACATCTGTCTAGACATTTTCATACTGCTGGCTTACAAAACAAATACTCCCTCTTTGGAATAACTAGGAGCTAATCCTCTTCCATTTTTATGTGTGTCCATGTCATCTGTGTCCATGTACAGAGTCTTAAGAGTCTCTTGTTGTTGTTGTTGTTGTTTTTCTGTGCCTTTACATTTGTTAATTTACTGTGTTTTCATATTAAATACTCAGCTGTATGGGTGGAGTTACCAGCTTACCAACTTTAAGTTGGCTGAAGTCACAAATTTCATGCATGACTTCAGAATTTGTCACAGTGTTGTGTTACCACTGCACTTTAGTGTTAACACTTATTTTTTTTTATTTTTGCAGAACTTATTATACCTCCTCGCTTCATAGTTTCACCAGCCGGTAGTTTCCCCTCATACTTCCTGCCCTCAGCGTGTTCCTCTCTCCATCTCCAGGAAAAAGGAAGCTGTTAAGAAGAGTCTTTTCCAAGTTTTTCATGGAAAGGGAATGATAAAGCCATTGAACTCAGTGGGACACCCAGGGTGGGTCGTTAGTTTGCTTCCACTGTATCATTAGTGTCCATAACAAACACATTATCTCCCGCTGTACCACCCTTCTTCCGGGGCATTTAGGGTGATAATTAGACTGTAACAAGCAGCGGTCCCTTCTATATAGGTCATCCACTGCTAATGATGCTCTGACTGAAATACACACCAAGGATTGGGTTTGGGTTTGGAAGCTAACTATACTGTTTTTGATGGGTCAACAGAGGGAAATAAAAACATTTTTTTTCCCCTTTTTTTCTTTTTTGTGCAGCAGTGTTTTTTTAAAGCCTGGAACATGTCAGTTTTATATTATTTTATCAATTCATGAAAAAAGAGCCATTAATGAATGAAAGGTACGTACATAATATTGAATTACACAATTATCTTATTCCTGAGCATCGTGTTAAGCCGTCCCGTTTTTCTCCTCTATATCCAATCATGAAGTTCAAACATCTGTCTGACTCCTTTTCCCTATATGTCATCAGAACCACTAGTAGAGTACTTCTGCATGACAGATGGTTGAAATTAAACAAGTGAATGGTATTTATTCACAACTTTCTTACAACTGGCCTTTAGATTGTATATGGATAAATGATTTGGGCCAACTAATCAACACCTACAGGAGCTTTTAGGACATTCCAATCTAAATCCATAGGCATTCATATGGAATTGGTGCCGTCTTTGCATCTACAGCAGAGATTTTAGAGTAGTTTTCAACCCCCGCCATAGTTATTTCAAAATTGATTAATGAGGTTTGACCAGAGAGACAAAAAATGTATTTCTAGATATAATTATATACAAATTAAGACTAGTTTTCACCTCTGTTAATATGTCTCAAATAACATGTTGAAAAGTCACAGACTTTGACAAAAAAAGGGTATTAAAACAGGAATTAATGAGTAAATCAGAGCAGCTTTCAAGACCCTTGGTTGTGGGTCTGAAATGTAAGTAAAACTCCAGATCAGTGTTTTGTAATTGAAAATCATTGCATCAGCTCCATGACTGAACCTGACTGATGTCACATAAATGTTGATTTGTTCTGAGTGGCTTTCTTCGCACAACACTTCCATTATTGCTTTTTTATTACTTTTGTTGTTGCTGTTTTCCATTGAGAAATAATTCTTTAATATATATTTCAATATTTCTGTGGCTCTCGCCTCCACTGTGTTTTCATTTCTTTGTACAGATGTGACAGAGCTAAGGCAAAGTATTTCTGCTGCAGTTAGACATATGATGCTCACATCGCCGTGTAGTTTCACATAGCAGCCTTAGTGTTCCCCAGTGAGTAGTGGCACATTAAGGAATAACAAATGAGTCCATGACCCAGGGTAGTAATTCAGGGTGTGTTTGTGGAGTAGGCAAACAGCGTATGCTATTTGCTTTGCAGTAGATTCATAAGTGAAAATTGCATTGTGCCTCCATTTGGAGAGCAGGTGATGGAGTGTGGAGGGAAACATAGAGATTGTCACTCTCCTGCTTTCTGATGATGCTTATACCACTCTCCTGAAAGGCTCACACATCCTAGCTGTCATCTTAACACTGAATCTGACTTGTCAACATATTGCATGTGCCGCTTTTTTAAACGAGAGCGAAAAAGAGCCGCGTGCACTCCTGCGCAAGTGCTTTGTGTTTGCGAGCTGAAGAGCAAGTCATCAATACGTGCCGAAGCGCATTCGTGTGACCGTACATTCCTCACAGTCTGTAAATTTTGACCCTCTAACAGAGCTAGTCTGGCAAACACATTGCTCACACAGACATGTGCAGCCTGTTGAAGTCGCTTAAGATCCACTACCACGGCTCATTTCACCCATGTACCGTGGAGTCAACATATATGACAATTTTATGATGCGGTAAACCCCATCATGGGCAGCTCTTTGAGGAACACACACCACGAGAGCAGCGTGTGTCGAGCCCCTCTGAAGTGGGGAGGAGGCTGTGGCTTGTTGGAGACACATGGGATTATTTAAAGTGTCTAAGTGACCCAGAGGTATGGTTTTGCAGCATTTATTTATTTCATTTTATTTTTTGGTTTGGTGCTCCTCCGCATGCTATAACAGCCCAGGACTGTGGTCATCCACAGAAGCGATGTCTTTGTGGAGTTATTAAAAAATGTTTCATTGCAGACAAGCCCCTGGGGTGGATCTGTGACATACATGAAAGTTGGTTATAATTACACTGTCAATGCTTCTCCTTTTTTCCAGTACATTTGGTTAATGGCAAAAGCAGATTATTTCCAGACATTTATCTGCTACATTTAGTTGTCATTGCTAACGTTTTGATTATCTTTTGTTCATTGCTTCAGCTTTTGTGAACATAGATGAGTGTGAGATCAGACTCACATCTATGTGTATTTGGTCCTTTTTCACCTGAATGCAAATTTGTATGGACATATTGACTTATTCCCCAAATTATTCCCAAACTCCTATTTTTTTCACATAAGCTGTGCTGTCCTTGTTCATACTTCTTTGCAGAACTTCCCTTTGTGGCACACAAACCCCTGTTTTGGAAGCACTCATCTGGATCACATTTGGCTATAGGGAGAGCTTTTCCAAGTTTGTGGCTGTCCAGCCTCACTGACCGTAATAAATCTGGATTTTCACAGTCCCGAGAAACAAAATAAATGGATCTTTCTATTTTGTCTTTCAAATTATTTGTTGACATTATTATTTTTTAATTGTTCAAACATTTTAAATTCACTCAAGAATAAAGACGATTCTTTTTCACATTTGATAGTGAAAACACTTGGGCTTAAATGAATGGAATTGCTAGTAGGAAGCCAACAGCGGTTAAATGCTTGTCCCCCTTGCCTCTTAATGAAATCACTGCACCCAAACAAAAGATAGAAGAACTTTCTTTTCAAGCAGCTTTTCTGTTTTATCCCAGCCCTCACTAAATCATCAAGAGATTGAAAGGAAACTGTGAATTAATCCAAAAGGTTAAACATTTTCAAAAGTTAAGAATGATAATAGACAAACGAGACTGAAGAGAGAATAACGTGAAAAGATGCAACGCTTGTGCGAGCAGACGACCTTGCGCATGTAGAGAAAATCAAACAGTTTACAGTTTTTCTTTTACCTCACACATACGCGCACTCTTACACCTTTTCCTCATTCTACTGAAAAACCAAAAACCTTCAGCACCGCTCGCTGCCTCCACATGATGTCAGCCAGGAGGAATTCAATCTCAGAAAAGATATCATGAATGATGCATAAGACGGAAAAATGCATTTACCATGGCCACAACACAATGAGCTGTTGTTGCAAACACCGTAATGGAAAAATACGAAGGTTACGGTGATGAAAATATATTACGAAACCGGAAAGGCATTTGTGAATGTTGCTGAGGGAGCACGACCGAGGACATAACCGCAGCTTACAGGGAAAATCCTCAATATTTCTACAAAGAAGGGGCGAATTTGTCATGAAGTCTTGAGGGAACAGAGTAAAAAAAAAAAAAGTAACTTTGCATGTATGTGTGCCTGCTCACTTGCGTGTGCATGAGTTTTGTCTCCTTTTGGCGGAGGGTAAGGCCCAACGTGCCCGTCTTCCATGTTAATAATGGATTTTTGATATGAGCTCCACATGAAATTTTAATCTCTGGAATATTAGCTCACCGAGGGAGATACAAAATCAAATCAGGGGGTCGTGATTAAGCGGGTGAAGCGCATATCGACCCATTTAAATTCACATTAACCCAGCATCAAAATGTATGAGCCATGACATTGATGGCAGACGTAATTTAGTGGTGTTATGTCTGTTTTGCAAAGTAAAGGTTTGATCTCTCGACCACACATCTGCAAAGCAGATAAAAGCCTTCAAGCTGTTGTTGAGACAGTGTCGCCGCGTTGATGAGGAAAAATAGTTATGGGCAGACACCGAAACTGTAATGTGTGGTTATGGGGCAGACGACCCTTTGTAGGCTTTGTTTTTGCAAACCAATAAATGTTACTAATATCATTGCTAAGAAGAATGCAAGTGAGTGCAGTGCAGTCCTTTTGGATGGCAGTTTTTGTGTGAAATGGTTCTGATCATGCAGTCATACGATATGCACTTTTATTTTTTAACTAAAGACATATTTGTACAGGCGTCTGCGTTGCCCCAGTGCTAAACAATCATCCCCCTGCCTCTTATCAAAGGAAGTGTGTCTCATACTGTGAAGGCCAGCTGACTGAAACAGGATGAGAATCAATGTGAGCATTGACAAGGTTATGTGTACAATCCTATTTGCTAGGCATTTGTTTTCTTCTAATTGACAAAGGATCACATACAAAAAATCTTGTAAACAAGCTCCCCCTCATTGGGTAGAGCAGGAAGGACATCCAGCAGACGCTAATGAAGGACATCCAGCAGACGGCCAGGTAACGTCCTGGATATCAGCACAGCAGTCATTTTTTAAAATGTATTTATTTTAGCAACCATGACGCAGCATCTTCATTGAAAGGTTGTCACTGAATGTCAAATTGTTTCGTGGGAAGTCAAACTCGATGTACTATGAGACTTACTGGACTGGATGCTTGGAAATATCACAGAATAAAACTGGTGATTCCTTTTTAAAAAAAAATAATAATAATAATAATATTAATTCTCCAGGATTTTTTAAGGGATTTTAAAGTTTTTCTTATATATTTTCACTGATTTTCAGTCCACTCATGGTACCTAAGATTGAAATATGAATCATTCAAGCGTAAAAAGGCTCCTAACTCAAGGGGTCCAGCAGAGCTGTCTTTGCAAAGAACCAATTTTATATTCCAGGCACTTACTAGCAGCCTGTTGCAAAGACAGAGCATTTGTTCCCGTTTTAGTTGAATCAACGAAAATGACAAATATTTGTCCAGCTTATCCAAGGGAACACCAAGGCATTCCCAGACCAGCAGAGAGATATAATCTCTCCATACCCAAACCACCTCAGCTGGCTCCTTTCAATGTGGAGGAGCAGCGGCTCTACTCTGAGCCCCTCCCGGATGGCTGAACTTTTCACCCTATCACCCTAAGGGAGAGGCCAGCCACCCTTCGGAGGAAGCCCATTTCGCTTGTATTCGCAATCTCGTTCTTTCCTACACTATCCACAGCTCGTGACCATAGGTGAGGGTAGGAATGTAGATCGACCGGTAAATAGTTTTTGTCCAAAATTATTATTAAAAAAATCACTGAACCTTATTATTTTACTGTCATACACAGTTTAGGGTTAAAAAGATGCTGCTGTTTAAAGTAGGGCATAAAGACTAACGGACTGTTGGTACAACACTACACTTTAACTTCTCACTAATTTGGATTAATTCTGTATGTTATGGTAGCAAGTGAATTTGACCTTTAATGTTTGCACTTGTTTGCATTGGTGCAGTAAATAGCACATCGAAAGATATACCAAAAGTCCCTTTTGTGCCACAGCGCTCACTGTGCCTTATGTTGGATGAATATTTTACCAGCTACGCCAGCAGAGAGCAGATCAGGTTGAGAGAATGAGTAAAACAAAGTCCCACCACACTGTGTTAGCATTCTCAAAGGCTCAATAATGTATCACCCACTTTTGTTCCCTTACGCAGCATCTATCATCTCAGAATAATGCAGAGTAGCTGGAAAGCCATTTTCCATAAGCAGTAATGGGACAAAGATTGACAGTGTGTGTGTTTGTGTGCTTGTGTCTAAAAATCCCGTGTTGGCTCATGCTTACGCGTGTGTGTGTGTGCGTGTGAGAGAGACGTTGCGCTTATGAGATGCAGAGCTGTGCAATAGCATTGTGTGTAATTATGTGAGTGAATGAGTGTAGGCCTTAAAACCAAACTAAACACCTCAGTGCCTCTGGGTACTAGGACACACTTAGTTGTCATTGGCTTGGATTGCACTCATGGGAAAAATTCTGTGGCTGAATAATGTGATGTATTAAGGTGTGCTCTGCAGCAACGTATGGTAATTTGTAAGATTTTTATTTAATCAGGTAACATTGTATTCCAGCCAAATGGAACACCGCATGAGCAAGGTGAACCTCTAATCTTTTGCCCCTGAGCTTCATATTCTGCTCTTTTTTTTAATCATTTTCATCTAGTAAAATACATAATCTTAAAAAAACAACTTTGTGCCCTGCTCCAAACTTCAAATTACTTTTTGCTGTGACAATGATATTGAGAGGTTAATTAATGGGCATTTTGTTAGCCACAATCTGTTAGTGAGTGGATAATCCTGTTGCAGCTACTAAGACTGATCAATCATGTGTATCCTTATGCGAGCAAAGAAAGTAATTGATCAGACTGGTAGCTTACAGTGAGCATGACTACAGCTTAGAGAAGCAGAAAGTCAACAGAGAAGAAGAAGGAGAAGGAAATAATCTTTTGGCATGTAAAGATAAAACATCTTTGATCCAACATATGCAGCACTTGGAGATACACATGTGCCAAGCATTATAGTGAGAGCGCTACCATTTGATGTTGCTTTTTTTTTTTTTTTTTTTGATGCACTGACAACTTTAAATATATATTTTTTCTCATTTCAAAATTCTGTTGTTCAGTTGCCACCACAGTCAGAAAAGGCCACCAGTTTGGTATTTAGGACCCTCTGGCCTGGGGTTATCAGAATCAGAATCAGAATACTTTATTGATCCCTGGGGGAAATTATTTTTTGTTACAGTGCTCCATTTTAAACCAACATTAAGACAAGACAGACAATACGCTAACTAAGAATAGTACAATATATACATATATATACATACATACATACATAAGTCACTTATAAATAAATAGTTGGAAAAGAAACATGTGTAGCTGTAGCAGCAAACAGTGTGTTAAGTGGATGCGTTGTACAGGGAGATGGCCACAGGCAGGAATGATTTCCTGTGTCGTTCAGTGGTGCTTTTCGGTAATCTCAGTCTCTCACTGAACGAGCTCCTGTGACTGACCAACATGTCATGGAGTGGGTGGGAGGTGTTATCCAACATTGTCTTTATCTTGGACAGCATCCGCCTCTCCGACACCACCTTGAGGGAGTCCAGCTCCATCCCCACAACATTGCTGGCCTTACGGATCAGTTTATTAAGTCTGTTGGCATCTGCGACCCTCAGCCTGCTCCCCCAGCATGCAACAGCATAGAGGATCGCACTGGCCACCACAGACTCATAGAAAATCCTCAGCATTTTCCGGCAGATGTTGAAGGACCTCAGTCGCCTCAAAAAATAGAGACGACTTTGGCCCTTCCTGTAAAGTGCTGTGGTGTTTTTAGCCCAGTCCAGTTTATTGTCAATGTGTACTCCAAGGTATTTATAGTCCTCCACAATGTCAACACTGACCCCCTGGATTGAAACAGGGGTCAAGTGTTTCCTGGTCTTCCTGAAGTCCACGATCAGTTCCTTGGTCTTTGCCACGTTGAGCTGCAGATGATTCTGCTCACACCACGTGACAAAGGAGTCGACCACAGCCCGGTACTCTGTCTCATCATCCCTGCTGATGCATCCAACCACCGCAGAGTCATCAGAAAACTTCTGAAGATGGCATGTCTCTGTGCAGTGGCTGAAGTCTGTGGTGTAGAGGGTGAAGAGGAAGGGGGAGAGGACAGTCCCCTGTGGTGCCCCTGTGTTGCTAATCACCTTGTCAGACACACACTGTGGGAGACGTACATATTGTGGTCTTCCTGTCAGGTAATCAACAATCCAGGACACCAGAGAAGCATCCACCTGCATCGCTGCTAACTTATCACCCAGGAGGGTCGGCCTGATGGTGTTGAAAGCACTGGAAAAGTCAAAAAACATGACCCTCACAGTGCTCGCCGGCTGGTCCAGATGGGTGTAGACACGATTGAGCAGGTAGATGATGGCGTCCTCTGTTCCGAGACGAGGCTGATAAGCGAACTGAAGGGGATCCAGATGTGGTCTTACTATGGGTCGCAGCTGGTCCAGGATGAGCCTTTCCAGGGTCTTCATGATGTGGGAGGTCAGTGCCACGGGCCTGTAATCCTGGGGGCCACTGGGACGAGGCGTCTTTGGTACAGGGACGAGGCATGATGTCTTCCACATCACCGGGACCCTCTGCAGACTCAGACTCAGCATAAACAGTTTATGAAAGACTCCACACAGCTGGGGGGCACAGGCCTTGAGGACAAGGGGACTCACTCCGTCTGGTCCAGCAGACTTGAGTTAGAGTTAGGGTTCCTAACCACTCTGGTCATGCAGTATTGTGCAGTACTGTTGAGCCACCCCTCATTTCCTTATATTTTGCTTTTCATTCTAGCATAAAAGGGCATCTAACTCAAGGAGTGAACCAGTATTGTGACTAAACGTAACAGAAAACTTGATAAAATCACATTTTAAATTGTATCTTTAGGCATTTTATGCGTTTTTGCAACAGGCTGCTAATTGTAACAATTTGTTCCCATTTTGTTAGTCGAATCTACAAAAAATGCCAAAAATAACACAGTTTGACAGACATAAAATGATAAACTAGAAACTGAAACGGTCTCAGTGGAAAGATGACTGTCAAGAAGTCATTTTTAAAGAAAAGAAACAGGGAGAAAAGGCTGAAGTATGCCAAGTTACACAAAAAACTGAACCAAAAACAACAGGTCTTATGGAGTGATGAACAATAACAAATCCACATTTAAACATTTTTCTTTAATTGAGGTCATGAAAAAGGTGAAATAGTAAGGTTATATAGCTGTCTGTCAAACACGGTGGAGGCTCTGTCATGATTTGGGACTGCTTTTCAGCCTCTCGTGTTCGGGACCTAGTCAAAACTGATGCAATTACAGAATTAAGAAATCTGGAAAAGCATCTGATTGGCTTAATTTTTGATCCCAGATGCAATGCAATAAAAGCATACCTGGATAAAAAAAAAACACACACACTGCAGAATAATATCAGTCATGGCCCAGACCTCAACATTTCTGATTACTTAAAGAAATGACAAGAAAGCTTCCCTATGAGAGTTGAGGCTATGTTAAAGAAAAATCCAATGGTTTTATACAAGAAATGTGAAAGAAATGTGTGGTGGCTTAGGACCTTTGGGCAGTGTTGTCTGTTTGCCTACATTTGAAGTGAATCCAATGGGTTTAATGGAGGTATAAAGAATTTAAAATGCAGAAGTGACCTTACTTGTAGCAATTCCAAAGAAAGTTTACGCAGAGATAGAGGAATGAGTATCCGGAAGAAAAAGATTGAGTCAGTAATTTATTTAGTTTTTACCACCTGTCACATGATTTGCGGTGCCATATTCCTGCTCCTTCTGCTGTACACAAAGCTTTAATGGGATACTCCCACTCACACTGAAATGCGTCCAAAACACTAAAAAGAGTTGATGTATCTCTAGATTACAAACAACATCATCTTATGTGCGATGAAATGCAGATGATGGTGTTACTAATGAGTTACTGATGTTCTACTAATTATTACATCTGCTCACTTATTCTTGGATATAGTTGCATACAGCAGTTTGAATTAATTCCTCTCTGATTCTCATTTCCCTGCACTCGAGTTTTAGAAATAAGCTAATAATTAATGTTTTAAACCAATCATATGTGCCGTCTTCTTAATCTTTATTTTTTTGTCTTCCTTAATATTTTCTTTCACTGCTGGTAACAAGTATGTTTGGATGTATTTCAAAACAACAACAAAAAAACAAACACATTGAGACCTATAATCAAAAAAAAAGAAAGAAAGTAAGGACTTGGTGCGTGCGTGGGTGTAGCCGTCATTATATGCAGTGTTAAGCGAGGAGATTGGTGTTGTTTTGTTTTGTTTTTGATGCTTTCTTAATCACAATCAAGCCTACAGGTGCACACGCCAAAGTGATTACAGCAGTGCTGCCCACTAAGCCGATTCAGTTATGAATTAGCAGAAAGATGTTATCTATAAGAGAAATAATAAAGTAGTTTTAATACAGCTGCTAAAGAACTGGCAGCTATATGCCTACATAGTATGATTGCAGACTTTAGCTTAAACCCATTTACTGCAGAACTATTAAAGCCATGTTTAAGTGACAGGTGTTTCGGGCTGTTTGTTCACACATAATGTGGTAATTGGATTGTATAGGCTGCCCTGAGTGATGGCACAAATTCTTTGCCTCGTAGCCCTTCACAGCCCTTTGTTTCTAACAGAAGGTTTGAATCAGAAATATGGATTTCATCAGTCCTTCAATGAGCAGCCGAAGGACCTCACGCATTACCAGCTTGTGCTCTTGTTATCTCTTTTTTTTGGCATTATAACATGCTGTTCTGTGATTAAGCCTGTCTACGTTGGAGGCATTTATGCATATTTTGAAATGTAAGGTGTGTTTGCATATGTCCGCTTGTCTGTAAAGATGCGTATCAGATCGAGCGAAACACTTCCTCCCTGCAAAGTTTCGCCATCTGTCTGTGAAATCGGACTTTGATGAATACATGGAGCCGTTGTAGAGGCCAAACTTTGAATCTGACGTTTTTTTGCGGCGCTGAAAAAATAAGTAGCTGCTATTTGTTTGACTGGCAAAAATAAATAAAGTAAATTTGAATTCTCACGTCAGAGGCTGACCATGAAACCTTTTGTACACTTGCAGCCTGGCTGTGCTAACAGCTACGTGCTCTTTAAATGACTGCAGAAGCAGTGAAAGACTGCGATAGGGATATATAGTCTTGGATGTGGACCGGGTTTGAAGTCCGGTGTCACAGAGGGTCTTTCATAATAGACAGAATCACTACAGAGTATTGAGGAAGCGTTTGACAGTAGCCTGTACAAAATGAAGTAAAATGATCCAAACCATCCACTTGAGAGTAGAAACAGGCAATGTTGGGAAGCACTCATCAAAGTGCAGCAAGCTGCCCAGCTGACTTTGCCTGCTGTTGTCTGACCAGCTGACTAGCCAGCTGACAGAATGATAGGTCCTTTGTAGTGTAGCTACTGTTTTGTCTCTGAATTCTCCAGCTCTTCACAAATTAAACTCAAATCTTTTGAAGTGAGTTGATGTGCTCATAGGCTTCTTCTCTCTCTAACTCCCCATTCTGCTCCTTCCTTCTTCTTGGTTGGCCAGCTTGTCTTTTGAATGCATTCTGCAGACTCAGGCTCCCACAGCAAGATCTGAGTACAGAGCCTCAACCTATATACAAGAGAACAGGAACGCTCCCTCTGGCATCTGCAAACTTGTCAGCCACACATCCTCACAACAGCAGAAACACAACAACTATTGCTTCCTTGCAGTTTTCTCCAACCAGTCAACACATAAACCATTGTCTGTGGCTTTAATTGTGCTCCTTCAGGCTGCTGGTTAGTCACACAACAAGCCAGAGTGGCATACCTGAGGGAAGTGTATTGTGTGTTTGTTGTAGCAAGGATTGACAACCTTATAGACACGTATACCCAAGCACGTATACGCTTGTAGAGTGTGTATCTGACCTCAGAGGAGCATCCAAAAAGCCCTATAGTACCAATTATACATAGAGCTCTTTACTCTTGAGCAAGAAGAATGGATAGAGGGCGACAGGAGAGACGCCATGGAAGCAAGGACGGACAACGCTTGGTGTACAAAGTTAGGAAACTCTCATTACTGAAAGAGAAAAGGAAGAAGGTTAGTAAAGTGATTTAAAGGAAAAGGGAATGAAAAGATGTGGGTGCAAGGTAAATCAGGGAGAGAAAGGATTGTTGGAAAGAGACTGAAGGCGACTCAGTCTCAACCTGGATTTGGATGCGGTGCCCCGAGTCAAGTCACATATCTATCTTTCTAACGTTTAACCGTTAAATGGATACAGCCCTGAGAGCCCTATAGGCAGAATGAGAGACTTCTAACGCCCGACGTTTCTTCTCCCTCCAGCGTTGTCAAAAGGCAACAAGGGCTTCCTTTAATGTGCCATATCTGCCTGTCATGTCAGCTGCCTCCATCTCTCTTTCTCATCGGCTCTCCGTACCCTTTCATTCCTTAACCTTTTGCACGTGATCTGCAACTCCTATTTTCTGTTTAACCCAGATCGTCGCTTTCTTTTCTCTTCCTGTCTAATACTCTCCCTTCCACGTAGAATGGTAATGTTCTCAGAAATTACAGTGAGGTAAACAGAGCAGGGTGTCGAAATGAAATAACTGCTACAGGGCTGTCAGCTCTAGCGAGGGGCCCATCCGTCAGCAGGAAATGACATGTCGCACCCCCCACCGCATCCCCCCCCCCCCCCCTCGTCCCGCCATTCTCCCTTTCTGTCACACGCACAGTTGGATTCCTCCTGTCCTCCTGGTGGCAAGGTGAAGGAATTATGCTCATCAAAGCCCCAGTGTAGCCTGGAGCCTTTCCATTAACCTTCCACAATGCTGGTCAATGGCGAGAGAGACATTCAACCATCGACACGCAGAAGAAGGAGGCTCGCTTACACGACTTGAAACACACACAGAGCCGAAAGATACATAAACGCATACACGAGTGTACAGTAATATAGTCTGCATTAAATGGAACAAACACACATAATTACTAATAGATGGGCTACACACAGGTGCACGCAAGCGCACACACACCTCAATTACCGTTTCATTCATAGCGTGACAGCGGAGCATGTGCAAAGGCTGACATTAAAGGAAATTAAATCTCCTTGAGGAATGGGCCAGCCCATCTCACCTCCCGTCAAAATACTCCAGTTTCCACTCCTCTCCATAACCTTCTCATCTGGGTATTTAGGGCTTTGTGATGCGGAACGTCATCAAAGAGAAAACTTAGCGAGGCGGCCGTGCGTAGACGAGGCCTCCCCCGCGATAATCCCCCACCCCCTTTGCAAACGGAGCCCTCTACTTTTAGCCCACGCACACAAATTACCGCATCACATTCTGTCCTCACTCTTTCACCGCGTGCACTGTCTCGTGCTTATAGGAGAAAGTGCTTTCATTCCAGTGTGCGCGCAGAAACTGTTTTATCATTGGCTTAGCTCAATGAGGGAGTCAGTCAGTTAACTCTTTGATCCGGACCTCCTTTCTGCATCTGCATACGAAGCCTATTTGACATAATCCTGAAAAACATCAGCTCACGTAACCAATGAAATTCAAAGGAAGGCGCAGCTGCAAGGGTGCACACACTGAAGGGACTTAGCAAGAGAGTGACACGTGTACAGTAGATTTTTACAGACAGATTTAATTAAGCTCCATTCACTGCCAAATCCCGTGTTATACAAACTCTTGCGAGCTTTTTCTCTCACATGCTCCAAAGCACCCAAATGTGACACACTTGTAGAATAAGGAGGTGGAGTTTAGTTAGGTAATTGAGTTTCCTGGGTAAAGGAGAAAAAAGCTGTGGTCTCGGGCGCTGGCTTTCTCCCACAGGTTTTCATCAGATCAAACATGTCCTGTCAGATAAGACAGCTAATTAATCAGGGGAGGGACCAGTCCTGTCCACTGACGGATAGAAAGATGGAGGCAAGAGACTGGTGGAGACACTTCCTTTCCTCTTCCTTAACCTCTTTCTCCATCATCAGCAGAAAGCAAAACAGGACAAAGTGAGAGAGTGTTGCCTGTAGAGTCTGTGAAGACTCTCAAAGACAGTGTTTACGCAGCCTGCAACTGAAGTAACTCCACAACCCCCAGCTGAGAAGATGACAGACTTCTGTGCTGAAGTTGCTGTTTACAGTACTGCATGTGCGTATGAAATATGTAACTGAGAATTCACTTTTTTTAAAACTTTTTTGAGGCCAAGTCAGCTGTTTTTCCAAATAAAACCATATTAATCTCCTAGGACCTGGCGTCCACATATGTGGACATCACATTTTGGGTTATTTAGACCAAAATACTCAATTTTGCTGTACAAGGGCCTGATATCCACTTACAAGGACATTATACTGCTACTGTTCTATCAACATTTTAAACAAATATCCTCATATGTGGCTCTTATTTTTCTTAAAAACAAAAATAAGGTAAAAAGAAATCTGGTAATTCTTTGTTTTTACATTCATCAGGCCGCAATCAGCCCAAATATCAAAGAGAAATTAAAAATGCATGCCGTGGAAGAGTTCAGGTCTTAGGAGGTTAAACTAAATTTTAAAGGAAATTCCAAAAGGTTGATCTGGACGTAGCGTTTTCAGTGGGAGAAACATTTCCTCACTCATCCATGTGACTTCTACAGTCTCAGCTGACTACACGTTTCCCCAACCTTATAAACAGTACATTTGCACAATAACTGAAACCAGTTATTGTGCAAATGTGAGGTTAGTTCCTTGATCATTAATATACAAATTGTCATGACCGTTGATCAATAACCACTCATTGATGAATGACCATTGATTATTGATCAAAGACCACTGACCAATGGCTGTGAGTATCATTCACAGACAGTAGGGCGATGGTTGCAATCACAGCATTGTAGGATGGCGAAAGATGTACCCATAGGCCCCCTCCTCAATTCAGAGATGGTCTTTCCCTTTTCACATAGTTAATATCAAAAAGTCATTTGCCCTCAGTTTTTCTTCTTCTTCTTCTTCTTGTCTTGTTGCCAATTTTTGACATTTATGAGCCTGGACTTGGCAGATCCACGCCTTAAAAAAATGTATTTATTGATTTCATTTCATACATTTTTATGCGCACGTGTCTTGGAAAATTGCTGTTGTTATTCAGAACAGATTCAGCCACCTTCCTCATTATTAGATTGTAGACCATGACACAGATTATTACTGCCTTTTTACATGATGGTGCTTAAAGCTCCTCCACTGCTCACATTATTGATCTAACCTGACAAGGGAGGCTGCTCTTACAAATCAAAGGAAATTTATTTATAATTTATTGTATCGCACATGCACATTTAAAATGAATCGTACATAATAGATGAATATTTTTCTTTTTGTTGTTTATAAGACTTTAAAATTAACTGATATTGTTTTAACATTTCACACTCTGGTAAACACTAGAAGTTTTACCTTTTACTGATGCAACAATAATCATGTAAGTGTCATTAAAATGTTTCAGTGCACATTCTCTTATTAACTTAGACCATGCCTCTGTGTAGTGGAATTAACTCGTGATGATCCCAGCGCCTTTTGAATGAAAGGATGAAAGACACAAGTGTGAAACAGATCAGACCTGGCTGTTTGCCTGATTAGAGTGGACTGTTGCTACCTGCACGTTGGAAAGATGGATTGAATGTTATTCGGTTCATTTGAAAGAGTATATGCTAATTTGCCTGTAGCATATATGATTAGAACTAAGGGCAGCACAATGTAGCTTAATGCTTAATTAAGAGAGACTGACTGACTGGTGGAAGAGAAATATAGATGGAGGCATAGTTTGGTGGCTTGCCTGGCACAGGCAGTGACTGATTGGCTGGTGGGGCTGTTTCCAGCTGCTCTACTGTAGATCTCAACGGGCTTTCTGTTACCTCAGGCTCACCCCAGCACCAGCTGTGCTTTCGTACCTAGCTTGCAGTAGCCCCTGGGCACTACACTGAAAACACTGTTGTATAATACACAGCTTTTCTTTTGCTGTTTCTCTTGATTTTTTACCTGACCACTAAAAAGAAACACCCAGAAGATGCCATTCAAGCTATTCTGAATATATCCACCATGCTACTTGTTAAATTGTCATAATACATTGAGTGTACTAATACTTGCACATGCTCATTTTTTATATTTCTTTATTGCATTTAAGTGGAATATGTGAGTGTCAGCAGGGCCAGATGTCATGCGAGCTTAGCCTGGATTTGGCTGCACAGTTAGCAGTATTGCAACACGTTGCATGATTCCTCACAACCCAAAGCTGATGTATTATTTCATATTTTCTGCAATTGATAGTGATGCATTATTTCTCATACCATCTTCTCTTTTCCTTTCTTCTCTTTGCCGTCTGTCCAACCTCTCCCTCCTCTTCACTCCTCGAAATCTCTGGCATTGCAGCAACAAGAGCAGGACCCCACCAACCTGTACATCTCCAACCTGCCAGTGTCTATGGATGAGCAGGAGCTGGAGAATATGCTGAAGCCTCTGGGTCACGTCATCTCCACAAGGATACTGAGGGATGCCAACGGGGTCAGCAGAGGAGTCGGCTTTGCCAGGTAAACAATGTTAATGAAGCAAGTGTTAAATATGCCTCCTTTCAGTCCCTACAAATGGTATGCCAAGCTCTAAAAGCCAGATCATTTCTGTAATACAACTCTCTAGCATCTCTCTTTATGCTGCACACCTCGACTTTGTAATAGGCTTTATTTTAAAAATGCTAAGTCTGAAGAGTAAGTCGAGATAAGCCTGCTGGCACACAGTAATCAGGGTTATTTTTTAAAACTTTACAAAGCTCCCTCCCAAGCCACAGAAGACACTATACAACTGTTGTCACAGGTTGAGGAGTGTTCCTTGTGGTGAGTAAATCTAACTAGGATTTTTACCCACTGCTCACATTAAGATCTGCCCTAGTTCAGCTGTGCCCTGAGATGACTCGTGTCTTGTTTTTGGTACTAAATTAATAAAATACATTGTACGTGTACTGGCAAGCACACGCTTGTGCATTGTCTGAAATATGAACTGGTACTTATGTAGCGCTTTTCTACTGAATTTGAGCAATATCCACTACAGGCCTCATTCACCCACATATTTGTACAAGTGCTTTTTTCTGTGCCTAAGCACATCATGTTCACACGCTCACACTCACATGATGGATGCATCAGGTGCAACTCAGGCTTCAGTATCTGGCCCGAGCATAGTTCGACATACAGGTTGGGCTCAACCACTGAGTTTCTGATTACTAGACGAGCTGCTACTAATATGCTTTTCATTTTAGACAGTGAAAATATGAAAATATGATTTGATTCTTCCTCTAAGCCTGTTTGTCCATCCATCTGCATATGAGTTAATGAATGCTTTCAGCTGTGCATTCTCAAAAATTAACAGATACCACCAATGATTGTGTGTGTATTATATATAGTAATAGTATATATAGTAGAGTAACGGATGCTATTTTTCCCAAAACAAAGTCTGAATGACTGAACAGTTTGTTTCTTTTTCTACTTAGAAAAGTTTCCACTTCAGCTTGTTAATCCCCCAAAGTCATAAACCGTTCTGTCCTTGTCCTCGACAGCAGCCACCAGGCTCTCATTCCTCTCCACACATTCCTTCCCTGTTTACCCAGAGGAGGCCAATGACGGCCACAGAACCACCATCTTGCAGGGATTTTTCTTAATCACCTGCTCTGGCTGAACTCCTCTCCTATTCCCTGCTCTATTACCAGGGGTTACAGCAGGACAGACTGGCACAAACACACAAAAACACACACACACACACACACACACACTTGCACACCAATATGAGCATCTGCAGAGTTAGACCTTTACGCAGGCGTACACACTTGTGAATATGCACGCGTGCATGCTCGTGTGCACGCACGCAAACACGCGCTGAAAAGCAAGCTCTCACACAGAGACACAGGTAGGCAGCCTCCTGCAGACCAACAAGCAGAGCACAGCAACAACCTGCCACAGGCCACCTGTTCAAGAAGCTCTCGGTGGGAGGAGGAAGACGCATGACGGAAAGGGAGGGTGAGACATGAGTGTGAAGCGATGATCAGATAAAAGCTTTAGAAGTTAATATACAGAGAAAGAGAAGGTGAATGAATAGAGAAGGAATTGAGGAAACTTTTTAGAAGACTGAGAAATACTAAGATGAATTAAAAATTTCCATGAGCGTTGGCGTGTGATGAGTGTACAGGTCAGGGAAAAGGGTAAAAAAAAGATCCAACCAAAGCAAAAATAAACAAACAAAAACCAACACAATTGAATGTTTTTTATGAATTGGAGAACTCCCATTAGCTGTGTCGACAGACATACAGACAGCTGCTGAGGGCTGTGCTGTGTGGGGCATTAGAGAGAGTAAACTGAGCTAAGTGTTTGTGGGCCGATCCATTACTGTTATCAGAGCCCATTACTCCAGCCCCAGCACTAATCATTGCAGACAGCAGCACCTGATGCCATTAACCAGCAGCGCACACAGAAAATCCAGCCGGCTTCACTGTCTACCTGGCTGACTCTCTGACTGACTTGTTACCCCAAAAGCTTGACTGACCAGCAGACAGTGAGTCTGACTGGTTTGCTTCCCTGTGAGTGTCTAACAGCCTGTCCGCCATATGCACTTCATGTCTACTTACATCCTTTCCGTTTACCATCCTGCTGTGCAGCTGGAGAGAAAGAAGGAAAGATGTTATTGTGTGTAGGAAGGCTAAAAAGTGCAATGAAATACAAAGAGAAGCTTTGCTTTGACATTCAGTCAGAGAAGCACTAAATAAACAGTGAAGAAGGGGGATGCATCCAGCTGCTATTGTAAGCCTGTCTCTTTTAAAATGGACAACAAAAGCATCCCAACAAACAACCTCAAAACGGCTTGTGCTTTGATAATGGAGTCCACACCACAAAAGTCATTATTTCATAAGCACTACAAGGTTGTTAAGCTTGAGCGATAAAGAGGTTAGCTGTGCTTCAGGCAGATCCTCTCCGTGTCACTAGCCTGCCTCCTAAAGTGAGAGCATTATGAGGCAATAATTTCCGTGTTCGTAGGACTGTGCTGAGATTCAGTGTTTGGTGTGGATTAGGAGCATATTGCCAGCGTATGTTGTAAACATAAACACTCGATGTATGCAGTTCCCGGTATATTCACTTCAGCTTTCTGATGTGGCACCTATATCAAAAAATCTATAGCATATAAACAGAGATAAATAAACAATGAATCAGAACAATGATTTCTTATAAAATTAATGAATTAATTAACCAGCTGGCTGCTCTTGTACTTCAAGTTTAGTAGTAGTTTTTTTGTTTTGTTTTGCTTCTTTTGAGTGAAAATGTGCTGTGTATAACTTAATATATCTTTTTGAATATTATTTTATAAATTAAAGTCATTTTTAGAAACTCGTTATGTTTTGCAGTTAGCTGAGTTGCATTGGTTGGTTCATATTGGCCTTTCACTAACACTCGTGGAACAGAAGGGAAAGAGTGAGGGCTGGGGAAAGGGAGGATACAGGGTCAGTGAGAGATTGATGATGCCAGGAAGTGTGAAAGATTATATATTCTAAAAAGAGGAGTAGGGAGGAGAAAAGGGGAGAATGATTTTGATGTGGATAGGGCATAATGTTGAAAGAAAAGGATGGACACAGTGGGAAGGAAAGGAGGGCACAGAAAGTGAGAGAGATGGGCCAGGAGAGAGGAAGGATAACGGTGAAAGATGGAGGAAATAACCAAGGTTGAAAGACGGGGAAGAATGAGAGAGACGTCAAAAAGAAAAGGTGTAGACGGGCTGGGAGTAAGATGGATGAGATGGAGAGCGCGATAAAGAAGCTATGGTAAAAAAGAAAAGAAAGAAAGATGAAGGTAGCGATAGCAGAAGGATGGGAGACAGAGGACAGGGAAGGGGGAGGCTGACAGGATGATATGAGTATTTTAGGAGGTGAGGGAGAATAAAGCATGAAAATCTGGAAGGCAATGAATTCTGCACATTCCAAGCGCATATTACCATAAAGACATGGCATTCAGTCAAGCCTGGATTTAAAAACTCTCTCATTTTAATATGTCTTCTTTGCGTCTATAAGGGAATCTGCAATATATGCACAACACGGATCGTGCAAATTCATGCAAAAGGATATTTGCTTTTTAATATGTTACTGTCTTAACACAATTGAAATTGTCAGACAAATCCATTGCACATTGAAAAAGAAAATCCTAGCATTTTACTCATGCAGGCTGTAATATGGAAGGTGTTTAAAAATTCTTGTAGCACACACAGTTAAGCTGCAAGTTAAAGGAATATTTTGATATTATTTGCTCTTACATCAACTTGTAAGAGAAACTGATAATTAAGTTACATCTTTGGATTTATGGTCTTACACCTTTTCAATGTCAGATAGGGTGTGTGTATGTGTGTGTGCGCATGCGTTGTAGATCATTTGCTGTAACTTTCCGAAAGCAGCCAGCCAACATTCACGCCCACCTCATGCCATGAGCGGCCAGCTGTGTGGAGGTGAAAGAGGAGACAGCCATTGTAATTGTCTTTCAAACTTTTGTTGTTGCTGTGTGTCCACCTGTGGAGCTTTTGATTTGTAACACTGAACGCAACACAGCGAATGCCTGAAGTGTGTGGCCCTTCTCTACGATAGCCATTCTCCTGGTTTGGCCACACACTTCTGATTCCCAGTGTGGTCAGCAGCCAGTCTGAAGAAGGTCTCCCAGCCCTTAGCTTAGCTTTACAGAAAAGAGCTGCTCTCCAGCACACGATCATTTCTTTAATATGCCAAAGTGAGAGTACAAATTGTTTTAATTTACTGGTGTTCAACTAGTAAAATTTATTAGCCTAGGGCAATAATTCCCTGTAGTTGTCACTGTGAGGCAACTAGTCTAGAATTCATGAATGCAGTGCTCTCAGCCAATAATAAGTCACATTTACTAGGAAACACCCACCAAGGATTCTGATTAGTTTTCTGAAATGCAAAATTGCATAGAAAATATGTATATGCATGTGTGTATAGGTTACATCTCCTATTATATTTCAAATCTTTGGAGCTTAAGTTGCTCAACTTTCCTTTAGGGTATCTGTTTATTGTTGCAGAGCAGTGTGTGTGTGTGTGTGTGTGTGTGTGTGCATGTGTGTGTGTGTATGTGTGTGAGAATGACAACAACACTCATATGCATTTGAAATGTACGTGTTTTGATGTTATGTGTGTATGACATTAGTGTGTGTAGGCTTGTGATGTGAAGATCAGAGCCCCCCTGCTGGCCAGCTGCTTGGCCTGTATATACTCTTTGATCCTTTGGTTGGAAAAGTGGAGACGAGTCAATCAACTTCCTGTGTTCTCTCTCATCTTCACACTGGAATTGCCTTTTATAAGCATGTAATTTCTACCTTCCCGTACCACCTCATCTTTCACGCCTTTCACCTACTCTCCAAAACTTTCTATGCTTTGTCTTTTCCGTTATGCGCAGAAAAGGACTGCATAAACACCTCTTTGCCTGAAAGCCCTGAATTTCATTATGAACCTCTGACTCATGTAACCAGTGACTTGATACGGCAGATCAGCTCTCGATAGTCTCACTGCACTATTAGTATGAAAAGACTGATGCTACACAGCCAGCAGGACACAGTTTAGGGGGTGATGCTTTATGGTTGTAAATGTGTCATCGGTGCTTCTGCTACAAACAGATTGTTAAATTGAACCCTACATGCCGCATGTCATTGCAGGATGGAGTCTACAGAGAAATGTGAAGTAGTGATACAGCACTTCAATGGAAAATACCTGAAAACCCCACCAGGCATTCCAGGTGAGTCTCACCTCTTTTGCTTCACATTACTCTCACATCACCCCTTCCTTTTCTTTTTTTTGGGTGGGGGAGGCATCATTTTGCAATAAGGAACTGCCTTTCTAATTCACTTATGGTAATTCCTCATCTCAGATCTGCCGGACAGCTTGATAGATTGCGTACACTGCTGTTTCTGACATCTGAAGCTAACTGTCGTGGTTCTGGCTCAATAGCTGATGGTTCTATAGGTCTCTTCCTCGCTCGTTCTGTAACGTCTTCACTCCGTGTCACCGTCTCTCTCCCTGGTGGTGCTCAGGCTGCAGGCTGGAACTTCTCGGGCAGGAGAAAACCCTCTTAATATTCACACTCATGCCTCTGTGCTGTTCTTCGCAATCTACTTAAGAGCTTGCACTCTCCCCTCGTTCCTCTTCTGCTCCTGCTCTCTCTGTTGCAGTGTCCTCTCGCCTTCCTATCGCTCTCTTTTCTGCAGTCACCCTAGAGAGTGGCCAAGGAGAAAGCAGACAGGGAAACATGGGTGAAAGAAAGAATAGCAGAAAATGGAGACAGATGTAGAGACGAGATTGTACCTCACCGTGTATCGGTGCTGAAAGAGGCATCACAGTTCCACAAGTAAGCAGGCAAGGCATTGGAAAAAGAAGCAAGTCTCCAGGGGAGTGAGAGTATCAAGAGGTGGCAGTGGAAGAAAAGTGAGTTGGAAGGGAGTAAAGATATGGGGAAAAAAGTGTCAGAGGGAAAGGCCAGGATGAAGAAAAAATGCTGCTTAAGCACTTTTGGGTCCAGGTGCTGCAGCAGAGTCTCCCGTGTATCCCAGCAGGACATGAGGGCCAGACGGGGTGATACCTGAGGAGATCTCCTTCACCACTGTGGCAGCTATATTAACACTCACACCTCCAACCAGCAGCATAGAAACAGACCCATAAATCGCTCTCCTCTATCCAGTAATATCTCAGAAAGACTGGATTTAGAATCTCCGTATGTGCTCAGTCACTGCATAGCCAGCAGCCATTAAAGGCAAGGTGAGTGGTTATATTGAAGTTGAGCCGTAATAGGAAACCTTTAAAGCTGTAATATCAGGCTGACCTTCCCCTTTAAGGGTCTATCTCCCTGCCGCTCAGGCTTTATTATTGTTAATGGATTGTTCAGGCTTGTGCCAAGCATGGAGATTTACCGCCCTGATCGAGGAAATCCTTCTGTGGAATTAAGAATGGTTACGTTTACAAGGTCCGCTCTGGTTCAGCGCTGCTATGGTCCCTGCTAAAAGGTCTATGAAAGCTTCTCTTTCCTTGCTTTACACCTGAACTTTTACTGTTCTTCGAGTTGTTGCCATTTGTGATATGTGGTGATACGGTACTTCCAAAGGTTGCTTTCGGTTTATTAGCTTGGGCTTTAGTTTTGTAGTTTTTGTCACAAGCCTGATATATTCACCTGAATTCACCGGGAATTTGGGAATCTGATGAAATTGTACCACGCAACCTGAAGGGAACAAGCCGACAAGCAGTCAGAGAAGCTATGCAACCAAAACTTGAGTAAGCAAGTCAGAATTGTTAGTCAAATTCCTCTTTGGATGTGGCAATTGTGTAAAAGGGGATCAGGTCAAATACTTGAACCTTGTCGGACTTCTTTAAAAAAATTATAACTTCCTTCCAAATACCAGAGTAAGTAACACTGATATGGTAGATGCACAAAAGCTATAAGTTAGCAGCTGAATTTTCAAGTTTGCTGTGCTGGTACGCTGCAGATGCTCTCAGATGTTCTGATGATGAATAATGATAGAGTAATGCTCCCTGTGATATTTTATACTTTTTCCATAGTTTTCAGTTCACATGAGGGTGTGGTGGAGATGAAGCTGTTCTTTTTTCCTCTATGATGTTGACTTGCTGTCTCCTAAATGGAGATTTCTGGACATTTTGCTGTTATCAAACTCAGATGTTCCTTTGCTGAGGGCCCTAGGGCTGTTTCTGTTTCTCACAGAGGGAGAGCGAACAGCCCTTTAGTAAAAGTGTATTTTTGTGTGTTGGGTTGCCTGAAAGTGCGCGTGTTATGCGTTTGCACTGCATTTGTATTGGTCTCAAATTTATGCGTGTTCACATTCATGCACGTGTATTTAAATTTCTGCATTTCCAAATGGGTGCACATACATACCGTGTGCTGACAGTCTCTGTGTGTGTGTGTGTGTGGTTGTGTGTGTGTGTGTCATTTTGGTGGTATTTCCCCAGAGCCCTTTGCTATGCAGGGCAGCTTCTTCATCCATCCTACTTTGACAGCTCAGCAGCACCCCCCGGGGGGCTCCCACCACACGCAGCACAGGCGGAGTGTGTGTGTGTTTGTCTGTGTGTGCGTGCATGAGTATGCTTATGTGACAGCCATGACTGTTACACTGTGTGAGCCTTGACACACGCACAAACCACATAAGCACAAATATGGCCATGCACCGCTGACTTTGACCTCAGTGGAATGTCAGCATCCATATAATGCTAATGAGAAACTTCTTTTTTCTTTCTCTTACCACCATTTAGTGTTTAAAACATGCTCTCAAGCATACACAACACATTTAGGGTAGCACTCCCAACACACATGCATATATACAGGCACACATTTCTCAATCATCAGGCTTACTCCCCCAAACCTCTCCAGCCGATATCTGACAAGCCTCTGCATTTCCGGCTTAGCCACTCAATCACACTGTGTCAAGAGATGTGGCCGTGTGTGTGTGTGTGTGTGTGTGTGTAAGAGGGTGAGTGTACGCGTGCATATGTGCAATTGGGGATTGTACTAGCTGCCTACCTCCACCCAGGTGTGTCCAGTGCCAATACAAAAAGGATATTGAGTTGTAACCTTGCTGTCCCATACCAGGAAGTAAATATCTTGATGTCAGGTGCCAGGTCATCTGGTAAATTCAACTGACCATGGGAAAACAAACCAAAAGGAAGTCACCATGTTGGCAGGAAGTTAACCGTGAGTTGCTGATAACAGACCAACACAGAGAAGAGGAATTGTGGAGATGCTAACAGATGGCAGCTAATAGCGCCATAGACTGAGTCCATACACTTCCTGCTTAAATTTTAATGTAATAACATCTGACTTCCTTGTGATTACATGAGATATTGAGTTGATCTACAGTGTGAAAATATGATGGCAGATGGCAACTAATGATACTTAACAGCTTCCCTTTTCTTCCCATTAGGTTTTCTAATGAAATTCTATGTAATTTTCTATGAGATCCAACTACATGCGCTACATAGATACACAAATGAACTCATTTTTTGATCCGTGGTAATGCCATCCTCTCTGAATGCTCATTTTGATCACAGATGATTTAGAAGTGCGTTAAACAAGAGCTAGTGCTTTATTTCTGTCTGCAGTAAATGTCAATTGCGAGAAGACATGTTGCATTCTGAGAACTTAAAGCGAATATTCGTGTGTGTTCCAGCAAGTTCTACAGAAATGCGTACCACAGTACTCGCATATAGATGCATCTAATCAGCAGTCCAGGTCAGGTTTGTTTGGTGAGGCCTGGTTGATATGAGAGGTGCATAGCAGTCGTCCAACAAACCAGTCACCGAGGCCTGCTCTAGCCGCTCTGCTCTGCCCACGTCTGATTGTGATTCAGAGAGAGGGACATGATCGATAGCCCTGATGGAGCACCACAGCTGTTTAGCTATTCTGTGCAATGCGGCAGCCGCTCTCCCTGTCGCTGTGGTCGGCGGTGAGCGTGCATACAGTATACGTGCACACAAATATAAACTCATACACAACGCATGCACACAGATGAAGAACATGTCCCTTACGCCCAAAATATACATACCGTGTGTCGTTTCAAATATTGACACGCGCACATTCTCGGATGCTTCCAGCTGATGCTGCACATATAAATGAACATGTGATTTCTGGCTGCGCGCAGAAATCGATGGATTGAATCACGCGAGCACGATCTCCTCCTTTTCTGAGAAATGGTCAACTTTTAAGTTCGAGGCGAGAATAAAGAGTTATCCTTGTTTTTAGTGGATGTGGATTTACTCAATAAACAAAATAAATGGAATTTATGAAATGTGACTCCAGCTATAAACTATACTGAAGTGAGCCCAACAGGGACGCATTATGATTTACACTGCAACCCTGAGCACTGGGAAAGTCAAAGGAAGCGCAGATAAAAAGTGATTTAATCCGCTGGCTCCACTGAGCCTCGCTGATTAAAGCCCTTCGTCCCACAATGCATTAAACAGCTTAGAGATGACACCCTATGGTAAATGTAATTCAGACCAGAGATACATTAGCCATTGTTTGTTTTTTGGCAGGTGAGTAATAACATGTACATACCTTACTGTGTGGCGGCAATGGCAGAAAGAAAATTGATAACCTGCTCCACTGAATTGTGTCTCTTTATGTTTTTTAACTTAATTTTAGAGTCAGCAATCAAACCATAGTTAAATAATCAATGAGGTTACGTGCAAGTAGTGTTGAGCATCAGAAAAGGGCAGCGCCAGACTTTGATGAATCTAACATTCGCTTGGACGTCTAACTGTGCAAACAGAGATTCAGTCCAGACTGAATGTGCAGTAACACTGCTGCTTCTTCCTTTTCACTTCCGCTGGTACCGCTCGCTCCGTTGTCTTTCTGCCAATATGGCAGCAGAGCTGCGAGTCAGCTCCAATATTGTCCAATGGATGCTGGATAAATAATGAAAACCACATCAGGAAGCAGCCACAGTGGCCTTGGGAGATGGAACGAAGCGGAAACATGCAATATGTACAAGCTTTTTTCTTTTCTTTTTTCTTTTCCTTTCTTTTTTTTAACAGAACGCTGGCATTTTTCTCTCCCTCTGTTTTTGCAATTTCCACTAGTCTCTGTCTTTCTCTGTCCAAACTCTCACTTTGCCTCACTTACTCTGTCAGTCACAGTGCTCTGTTATACAGAAGAGGTTAATTTAGGCCTACAGTAAAAGCCATATTCTTCAAGGACACTTGTGGTGAGTGCCAGTGCTTTCCCCACCCTCGAAAATGGTAATTGTTGTGTCTTTCAGAATACTGATCAGATAACCAGTTTGATAATTTGTCTGTTCTGCCAGAGATCTAAATAACACCCAGGGTTTTATAAAAAACACTACATCTGTCAGGATAACACCAGACAGAATATACAGGGTGCACTCTTTGCCAACCACCTGTTAAATAAAATATAGTAAAGACAGGCCAAAAAAGTGCTGCCCCACCAACACTTTCCATCATTATGTGCGGATCACAAGGCCTGTGCAGCTGAGGTTGGGAGGAATTGTTGCTGGGGGTGGGGGGCAGTTGCAGGAAAGAAATTCCTCCCTGTTGGCATCCTCACCAAGGCAACAGTGCCAAGATAGCAGAGACAGCCCACGGTATTAAAACATCCCTCACTGAATTAAGGCAAGTCCCAAATCACTTGGTAAGTCACAAAAAGCCCTTCTGAAACTGTCAGTCATACTTGAGTAATCTATGTTAATTTCTGCCATCCCTCCCACATTCCCCTGGCTAATAACTGGCCTGTCGGCGGGCCTCGTCTCTCTCTCCCCTATGGCGTGTAGATTTAACGTGCAGCCAAGTAGGTTGGCGACTTGGCTGTCAGGATGTCTCAGACATGGCTGCCTTTCCAAGTACGTGAGAGCACGCGTTTCCCATGATGCATCTGCGAGTCATGTGTAGTTTGTGTTCTGTGAATTTTTTTGTTTTTTGTAGCTGTTGTTATCCTTCCTCGTTTTTTCGTCAGAAACAAAAAGGTCAAATCCATTATGTATTGATGATTAATTTACTGCTTCTGCTGTCACTCAGTGCGAGCCAGCCATAGTTCTGTCTCTGTATGTGATCCTCAATGGCAATCAGACAGCTTTTCAATATACTCCGCCACAGATAATAAGTGGCCACAAAACCTCAGTGCTTTCCTCGGGATATTGCATCATAATGAAATCTGTCCTCTTAGCATGAACCTTCCACCCCCACCTCTGACTTCACCCTCCTCCCATTAGAGGCGGGACACACAGGAAGTTATTATTGGCATGCCCAGTAAATCAGACAGCTTCCTGAAAAAAGGATCAATTTCCCCCGATGCACTTTCTCATTATAACCTTATCTCGCCTACAGACAATAATCTGGATTTGTCACGCTTTGTTTGTTTTGCCACTGAACTGTATCATTCATGAGCAAAGCCAACGGTTAGCAGGCAGGAGGAGGAGAGCGGAGCTGCTCCGAGTGGATCTGTCACTGAAATATAAAGTATTCAGCTGCTGCTGTTCCCTTCCACTGAAAATGATATAAGCCCTTTGATTGGCTTCAAAGTTTGTTTAGGCAGAGAGGAGGTAGCTCCGACTCCTGGAGGGGTTCAGGCGGGAACGATTGACTTTGCTCTCCACTCAACCGCATCTAATGTGGATGGAGACAAAATGAAGGAGAGTTACCACGAGGAGAACCCCCCCACACCCACCCACCCAACAATCGAGAGTAATAGAGAGAAATATAGCAGGAGCACAATGGAAAGGAATAGATTAGGAGCTTTGGAGATGTGACAGGAATAAGCGAAGAAGATAAAAGAGAACAGATGGGGAAGGGCAGAGGGGGAAGAAAGTGATGGGTGGTGCATGGAGCAGAAGAGAAAGGAATGAGAGTTGGATCAACCTGTGCTTTTTGGAAGGTTAAATTTGAGTAAAGTTTAGGCTGCTGCATCTCCAGCAGACGAGATGAAAGGATGACATTGACTGTACGACCGCTTCCTGAGCTTGACCGCCGCGACCCTGGCCCAGCTGTCCGCGATGTTGATCCCCTTCTATTTTCCTCCCTCTCACCCCGCTCACACCTCTCCTTGCACTTTTTGTTGCCCTTGCTTTTATACTCTCTCTCATGGCTCCCTCCCTCTCTTATCTGCCCTGCCGCCACTGTCTTTCATCCCTCGCTCTCCCTCTGCACGTACACCCATCCTTTCAGCCTGCTATTCTTCACACACTCCTGCTCAGACGTCCCTAATGCTCATCTATGTTACCAGATACAGCTGAGTGGACACAATATTAAAGCAGGAAAACTAAGCACCTGAGGCTTCTTTTATTTATAAAGAGCGTTTTTCCTCTATTCTCTGGTTGACATGTGTTCAGTCTGTCCATTGATGTGCTTGCCTCTCTGTTATGCTGTGGATTCACCGTGTGGGCAGCTGCCAGTTGTGTCAGAAGTTTGGAGGTTCTGTAGGTTAAACATCAAAGTAGAGTAACAACAAGGTTGAAAGCTATTGCGAACATGGCTGAGAATACCGTCTCTAGCATGTAACCTCATTACAAAATAAGCCGGTGAAGGCCGTGCTGGCGACGTGGTGCTTAAAATGGAAACATCTCGGCCTTTCTTTAACCAAAAGTCTTTAAGCGTATCAGATTTGGTAATGAGAAAGTCCACGCATACGAGCAGACAGAGATGTTGGTAATGACAATTGTAGCTGCTAAACATTAAAGCAAGGCGGCAAAACTTTTATTGTTAATGGCGCATTTCGTCCCCGGTGGGAGCGCAACGTGCTGCACGAAGCACGAGCTATCACAGGAGAGGCCGTCATAAAATTATAAAGTTAATATAAAACTGCAATAAAAGCAACCTGAAACCTGATTAACGTAACGGTGTGTGTTTAAACAATTAAAGTGAGTATGAACAGCAACTAAATAATGAAAAAAAATGTCAAAAACATAAACCCACAGGATGGAGTGAAATAATCACACACTAAATTTGAAACAATAAACGAGGAAGATATAAAATAGATGCATTCATCCGTAATTTTTCTTCTGTTTGTCCAAATCATGGTCACACGAGGCACTGGAGCTTATACCAGCTGTCACAGGGCAGGGTTAGATGTGGGCATCACCTCTGGACGGATCACAAGTTTGTCACAGTCCCAGTAGTTTGCACTGTGACCTCACAGTAAGAAGCTTCTAGCCCCGGATCGCTAAGACCTTTCCCTGTGTATCCCTACAATATGGTGATGACCTGTCCAGTGTGTAACTTGCTTTTTGCTGCATGACTGGAAGGATTGATAGTCGGGTATTTCAAGCCAACAGCAGACCATTAAAAAAGATCATCAGCATGACTATGCCAGAGAAAAGTTGTACATTAAAATAAACCACGGGGCAGTTTTGGTGGAGAAATGTTGCTTTTAGCAACATCAGGGAGCTCAGCTCTTAAGATTTATCATGATAGTAATCAATTTATAGCAAGGTAAACTGTAGAAATACAACATTTGTGTGAAAAAAGTAAGGCCTATGTGATTGGCCAGATTGCATTGCGTTGCTGCAGGATTTGAGCCGGGTTCCCTCTACACGACTGATAGGTTATCAGACTGGCTGCATTCAAGTCAGAGAGCTGCTCTTTTGAGTGGTTTGGGCTTAATCTTGAGTCATCCCCCTCTGTGGGTTTCCAATTTCAAGTACGGATGAAGTGCAGCAAACTCAATGCAAATACATTGCTTTGTAGGTTGCTAAAATTACTAAAGGCTTTAACCAAGAACAGCGGTCATGTCAATGTATTATTAAACAAAGTTCTTTGATTTTTTTCTATAACTTAGGAATGTGCAATGAAACACAGTTGGGAGACTGAGTAGTGGTTGAGTTTCTTACCCAGGAAACTATTTCTTATTTGTTTATTCTCTAAATATTATACTGGCAAGCTCTGAAATCAGACTGTTACTGCCGTAAGAAAAAGCCTCTATCTTTTTTTTCTGCTCCCTAACCCAAACTGAGATCTCCACTACTTTAGGAAGATGGTGCTGTGATGTGCACATTATATTCAAGGATCCCTAGATTCTTGGTTTTAGCCATCAGTCAACTTAATCTAATGCAGGACCTGAGGCAACGTATTTCTTTTGCAAAGAATAATATTCAGCCTCTCAGCAGATACAGTAGGTCACTGAGCTCATAGCCTTCCGGCCAGCTTGCCCGTCCTCTAGAATGAAGATTAAGTTTGCTGAGGAGGATAATCATGCTCTAAGGTCTCTGTGGTATGCAAGCAATTCAGCAGGCTTGCTTTCTTTGGTTCTGTTCTCATCTACTCTCCAGCTCCTGCACCTGTCTTTATGAAAGATCAGACTATCACGGTGAAGTATCACAACACAAAGCCGATGGTTTACAACTTTCCTTTATTCCTTTAAGGGACATTTGAAAATGGATACAGATAGTGACGTACAGCCGGGTCATCCGGGTGCCCAGAATTGACTGATTTTTATCCTGTGTGTGCTTGCGTAAGGGAAGCAGGAAAAAAAAAAAAGGAAGCAGCAGGCATCAGTTACACCACGTCAGTGTCACCGTCCCAGGACACAGAGGGCAGTGAGATAAATCTAGCTGCTGCCCCCAAAATAGAGCACGGGCCTCCATTAGAACAGGACGCAGACTGTGTGGGAACAGGCAGAGGTCACTGTGGTCAGCAGAGTTATTTCTGTTGTGCCACCGGACCTCTAGGAGTGGACGCCCATTCATTCATCCGATTGCCTGCCAGCAGGTTAGGGGACACACGCAGAGACACACACGCATTAAAAAAATACACCCTACATGCTCTACCAGTGGACCATCAGCAGGAGTGCGACATGTTGTATTTGGTGAAATTTACTGTGAAGGTGTCTGAGTTACCACTTCTGTTTTTTTTGTCACCCGGGGATATTTGTGTCTTTTCCTTCCTATATGAGTGTATTTATACGTGAGCTGCCTGTTGGTGTTTGAGCTGAAGGACGATGGAAACACACCTGGTTCCCGGTGACCTCATGTCTCAGACACAGTGTCTCTCTGTCTGTCTCTGCTTCCCTTGCTGGAAGCGCAACACATCTTGGCCATGCTATTGGATCGCACTAGCAGTTTAATTCTACTGCTTTTCAGCCCGTATAGGTGATTTACGTTAGCTCGCAGACATGAATACTCACTTTTTGCCACGGCAAAAACATCGACACAGACAACGCACAAAAGGAAAGTGGATGAAAATGCCAGCAGAATGATTTCTTACAGTTTCTTTTTCCTTCCTTTGTTCTTTCCTCTGCCTTCCTCTCATACGTCCACACGCGCACACTCACAAATACACACACATCAATAGTCCATTAGGAGTGTGTTGCTTTCATTACCTCCAGCTTGGCCCTGAGACAGCCTTCAGAGTGGAGTACAGCAGAGCGGAGCTGGCCAGGATTGCAGTATATATAGAGAGAGGAGTCTGGTAATTGCCAGCTCTCTGTTCTCTCTATCCTGTGCGTCAGGTGGAAAGTATGAATCTGTGGTATCTGGGGACCACCCTGCTGCGCTGCGCCGCATCTCGCTACAACTGTCTGTGCCCCCACCGGGCACAAGTAATAGAGGGAAAACAGTGAGCTTAAAGGCCTCAGAGAGTCCAACAACTGCCACTCTAACAATACACACTGCCATGGGAATAAAAATCCTGCAGCCCACAGTAACAGTGGAAATGATATACCCTGCCTACAAATCTCACTTTTTATGTCGCGCTTGTTGCACAGCAGTAAGTACTGTAAGTGGTGTTTTTTTGCTTCTTTCTTGAAGAGGAATGTTTTGTTTGTTTTGTTTCACCTGCCAGGAGGCACGAGAAAGAGTCTGATAGCAAAACGTTTAAGAAGGGCGAAAACATTCAGAGTTTGCTGTAAAAGTTCAAGAAAAAGTTACCTCCCACATAAATGTGTAGCGCTATAATATTGAATAAATATAACAAAACTGTTATTGGAAAATTATTTGCCAGCCGCCGTAAGCCTGTTTTTCTTTCATTACTTTCGGTAATGATTTGTTTTTTGCTTGCAACACTGCGGAGAATGAAATACACTGACCTGGACTTTAAGCCATGACTGGTCATATTGTTAGTTGCCTTAAATCTATTTGAGGAGACATTCGATAAAGCTAGGCAAGGTCGCTGATCTGCTCTCTCTTGCCATTTTCTGTCTAAAATAACAATTTATTCACAGGCTCCTCCATGTGTTTGAAATCAGTGGGCTGGTGTGTCATAAATCTGCTATATTATCTTTTCGATCTGAGTTATTTTGTAATTTCGTATTTGGAAATTCCTGTATTAAGAGGGAGCAGTAATTGTTCCTTCATCTCCCAAGGAATTTAAATGAAATATGCCCTTGATGGCTGATATTCATCTTTGGAGACAATCTTCCTTCTGTAATCGGGAAGTAGTGCTGAATCTTGGCTAGCAACAGTTCTTACGCGAGTCAGGTGCAGCTAGTCGGTACTAGATGTATTTACACCACTGTAAATGGTTTAGATTAGGTTTCTGGCTTAATTGTGCATTCGGGAGATGGTACACATGGCATGTACTACTACTGTCAGCTTCTCAGGACCTGTTCTGTTTTCACATTGGAGCAAACGGACTTTGAATCTGTACGAGGGAGCTGGTAGGGATTGGGCAGTTTAATGTTCGATCCCACTGAGTAGGGCATTTGTGTTCGCGCATACAGGAAAATGTTGGAAAAGTTTAAGAGGGCTGCAGCACGTGTGTGAAAGTGGCTACAGTCTCAACTGTGCAACTGCACAGTTTAGATTGGTTCATAGACCCCCCTATATGTGGTCTCTAGCTGTAGCCATTACTCTGGGGGTAGAGACGCCACATGAGGAAATTTCCATTATCCATTAGGTAGTATTCCGATTGGCTGGAAGTGAATGCAGCCAATTGGAGTAGGTGGTCATGAATAATGCAAGTTTTACATAAATTGCCTCTGAAACTGCCTGTTGGAGGAAAGATGGGGACCTTGGCTGCAAGGAAAGATGGATTTAGAGAAATCTAAACAATTTTTGGTGAATAAAATGTCACAGGTATGTTTAAAATGGACAAATATGGTTGTATAAAAATAAATCAAACAAAGCCATTCCATTATGTGCTACTCAGGTCATTTGTCAAAGAAAATGTATTACTCCACAAAAGGCATCATTGCTTTCAGGCAAAATAAACAAAGAAAACCTATTATCCTTATGTCACTGTTAATCATACCTACAGTATAGAGTGTATAAAAGTATTTTTCAATATCGGTCTTTTACCAGCTCTTAATATTTGTTGAGATGTTGCTGCAGCAGTCTTCTAGATGGTAGTGATGTGGCTATGATAATGCTGCCACATTCGCCGGGCCCCATCATGATCCTCTTACACATAGACGCGCATTTTTATCAATTACCTCGAGCTAGTCATATCTCTCTCTTAGCCCTAGACGTAATCTTGCTACAGATGCATCCAGATCAATTTTTCAGGATGTCTTATTTGTGGAGCGCACAGCGGGCTTTGCGTAGCAGGCGGGTGGGGGTGTGCAGTCAGGGTGTATCCAATTTCAGGCAGCAAAGCAAATGGCCTTGGAGATCAAGGATTATACAGCAGATTTCTAAGTCGAGCTAATATTGATTTGCTGTGCCCCTAGTGAACTCCAGGTTGTACCTTCTCCATGTAAGCTTTTAAATGTTGCTGCCTTAATGGCCCTCCTCGTCAGTGTGGTCCCTGATCTATAAGACCGCAACAACTGACCCCTATAAATATGGCCTTTTGTTTTTCTAGATAGCACTGGGATGTTACTTTGACATGTACCACCTACCAAAGCATCCATGGAGACCACACCTTACAGAATCTGTTGCTGGGTTAATTGCATTGATAAACTCTTTTTCAAGAGTTTCAGATTATTCAATAAACTGGTCAAAATCTACAGTTCTGCCGATTAATTACCCGTTCCGTAAAGAATCTGATGCTAACATCTCGGTGCCAGATACCACAGCATGGCTTCAGGGGTCTAGTGGAACCTCAGTGGGTCAGGGCTGTTTTGGCAGCAAAAGGGGGAACCAACACAATATTTTCCAGGTGATCACAATGTCAGAGATCTAAAGCAGCTTGTTGTTTTTAATAGTAAGGCAGACAAAGAGCTGGGTGCATACATCAGAAATACACCGCGCATCTAGTTAGTAAGTGACAGTTTGAGTCACTTACTATAACCATGCGACTCTCTTATTGTACCTGCACTTGAGAATAATAGTCAGATATTTGCTCCTTTGCTGCTCTTCTCGCAGTCTTCATCTGAGTAAATGTGCTTTATTGGATTCTCCTCACAATAGAGCTGGTACTGATGAATGTCCTACCACCTAAATGCATAATTCTTCCATAGAAACTTTAAATTTGAAATTCAGATGCTTTACAGTGCTGTGCAGCAAAGGCATTAATCACAGAGTTTTCATCAGTTCGAATGGAATTTGATGTGCTGTCCCATACTGAGCAGTATTCTTGGCACCCCTCTGCGACTTCACGGTCTCCATCTCTTTCACCAGTCTGACGCACAGAATTAAAAGTTTGTTGTCCTGCCATTCAGCCATCTGTTCTCCAACTTCTGCCTTCCTCTGCTTTTTCCCCCCTTTTCTCCGCTGCACTGTTTGACACTTCTTCTCTCTCTCTCTCTCCTTTTTGTCCCACACATGCATTATAAAGCGCTGAATACTGTACAGCCACATACTGAATGTTTGATAATTGCTTTTGAAAAAGAAAAGAACATTTATTTCAAAGTCTAATTATTCAACAATGTCCCTGCCTCTCCTCCTGAAAAGGAAAGACAGGCAAGAGGGTTGAGCTGGGTTTTGGGATCTGGTTAACTTGTCCAATAGACCCATTATGAGGTAAAATCAACACTGGGGAGTGTTAGATGTGTGCTAGCGAGGGGAAATCGTGTCCAAATCCCTTTCGTTCGTTCAGCCATTATAAACAAGAAAGGATTAGCCGGCAGCTCCCTGCTGGGACAGTGAATGGATGAGAATGGGAAAGGAGAGGGAGGCTGCTCCTCTCCAGCATTATCCATATAATAGGCCAGGGAATTCAATAAGTACTGGCCTCATCAGACCTCATCAGCTCCCCCAATTAGGCTGCACATCATGGCGACTGGCAGGCTAGTTGCTGTTGGTGACAGATGAGAGCCAGTGTGGAGATGTGCTTGCCTCTGCTGCAGTGCTGTGCTGCCGCACATTCTTGGCATCAGTGAGGTGAATGCATCGCTCTGCGCGCGTGTGTGTATGTGCCTGAGACAGGTGGGTAGTTTTGGAAGGGAGAATCGTAAGCACTGATGAGTGTCATTAGTTTTACATCAGTATTTGTTTTGCATCTTACCGCTAATTTACAGTCTGCACTAACTGCCAGCACTTCCTGCGCTGTACTTCTGTTGTTGATGCTGCATTGATGAGCCAGCCTCAACTTGAAGTAAGCGCCGCTGTTTGTGAACCCTGGTGATATCGACGTTGTGTGTCAATATCTCTACCCTCCCACATTACCTCCCTGTGTTTCCCCAAGGGTCAGGACATGTGGAGGGGAAAAAAACACAGCTCTCCCACATCGATTGGGGCCCATTAACGCAGGCTGAGAAAAACAAAGCCTTTCATCACGTCTGAGATGTTTAGGCAGGGACTTACTCAGACTTGCTCTACACAGGTCAACCCTTCTCTCTCGTTCCGATATTGCTGTCTCAAAGAGGACAGAGCATAGCTATTATGGGAGTTCATATGTTTTTTTTTCTTCAAAAGAGATATGTGTCATCAAGCTCCTGTCATTTCTTTGTGTTTGTGTTTTCTTTTCTTTTATATAAAGACTGAGGAGAAAACAGTGCATGGACAAGGAAAGAAGCAGGGTCAGATTTTGATTTACGTTTGATCCATTTCTTTCTTAACAATCTGCCTCTAAATGCTGGTATTTGGTTTCTTTAAAGAAAAATATCCATATTAATGCCAAAACCAAATAAGCATATTCAAAGCAAACACTGTGTAACGCAATAGAAATAAGAAGGTGTGCCGTTTTGTCTGTTTAATTCACTTCGGTAGAACGACCTTCAAATACAAAATCAAAATCTTATCAGTAAATGCAATATTTTTTTTGCAGCTTCCTCAGAAAACGGTCGATGTATTCGTTGAACCCAAAGACGATGCCACTTTGCAACTTTTTTGGAAAGACTGAGGAGAATTAGTGTGAACGCTACTTGAGAACAAAGAGAATACCTAAGAAATGAATGAATTATGAGTCTTGGGAATGTCTGATGCACTGTTTGAAGTTGAGACATACATGGGTCTTTGAGACAAAGATTATGCATGTCTGACTTTGGACCTTACTGTGGCTTTTGAATTTCATGAAAACTGGCTTTGTGGTGCCGCATATGTGGCCGCTTTTGTTTATGAGAATTATTAATTATACAGTGAATACTTTTCTTCCACTGTTATATTATTAAGACCAAAAAAAGCAGTGAATGTAAAAAAAAAAAAAAGAAGAAGAAGAAGAAAAAATGAATAGAAAAGAAATGCACAGTATAACAAATATGTACAGTGTATAACAAAAGTGTGTCAAAGGCTTAAATAAATGTAGCATTATGTCTCACATGAGTGTGACCCATTCATCTCAGTAATCAGGAGCAAATATGACTACTGTAGCTACTGTAAAATATAAAATATGCTCCTTTAACTTCCAGTCTCACCTGAATGTGAAAGGTCAAATCTAACACAAGTTAGCTAATGAAATGAAAGACGATGAAGAAAAAAAGATTTCTTTATTTCTTTACTTTTAATTCATTCTTTTCAGTAGTGATGCTTAAGTCATTTGGGTTAGTTTGAAGACTCTAAAAGCAGTGATAATTTCTTAAATATGGCTGAAAACAAGCCAGAATAGAGAGAGGATGTCAGTGCTGGTGACAGATTTCTGCGAGGGTGGGGTGGAAGAAAACAGTGCAGATCTTCCTGCGCCGTCTTTGGGTTTGTGTGTGTTCTGTATGTTTCTGAGTGAGCATAAAAGAGTGTATACTATACGCGTGTGGGTGTGTGTGCATGGCTGCTCTTTTGAAAGTGAAAGAGCAAAGAGAGCTGCACCTGCAGCTTCTATCAAACAGTGGAAAGCTCCTTTCAGCACAGCTTTAATTACAGTCTCTGCAGCTCTGCTCAGCTCAGACAAGCCGGTCTCCACGCAACCAACCAAATGCTCTCACACATAGCCGCCTTCCTCTGCTCGAGACCGGCCTGATCCCTAATCAGCCGCGGTGCCACTCTTCATCGATCCCCAATCAGTTACAGTAAAGGGGACTCTATGGAATCCCCCATGCACACTTCCCCTCCACCCTTTCCCCCCTTATTAGTCGGTGCCCTTCTTTCATCGATCATAAATCAATGTCACTGGTAGCATTGATCGTCAATCACCCCCAGTGACATTATTGATCTGGCTACCCGCAGCCCTGGGCCCACATTGCAGCCCAGCTCTGGCATATTGATCCTCCCTCAGATACAGTATTGAGGCTTTTTATTGATAATTCATTTATTGTGCTGTAATTTCATTTTCTTTCCTGTCCATACCGTTGTTACTGGAAGCCCCTACGGTGGAAACCTAGTTAACAGACACACTGCCTTTTGTGTGCTACTCTAACTGATGTGGCTCTTTCATTTGCAGAGTATTTTCTGCTTATGTTCAAATGTTGTTAGCAATTCTCAAGCACGCTAACCTAAAGGTTATATAAGCTTATAATAAAGAGAACCAGAAGTTTGGGTCTGTGGACCACCAGGGAAATTCTCCGAGAGAGGCAAGATGTTATTTAAAAAAAAACACCCAGCATCCACTATTTCCTCAGAGCTTTATACTAGCCAATAATAGAGGACTGTTTGTAATGCACTCCTAGTGTGAATTTGAGTAACTTTGTTGAATGTCAAGCAGAGAAGTGCTGAAAAATAACCCACTCAGCAAAACCTCGCCTTGATAAATACACCTACATTTTGCTGTATATGATAACGAAAGGTGTGTAAAGCTGAGTAAGATGCTAATATGCATTCAGGCTTAATGCTAGATATAAGTGATGAAGCCTTCACAAGAGATTCAAACCTCCCCTCACAGAACAATAGAGTACATGATACATTTTAAGGCGTACTGTCAGAGCTTAAAGTTGATTTATTCTGATTCTGATCCAGTGTCATATATACTGAGAAATATTTGCTGTAGGTCTGGTAGATGGGCAGTTCAGTTGAATTACAAAGCGCTGTATGATTCATCTCTATAGATGGGAGTTTTCACGGGTCACTGGAGGCGTTGGCAGTGTTATAATACTCTGCTAACAGGGACAGAGCTAGTTTCACTGTCTGCCCACACAGGCAGTGACACAGAGCGTAGAAGCACAAGTCAACCCCCACAGGCAAAGTCCGGCAACAACTACTCTTGTGTTCTTCTGCCACAGCCAAAAAAGGGCAGTTTCACACGCCAGAACTTGTTTCACACCACAAGGTCAAGCCAGTGAAGGCTTATGTATTAATTCCCTGGACAGATGGATGGACAGAAGAAATGTTCATTTTTAGACTGGGTCAATATTTTAATGCTATTGTTTATCTTTTTCTGAAAGTTTTAATAAAGAATTATTATCCCGATATAACCATATAACCTTTAAAGGGAAAGTTCACCCTACAATCAATTGTACATATTTGACCTGAGGCTTGTAGTGTTGTCGATCCATCTAAAATATTTTAAACTGTGAAGCCCAGTGTTAAAGTTATCACAGATGTCTTCTTCTTCTCTTGAATATAATAAATTTAAATAGTAATTGTCACATGGTGCCAGAAGTACCAAATAATACATTTTAAAAATTTTGTTGAAATGTCTTTCAAAACATCATGCTTTAACAACGTGCTAACCTTATTTACCAGAAATCCAGAAATCTTTATTGTGAACAGTTTATTCTAGAAAATTCCAAAACTACGCCCAGCAACAGTGTGACTGAAGAGTTAACCAGCCAAGAGAATGGTTGGCAACCAGCAATTGTGAGGGAAAAATGTGTATTCCCGAACCAGCTGGAAAGTGGTTGCTGGCGACACAGAGAGGTTCCTAAACCACAACTTTCTGATTGCTTTGGTCACTTGCAGCCACAGTCACATGTAGTTTGCATAGAAGATGCCAATTTGTCTGCAGAAACTCACCACTTACTCTCTAAGCTGTAGCAAAACTTGGAAAATTATGATGCTAACTAGAAATGGAGAGCATTCACCTTTAAAGTAAAAGGTGTGCCTTTGAAATCAACACATTTCAAATGGTGCAACTTTTACTTTGCAGACGAACAGTTTCGTATGTTGCACATTTTCAACACTCCTTCGCAAGTAGTTTGAAAGTATTTGCAGACAAGTCTGCATCTTCCACACAAACTACTGATGACTCATAACTAACCAACCAAAGTAAATCAATGAAGTTTTCCGTGCAACATTGTGGACTTCATTTTGACTCTTTTTAGGACGCATGATTTCCAGGTGGTTGCTGACCAGTCTCTAGACCTGTGCAAACATGCCTTTAGCATTCAGTTTTATAGTGATTGCCAGCAACCACTCACATCTAGTAAGAAAATACACATTTCTCCCTCACAGTCATTGGTTGCCAAATGGACTACCAATGACTAGGCCCATGGGACTGTAGCCTACCTGCAATGTAAACATTAATGACATTCTTCATCAGCTGAGCTGTAATGTTAGTTTTGATTGGCAGATGCAAAAACTAAAAGAAGAATTCATTGAAAGTTCTATGAAACTTCTCACACCGGCTTACTAGTGCTTTGAGTTTCATACATTATAGCCAAAAAAAGGTAGACATCACAGCAGCCGATGTCTCCAAAGCTGGGTATCTCATACAAAGTCAGTTTAGATGGCAATACAGGCCAGTGGAAAATTTGGGGGTGAACTTTATCTTTAAAAACCCAGACCCAGAAGATTCTCATGCATATTGTAAATTATTTGAAAAATAAAACTAGTCTGTTCTTCCAAAGCTTGTTTCATCAGTTCAGTGGGGAACAAGTGATGTAGCTTTTTGAAGAGTACAACACATCATCAATATCCTTAACACCAAAGTCTATTTTTCCCACTTATAGATTTATCTATCTGAAGTGCTGGCTTAAGTTGCCTGGTGCATATTTTCTTGGATCTTATTTCAGATCCACTCTATAAATAGTCATTTTAATCTCAGACCCTGCTCTTACGTTTTTTGTGGCCACTTTTACTGTAATTGCCACCCTGGCCAGCTGTATAAAGTTGGTAGTGATATTGAGACCTACTGCAGAAACAAAGATGTTGGCAGCGTAGAGCAGCTTGTGTGGCTTTAACATTAGAAACATCTGCCACCGCCACTTAAACATTGCAGCTGACTGCAGGACCCAGAAGCACTCAACTATGCCATTTGGACCGAATGCAGTGGGGACTGTCTGCCTGTATAAATGTTATTTCAATATATGGATGCAGGATTGTGAGCCATTCATTAGAGCTGGCAAACACACATAAGCATAACTTCGACTCACTCACTCACAAACTTCTGTCTGCACTTGTTGTTTCTAGTAATTTATTTACTCACCATGGCAACCTTAGTGTTGGGAATAGCAAGTGGAATTAGCTGATTAAGCTAAAATGAAGTTCTCGTTACACCGGTACATCAGAGCTCGTCTCCCAGGAGTCAGCGAGCAGCTGGAAACCCCTCCTCCTGTTTGGCGCTGCACTGCACTTGTGGCTCTCAAATTTAATGCAAAAGCAGATTAATCCAGAGTCAGTACTTGAAGTGCAATTATATTCAACCCATATTTTCAGCTGCTAAAATAATTACAACTCAGTGTTTAAGCAGAGTATTGTTCACCTTTCTGTTAGATCATTTCGCATTGATTTCTGCATATTCCTTGGCAATTGCATTTTGTATTCCCATTACCACGAGATGGTTTCAGTCGATTTGAGTTGTCTGCGCTGTTAGAGACTGACTCAGTGCCAGACCTACATGGAGGTCGTCTCGTCCATCAGCTTTGTTTATTTGTCTAAATTTGGTCTGGATTCGGTGCTCTGCAGTGGATGGATAGATGGATGGACAGAAGAAAGAAAGAGAAAAAGAAAGGGAGTGAGAGATGCAGACAGGAGATAACTACGACAGAGAGAAATGCGATTGAGGGAGATGGACAAAGAGAGTGAGAGATGGATTAGCATGTCAGAGACTCCCTACATAACATTACTCTTGTTAAGTGTGCAATAGCTCATCGATCAGGCTTCTACCGCCCGCATGCAGGGCTCTTCCCTCCATTTCCCTTCCCGTAATCCATAATATCATCTCAGACCAGAACTGCATGGCGTGCTGCAGAAGCCCTCTATGGAAGTCTAAGCAAGCACTGATCAATAGCCATTGAGCATGTGTAGCAGATGCAGGATGAGAAGCAAGCTGTTGTTGACATCCTTCTCCCTATGCTCATCCCACTCAAAGAGATGAGCTATACAGTATGGATCGGAAGAGTGAAAACTGGACTGTGCCTGTCACTTCTAAACTCGGTGAATCTCTCCCCTCTGTCTCTTTCTGTCACCATCTCCTCTTGTCTCGTTGTCTGTCTATGACACTGTATCTGTCCTTCCATCTATCTCCCTTTCCTCTTTGTGTCGCTCTCTGCCATGCCTTCCTCTCAGCGCCGGCTCCATTTATTGGGCCGTGTCATTGAGCCATGTGTGCCGTCCCTGTCAGCAAAACGCCTGGCAGACTGTCTTCATTTCCATGCTGAAGGATGCAAGGCCAGCATGGCAGTTGTGAGAGCTATCGACTGGGATCTGTCAAAGCCCTCCCTGTAGGAAAGCTGTTCCCGCCTGCCTTCTAGGTTGGCAGCCATTCTGAGGCTGTCTGTTTGACTCTGACAATGGCGACGTATATGCAGCACTGCTATAGTTTTGTTCTGTGACCCTGCTTGTCCTATCCACCTGTCATGTTTTTCTAGCATCCTTTTATCTCTCTCCAGAATAGCGTCCCTTTCTAACGCCTTCTGTTTCCCTCTGTGCCTTTCTATGTCTCTTATTCTCTCTCACTCCCACTCTTATTCTTTCTCTTCCCCATAAGACACAGCCTCCTCAGTCTGGGCAGACAGGTCAAGCTGGCTGAAGGGAATCAGACAGTTGTTGATCCAATTAGAGATCCCCTCGAGCAGCATCAGAGTAGAGCAGAATTCCAATAAAATACTGTCCTCTTTCTGCCTTTTCCATGTTCTCCCCTAACATGTCCTTGCAGTAAAACACAGTGAGCCTTCCTGAGACTTTTCTGAGACCCATAGGAACCTTTAGCTAAAGTTGTCATTGAGAAGTCGAGAGCTTGCTTTCACTGAATCTTTTCAGGCTGACATATTTTGGTACAAGTGGCTGAACAGTTCCCTCTGTTTGCCCTCTTTATTGCTTTGGACACTCTGAGAGCAAAGCAAGGCCGGCCCAGTTTGACTCCAAACCCTTCTTAGAGGCCTCTTTTGTAACTGTCCTGATGGTGAAAAGCTGGCTGTTTCACTGAGCAAAACCTTTCACACAGCCCCTCTGCAACTATGGAGCATTCCTGCATTGATTTCACCATTCAGGCCAAACAGATGTACAGTCCAATTCAGAGCACCAAATGAATGTACAACAGGCCGAAATTGACGTGTTATAATACATGTACTGATTTGCATTCATAGATCAAGATGTTTTTCAGCTGGCTTTTCAAGCCATCCGGAGCGCACGAGCGCTCTTTGTCTATAGATAGAGAAAAAAGCCACTGTGCTTGTCTGCAGCCAAAGAGCTGATTTCGACCAGATGCAGTCCCATAGGAAACAACTGTAACAGCAATAATTGCTTATGAACATAGCGCTAATAAGTGAAAATTTCAACAAGCTTTCATTTAGATTTCTATTGTCGCTGTTATTTACACAAGTGCATTTCCATGCCTCTGCTGGTTTGTTTTGTCTGTTGGTAATGCGTCTATTGATGTGCAGAATGCCATGACTATCTTTTCAGAGCCAAATGCACATTGAGGAGCATGATTGAGCCAAGGCTATGATCAAATGAGGCTGGCAGCACAGGCATCTTATTCTCACTAAACTGCTCCCCTTTCATGTGCGTGCGTGATTGTGGTCGGTCTTGGTGCGCATATTTCAAAGCCCATAATGCATGTGCGCATGTCCGCAGCCACCCCTCGTTAACGTGTTTACCAGTTCCTACAGCAACCCACATAAAAAACAATTAGGGGTTCCCACGGAGCACCTTGTTAGCGGCAGTTGTTGACCTCTGACCAAAACTACTTCGTCTTTTTCCCATGATGTCGAATCATTAAAGGGGCAGTAAATTAGTTCATAGCAAGAAGCCCCCGAAAACACATATTCTGGAGCCAAAGTGAATTAGGCATTACGTGAAGCCTTTACCTTAAAGACGCAGGATCAGCAAGCTGGAACGTAGTCGGTGGCCCAGTTTGTTCTGGGCCGTGCCAGGGATGACGCCGTGTGGCGAGAGGTCTAGAAGGGTTTATAGCCTGGCACTGGCTTATTCTGCGTATGTGTCTTTGGCTATTTTTGTGTGTTTTCAAAGGTTATAGCAAAGAGATTTTAAGGGCAGGAGGAGGGTGTGTGTTTCAGGGCTACAGAAGGGTGAGTGTGTTCACAGGGAGGGTGGGGTGGTGCGAGGCTGTTGATCTTGGGCTTGAGTCTTAAACAAATGGGCTAGTTCGCTGTGGGAACTGGGGATGTAGTCACTGGGGGAACGTCAGCGTGCTCTATGTCAGATTCTCCAAATTTCTCCAATAGCTAATTATCTCCCACAGCGCCAAAGGAGAGGTTTGGAGGAGCTTTTGTTGTTTTTCTCCTGTAGCGTCTCATGCGCTCTCCCTTCCCTGCTACTTTTTCTTTGGCTGACTGAAAAGTTTGGTGCTGTAGTGGACCCTAAAGGCACAGAAACACAGTAAATTTCTTTTGCTGTTTTTCCAGAGTTTGTTTGCATGCATTTAGCCCCATAGTACCCCTTTAGCCACATAAATGCAGTCCGTAAGCTCCACAGCCTTCATCTCATTTGCATCTCAGACATCTCCTGTAACTAACAAAAACATATTTTCAGCAGCAACATTCCTGGCATGAGAGAAAATTAAATGCAAAAGCAAATCATCTGATTAGCTCATTAACGCCTCGGCCTTTCCTTTTTCTTTTTTTTTATCAATTTATCGCCTGACAAAGTCGCTTGTCATGAGCTCACTTAACTTCAGGTTGTTTCATGGCTGTCAGTGCTTTGTCAGTCTAGACAGAAGCTTTTTCTCTCCTGTCTTGTGATGCTGCATTATTATCAGGACCCAAAGCACCTCTAACATCTGGGAGTAGAGATTAAAGCATCAACAATTCTCTCGGTGTCATCTCTGACATGGCGTGATGAAAGGTCCCTTTGCTCAGCCTCCTGCAGACAGCCCCCATCATTGGCCAGTGTCGTCACAAAGCCTCCGTGTCACAAGCTGCCAGGCCTGTAATGTGAATGCGTTGACAGGAGAGCCGTCAGCTCTCTCCTAAGCCGCCAGGTGCAGAGCAGCATCGGTTCAGTGTTTGGACAAACTTGTTGGCGCTGTGTGTACTGTACTTTTGCTGAACTGTACAACTCTCCCAGGGTTTGATCCTGGTTTAGGTTCACACTCTAATTCCTTGGTCAGCCATTTCCCTTATCTCTTTCACCATCTTCTCCTTTTGTTGTTTCATGTTCTTTACGCTTTCTGTACTCCTGTGTTTCTGCTTGTTTATACAACTGTCTCCCTTCCCCTGTTTCATCTCCCCAGTCTGTGTCTTAAGAGATTCCGATCTCGCTGACGCTGACTGAAAAGGGGACGGACACTGTGAAGACCCCCAGATCCCCAGCCAAGCGAGCCGCTCATTTCTCATGCTTTTTTCCCCCCCTACTCTTTCTTCTTCTCTCCAGATTGACTGTCTTCAGATTTGCTTTTCCTCTCTGCACTATCTCATCAGGAAAGTCATCTGCCTGAGCCAATTTTTCCCTCTTTAGGTGCTCACCTGCAGCACGAGTGTGGGAAACTGCCCTTTCACAAGTTATCTTTACACAGGCTTAGGTTATCGCAACACTTTCATTGACCTTTCATTGGTAATTATGCATACAAAAGGCTTTTGATGCAGATACAGCTTAGATGAGGTCGCTCTTCAGGGGGCTCTTTTCTTTTTTGTTTTTTTAATGTGTATAATGACAGCTGTTTCATTTTCAAGCCAGCTCTGAAGTTAGAGCATCTGTCAATCCTCTGTAACGGTTTCATCTCGGGGACCCTTAGCCTGCCCCTAGTGTTTGCACCGAGAACAGCACAGTAACGTCTATATCAGCCGTTTCTCAAACCATGCACCCCAGTGAGGTGCTCACGCTGATGGCTGCTGAGTGGAAAAAGACATAAAAATTTCAAATAAAAGAGGAGATGGCTGTTACAGTAAAACACGGAGGGATTATGCGTCAGGAACAGGAACGCCTTCTAGAAATAAGCTTTGGCTGACAGAGCGGTCCTGTGTTACCATCTCAGAGGTATTTACAAGAGCGATTACTGTGATTATTATTTCAACAATACCTTGCAATGCTCTTTCATAGGCTGCCAGCCGTTGCAAGGATAGGGAGGGCCTGCCAACATCACCGGACTGGGAATTTGTGTAGGAGCTCCATAGGAAGGCAGAGCGGAGGGAGGGGGAGGAGAGAGAGAAAGAGATGCAGTGGTAGAAGAAGAGACAAAGGACACAGTTCAAAAGGGCTTCTTTCTTTTTGGAAAGGTCGCACAATGCACTTCTGCTAACATGATTTTGTCCTTTTCTCTCTCTGCAGCTCCCACGGAGCCTTTGCTGTGCAAATTTGCCGACGGAGGGCAGAAGAAACGCCAAAGCCAGAGCAAGTACCCTCAGAATGGAAGGCCGTGGCACAGAGAAGGCGAGGTAAGATGTTACGCCAGTGTTTATTTTTCTCACTCGCAACTGGAAAAAAACTCTTCCACAGGGTTTTGGTGTAGCACAATTCATGAAATAGTAAATCACATAAAGATTTCTTCGGCAAATGCCTCTCTTTACATACACCTCCTTTAGGTTTGCTGGTGATTTAAACTATATTTATATATATATATAGATTTTATATATAGATTTTATCTCACCTGGAAGCTAAATTCACAAATAAAATAGCAATAAAATTGAGTAAATGTGCTAAAAACTATATAAGCTGCTATTCGGATGAGTTGACAAAATAACACCGCTCACTTACACTCCACTAACTACTGTAGCACCACATCTCTAGATGACCATCTGAGGTAGTGGTATTTCTAAGAAATGGCTCCACCCTGCTCACAAGGGATCAGAAGAAGTTGGCTAAAACATCTGGCAGAATGTAAAGTATTACCGCCTGCCATTTGTATTTACTATCATGTATGGAGATGTTTTCAAAAAAAGAAAAGAAAAATAGCCCACATATCGATCAAATTGTCTCCAGATGTATATGTGCTGTCATGTAAATTGCATCTCAAACCTCACTGAGTGCATATATTTCCACCATACAGCAGAATGCTGGGAAACCTGAAACTGGAAACGGTATGGTAACATGTAGATACGAGGTTAAAATCTTTTCTTAGACTACCAACAGGATATACTGGAAAGGACGAACAGAGGAGACAAGTACGCGACTGCTTTAGACGGGACTATATAGAAGAGACAGAATGCACACACACGTGCAGCTGCACATGCTCAGTCTGACAATTGTGCTGAAACTGCAAGTTACAGGAGGAAAGATGGAATGTTTGTCCTTCAAGAAAAACTCTCCATACGTCTTAGTGTGTGCTGCAGACGCAGTTTGTGAGTATGTGTGAAGAAGTAGGTGGAGGATACAGTTTCATCTCTCATCCAAGTGATTTCTTCAGCTCAGATTCATGATTGTCAGAAGATTGCCTCCTCCTCTTTTTAGCGATGGTTGCTCCCTTTCCACATTCAAATGGCCTCCTTTACTCCCCGCTCAAACCAGGAGCCATACCTGCCCAGGATGTGTGCACGTCCTCATCATTGAAGGAATAGCCACTGGCCTGTAGGTGGATGAGGTAGCTCTTCTGTGTTTTGCCATGACTACATCTTTCACTGTGTTACAAAGCTTGAATTGCAGCCATTCTCCAAGTCTCTGTGAACAATTATCATGGCCATCGACCAATGGTCATGACAACAATCATGAAACTGAGCTCATGGCTCACTGTTAGTCAATGGTGCTACTTTTGGTGGTTATGCAACTGAACTGTTTATAAGGTTGAGGAAAGCTGCAGTCAGCTGAGAATGAAGAAGTCAGTTGGAAGAGTGAGGAAACATTCCTCCCACTGAAAACACTTCGTCCAGATGAACAGAATCAACTTTCCGGGATTTCCTTCACTGAATTATTGAGCATGTATTAAGACGTAGGTGTTGTATTCCCTACACAGGCTCTGTGTGTGTGTGTGTGTGTGTGTGTGTGTGTGTGTGTGTGTGTGTGTGTGTGTCCATCACATGTTCAGCAGGCCTAACACCTATAAACCAATGAAGCGTGTTTCACCTAAATCACATTGCTACATCCCCTCAGGCCCACACATTGACAGGTTGGCAGGGTCAGCTCGGTGAGATGACTGTGTATGTGGGAGTGATCAGATGCTTCCTTTTAAAGGAGACGGATGCAGCCTAAATAGACACAAACATTTATTCATTTTGCTATAATGCATTCTTTGCATTGCATACAGACACTTGACCTTCGACGTGATATATTAGCCTGTAAAATATGTTTACTAATTCGCTTTACCAGGTCCTTAGATTTCTCTGTGATTATAATTGTGCCTTAATTGCTACACTTTTGAAATTACAACACTAAAAATGAACATTTTGGACAAATATGTTTGCTAATTAGTGTAAAGTTTTTAGCAGATTGGGTTTTCAGCGTATCTCAGGGCTTTTTAAACAAGAAGAGACTTGAGGAAAAAAGGAAAAACTAGAGACTCAGAGTTTCTTAAGAATTCTGAGTTCACCCAGAGGCTGAGCTAAAAGCTCATAAGAAGAATATTTACTTAGTTTTCTGTCCTTCAAATTCAATTCAAAAAAGATGCTGTAAGTGTCTCAGCATGAAACTTTCACTATTGTCGTCCCGTACCTTCCTTTGCATCATAACCCTCTCCTCCCCTCCGCAATCCACAAAAAGTGAGGTATAAATGTGGGTTTAGGGAGACTTGAGCTTCGGTTTACTTTAGTTTTTATTGTTTTAAAGCTGCTCATCAAATTTATGTGTTTGAACATAATTTCACTCCAACAGATTTCCCAGAACCCTGTACCAAGAAAATAAGTTCTGCAGATTTACACCCACTGCATGCATCCAATATTAAAGCCTCTTGAGAATAAATAATTGGTTTTTGTATTGATTCATCTCCAGTTTTTTGTGAACTGCATTTTTCTGTGTACATTCTGTGGCATTTAAAGGCACCTTTGTGCTTTATTTCATTTTCTGTCAAACTTTAAGTTTGGAAATCGTAGAAATGCCACCCTGTTTTATCAGTTCTGAAAAGGACTTGAGAAATGAGAGCAAATTAAAAAATATATCTTCTTGTATTGTCTTAAAGCATGATTGCGTAATTAGTTTTTCTATTTTAAGCTCAGACCAGCTAAAAAAGTATTTGAGAATGAGGTGGTTTAATATGAAAACGACTGTTTGGTGTGTAAAGACGACATCATATAGAGGTTAAACAACAGCAACATGATACAGACTGCTGACCTAACATTCGCTTTGATACATTATGCTGATGTTGAGAGCTAATAATAGACCTTTGTGCTTACATCTGGTAAGAATAGGCATCTATATAATCTTGACTTTGCTATACAGTGTTGCTTACAGATTTGGGAGACAGAGGCAGCAGACTTATCATCATTCATGGCAGGTCTTGGGTCGGGGAAAGGTATACTGCTGTATGGGCTTTGTTTCACATCTGTGTCTTTGCTGAGCTCCCTTGGGATGCCAGCAACAGCCAGAGTTAGGTGACCTTACAGTTTTCTTAAGAAAATCTGTTCTTCTCTACAGACTGCATTTACACGTGAGTCACATCCTGTCCAATGTTTGGGTGATTACTCAAAGCATTATACGGTGCTCGTTACTTTTCTTAAAAATAATGCTGTTTGTTACTTGATTATTTCCGAGAGAAAGTCATTAGTTATACTACTTGCAACGTTACCAGCGTTACCCAAAATTTACTGTCACATAGTTACAAGTTGTTTTTAAACCTTAGGCTACAGTTCCACATGCGGATGAAAATCCCTGTATTATTGAGGGAGTCTGCAAACACTCAGCTTTAACATCACTCTGGGCTCTTTGCTAGTTTTTTGTTAGCATGCTGTCTGTGCAGATGTTTGCAAAGAGCCCGTGTTGTGTTAGCTGTATAATGCAGTTGTTTCTGTTGTTAGTGAAGTCTGCACTCTACCACCGTGCTCTTGTCTTTTCCTGTGGTATTTCCAGTCCTCAAAAGTTGTACATCCCTCCACCGTTTTCTTCCTCCCTGCACCCAAACCGAAATCAACTTAAGGAAAACAAACAGTTTTGATAGAAGAAATTTGTAATGAACCTTTGTTTAGTACAGTAATTCTGGTAAATGACTGCATTACTGAAGAACTGTAATATGATTACAGTAATGCATTACTTTGGAAAGCATTACAGCCAACATTGATCACAATGCAACTCAGATCACCTGCAGATAAAGTCTGTGATACTGCAGTGCATTCTGCGTACATTTACACTTAGAATAAAGTGGATGGCCCTTAGAAGCATGTGTGTGCCTCTGTGTGGTCATTGATCAGCTGTGGGCAGGGGAGATGGGAGATGGCCATCACATGTTAGTCTGTTTATCAGAACTGAGGCCATTCCTCACTCCGCTCCCTGTGGCAGACAGATGAAGCGAAGCAACAGCCTACGCCATCCATTACTGTCTCTTCCGACATGTCTCTCTACCTTCTCCTTCTACAGTATAGATCTCACTCTACCGCCATCTTTAGCTTTCCATCACTCTTCCCCCTTTTCCTCCACCCATATTTAAACCCTCCCTCCTCACAGCTTCTTTCTCTTCCATTTTGTCTACTGTCTCCTCTTCCTGTGTTTGAAGTCTTCCCAGATCCCACAGCAACATATGGAGAGAGAAAGAGCAAGTGACTCACTGAGACTAAGAGAGAGGGAACACATTGCATGATCAGTCAGGAGTTACAAGGGGTTGAGTGCTGCAGGGTGGCTGGTGGTGAGGATTGAGAAATATATGACAGATTTTCTTGTAAACTACCCAAAGTGGGAGTCTAGAAAGTGCTGTCTCTCGCTGTCTCATGCTGACAAACATATTAGTCACTGCATTTTTTTTCTTCCACCACACATTCGCGCGCCTAGCGCCATGGGTGCTCATTCTTCTCTCTCTGTCTCTCTCTCTTCACATCCTAACTCTTTTACACCAACACACACTCCTACACACACGCACATAAAAACTTTCAAAGTCACACTTCTCAAGCACCTACTCTAGGGGAATGAGTGTGGATGAAAAAAAAAACATCCGGCTTTCCAGTCTGTGTGAAAGCTTGACAGATGTCCCTGTGTGTGTTTGTGTGTGTAGCCACAAGGCAGAAGAAGCAAATGTGTGTATAGCAGGCAAAAAATTAAGGGAGGGAGCGGGTCAGCGTGTGTGAGGACACAGAGACGATGACTCGACTTGGTTTTCCTGTGGTTTTTGGAAGGAGTTGGCGGGTCATCCTTGGGGCACGGAGTGGGGATGTGGAGCTGTTTTCATGAACACCAAAAAACATTGGGAGAATCGAGTCGAAGCTGCCCTTACTCCTATGCAGTACACGGCAAGAGATTTATCAGATGAGCTGGGTCCTAATTACTAGAAATATTCAGCTCGGTTTAGGCGAAGGAGCTGCCTGCAGAAGGAAGTTCACATGGTCTCACACTTTTATCTGCACTGCTCCATATCCATGCTCTTGGACAGATTTTGTACTAGAAAGCTGGCAGTGTAAAGACTGGCTAATGTTTGCCAAACATTTTCATTCTTTTGTGCAGGGTAATGTCTAGAAAGCCTCAGGGTTGTGGTGCATCTTTGAAAACGGCTTTCAAAATATGATTTAAGCACAAGAAAATAAACACAACTAGCTGTTGAGCTGTCTTTTATTAGACTAAAATTTAGCTGCTCCTCCTTCTTGTTGTTGTTGAGAGTTAAAAAGTTGTGAACTTTTTCAGCTTCTGAAGGGCGCCCAGGTGTCAGAATAAGTATGAAAACCACTTCTGCAACAGGAAAGAACAGGTGACGTCTTTAAAACCGCTAGTGTAGGCTGTCCTCACATTTTTAACTCTGTTAAACACAATTTTGCATACATGCATTTTCATACATAATATGCTAAAAAAAAAAAAAGCTGCTTTATTGCCATGATAAAATGCATTCACATTTTCACTGAGACTACATTAGTATAATTCATTTTGTAAACCCTAGAGCACAGTTGAAATGATATTAATGCAAAATAATTCTTCACAACTCGCTAAACTTGATAACTTGAATTAATGATTGACTACAGAAAGAAACAACTGAGTCATACTCTATGGCTTTTTCATGAGTTTGGAGCCATCTGTCACTGTGCTACATTTTGGGATTTTACTGTGGGTACAGTAGGGCATATTTATCGTTTTACATTTACATAGAAGGGAGAACATATTCTAGTGGAAAATACATGGTACAGTAAGTCTTATTTACTGCATAAGCATGAAAAAACGGCCACTTGGTCTTCGAAAGTCAGGTCTGTTCATGGGAGCTTCTATCAGGGCCAAGCTTTGTTCACGGGGTCTGTACAGCATTAAAGTCAAGTTTTTTTCTGCAGTCTTGGATCAAGCTAAGACGGATACACAGTCTGTCTGTGTCTTTTCCTTTCCTCTCATTTTGACGGAGCCAAAAGCTAACTGCATCAGTAATCAGTCACTGGCTATGCAGGGTCCTCCGGTCAGGAGCTTCTCTGCTGTGGAATTCATCAACACGCGGAACCAAGGGCAGCACTTAGGGGAGTTATCAGCCTCACCGAGACAGCTGGCCATGTCTGCCGCTGCTATTAGCGAGCATGGGAACACACATTCGCGCACGCAAACATGCTGACAGGCGTGCAATGCAACTCTCTTGATCTTGGATTTCATGTAAAGGGAGAGTATAAATACATGCACAGAGACCTTTGCATGTATGGATTTACAGAAAGAGATGTTCACAGATGCAAAACCAAATTTAAAGTAGAAAATAATTACAAAGCGCATGGACTGAGTGGCTGCATTCGGCCTTTACAGCTTGATATAAAACGTCTCTGAAAGCCTTTTACAACCAGTTGTGTAAATACACAAAATTAGACACAAAGGTCCGTCCATGCCTGGATCCCTACACATCCCTAGTTTAAGCAAGGACATTGTCATTTGGTGGAGAGTCTGTGTTTTTGCTCACTCTCGAGGGCTCGGTCCAGGCTCACTGATCCCCTTGGACCTCTGAGCCACTATTCCCTTAACTGTATAGCTCAGTGTAGGTAGCCCTCTGGGGGAACAAGGGCAAAAGACTTACAGGAAGATGGGAGGGGTAGATTAAGAGATGAGGGGAGTGAGGAACGGAGAGAGAGAAAGGAGAACACAAGATGTTGAAGAAGAAAAGGAGTGGGAGGGAGGGCAAAGTGAGGGAAAGGAAGGGCAAAAAATGAGTGTGTGTGTGTAAATGTGTAGTGTGTGCATGTGTGTATGCTGATGAAATCTGCCATCCTCAGCAGCCTCCTGTTAAAAGAAATCGGATTAGCTCTCCTCGGGGGGAGAGAACCTTCAGGAATGCAGATGAAGGATTGCGGCACACAGGTTTCTCTCCTGGACTCTAAAAAAGGGCCTCACACAATCACACGCAGACACACACTCATGGATAGGTTTGCTGTCACACACTTACATAGACACATGTACACACACCATCACAACAAGGAACTCAGTTTTCCACTCATTCTCTTTTCTCTCCAAAGGCCATTTCTTTATTTCCTCTCATTCATAAAAACACGATGATACGTGGTTGAAATAGAAAAGCGCGTCTTCGATACTAATTCACTTTGTCCTATTGACTAAGCTTTCCCTCACATTGGCTTTGTCACTTGTCAGTTTTTCCACTTTGAAATGAGATGATTTGGATTTGATTTCATTTGTTTTGGACAAAAACAATCAGGATCTTAATCAAGTTATTCTTCGAGTACAATAAATGTACAGCAAATTATCTTGGTCACAATAGTGCAGGAGTATATCAACAGCATTGCCTTTGACGTACAGGTGACATACAAGTAGCCCGTACGGGGAAAACACTGTGATTTAGAGGTAGCAGAAGTGGTTAAATGTACAGAAAATTACTCTGTGACCTTCTTGAATACTTAGCTGGACAAAGACGTGATTTATATAGTTTTGCCTCTGTGCATCACCACAGTGAACGTGAAATCAAACAATTATAATGCAATTGAAGGGCAAATATTCAACTTTACATCAAGGAATTTCACAAAAATTTCGCATGGACTGTTTAGGAATTACAGCATGACACATGTATGCTTTGGATTCGGCGGTTTCTCTCCTTGTCTGTATTTTTCCATATTGGTTTCATCTGTCCAAAGAATTTTTCCACAACTGTGCAGCCTCTTTTAGATGTTTTTTTGGCAAATCCTAATCTGGCCTTCCTGTTCTTGAGCGTAATCAGTGGCTTGTTGTAAACTCTCTGCATTTACATTTGTGTTGATTGTAGACCTTGACAAAAAATACACCTATTACCTTGAGTGTTCTTGGCTTGGTTAGATGTTTGATGTTGTTTTTCCGCAGCTATGGAAGTGCCTCTGTCATCATACACTTTGTTGTGTGGTCTTTCAGACCTTTTGCTCTGGCCAAGTGCGTTCCTTCTTTTTAAGAATGTACCACTCCTAATGTTTCTGCTGTCTGTCTGATAGATTTATTGTAGTTTTTGATTATGAGGATGGCCTCGCTCAACTTCAGATATTATGTCTGTTTCATTTGTTATTGAATAATAACAGAGTAAGCCTCATGTGGCCTTGAAAACTGCGTTTATGCAACAACTTTGTAAAACCCCTTGAATTAGAGTTCAAAGTCTGCACTTAAGTCCTATACAATTAAATAATTGTGGTGGTCTATAAAGTTAAAACTACAAAAATTATATTTTTGTCCAACAAATTATGGCTCTAACTGTATTTCACAGAAGTACGTTCGATCAGCAAAGCCATCAGTGTCCGACTTACGACAACATATAAACATTTAAATAAGAGACACTTTAAAAGGGTTAAATGCAGCTTGAAATCATGTCACCAAATTTATGGAAGAACATCTTTTGTAAAAAAGAAGGACAAGACATTGATCAAACTGTGTTCCAGCCACAGTCTTCTCTTTGGCTTTGTTTAGGTCATTATTGAAAAGTAGGCTTAAAACAAAAGTGTTGACCACTTCTTTCTGTGTGTTTTGCTGCTTCGCTGCAAATCGCCATTCCTCATTTTTGTCTGTCAGTAAATATCAGAAACTGGCTTCTCACTTAGAGTGAGATTGATTGCTTTTGTTGCCTTCTCCTTTTTACTACAGCAGATGACACTACATTGTCACACTGAAAAAACTGATATAAAAGGTGGTAATGTAGGACAAGTTGTCACATTTTCTTTTGCTTCAGCATTTTAATATTACTTCCCATACTGTATGAATCTTGATAGGCCGTATAATTTGTTGTTGTTTTTTCTCTTTCAGACTGGCATGGCGTTAACATATGATCCTGCTGCAATGCAGAATGGGTAAGACTTGATCTATCCTTGGCACCAGCTAATACACTCGCCTCCTGGCTCATAGAACCCCAGTCGATACTACTGTCATACACAAAGATTAATGTAGTGTCTGCACTTTGTTACTGTTTGATTAAGGAAATCTATATGGAGTTCAGATATCGGTTTTCACTGGTGAGGTCAGGTGAGAAATGGCGAGTGTGTGTGTGTGTGTGCGTGTGTGTGTGTGCGTGTGTGTGTGTGTGTGTGTGTCTTTGGATACTCAGATATGTGTGTCTTCATGTCATGGTGCTGTGGAAATAAATGACCCGGCGTCATGTTTTATTTTTCCCCACGGTGCTGAGACAGGAAGGAGAATGCTGAGGCTCCCCTTTATCTCCCTCTGTCCTCAGTCATTCACAGGAAGCACCTCACTCCCACTTCCTAAACCACTTATCCTCCAGTGAGTCAGTCTCAACCAAAACACAACACTGGATGAATAGCATCACTCATTACATACGCCCTGCAATGTAAAAGCCTACTTCAGTATAAATCCCTCAACTTATGATCCCAAAGATACAAAACTGCGAGAGAAAGAGAAAAATGTGTCGCTCTCAGCACCTTGAACCAGATTTTTTAGAGGGCAATAAAAACAATATACATAAATAATCATTCTCTAGAAAAGAAGAAAAATAACGTAAAACAAAAAACGTAATGCATAGTTTAAAAAAATGCTACTTTACATTTCTTACAGGTACATAAATAGTTCAAATTCAAATTGGTGAATTTAGTGCTGTATATAATTATAATGCAAATTACCCATAATTAATGCATATATATATTATTGAGGGACTTAATTTACATGTCCTCCTCAGTGTTAATATTTGCATAAAATGTAACTGTATACTTTCAGAAACCAAAAGCAAAAAGACGTTTAGAAAAACTGAAACACTGCACACGATCCCAGCGTTGGGTGAAAACTAATGTAGCTCCTTCCTTTGTCATAAACTGACCTTTTATATTTAATCAAGCTGCCAAAGTTTCCAAACTACTAAGCAAACTACACAACATCACTTTTATGTGTCATTCACATTCATTGAAATCATTTTACATTTTGCACAATCTGACATGGATAATAAAACAATGAAAACTCTGTTTTTGAGCTGCTGGTGTTTGACTCACATTTTCACAACACCGGACCGTTAAAGTCAAACTATAATCTGGTCGCCGTTGATGCTGTATGTAGTGATTTCAAGGCTCGTTACAGAATTAGTGTTGGCCTGTCCTTGGCCAGTATTATGATTTTCATCAATTGTTGCTGAGACTGTTGGACATCCCGCTTAACCTCCCAGGGGATCTCGGGGAGATTCAGCACCTTTAGATGTTCAGCATTAAAATAAAGTCTTTCAATTACACAAAGAAGGTCTCCAAGTACACAGAAAAAGATTTCCTTGACTATATCCCAGTGTTGAGTGCATCGGTAATCCGTTGCAGATATGGCCGTCCATCAGCTGTCCAGCGTATTATTATTGCTCTATTAAGTAAATTCCAGTATGAGAACTAAGCCAAATATTCAGAAGTTGAAACTAAAGTTTAAGCAAGCAGACCAAAAGAAACCACACCATGAGAAGAGTGACACATCAAGCTTGCCTCACTGAGAAATAGAAAAGCAACACAGACGGCTGTTTAATAGCAGTTTGAAGAGGATGAAGAGGGAAACAAGGCCAAGTTGTGAATGAGCATATACCATATATCTTACCATGGAGAATGGACAAGTTCATTTTACTGATGGATTCATTTTTATGTAAGGCAGTAGGAGAATATTCCTTGCATCAGACATACAGTCAACAATGCAGTGGACGTAATCGAGTCAGAGGATGTTTGTCTGCTCCAGAGTTAGACGCCTATACTAAACGAACCACACCCCGTCCACTTAGAAGCTGCAGTCCTTTCTGTAGACATATGCACACCCTCTGGTTTCCAGCTGTGTGGAGAAGGGTAATGACTCCCAGCACACCTCGAAGCTTTGAAGAAATTACCTTTCAGGCCAATCAAGCAGTACTGACTGTCATGGACTTCCCTCTACAGTCACCTGACCTCAGCCCTCCTGAGCATTAAGCGCAACTGAATTTACGTTCCTGTTTGCGCAGCCTTGAGGAGTCCCTGCTGCTCACTTACAAGTGTCATTAATGCAAGATTTGAGGCATACCAAATATTCTGTATTACTCAATAGTCTTGTACATTTTTCAGATGTTTCTATTAAAGTCGTTTAATAGCCTCGTAACATGGAACCACCCAATGCAAATAAACTAGGTATTCTCTCTACTGTTAGTTACTCAAATCTATTCCTCTGTTCCTTTTTCCTTTCGGCTCAGGTTCTACTCCTCGCCTTACAGCATCGCCACCAACCGCATGATCGCACAGACCTCCATCACGCCCTTCATCGCTGCTTCCCCCGTTTCCACATATCAGGTGGGCCATAATGCACTGGAATATGGGTAGATTCTGTGTGTATGTATATGAGAGTATACTTTGTGTATTTTGTGCACTTTGGGTTGGAAAAGAGGGGGTGGGCTTCAAAACAGCATGAGGCTCTCGCTTCTTCCCTCATTGTTTCTTCGATGCTCCAGCTGTGCTTGATGACATCTGTTTCGTAGGCAGCAAACACGCCAGGGATCAGAACAGAAGCGGCAAAGAAAAAGGGGGATTTTAAAAAGGCTGACAAGGTAGAAAAAAAGAAACACACCCATCAAGAATGAAAGTATCTAGGAAAAAGAAACAGTTTCCTCTCTCCTGTAGTCCAAACCTCTTTTGTTCCCTCTCTCGATCTCTTTTTATTTTATTTTCCTAGCTTCAGCACCAGTCCTTCCACTTCCAGAGCGAACGTTTGCATTCCTCACTGCTGCGATCAGTGGAGTAATGCAACAGAACAGAGCGGGATCGTAAAAATTGGCCCTGTGATATGTCAGGAGCGCTAACTATTTTCCGTCACTGCGCATTTCATGCAACACCCTTTGCCGAATCTAAACATCAAGAGACGCTGCCACTGTGCCCTCTCGATCAGACACTATCGTTTAACATCGCCTCTGTTTGGTATGCAGAGACAGAAAGACGAGGATAGAGAGCAGGAGAAAGGAGATGAAGGATAGATAAGAAAATAGAAGAGACAGATGGAGAGAGAGAGAGAGAAAGAGTAGGTTTAGGTGATGGCGATGGCACGGCTGGGTGGGCAGAGGAGGGGTGTTGCTGAAGGTTGCGGCGCCCGTCTTTGAGGCACGCTTGATTAAAACTCTGGTCCAGTACCTGTGGTGGAGGGGCAGAGGAGAGAGAAGGAGGGAGAAAAGTGGGCCAGGGCGCGCCTCTAATCCGCTCTCGGAAGGCTTCCCAAATTGATTTATCAAAAACAATGGCCAGGCTTTTGAGGAATATTAATCCTCACAGTTTCAATATCGGGCAGCTCTGCCGCCGCTTCCTGTAATATTGCCCTTCAGCCAGTCACGGCAGGAAGGTGAGTCCTTCATCTTCTGCTCAAGTACAAAGAGGCACGGGGAAGAAAGAAGGAGAAGACAAGCCAGGCAGATATATATGCAAGACAAAAGGAAATCACTTCCTTTTATGATGAAAAGTATTGCCTTTGTAATGAAAATCTCAAGGTGCGCAGAAATGACTGTATGTGTCATTCCTCCTTTTATGTTTGTGTCGCGTTGATATTTTGGAGCTTTTGATAGAATTGATTTATCAGATCTGCAAATGACCCATACCAACAGCGGTACTCTGGCGTTCTTTATGCTTGGCTCCTCAATAACGATTGGATTCATTTCCTGGAAAAAAACGACTTTGATGATCCGCATGACAGGAGACAGTCCAGGCCAGATCGCTACCAAGATTTCAACGAGTACCGCCAGCCAGCCGTGAGCCTGGTTTACATCACTGCTTATACAGACTGGCTCACTGGCTGACTAAATATGTGGCTGGCTGATAGGACGCGGGGCTGGCAGGCATACTAACTAGCTAACTGGCTGGCTGTTTGGGTTTACGTGTGACTGGTTGGAACGAGGGCCAGCTGGCTGACCATGCAGCTCGACAACTGACTTACCGGCTTTTTGGCCTGTTGGCTGACAGGCTCTTTTAAATTATAATATAAGCTGTGAAGTTCAGCCAGAGGTAGGGAGCTTCTTAGGTTGTGCACATTTTACCCTTCACTCACAGTGAAACTAATGTTCATGTAGAATTACTCTACCTGCTGTAATTCTGAGCAACTCTGTAAAAGCTGTAATTTGGTGCTTTGGGGAAAAGCCAGCTCAGGTCGAGTCAGTTAACTCTAATCTTCAAAAGCAGTCATTTGGATCTCTTTATATTTTGTGTTACACTTAGCAACTTAGCACGTTTTCCCTCACGTTCTTTCCTGCCTGATAACAGATCAGTCTCTGGCTTTCTGGTTTATTTTTATCTGGGAGATGTCTGGGAGTGAAGTCCTGTTGAAGTGGTTAATGCTGTAACTCATCAGCCCTTTTGCTGTTTTTAACATCCCACAGATAAACGCATTTGTCATATATCTGCTGTTAACTTGGACTAAACTACAGTCTTTTCACGAACCTAAGATGGTAGTGTTTGGTTCCAAAAGTAAAAAAATGAGTGAACACAACTGTCTCACAGCTGGCAAACTGGGACTTATCTCTCAGCATCCAAACAAACCCAGAGGACACATTATCAGTGCATTACAACATTTTCAGCTATCAGGAAACACATTACAACATTGCTGTACATTGCACTGTTTGAGAGGTGCTTTTATCCCGTCTTCCTTCTCTCACCCCGACCGGTCGCAGCAGATGGCCCCGCCCCTCCCCGCGCCTGGTTCTGCCGGAGGTTTCTTCCTGTGAAAAGGGAGTTTTTCCTTCCCACTGTCGCCAAAGTGCTTGCTCATAGGGGGTCATATGATATGTATTAATGTAGGGTCTACCTACAATATAAAGTGCCTTGAGGCAACTGTTATTGTGATTTGGCACTGTATAAATAAAACTGAATTGAATTGAGATTAATCTAATAATATAAGAATCTGTACAACACCTGAGGAGGCTGTAAAGATCTGACGTAAGGGCTTTGAACAAAATTGAAAAGGAAGCTGAGATTATGAAGTAAATATGTTGGAGGTCTCTTTGTCTGTTTCTTTTCAGTGGATTGGACTAGCCTCCCATTGTGTTCACTGTGTTCTTATCAGTTCAGGTTTGGACTTTTTCATCTTTGGTTGCTTCAGATAAATTGTGAGTGAGCCTCCCTCACGTTAGTATATGTAAGACTGGCTTTTTTTATTTACCCAGCAAAGATTTCACCATGATTCTCTCACGATTTTTTCCTTAAGCCCAGTGTAAAGCCATCCTTTCTTGTTGCAATAATCACATGACGGTCATGCAATATCTTAGTTAGAAAATGCAGAAGACAAGTGATTAAATATAAGCTTTCTCTGTGTCTATCTGCTGTCCCATTCAGCTGGGGAGAACAAATATTGCCGTGTATAAACAAGCAGACTTGGCACCGCGTTATAGAATATCAGGCTTGTTTAGGTATGGATCCAAATCACGCATTTGGGTTGGCTCAGAGGATTGATTGCTCTTACAGCAGATTATTCCATGTTTGTCTTTGTTTAATCTAATCATTTTACCAGGATCAGTGGCCAGTCTGTGTGTTTGTCTGCTACAAGCTGTCTAATTCCTCTCTCCAGCATAAAAGCTCTGTTTGTTCATCGTCCATTCCTCCGGTTTCTTTATAGTTTCCACTGTCACTGTTTCTCCATCTCTTTAACTTTTGAATCTACATTTGTAAATATGCATATCTGTCACTGTTTTTTTTTTTTCCTCTGGTTGTAGCGTTGAAGTTCTTTGTTCTGTTTTATGCTGAGATTAAAACAAAAATGCTTTTTGTATTTTGTGAGTCTTCTCTAGAGGTCTGTCCCTGACCTTTCACCCCTGCTCCAACAGCACTGGGCAGAGCTTTAATATTCTTATAATACAGAAAAAGACTCATTTTACGGGCTCAACGCACAACGTACTGCCGGCAATAATGGGAAGGCAGGAGGGAGATGGGCTGCCTCCAGACTTTCAGATTCTTCTAGTAATTCTTTGGCACAAATTAATCTGTGTAAAGTTCAGCCATTTTGGTGCATTAAAACCAGCACAATCATTTTAAGACTTACAGACTGAAGAGTATTTGAACATATTGGGACTATTTGAATTGCATTTATTGTATTATGTGGGATACGTTTCAGCTCTTACTAAGACAAAGGAAAATTTTATATTGCCACCATCATTTTACATTTTCTATATTTCTCCTCAGGTCCAGAGTACGTGGATGCCTCATCAACAATATGTTATGCAACCTACAGTAAGTACTCCACCATGTACCTGAAGTACTGCAGCTGCCCTTGAGTCCCCGCTGGGGATCCACCCTTTGGATGCGCATCACAGATTTTCAACTAGTCTGATCTGCTGTTAATCGAAACTTTTTATTTTTAAATTTATCCTGAAAATAGTTTACGACATGGAGACATTTTTATATTTAGCACAATGTGACTGACCAGAAAAAGATTCTGTTTGAAAAAACGTTTAAGCCACATTATTCTTCCGTTGCAGACTAAATGTTAAAGCAACTCAATTTCTAACATGCACTTGGCCACTATTACTTCTGGCCAAATGATTACACCATTTCGGTCCTGGAGTTACTATACGAAGCACTTTACCCAATTCTGATAACCACATTTTTCCATCTCTCCTAAGTATACAAACACATTTTGTTTTATTTTTGGGAGGCTTTGTGGAGTTTATATGTTTTTGGTAGTGCCAGGAAGCAATTCAGAGTCATTTACCAGACCACAGCACAAGACAGACTGCTGCTTGAGGTTACCATCCCAGACAGCAGACAAGGGGGAAAAAAGCTAATATTAATTAGACTTAGCTCACGAGCAACACGGTCTTTAACGGTGAGGTAATCACATTGCCTTCAGTCACATTCAGTTCTGTTTTGAAGAGAGACAACAGAGAAGCTTCAGAAGGTTTGTACTGGTCACTAAATTTCACATTTTAACATTTCAATAACTGGCAAAGTCCTACTTCCTAAATATTAGTAAAAACGAAACCTTCTTGGATGTTATTCTTTAAATCAAGGTCAATTACATTTTCACAGAGAAGTACAGTGCAAACGTTCCCTCTCATTTCTTTGTACAGAATTTCTTCTCCTTTTTAAAGTGGCATTTAACAATAGTTCTTCGAGCTTCATGAGGGTCTTCCAAAGTTTTTCTTTGGACATCGGCTGCTTTTTCACTCATTTTCAATCCAGTCCTTGTACCTGACCATTTTCAGATAAATGTTTTCTTTGTTAAGTTACTTGGCATTGACCTGGGAATCATTCAATCTTAAAAAGGAACCTAGCTCAAGAAATGAACTGGTGGCGTGTCTACACATAACAAAAAACTTAGCAGAGAACCACTTTTTAAACAGTACCTTCAGGGACTTTGTTACTAGCAGCCATAATTTGTTCCCATTTCTTCAAATTCATGAAAAACGGCAACAAAAAAAGTTTGACAGGCATAGAACGAGCGATTAGCCAAAAACCTGGTATAACTGAAAGCCATGCTCTTAACAAACAGGAAAGAATTGTGAGGTGCATCTGGCCCTTCAGTTGATCCAGTTGATCTACTGTTTACTAAAGCCTTATCAAGTAGACGCATGGCTGTCAACAAGCCATTCTTAAGGAAGACAAACAGAGAGGAAAGCCTGAGGTATGCTAAATTACACAAGAATTAGACTAAAAAACAATGGCACCAAGTCTTGTGGAGTAATGAATCCAAATTTCAAATATATATATATATAGTCTCTTACAGCCATCATGGTTCGGGGTTGTATTTCAGCCAGTGGTGTTAACGATCTTATCAAAATTGATGGAATTATAAACAGAGAAGAGCACCATCAGATTTTGATCTACCATGCAATACCATCTGGAAAGTGTCAGATTGGCAAGAGCTTCATTTTCATGACAATGATCCCAAACACAGTGACAATGCAGCAAAAGCATACCTGAAGAGAAAAACACACAATGGATTGCCATCAGTCATGGATTGGCCTCGCCTGAGCCCAGAGCTCAACATTTTTGAAGCAGTGTAGGATCGTCTGTACAGTGAACAGAACAAAAGGCAGCCAACATCCAAAGAAGAGTTTTGAATGCCCTTCAAAAAGCCTGGAGAACTATTCCTGAAGAAACGACAAGAAAACTTGAGCAAGAGAGTTCAGGCTGTCATGAAGAATAAAGGTGGTCATACCAAATATTGATTTTCAAGCTCGTTAGAGTTTTACGATCTGTATTTGCAGAGTTATATACTGTATTTTCTTGTATTTTTACATGTTTCAATAAATCGCTGCACATATTTTCAAGCAGGAGAGGTGGCTCAAGGCTTTTTCACATTTCCTGAAATACCCCCGCTTGCACATCCAGTTTTATTTTCCTATCGCTGAAGCCTCACCCGCACTCTTGCTTGAAAATACTTTTCCTTCTCTGTTGTTATAACAACAAAGCACATTAGTGGTTTACCAAATTGTTTTAAGGTTGAGTTTTTAATTGATCCAAGCTCTATAAGTGTTCTCATTTTGTTTCTTAGTGATTTTAAATCATTCTGCCAGAGATTTTTAGTGTTTGCTTGAGGCTTGTTGTGGCCCCTGAAGCGTATTCAATCTACTTCATTGCTCTCAGTTTGTTCACAGAAAAAGACTGGTTACCAGTCAAGGGCAAATATATCTGATTCTTTACCACTATTTTAAAAAAAGCTTCACTTTTTGAAAATCTCAATACTTCTTTAATAAGGTGGGTACTTAGTTCTATTAGCCTGGAAAAGGGAGTGCAGTGAAGTTTTTTTTTCTACATAAAGCACATTTTTAGGACTCTGCGTCACAGTATGGTTCATAATATGCATGTAAATTCTGCACTGTGGTTCTAATTTTATTGATACAATAAGTTATTTTGTCTTTGGAAAAGAAATGACCAGCTTCAGGGTAACTTGTGTTAGTTTTTGCTGAAGTTACCTCTAATGAATCTCACAGCCGCATAATTTAAGTCATGCTTTGATATCGAGGTTCACTATTCTGTACTAATGAGCAAATGAATATGCATATGGGTGAATAGGTAGCACCTTACAGTTTGGATCTATAACCCGGGGTTATAGAGTTCTATACTGCAACAAATATTTTACACACTGGGTAGATACCAGCCCAAAAGTGTTATAATAATAGGGAGAAAACTAGTAAGAACACACAGTTCCAGCGTAATTAGTCATTATTTTTTTTGTGTAGACTGTTAGATTAATTAAATTTGTTTTCCCCAGATACCGGGGTCGTATGCCTCCACCAGTTTAAATCCTTCTCTCTTCCCCTTACTTCCTAAATTAGAGTTTTGGGAGAACCTTATGATATCCCAATGAAGGTGACCTTGCAATGACCTTTCAGTGTTAGATAAAATTGCATTAGTTTATGTTATCCTCTTATATGATTAGAATTCTAGAGTTACAACTGAATACTGTAGCTGTTTTGTGAGTTCCTAATGACCTTAGCTTTGAACTTTGACGGCCAAAATATTATCGGTTCATTGTTACCGGCACAGAGGCACAAATCAGTACACACTACCTGATATTTTCACATCATGATATTTTTAGCTTTTGCTGTTGATGGTTCAGAATGAAAAACCAAGTTTGGCTAATGAAGTCCGTACGAATGTGGATAACATTGTAAGCGTCAGTCAAGAAGACAACTGCTTTAGAGTCCCTGCCACTGAGCAAACTGGGAAACATTGGCACTCACTCACTAGAGGAGTGCTCAACCAGCCGCGTGGCTCCCCGCTGTGGCCATTTACCACTCAGTCCTACCCATCTCACTTCCACTCCCGCTGTGGGACAGTGAACATGTAATCTGGTCGCAGCAGGCCACCAGCCCAGCAGACACACACACACCCACACCCAGCTGCAGCTGCCCTGTGAGGTGCCCAGTTTGCCTTTCAGCCACACAACTTCCTGCCTTTTTTTTTTTTTTGCACATATCTTCACTCAACCAGCCACCTCCTTCCCTCCCATACTTTGCAGTTCTCTCAGGCAGGTATGCTCCTTCCTTATGGCACTCGTTTCAGGCTGGATTAAAGCTAGCTCGCTAACAAGCTGCTGTTTTTGCTGCTGCTGCTGAGTCTCCCTGTTGTGAAAATGAAGCTGTCTTAGGTGGTAGACAGTATTACAAGGTGAATGACAAACGTGACAGAGTCCTCTAATAGTATAACTGCTCAGCATGTGCAGTGCAGCCCGTTTGTGTTTTAGTGTGTACATGCATTCTTTCTACACAAATACATTTGCATGTCTGCTTGTGCGTGTGCATCCACAGTACAAGAATACACGTTTGCTTGAATGTGCATACTGTTTTCTTCATTTTCTGGCATCTTCTCAGGCTCTCGGCCATGTGGTGTTGTGGTTTGTCTGTCATCACATGGAGAGAGTATATACTGCCTCATCATCTATGCTTGGGTAACTGTGCGTGTTTGCCGATACATGTTTGTATGTACTGTATGTGTTATGAATTGCCATACGTGTGGCCCATACGGGTTATTCTTTACCAGCCCATGCGATGCCTGATGGTCATCCATCTTTCAGCCTTATGTCATGGGGCCTCTTGAAGCCTTTGGCACTAGCCACTAACCAGCAGCCACATTGTACTGTCTACATCTCATCATGCCTCCATGCCAGCAGTAGCCATGTGGCGATATAAGTCCCCATGGTCCCGTCCCCTTTGTGTTCCATTGGCTCTTTCTGTCACCAAATGGCTGGTAGGTGCTAACCCCAGCTGTCACTGCTGACAGTGAATCATAGATACCAGTCTGTCTCCCTTTATGACCCGTGCTCGTATCAACTACCAGCTACAAACACAGCAGACTGCCCTTTATACACACATGCATACACACACATTCTGCCATCAGTTCAGTGAATCACATCAAATTAGCTAAGCATCCTAGTTCAAATGCTTGGGGGGCTTCTCGGGGCATTAAAAACCAATTGATTGTGCTGCAGTTTGGCGACTCCTTCCTCATGTTGTGTGTTAAACCAATGGAGCGTTGTGCAATGGCGCTCCTGATATCTGGGCAATATGGAGGCAGCAGAGCGTGGAAGGGGAAGAGCTGGACAGTCATACAGAATAGAATAGAATAGTCTATATGCATGTTAAATAAACTTGTTAATTAATCAGACTTGTTAAGTTTGATTTAACAAAATAAGTATTTAAGAATAGATCTAGAGATTATTATTTAGATAATTACATTACAGATACAGGTTAGGGTAAAATGTGTTTTTGAGTCTACTATTAAACGGAGTACAACAAATGGCACCTAAAATCTAAATAATGTTAAAGAAGAGCATTAAGGAAAGGTTACAAAGGAACTTTGGATAAATTGTGGTATTAGTTATGCCACAACGGGACTGTTGGTTCCTGCAAATGAGTATTGTAATTCATTATTAATTTTAGTTTTAAATAATATTGGTTTTTTTAGCTGTTATAAATTGTGCAAAAAGAGTGAAGAAGTCTTTTTGAAGTCTTAGTTAAAAAGCATAATTTTCTTTTTGTACATTGTAATCTGCATCATAATAAGCTTGGCTGAAGGACTACTACACTATGATCTTGCATCGTCCCTCAGTTTCTTTGTCAGATCTCACCAAGTCTCACCCAGTACCTGGTGGTCAGTGAAAATCTTTATGTCAGAGTTTTACGGTGGGTGATGAAATGGGCTGCATCCATCTTTAATTTACAGTCTGTGACCTGAACTATTCTGCAAATGCCAGATCTCTCTGTGTTTTACATTGTTCCTACAAAATATAACGACGTTTTCTTCTGGAGTGCCTGACAGGCTGTTGTTGTTTTTTGATTTTTAAAGTGCTCATATGAATTTTTTATGCTTATATGAAGTTGTCTGTACTTTCTACTTGAGCCTTTAAAAAACAGCATGCCTGCTATGGTAAACTTACTCTGAAATGATATGCTGGCTTTGGTGTTGCTGAGTTGAGTATCTCTCAGCAGGACAAATTTCTCTTCTTCGCAAAATTGTGCAAAGTGCTGGTGGAGCCGTATATTGTTAAAACCCCTTGTTAGTTAGCTACTGCCGATACTAATGATACCGCATTGATTTGTTAACCTAATTTGATGTTTTTCTTCATTTCAGCCCTCCGCTGCCTTTGTAAACCTGAAGTCCATTAACTGCGTTAAGCAGCAATTTGTTGGAAATAATAGATGTTGTGTTGAATGGAAGTAAATCAAACTGCTGACACTGAAAGCAACTTGACCGCTACTTGCCTTATTGCACAGTAAACAGAGAGCACTGCAGCATGTACTTCTAAGGCAAAAGGTGTTTGTTTGTATCTGAGTAGATTAAGTTTGACAAGTCTATCCATACGAAACTGGACTTCATCCCACAGAGGAGCCGGCGCTTTGTTAGCAGTTAGAAAGGGTGACTAACAGTTTTCAAAATTTGCTTATCTTCAATTAATGCGCAAGATGTTCTCTGCGGGAAACCTGATAGAAAGTGACAGCGTTTCTTTTTTTCTTTTTTTTCCTTAAGTGGACGTCTAAACGAGTCTGCAGTCTGTTCTTACATGGGTTGTTCTTCTTTCCTTTTCCTTTAGTTTATCATTTGTCTTCCTTCTTTCCTTTCTCATCGTCTGTGAGATGTTCTCACAGGTCATGTCAAAACACGACCACTTGCCTGGTCAATGCTACAGAAATCAGCAGACCTTGAAAAAGTACGAACAATTAAAGAACTAGAGGCCCCAAAAAGACAAATGCATACGTGCAGCTAACACGTGCGAATGCCTACACGCACACAACACATTCCTTCCAGTGGTAAATCTTACTTACATACAGATCATCAATCACATGTACGTGCTCTTAAATTCAGTTCGCACTGCCAACGAGTGCCGGACTAAGTGCTGTGCCAGCCATGCGCAGCATTGCTCTCTTTCCCCATGAGTTACCCCCCCCCCCCCCCCGCCCCCCCCTTTTTCTCATTCTGAACTGTATGTGCTTCAAGTGTGCATTTGCCTGAGTGCACCAGCCCTTACATACTGGAGGTGAATTATTGAATTCCTCTGCCGTTGCACTCCGGCCAGTTCTCCCTGCTTTGAATAGACGTTCACTGGGTCTGTGAGAACGTGAACCGTAACTATCAGCCCTCATCGAATAGGGTTGAATCAGTGCGCTGTGTGATACCCATCTCCCCGCTTGACATTAAAAATGCTCCTTGGATTCAGAGAGGGAACATTATGTTGGTCTCATGGATTTGACTGGCGAGGCAGAATTTGAGACGGGGCTACACTCGTCCTTGAGTTTCTCTTTTATTTTTTTCCATCCCCGCTCCCTCTGCACTCCTTCCTGTACACCTAGCTCTCATTTCTCCCTCATTTTTGTCTCACTCTGTCCTGTTTCTCTTCTCTTCTGCCCTTTCAGACTACAACTGCACCTACTGTGTCCGTGCCAGGAAATAAAAAATTGTCTTGTCAGGGTTAAGGTTTCATATATATGTAAGAACAATACTGTTGCAGAGACACCGGGTGACTGACAAGGAGATTGAGTGGCTGCATTTTCACTGTAAGCTTTTTGGATATTACTTCAACAAATTTTGCGATAGTAGCAAAAAAATATGTTTGGATACAAAGCTGATATGCTTTGGTGGGCAGGCTTTATTAGCTGGCTGTGTTTTTAATTGGATTTCTAATCTTTTTTCCCCCCTTTTTTGGTTTTTATAAATAGAGTAAACATTCTAGAGAGATCCTTGTGTGTGAAATGATCTATTTGTCTACAAAAGGCAGTCAGAGAACGGCTGATAAACGAGCACAGTCCGACCGTGGAGAGGAATGGACCTCCCATGAAGACATGACAAATACTGTTACATGCTTCATCTAGCACTCTTATCGCCTCATACACACATTAAGAAACACAACACACAAACGCACGCTACAAATCCATCCAAATAGCATGTCCTATTCGATATGCAGAAGTTGGTGCTTTATTTTTCATAATAACTTTATTACTAGAATCATTTTATAGTCACAAGCCATCATATTACTGGGGGAAATTATTAGTTTTGCTTTCCTTCACTGACACGCACACATATATATAAGATTACAAAGCAGCAGCATTACCATAATCCATCTCAGCCACGGCAATTTGGTTATACATGCTCCCAGATTTTGACCTGCAAGTTTAACCTGTGCACCTCATCTGCCACCTATTGTAAATTGAATATGTAGTATTCTAGATGATAGACAAGCTGATGCGTAAATAGGCGGGGAAAAGCAGATTCATCATCGCTCTTATTGCCTTTTCATTGCATAGGACAAATTTATACAATGTAGATAATCCTCATTGCCACATAACCAGAGGTGAGGAATCTTTCATCTGTATCATGCTCCACATGTTAATCTGTTAACATACATTTTTTGCAACCCCTCGGCTGCTTCAGTTTCTTAGTACCAGTTCTCTGTCTTCCCTGCAGGGCTTTCCTGTGTTTGCAATTAAGATTTCCAAAAACCATTACAAAATCAGATTCCAAGTATCCCTGTGATCACAAAGACCGAGTTAAGCCGCTACACACATCACTGTCAGCTTGGGAGGCTCCTTCATTGCTATCTTTTGGTCTGCGCTACTATTTGCTGCCCCACTTGGGTAAAGTAAGCTGTTCACTGTCCTGGATCAGTCTATAGCACATTTGGTCCTGTAGACAGACTCTGTTGTTAATAGTTGAGAAACCCTGGTAGTCTGTTAGCCCTAAGGAGAGATTCCCACTGAAGATTAGTTTGAAGCACCCGAAATGCTGGCTCCCTTTTCTGTGCTTACCCGAATACAAAGGTGCCCGAGGACATCTGGAAAACATGGTCACAGTTGAAGTAGGTGACATACAGCACAACCACAGAACAGGGTAAATACGGACACCTTTAGAAGACACATTCATATTACTTCACAAGTTTTTGTTTTGTGTTGTTTTTTCTGTAGTTTTTGTAGAGAGACAGTCATTACCAATAGTTTAGCCTTCAAGTGGGTGAGCCTGGTGCAGTTGGGTGCCGTTACCACTCAGCCATCTGCAGATGTGCTGCGTGTGTGAGCATGATTGCATTAGGGAGGGTATTTGTCATGTTGCTGGTTTGTCATGCTGCTTGTTTACACTTTGACATTATGGGGACTTGTCTTCCTCATGGGGACAAAAAGCTCATCCCCATATAGCCTTGTTAGGGGACCAAGATGAAGCTCTTTGGAGTCATGAAGCTGGATAGTCACAGTACGTACTTTGCAGAATTAAGACCCTGAAGCATGGAGTGTGCATGTCTCATTTCCACTGACACAAAACACGCTAACTAGTACAAACGAGCATCAGTGTCCAAACCACAGTGCCTCACATGGAGAAAGCAACTGTCAAATACAGCGAGGAATGCACTGAGTCAAATGCAGGTCGTCTTTCATGGGCCCGAGACAAATGAAGCTTTGTTTTAGCCAAAGACTCAGAAATACAGCCTCGGCCCATTGGCGTTCTTGAGGCTTTTAATGTGCCAGTCTTCTGTCTTCTCATTCCCCGAGTTTAATCAACATCTTCCCCCAACACAAAGCATATAAATAAGCATGGTCTCTTCTTACCAGGCTGGCAGTAAAACACTACACAGTGATCTTCTTGCAAATAGTGAAACATAGGGACCTGCAAGGTGAGGAAAAGAATGTGAACCTCTCTTTGTAACCTCAAGCTGTTTTCCGAGTGAAGGTATTGCCCCAAGGTAGTTACATGTATCAACACCGGCTTGAAGCAGCAGGGTAGATATGCAATAATGTGGGAAATTATAACCTGCAGCAGTGAGAGATTAGCAAAAATAGCTAGCTGTGGGGGTGCTGTGATCAGGTTTTTTCGGCTGATACTGATCAGTTTTCATGTCAGCAGAATCAGACACTGTAATGCTTATCTTTACAGGAAGTCCATAACAGTTTTCTCATTTTATTTTCTTTTTTCGCTCTAAAATATTACACTATGTTCATTTTGAAGGCAGTTGTCCTTCTGTGCCTGCCTAAGACAGAAATCCCAGTCCCAGAAAGCACACTTTTAGTGTTTACAGAACTGGATGAAATCCTGGGCGTCCCCCAGAAGGACATGTTTAGTAAAAAGGAGATACTGCTTTCAGTCTGATACCAGCAGCCTGAGCATACTGCTTAGCTGACTGCATCTTGAGTATATGGAGGTCTGGACCTGAATGTAAATTATCTTAATAGCCTGCTGCATGTGGTGGAGATCCTTCAGCTGTAATGGACCAGGCAGTAAAAACAGTCACTATTTGTGTGACATTTATGTAGTTGCCTCACCTTTTTTACAATTGGTGTTGCTGATCAGCAGATGTAAAGTCAAGGTAATGAATATCAGCTGATACCAACCAGTGTTTCATAAGCAAGTGCTTGTAATGCGATAGTCATTAAAAGAAAACACTGCTGGTTGTAAGAATTTTTATAAGATTTCTTATTTACTGTACATTGTGTCAAGCCGTTGAGCGTATATCAATGTATTTTACAGGCAATGAGTGGATATCCTCTCATCTCCGGTCTAAAGCAGAATCAATACCACCTTAAGCAGGACTGGCTTTTCCACACGCATGCACACAGACGCATGCACAAACAGGAATACATGTGCATACATTGCGGAGCTCTGTAAACATCGTCTCGTACATTTGTAACAGATACGTCTGCAGCAGGCATTATCTTATTCTCTCTTACACACAGAGGACAAATCAAAAACATATATTGTCTCTTTGTGTCAATCTCTTTCTCATTTTCTTTCCTCTCTAGCCCATCAATGGACAGACGCACAACCAGACAGACGCTTTTGCACACAGACACACACGCACACACTTTAAACCCTCTCTCTCACAGACACTCAGTCTCACAAACACAGAAAATCGAAATCACAAATCGGCTTAACTCTCCCTGACACATCTGTGAATTAAGCCTTTCCGTTGCTCTCCCTTTCCCATTATAAAGGCATTGTCAGAGGCTGAAACGGTAACAGGTAGCCCACAGCCCCTGCTGCTTCCTTCTCGCTTCTCCTCTCTCTTTTTTTTTTCTTCCGCCTTACTCATCTGTCTTCTTTTTCATTCTCGGTCTTTGACTTCTCTCTCTCTCTTTCCAAAATTCCACTTTTTCTCTCCAAGTCTCTGGCTTCACTTCCCTCATCTATCTTTCTTCACTCCCGTCTTCCCCGTGACCTCCATCTTTGCTTAATCATCTCTCTCCTGTCCTCACAGTGTCTTTCTGTCTCTCTTTCCTCATTTCCCCTTTCCCTTTATTTATTCATCTGTCACAGCCAGTGGCAGAATAGTACTGGGTATTTTCATTTGGTGCTACTTTATAAGTCTGTGTGCTTTTGACTGCATTAATATTGCTGCTATAATTTGTCAGTTCAGCTTATATACAAAATATAGGGTCAATTTTTAGGACACTAAGTATGATTATACAGTAAAGTACTCAGCAGCATGTAAAGTGGTTACATTTGTCAGAAAATACTGCCTGCATACATGTTGATACATCAGTAAGAATCTGATAATATATAAGTGTTACACTACGAGATACTTGTACTTTTGTAAATATCGTTTGTTGATTAGCAGTTTTAAGTGTGGTCAAAAATATATAGAGCTTATATTCTCGTCTTTTTTATTTAAACATACCTTCATCAACAAACTTCACAATCAAGTTCACAATAAAAAACAAAATCTATCAGAAACCATTTTTTCCACTGAGATTAGTATTAAGTTTGAGCTTTAAGGTGTATTCTTTTTCTTCTTCTAATGGCAGTGCTATGTTTCCACAAGCTTCCAAAGTGTCTGTTGGGTCTGACTGATGTTTCGTCAACAGAGCGAGTATGCCAAGCTCAGTGTAGATATCTACATGTCCTCAAATTTGGTGTCAACACATTACTTGTCCAAAAAGAAATACTTTATTACTAGGGCACCAACTACACTCAACAAAAATATAAACGCAACACCTTTGTTACTGCTCCCATTCCCCATGGGATGGACGTAGAGACCTAAAATTCATTCCAGATACACAATATAACCATCCCTCCCAAACAGTGGTCACAAATCAGTCCAAATGTGTGGTAGTGGGCACATCTGCTATATTGAGATAATCCATCCCACCTCACAGGTGTGCCACATCAGGATGCTGATCTGACATCATGAGTAGTGCACAGGTGTACCTCAGACTGCCCACAACAAAAGGCCACCCTGGAATGTGCAGTTTTTTGCGCTATTGGGGGTCTGGGGTCCCAGAACCGGTCAGTATCTGGTGTGACCACCATTTGCCTCATGCAGTGCAACACATCGTCGCATGGAGTCTATCAGATTGTCAATTGTGGCCTGTGGAATGTTGGTCCACTCCACTTCAATGGCTGTGCGAGGTTGTTGGATATTCGTGGGAACTGGTACACGCTGTCGTATACGCCGGTCAAGCACATCCCGAACATGCTCAATGGGTGACATGTCCGGTGAGTATGCTGGCCATGCAAGAACTGGGACATTCTCAGCTGCCATCTGCCCTGAACAATGTGAACCATGATTCATCCGTGAAGCGCACACCTCTCCAACGTGCCAGACGCCATCGAATGTGAGCATTTGCCCACACAAGTCTGTTACGGCGACGAGCTGGAGTCAGGTCAAGACCCCGATGAGGACGACGGGCATGCAGTTGAGCGTCCCTGAGACGGTTTCTGACAGTTTGTGCAGAAATTGTTTGGTTGTGCAAACCAATTGTTCCAGCAGCTGTCTGGGTGGCTGGTCTCAGACGATCTTGGAGGTGAACCTGCTGGATGTGGAGGTCCTGGGCTGGTGTGGTTACACGAGGTCTGCGGTTGTGAGGCCGGTTGGATGTGCTGCCATATTCCCTGAAACGCCTGTGGAGACGGCTTATGGTTGAGAAATGAACATTCAATGCACGGGCGACAGATCTGGTTGACATTCCTGCTGTCAGCATGCCAATTGCACGCTCCCTCATTGCTTGTGGCATCTGTGGCATTTTGCTGTGAGACAAAACTGCACATTCCAGGGTGGCCTTTTGTTGTGGGCAGTCTGAGGTACACCTGTGCACTACTCATGATGTCAGATCAGCATCCTGATGTGGCACACCTGTGAGGTGGGATGGATTATCTCAATATAGCAGATGTGCCCACTACCACACATTTGGACTGATTTGTGACCACTGTTTGGGAGGGATGGTTATATTGTGTATGTGGAATGAATTTTAGGTCTCTACGTCCATCCCATGGGGAATGGGAGCAGTAACAAAGGTGTTGCGTTTATATTTTTGTTGAGTGTATGTATGTGTCCTTGAAGTGCACTCCCAGCAGCTTAGAATGTGGGTGTAATAGGTACAACTACTTGCCCGTGGTGTGCAAAGACTCCCGTCTGCATATCCACGAGGGAATTTAATCTTAGTTTAAGTTCGGGCGGGATATATCAACCTTACTGTCATGTGAAAAGAAAATCACATCCTTACTGCTTCCAGTAAGTGGGAAAGTAGCAGCCGGAGGTTGGTGATCGAAGGCACTTGATTAATTGATCATCAGCGAGTCTAAACACCTCTATAAAAGCAGTTTGTTGTTTGCTGATTGGGAACATTTAAGCGTGTGTTAACATAATGTTGCAATATCCCCAGAAGTGGACATCTCAGCGAATTCGACGCGCAATGCTCAGAGAAACTGCAGAATGCCAAGAGCTACTTCTCAGAGCTACAAGCCTCCATTAGCATGTTAAATCTTAAAGTTTATGAGAGTACAATTAGGAAAAACACTAAACAAGTTTGGCCTATTTGGAAGGGTTTCCAGGAGAAAGCCTTTTCTCTCTAAAACAAACATGGCAGCACAGCTTAGGTTTGCAAAGTTGCATTTGAAAAAAAACCCCACAACTTCTGGATCAGTGTTCTTTGGACAGATTACACCAATGTGGAGACATTTGGACCTTAATCTGCAGCATCATGTTGAGCACAAACCAAACAGCCTGCCAGCACAAACACCTCATTCCAAAAGACAAGCACAGTGGTAGAGGGTTGATGATTCGGGCTTGTTTATCAGCCAGAGGACCTGCGCCACCTTATTGTCACTGAGTCGACCACGTGACTCTAGAATACTGTGGACAAATGTGAGGCCACCTGTTGGACAGCTTTGCTCTAACTGGGTCATGAAATAGGACAATGACCCCAAACAAAGCAGAAAAACTGCAACAGAATGTCTGAAAAATAAAAAAAATCAAGGTGTCACAATGGCCCAGACCTCTACTTGATCAAAATGCTGCGGCGAGCCCTTAAGTGAACTGTGTATAAACAAAAGCCTGAAAACCTCAATGAACTGAAGCAATGATGCAAAGAAGAGCGGCTAAAATTCCTCCCCAACAATGTGAGTGACTGATAAAGTCAGACAGAAAATAATTACTTCGACTTATTGCTCCTAAAGGCGGTTAAACAAGCTATTGAATCCTGGGGTGTACATAGTTGAAAGCAACTAAGTACACCCCAGGACTCACCATGCAGTGAGTCCTGTGAAAACCTTCTTTTTCACAAGATTGTATTTGATTACCTTCTTCACTCCTCCTCGCCTTTATTTGTTATCAAACATTACATTTATTTAGTGACTGGTAATTACTGTCATTGTTGAGTCACCTGCCTTAATATTTGTATCCAAAAAAAACATTTTCAAGGTTTCAGAACTTGATACATTCATGTGTTTCGTGGTTCTTTCCTATAAGGCGTTCTCCTTTATGTCTCTAATTGACCTCACGGCTATTCATTTAGCCTTACAGTTTTCAACAACACTAGTCCAGGACATGAAGAGGTGACAACTAATCCTACTTTTTGTGTCCACTCGTTATCCAGTTTCTTTCTTGTTTGTGTACCTCCACAAAGTTTCATGTGAAGCTTCTATATTGAGCTAGAGGTAGCAGAGATGGAAGAGGAGAGGGAGGAAGGAAGAGCGGTTTAGCTGCCTGTGTTGGGAATGCAGGGAGTAGACAAGCAGAGCAATTCTGACAGGCTGTGTCTGCACAGTTTGTTCTCCAAAAGGCCCACACAGAGTCGCCAGTGGGGTACACACATGCACACACACTCCCAAGCATACACTACTTAAATTGCACCCTCACACACACACTTTGAAGTTAGACAGTACTGTCCTCCTTCACACTCGTTACACACAGTGTGTTGCAGGCTTACCCACAAACACACATAGGCATCGTTACAGTGTTACGAGCGCACAACAAGAGAAGAGAGCCGAGCAGAAGAAAAAGGGCTGGTTTTGAATGCATTCCTTCGAAGGCTTCAGTGCTGAGGAAATGGAGCTATCATGACAAGGGATGAAAGAGCAACAATGGTTTCATCGCTTTCCCTCATGTTTCACTGCACCGTGAAAAAGAAGCTTCTAGTGTTCTCATCCGCCCGTTAGGGAAAAACATGCTGTGCATTATACTGGGAGGACAGGCTCAAGAGCAAGCAAGTGAGAGCGAGGGACGGAGAGAAAGCATTTTCACTCGGCAACCCAAAAAAAAAATCATACTGCTGATACATCGGCAGCAGATAGTGATGGCTTTGATAGACTAAAGACAGTGGTGTGTATTGGTCCCTGTGTTCTGTTGCTGATTATTGACACCGTCCGTCTTTTTGTGCCCAAAAACCCTCCTGTCGTCCTCTGTTTCTATTCATTTCATGCTTTTGATGATTCAATCGCTAACCCAAGTTTTCTTCTTTCTGTCCTCATGCTGACATTCTCTTATGTTGTACTTCATCTCACTTTGTTTCGCCTAGTCTAAAGGACTATATAATTTATATTTAGACAGTATGAGGACTAGCAACTACTTGTGGAAGTTCGCTTAAGGCTTATGTAAGCCCGCATAGTTAATCAGAGAGAGAAATTCACTAAATCAAAATGCTCCATCATTTCTTCTGTTCCTTAATTCTTCTCACCTTGTCCTTTTTTTGTTTTTATTTGTTTGTTTGTTTTTACCTGCTTCCCTCAGGGTGCAGTGATCACGCCAGCCATGGACCACACTATGTCCATGCAGCCTGCCAATATGATGGGCCCTCTCACTCAGCAGATGAACCATCTGTCCCTGGGCACTACAGGAAGTGTGAGTAGGATTCGCTGTGTCACAGCGAACCACACACAGATAACCCCACACAAGCACACATAGTTGCCGTGATCATCGTGACAGAATCTGGCTACAAGGACATTTTGAAGTGCTCCAACATGTTAGCTGTACTAGCAACAACCTGTTGCTTTGAGTGTTTCAGTTAGTTTTGCATTAAATTTTTGAAAAAGTTCCTGGATGATGAAGTTCAGTTGAATTTAGTTTAGCTTTGCACTAGGTACAGCTATACAGCAGCTATTCTTCAATAACAAAACCCTTGTGACTACACTATGGCGACTTACACAGAGATGTATGTAAAACATAAAAAACAGTGCACACAAGTCCTTAAAGTACAACCAGCAACCATCTAAATTCTAATGGCCTGATTTACAATTTGTACTCTGTATTACATAAGCTGTGCTACCAGGCACCATAGCAACAATACATAATAACATTTCAACATTCATTTTAATAATTTCGAGCTGTGATCTGTAGCTCTGGCAAAAGGATTTCCAAGTCTCTGAGTCTGGTTTGATTTTCAGGTCTTTTCAGACAGAATAAACAAGAGATCATGGTTTGGGTTAAAACTTGTTTTCATCTTTTTACAGTGTTAGAAAGCTCCATTCATAGCTTGCCAGAGTGTCGTCCTCAGTGCATATTTTACATGTTTACTGGAAGTCACTTAACTCTAAGAAATACCTACACTCGACAGTAACAGCAAGCACAAGCAAATTTTCCTCTGCTTATCCGATGTCCGGTCACGGTGGGTAAGCAGTGTAATCCAGGTGTCTTTCTTTCCCCAGCAATACATTCCGGTTTCTAGTGGAGTATCCCGGGGTGTCTGCAGGGTAGATGACATGTAGTCTGCTCCAAAATGAAATCAAATCGATTCATAGAAGGGTGCACTTTAAATATACGTGGTCGGATGTTTTTTGTTATTTGTTTCCTCTATTCCAGTATACAGTTGGAAAATATCTAAAAAAATCTGCGTCTAGTCTTGAGAGATGAAAAAGAAATGTTCAAGTTGTTGTGAGGGGTGCTATAGGTCGGTATGACCGAGTTGGAGGCTTTTCATCTCAGAGAACATTGTTCGTTTAGTTTAGAAACACTGAGTAAGAGATGGGTTTTACATTTCCTTTCAAAGAAGCCAAACCTTCTTAGGCTGTCGCCACATGTGCTCAGCCACGGAGCTGCCATATCATTTGTTTTACACAGCATGCGTTCACAGCCACATATTGAGAGAGCGTATTTCCTTCCTGATCTTCCACATTAAACAGACTTCCTGTGAAGCTCAACAGTGTGACAGGCCTCTCGCTTCTCCACCTTTTTCACTTTCACCCCCTAATTTCTGTTTCTTTCTCACACTTTTCTGTCTCTCCTCGCTCTCTAAATCGCACAGAAAATCTATCGCTCCATCAGTTTTCCACACACTCACTTACAGTTGCTGGCCCCTAAACCGTGAACTCCCCACCTGTTTCAGGATCAAGTCGACTTAGAGGTGTCACACGGTTCTGAAGCCTGACTTCCTGCCCTAACCCTGCTGCCCGCAGGCAGGCGGGCAGGCAGACAGCTTTGCTCCAGAACTACGTTTGATCTCTGTGTGTGTGTTTGGGTGTGTATGATTGAAACAGTGCTGCATTGTACAGTTATCCATGTGTTTCCAGGTGAGCTGTCAGCGACTGTGACGCCATGTTGGCTCTGTCAGGAATGCCCCCTCCCTAATCTGCCCCAGCTGTGCTAACAGCCAGGATTAGAGACAGGCTAATCTATGATGATGGCTTCTGATGTTTGATGGGTTGTATTATAGGAGAAAGTGGGTTAAAGCTCTCTGTCTGCTTTTTTCATTTCGGGTTTACCCTTTCTACCTCTCCCCTTAGCTTTCCTGAGGCAATGTGCTGTGTAGCCTAACCTCTCTACGGCTGAACTAACATGCACGCCATGCCACACTTGATCATCTTGGGGAACTGAGACGCGTTTCCTACACCAGATGCAAAATCCCTTTCATGATTGGGAAAGCCTGTTAAAAAGAAGGGGTTAGGAACAAGGATCTGTAACTATTCATGTATTTAACTGGACTTGACACCACATACTCTTTGAGCACATTCCTCAAGTGTACACACAGAAGCGGTGAGGTTATTTTGAATGCCCCTACTGGTCACGTGACTTAGCCTTCACCGCAGAAGAGCACCTGCAGTAAGCACCGTCTCCAGAGTCAACAACTTATCATGCTTCTGGCTGCTGAAGTAGAGCCACACCTCAGAATACTCTTGGCTGTTCCAGGCCTCGCTGCGGCTGTTTGTGTATGGCTGTGGCTTCCTTTTTCTCTCCAAGAAAAGAACCAAATGTTCTCAGTCCGCCCAAGCTGTCACACTGGTGTGGTGACCGTAGCTTTCCGAGAATGCCGTGTTATTTTGCAGCGCAGATCAGCTTGCAGGGTGAGGCTTTAAAAAGGAGCGGCAAGGAAAAACCTCGCCTCATAACGAATGAGGATGGATCGTTGCCTCCTAATGGTCACTGCTTTGGAATTTAGCTGCTTCACCAGAAAATGTTCTGTTTTGAACTCATCCAGTTCAGCTTGGTGTCTGTCTGACTTGAACGACTTGATTACAGAATGCTAAAGAACCTCAGGCGCACTGTTTATGGATGGCACACATAAACATGCCATCCATGCTTCACGCTGATTTATTTTACCTTGTTTGGTGCATATTGCTCTGTTGCTGATTTATTTACCGTCTTCGAGGTCTCACCACTTAACAGGAGTCTATCTGTCATGCCTCGTGTCCCTGTTAGTCGCTGTGCACGTGCATGTGCACATGTGCGTGCGCTCTGTTCGTCCTTTTGATATTTGTGTCTGTGTGTGATTGCATGGCTGTCAGCATCTACGTTTGTGCGATCGACATATTGTTTGACATGACAGGAGGTGACCTTCCCTCAGTGTTCTCCATCCTCTTTCTGTCATGGCATGAAGAACTCTGTTGTCATGGTGACAGCGGTGATTGACAGCATCTGTGTCACAGGAAGACAGATTTGTATGAAGTGTTTTCCTTTATTATCTGGACAGCTTCCCTCGTGTTTTTGCTTTTTTCTACATACATCTGTGCGTGTGCATGCTCGTAAGCTTTCCCTGCATGGGTAAAGTTGACGAGCATGCACTTTCTTCTTCCTCTTCGACTTCGGACTGTAACACATGTTGACACCCTGCTGATTCCCCCTACCACCGAGCTCTTTGGTCTTTGCAAGACTGGGATGATTATTTTTAATGCAACACTCTTGAACTATCTTTATTTTGTCTTAGTCCAGGTTTACATTCTTTTGAAATATTTGGAGCTGTGATGTTGGTCTGATCCTGAATCTAAAGGCTGGATCGGGAATCAGTGACCTCCCCTCATTTCTTTTATATTTTGCTACGAAAACAGGAAATAGGTGCTGCGATTTGATGAAACATGGAAATATATAAAGTAATACGTCATATGAGGCAAAACCAGGGCTTGTGCAATTTTAAGAAGTCAGTATTTGGTATGATCACCTTTATTCTTCAACACAGTCTGAACTCTCTTAGACAAGCCTTCTTTTAATTCCTTTAAATAGTCTTCAGGAATAGTTTTCCAGCCTTCTTGATCATTGTCATGATGAAAAATGAAGCCACTGCCAGTCAGACTCTTTCTAAATGGCACTGCATGGTGGATCAATATCTAATGGTACTTTCCTGTGTTTATAATTCCATCAATTTTGACAAGATTCACCTGTTGCACTTCTCTCCTGACCTCCACCATATTGGTAGCAATTTGAACCAAATATTTCCTGTACTCACTGATTTTCAGTCCAGTTCAGTTCATAGCTTGGCCTTTTCTCCCTGTTTTCCAGACAAGTGAAAGGCCAGATGCATCTCTCTGTGTCCTGGCCTTCAGATACTGTTCATCTGCTATAGATAGTTTGTAGGCCTACCATTTATTTTGTCCTCCCTGTCTAGTTTCCTCACGTTTTTAAGGAAACACTACACAGAATGCCGAGATATGCCAAATGTTGCGTCAATAGCTCTTTGTGAATCACCTTTTTGGTGAAAAAATACAACTTTATGCTGTCAAACTATGTTAATTGGACATTTTTCAAAAATTCAACTAAATAAATTGGAGCAAACTGGTTCTCTTGCAAAGTTGTCTATGTGCAGACACAACACTGGTTCACAAGTCATTCAAGCCTTTTTATGCTTGAATGATTAAAAGGTTAGTGCCAAGTGGCTTAAGAAATAAAGAAAATGCTTCTCTGAAGAAAAAAGGACTGGACTGAAAATGAGAGAAAAAGCAGCCAATGTTCAAAGAATAACTTTGAAAGACCTTCAGAAAGCCTGTTTCTCAAAACCACTTTAAATAACAAGAAAGTCTGGCTCATAGGAAGCAAGCAGGTTGAGTGGTCCTCAATGTCAATCAGCTGCAAGAATCTGCAGTCGGACAGACTCCAGCTCCACATTTTGAACTGCAGCTGGCGACGGTAGTCTTCATACCTGCTGTGAGCTGAAGGGCCACTCCAACCGGAACCCACGGCAACAGCTTCTTCTTTCATACTCGCGCGCATATATGTACGAGTATATGCCCCTGTCTCCTTACAAAGCAGTGTAATTCTGTGGGAAACACTGATAGCACCGGTGGTCAAAAGGTTTAAACAATATCCTGGTGAGGGAGGGTGAGTCGTAAATAAAAGCTTTCTACCATAAAAGTGACTGATTTTACTGGCATTAATCTCTGCAGGCAGTCTTAACAAACCCTTGGGATGAGGATATGAAGAGCTTGTCACAGTGAAGTGGGACAGCACTGTAATTCACAACTATTGATGTGCATTTCCAATAGAACTTCACTGTGATTTTTAGATCAGTAATCATCAGAGCCCTTCCCCCACGCCGCATGGCCATTAATAACATACACTGAGTAGCTGGATGTTCTAGCCTTGACCCGCTATTATCCCTCACCTTGCAGACGATACAACTGAAAAAGAGAGCGTCAACGCACAGAGGATGGATAGATGCGGAGCTTGAGTGGCAGGCCAAGAGGCAGAAGATTTATGTGAACATTTGGAAATGCTAATGTGCTGTGCCACATTCCACCAAAGCTGAGAAATCCTCGTACCCACCAAACTTAAAGTGTCTTTACACATCATTGTGGTGCAGAGGCCCAAACCACCGCTGAACCAGCGCGGCTGTGTCTATGCTATGGATTTTCATCCTGGTGTTGCTGCATTGCGGTCTGAATTTATACCGTAGTTATAGGTGTATGTCATGGAGAGTGATGGTAGAGAAGAGACTTAAGGAGTCTACTCACACCATTCTCGTTAAGGAGCTATTCAGGCCTCCTGTTCATCAAACATACGCACACGCCATCTGCTTCTGGCACTGCTGTGTGTGTGTGCATGTGTATTGACGTATATGTGTGACTTGGAGAGTGAAACACCATTTATGGCCAATTAGGGATGCTTTATATTACCCAAACCTGTCCCCTGAATATGGACAGCAAAGTATTAAAAGTGTTGAAATTGGACAAAAATCATCTTTATCACTATAGCAACTCGATTATCTGTAGCCGCGCTTGACATCCCCCTGACTTGCCGCAGCAGCGACTGGAGAAATATGCCTTGCTCAACCTGCCACATTAAATAGGTTAACTAATGGTTATGGTAAAAGAAAAAAATCTTATCTTATTAAATGTTCTTGTTAAATCTAATTTAAATTCCTTTTGCAGTCCTGCAGAGAAATATAACCTTTCAAATGGACATTCTCCCTATGACAGGGAGATTTTGATATTGCTAATTATCTCCTACTTTCCTTCATTTGCTTTCATGCAGCCCTCACAGGTGAGTTGGCTGAATAAGTTAATAGGGTGGAGAGGCGAAGACCTAAAGTCCCGAGGAAAATTGGTATGCATGGTTTTGATCCACCAGGGAGAAGGTCACTTCAACAATCTGATAGGCCTTTTTAGACGCTAGCAGGTTGAAAGAGAGCGAGCAAGAAAGAGAGAGAGTGACAGGAAGGTGAGAGGAAAGAAGGGACGACACGGAGAGGTAATGTGGTAATGTGTCAGGAAGTCTGGATATGCCACCTCACCCCATCCTGAGTGTGACAGCTCTGAAGGTGTGATAACCTTAAATTCCCCTGCCCGGACCCACACAGCCACGCTCGCCTACGAACGCCACACTAACATCCATCCCAGGGCATCCTCCTGGCCGCGCGTAGCAACGGTGGGGGAGTTAATCACCCATGTCCATGGCCTTTAGCTGCTCTCATTAGCGGTGAGCGGTGGAGCCGTACCCGATCCATTAGCAACGCTGCCGGTAATGACACTTCACCAGCACCGCCGGGCCCGCGGCCAAGAAAGGCTTCGCAGCCCGGCGCAGCCCCTCCATTACCGACTCGTACTGCATTCACTGCGTACACGCTTTTTAGCACTTGCAGGTGGGACTAAGAGGCAAAGGGAAAAATAAAATAGAAAGAAAGGGATTGTACTTCCCTTTTCGCTTGGTCCGGAAAAGCAGCAGGAAGATGAGGCCAGGGGGAGAGGCAGCCTGGTGGCTTTTATCTGGGATCACATCCGTTGGCGCTGTACTGCAGCATTATCATTCCAAGCCTCTTTGTCTTTGTCTGTCTTTCTCAAACACAGACACACACAAACACACACACACGTATGTATCCCACACACAGCTGTACACAGGAGAACTTGCACATTCACAGTTGGACGGACAAATAGTGATAAGTCATCTTTTATGCACAGGCATGTGCTAATTAAAAACAAGCACGCACACTAGTAAATCAGGCTCACACTGATGTGTGTGTGTGTGTGTTCACCATTACCACCGCCACACAAAGCATTCACAGCAAGTTACAGAAAAGGCTTTGCACAAAGTGCCGTGTCTTCATTCATATTGCATGTGAAAGCCCCCCCCTGGCTGTCATGTAACGAAACCTGTGTCACGCCTGTAAAATGGCCATCTTGGAGCAAGCTAGCACCCTGTTAAAAGCCAGGGCATGCATGACTAAAAGAATATAGGCCACAGGCAGCAGACCACCTGCTTTTTCTTTCCTCTCCCTCTCTCTCCTCATCCCTGTCGTTTTTTTATCTTCTCAGCTGTGGCCCAGTGCATTTGCTTGCCTCTGAAGTCTTGGTGGGACAGCAGGGCATCTCTTCTTTCTCCTCTTTCTCCTTCTCCTTATGTAGTCTTCTGATCTGCTCTGCTCTGCTCAATATATACACATATTCTTTTAGCGCCCCCCAAAGGATGCTGAGGGCACAGCAATCTGCCACCCTAATAGTTATGGGAGTAATTACACTGAATGAGTCTTCCAGGGAATTATGATAGACATAGGGCTTTTTTATGTGAAAAGCATGTATTGATTAATGTTATAATGGAATTTGTGGTTCCGATGTGTGTTGTAAGAATTACCACATGACAGGATTTTGATGCGTGTGTGTCTTTTGTTTCTGTTTCAGTACATGACTGCTGCAGCCGCCGCGGCGCCTATGCAAGGGACCTACATTCCCCAGTACACTCCTGTGCCTCCAACCGCTGTCCCTGTCGAAGTAAGACCCACATGCATGCGCACGCTACTCGTCAAGTATTAAAAATCTGTCGACGTTTACGCATAGGAGGACATCATTAGTACTAACAGCCTACTCACTTCCACCCACAAGCACTCCCTTCGCCATTTCTAAGCCTGCTCGCCACATCAGTAGACTTAAACAGTCATTAAATTGACAAATTACATTTGAAGCATGGCGCAAATTGCTTTTATTCTCTCTAAACAAATGGCTTCGTACCAGCAGCACATAACAAGGATCAAAAACTGCAAGCAAAGCAAGATGAGTCAGAAGTTTTATAGTATTTGGGAAAGACATTTGAAGTGCAGTGTAGACTTTCTCACATCCTCGGCGGCTGTCTGAGCTCCTGGCAGGTTCGGGCAGTCCAGGCTGAGAAATGATGAACGTGGAGAGCGGGTGGGTAGGCAGGCAGGCAGGCAGGCCAGCAAGGAGAGCGGGCCAGCTGTCTGGCGGCTGACAGTGCGGTCGTACTCAGATGGACTATCAGTCGTGTATCAGATGACAGGAGCTGAAGTGAGACACAGTGCCGGCGGTGCTGTCTCTCTCTCTCCACCCCACCTCTTCCCCTACAGCCGGTTTAAGCTGGTAGGTAGCTGGAACATGCACACATCCGTCAGCCACGGAGCTCTGGCTAGCCCACCGGCAACGGACAATGACAGTTTTCACTGACAGAGCCATTAGTCGCTTCCTCGCCCCCCCCCCACCCCCCACCCCCCCACCCCACCCCCTCCCACATCCCACCCCGTCAGAAAGTTGCAGTCTTCGTCATGAAGGAGCGAGGCGGAGGAAAGAGATGTAGTTGTAGCGTAGCCCACGGCACCTCTTGCCTATTTCATCCTCACAATTGTCTTCTCAGTGCCAGCGTCAGCAGCGGGGTGTATATCACTGTATCAGCCAGTGTCTGGAGGGCTGATGTATGGACAGGACGCAGTATCCTTGAGAGCTTGTTAAAGGTGATTGAGATGACTCAGTGATGGTGGCTATCTGTATTGCTCGACACGTAAAAAGGCTAAGAGGCTGTTGTGATGAATTCATTGTACGTAGCCATCCTTAAAAAGTTTCTACCTTAGACTTAAAATTCGGCAAAAAATATAAAGTATGTTTCATTAATGGCATGATCTCACGCACAGACTGTGCATCTTTTTTATTGTTTAGCCTCCTCGGTATTGCTCTTCTTAGAATAAAAATGCTCCTTTTATTTTTTTGTTGTAGTGCACGAAGCAAACGTCGGCCGCACTTCTACAGCGTGTGTAATTCTTCTCAACGTATATTGGCTTCTTCGGATGGAAGAACTCTTTGCTTTAAATGAAGTTATGTGTTTAGAGTGGATGGAGCTGCCATAGGGTCTGTCAGTTTGAGAAGTGAATAAACAAAAAAATGCTCTTTGGTATACTTTTATGTCAAGTCAAATCAAATTGTCTGTATTACGTCTGCGGGAAAGATATTCTCTATCCTTAGACTCTTGATTTCTGTGATGAAACTGCACCAAAAAATCCTTTTACAGAAAACAAATAAGGCAAACCGCATAAGCAGCAGAAAAGCAACAGAAGAATTGTCCCTTTTCCAAGACAGACAGGCATGCGACACCACAAATGTAAACACAGAGTAGACAGAAGGAGAAGTTTACTAGATACAGCCGCATACTTGTCTTCTTCCAAGCTTACATGTTTCCACCTGTGTCTCTGTGTGTGTCCAGGGAGTGGTGACAGACGCTTCACCCCAGACAGTGGCTCCTTCATCACAGGACGTGGCTGGCCAGCAGCAACAGATCCAGGTGGACAGTGCTACTGACCATGTTCCTGCTTACTCATACCAGTCCAAGTACGTCCAGCAGGAGACAGTTTCTGCTAACCTTTTGTATGCATCAAAATCTCTCTTCATTAATTTTTTTCTTAATATATAATCTTATTTTTAAAATTCAAGCTTTTGAAACGGCAATATATATGACTATGTATATGTATATGTGTGTGTATATATATATATATATATATATATATATATATATATATATATATATATATATATATGTGTATGTATGTATATATATATATATATACCAGCCACTTCATTAGTTCCAAACAATAAGGATCCCCCACACCATTACACCACCAGTAGCCTGAGCCACTGATACAGACATGATGGATTCCTTATTTCTTGTTGTTGTACCAGGAAACATTTTTCCAATCTTCTCTTGTCTGATTTTGGCCAGCCTGTGCAAACAGTCGCCTCAGTTTCCTGTTGTTAGTTAACAGGTGTAACAGACGCTCCTCTTGCATACCTTGGTTGTAACAATCATTTATTTGAGTTGCTGTTGCCTTCCTATCAGCTCCAAGCAGTCTGGCTGTTCAACTCTGACCTCTGGCATCAACAAGGCGCTTTCACCCAGAGAACTGCTGCTCACTGGATATTTTCTCTACTTTGGATCATTCTCGTAAGCCCTTTAGGCAATTCAGTGCCTAAATGCAATGAACTGCTGCCATGCGATTGGCTGATATTTCCATTAACAAGCAGATGAACAGGTGTACCTAACAAAGTGGCCAGTGAGTGTGTATTGATCCAGCACATAAACCCAAATGCTCAAAGTAATTAAAGCTGATTAAATACTTTAAATGACATTTTCACCCATTTTGAGTTAATGAAACAGATTATTTTAATTAACCATCATGCAGATTAGGTAATCACCATTTATATCGTCTACTTATTTATCTCGTGTACGTCTGTGGAGGATATGCTTGGCCTTTAATATTGTAGCATCTGGACATGTTTGGGAAGGAGAGGAAAATGATGAAGATTAATGATCTGTCTTATTCAGCGGATTTATATTTGTTTACATTTCTGCTATTACGATTATATTTAACTTAATGCTGTAGCACAAAGCTGTGTTAGTGACTATCAGCTGGTAATGTGCAGAGTGATGCCCTGCTAATTTTAAAATATAAAGTGTCTAAAGTTTTTTGTCCAAGATAAAGCAATGAATAATAATGCTAGTTAAATAACACCGACTGCCTTATGTCAATTCAGACTGCCTAATGGAGTAATGGATACTACGGTACTTGGGTTTTATTAACTGACACTATTTGTCTTGACTTAATAAGTGTATATCATAATCAAACAGAACACATAACATAAAAACTAAAATGTTTTATTCCTCACACCATTTAAATATTAACTTTATTGACTTAAAACAATATTAAGCAACTGATAGGTATTTTTTTGTTTGTTTGTTTTGTTTTTTAGTTTTTGTTGTCCTTTTTAAATAGGCTGGAAGTAAATGATCATTTTGGGTTTTATAATCCGGTACAATTTCTCAGTTTTGTTTTTTACAGTTTGTTTTTAGTAGATAGTCTCCCTCGGGTGTTTGTGATAACAAAAGCAGTGAAGTTTGTGAGGTTTTTCTGTTTGACGAAGGTTTTTGTGAAGCAGAGGCTTAATAGAGACCTTAAAAAGAAATCAAAAAAGCAAAGTACTATGAAATGTAGTAGCATTACATAATGATTCAGATTATTCCTGGCTGCCGTTGTCACTTTTTTGCTTTCTGACCCGATCATAACTCTTTAACGCGTATCATTTTGCTCCAGCATTCTGACTGAGCTGTCAGCCGTCGGCTCTATTGCTTCGCTGCGTTTGTAAAATTGTGCTTTGATTGCAGACGCACTCACGCTCTCTCTTTCTCTCTGTATTTCTGTTTTCTCCTCTTTCATCAGATAGCAATGGCCTAGGCGAATGTTCCTGTGACAGCGTTGCCTTGAGACAGAAGGTGGCTGCACTGTGAATGTGAGGAGAAAGAGAGAAGAAAAGAGATTGCTTCCAGATTGCCCAGGCACCAAAAAAAAAGAGACACTTTTTTCATTTCCTACCTGGCCTACAAGGAAAAAAATATCAAGAAGGAGGCAAAGATTGCAGAGGAAGGGGATGGGGAAAATTGCTGGGCACAGTGCAAAGAAGTGAATTTGTTTAGTCTGGGAACCTGCCTGAAGGGGCTGGGCTGAAGCTTGAAAAGTTTCTCAAAGAAAATTCTCAACGAATTGAAACAAAACAAAGAAAAACTACAAAAAAAGAATAAAATTGAAAATTCGAAGAAAAAAAAAAAAAGGTTGAATGCGCAGGTAGGTGATGAAGTTTATTTTGTAATTAGAAAAGGGGAGTCAAGTTTGAGATACACACAGAGATTGTCTTCCTCAGATATTAAGCTACAGTTTCTTTTCTGTCTTTTTATGTTCTAGTGTTAAATCTTAGTTTTCTAGATATATTCGAAAAACAAGATGTTTTTTTTCTCCTTTCTTTCTTGAATCTTCATGGCCTTAATTTGAAGGGCGCCAGAAACTTTTTACAGAGATTAAGTCTGACGTCATGTTGGGAGGAAAAAAAAAAAAAAAGCTAACAAAAACAGTCTCTTGGACCACTTGGAGGGTACAAGACAGTAGATGAATTGTTCTAAAGAGGAAAAAAAAAGAATCTATCACATAAGCTGTACAGATTTAATAGAGAAGAGCTTTTTTTTCTTTTCTTCATTAGAAGAAAACTTTGATAATTATTATGTCAGAGGTAACTAAGTGTCAGAAGTAAACAAATGTCTGTCGTGGGGGTGGGAGACTCTGGGTGGGCGGGTGGTCGGGCGGGTGGGGGCGAAGCTTTGAAGAGATTTTTCACAGTGAGGAAAAAAAAGAAAAAGTAAACATAAGAAAACATGCTGCAGTCCTGCAGGATGCAGTCTGCTGCAAATGCTGAACTTGTTTTTTATCGTCATTATTATTTTACATGGCAACGTTGCTGTCGATGACATTAGTGCTTTTTATCTGCCACATTTTACCTTTTTTATGAGCTTTAAAGATGTTTTTAGCCCGCTTTGCTTGTCACACTGCAAAAAAAAAACTCACAAAAAAGGAGGAAAAAAAATAAATAAAATGAGCAGGAGGAAAACAAAAAACTACAGAGAAAATTCTGGCAGTAAAACAAAAAAAACAACGTTAGATTCAGTAGGAGCTTATGGTTTAAACCAATCAGTGCAAAAGCAATAGAAAGAAATTGTTGACAATTTCTGTAGTCTTTCCTAGTTGTGGATCAAATGCAGCCCATGGATGGCCATTTTTATACCAAAGATGAAGAGACACTCTGAACCAGAGTTTAGTTTTTCTTTTATTGTTTCCTTTTGTTTTGTTTTCCTTTTCATTTTTCAGTTTGATTTTGTTGTTGTTGATGTTGTTGTTGATGATGATGTTAATGTTGATGTTGATGTTGTTGTTGCTGTTGTTGTCGGGTTTTTTTCTGCTTTTTTTTTTCATTATTTTTTCTTTTTCTTTTTTTTTTTGGTTTTGTTTTTTACCTTAATGGCCGGACCAGTCCTTGCTATCCTTCTTAACCGGGTTTAAGAACACTTTTCACAGTTGTCCGAGCTGTCGCGCACGCTCACGCGCACGCATATCGATAACGCTCATACGCCGTCTCAGACACACACACCACACAGTGTTGAATTGCGTGGCAGTTTTATCAAAAGTCCTCTTTCCGTCTTTTAATTTCTCTTGTGTGTGTCTCATCTCGTCTTCTTCTGTAATGCTTTCACACACTGTGTGTGCATCCCACCTCTGTCTCTCTCTCTCTCTCAAATCCTGCAGGGAAAACTTTAGGAATCAGACTGGGGAATGTTGCTGTGTCTGCTAAGTGGTCGTTGACGCGACGCATCGCTTCCAGCTAATTTCATTCTGTTTATCTGTTTAATTCAACCATAACTATCTCAGCCATTTGTCAGTGTACTAAGCTTCAGCAGGAAGCCCCCCCCCCTGCTGTTTGACCTCATGTTTAATCAGTATGTCATAGGTGGATCGCTTTTTAATATATTTATGTGCTCAAAACACCAGAGTCACCTTTGCTGCATATTGTGCATAAATTGCTCCCCAAAAGGAACAAAACTGAAGTCTTTTGGTAATGATTGCATAAACTTTACGGCACTTAATGGCACTCTCCTTGTGTTTACAGCAGCCTAACTGAGTAGTTTGACATTTTGGGAAAATTATCGCAATTTTTTTTCTTTAGAAGTTTATAATCTTGCTGGATTAGTCAGCACCCAGCAGTTTGGCTTAGCCTTGAACAGTACGTGGAGCAGAAAACCTTGCAGCACCACTTGTTGTATCTCATTTGTTTTATACAAAAATAACACCTTTAGTCTTGCAACGTCCCCGCCTCTCATCCTGTGACAGCTGGGAATAGCCCCTCCCCACCGCGGCCCTGAATTGGACATGCAGAAGAACAATGATGGAGAAATATTCCTCAGAGCCACATTTAACTTTGTGGACATGTAGTAACCATTCACTTTGCTTTTGTATTATTTGTGTAGTAAGCCCGCTGTCACTACCGCCTGCCATCACTGTGACGCTAACAAAGCATGGAGGTAAGGAGTTTAAAAGCAAGAAGAGGACTGCTTGTCTTGAACATCCCTCCTGATCATTTGTAGAAGGTCAGCACACCTGTGGGAAGTAACTAGGCTTCCCACCAGCCATAACAGGATGTCGATGGCAGCTTCTTCCTCAACCTCGCCACTGAGTGTCAGTTACACCCCTAGTTGTCCCAATTTGTTGCACAAACAACCCCGTCTCGTCTGACCCGGTCTTTCCATCCCTGAGCCGCATGAGGTTTTTTTCAGTGACTTCATCTCTGTGGATTGTCCCCAGAGAAATTGCCTGTGGGTCATTTCTGCCCGTATTACAGAAAGCCTGTGTGTCAGGAACGCTGTGTGCGTCTGTGTTCTGCTCACCCGTGGCCTCCCCTGCTCGGCCCCGGCTGTGGTGCCGCAGCACTAAAAAGAACCGCGGCTTCACTTGCAACATTAATGTGCCATGGTCAAGCCACCCTCCTTTGCTCTCATTTTCCCCTCGCTGTCAGCCTCTCCCTCTTCCACCAACACCGCCACCCCCGTCTCTCACGCTATCTCTCTCTCACTCTCTCTCTGAGGTTTCTTCTCTTTATTGGATGGTGCAGAAGCAGAACCACAAACCAATTTCAGTCACTCTCGCAATGAGGCTTGACGGGCCCAATTTGTCTCCCTCCGGGGCAATAGGATCCACTCCAGTGTCCCTCAAAAGACCCCTTTCTTGCGGAGAGAGAGGGAGCTTTTTGTTTGGTGACAATTGCAATTGAGCACTCGCAGTTCATGTGACTCATTCAAATCCTGTGCTCCTGGCAGTGTGCACGTTGCAAAGTGAACTGCGGTATGTCATCATTCGCGGTGATTTCTCGTTTTCCTTTTTTTCCGTAAGCAACAATCAAACTGTACATTGAGTGCCTTTTTAACAAAGCTTCCAAATAATTCCAAATCATCTGTGTAATTGTTAATAAAGCAAAGCACATGGAAGAGCTTGTTAAAGAAGCTGTGCTGAGGAAACGCTACTCTATGGTGCTAAAGATGAAGCTGTCTTGGGCTTCTGCCTTTCATTGCGATCGGTGATTTTCTGTGGTGAGCCGGCCACTGTTGATCACTTGGCCGCCAGCTCGATCTTAACCGGCCTCCTGTCCACTCGATGACACAAAAAAATTGTTCCCGAAGTGAACTACACTGTAAAAGCCATATTTTTATTTTCCCTCAGTCGCACCGCGAACACCCTCTGAAGATTCCTGTCTTCCATCCACCGACGGACATCAGAAGCCAGACGTGTCACTCGAGCTGTCCCTCATTGACTGTTATCCAGTCACATCAACACATTGGGCCTTTCCTTTCATCTGATCTACCACTCAGCATCTGCTTTCGCTCGCCTTCAGGCTACGATCTGCTCTTATCTCCCGTGGAACAAGTCCCTTCCACCTCCAACTGCTAACAAGTCACTGTTGGGCTTTAGGGTTCCCTCGTCGTGCCAACGCTGCTCATCTGCTCACAACTGTTCGTTTTTAAGTGTCCTGACAAAACAACAGAGCTGCTACACTTTACCAGTTTTAAGCTAGTGTGTGTTTTTGTGTGTCTGGTGTATATGTGAAGAGTTGTTTGTGTTAGTGTTTCAACCTTTAGCAAGGTTATGAGTACAGCATAGCTAAAACCGAGTTCTCTAGACTTTTACAGCTGCTGTTTTATAGAGTACAGGAGACATTTTGAAGCTTAATAGGACTCATAATGCAGGAGTTGCACATCAGAGAGCAGAGCGTCCTACAAATGGCCTGAGATTCAATAGTAATGGCATTATGGGAAATGGGATTACAAATAGCCAAGAGATTATGGGGGGGGAAATGCACAACAAAAGGATATCAGTTCTATTTTGCTAATGGAAATTCAAGAAAGAAAAAGATGTTAAGGCAGGTGTTTGCTACTAGTGCACAGTACCAATATTTCACATAGATCTGAAAGATTACCCAACAAACAGAAATGGCTTTTTCTTAATAGCACAATGGCATAATGTACCTTTTCAGAATACAAATACCTTCTCCGAAGTTTACAGAGGGCATGCCTGCAATTTTAAGGAGGCAGGAGCAGAAACTGCTCCCATTCAGCCCGTGTGTCAGCACAAACCAGAAGCCAGCCATACCCAGAAAGAAAGTGGGTGCGTAAAAAGAAAAAGAGGGGGTGATCGTTAGCTCCTGTTGCCAGGCAGAAAGTGGCCCTAGCCTCAAGTTTCTTTGTCGCGATGCAGCGGTGTGTTCCCCGTACAGGACTGTAGGAGGTGACCGATGCGACCCCCCCCGTGCTAATTAAGAGCACATTCTCACCCCTTCTTTGTCCATCACACCAACACCTCCCTCCCTTTTTGTACACAGCCACTCATCATTTTAAGTTTTCTGTGTGATGTGCGGTACCTCGCTGTCACACTTGACTTTCCTCTTCTTCAAGTTCACAGTAGCCACCGTATGTCCTTTTCAGCTTTTAGACGGAAATCTGTTCATCGCTGTTACGGCTGCTTTAAAGTGCCGGCGTCCATTTGGAACAAGACACCGTAATCTGAAAAGAATCCATCTGGAGTAGTTGATCTGATTAGGATGCCTCATGGGAATTGGGATGCCACTGGGTGGAGACCCTGGTGCAGGCCCAGGATGCACTGGAGGGGAATATGTACATCGGTTAGCTTGGGAATGCATGCTCCACCAGAAGAGCCGAGGGACGTGGCTTCAGAGAGGGAGGTCTGGGCCTCTCTGCTTAGACTGCTGCCACCCGTGACCTGGACCCAGATAAATGGCGCAAAATGGGTGTTACTTTTGAGATATTTAATAAATTTAATCATGAGAAAGTACATGGAAGGAAAGAGGGATCTCTTATGACCAGAAAAGGAGGCATTGTCCATTGTTGAGAGAAGTTTTGACAATGTCATTTTCCCTTCTCTGCTACTTCGGTGCACGAGCATGTGAGAGTCCTGCTGGAATCAAAATTTGCAAGCAACAATAATTTGCAAATCCTACCATCTGGGTTCTCACAAATCGCTTTAGTGAAACAGGCCCCTGGACTGTAGTCCAATGTGATGCCTGCTCACTGAGGAGGGACAGCAGTTTGTAGGGGTAATATCCATGCTGGCTTGTTTTTCAGATTATGGGCCCTACTGGTGCTCTTTACACCTCTTTTTTCCCTACTCAGCTGTCAGGAGGATAACCAGTTGCTGCGAGTTTGCCACAAAAGTTGTCGTAAAGTTTCTGCAATCATGATGTGAACAACTTAAATTTGTGTTTAGACATTCCTCTGTCTCATATCTAAAACTCACACATCTGAAACCCTTAAAGAAACCCGAATCCGATGCTCAGCATTTTCTTCCAACTTCTGTTTGATGCAGGAAGATGAAAAAATACTGTGCGTTCAGAGCAAAGTGTGGGGGGGGAAAAAAAGAGAGTGTGTGATTTCTGTTCACACACTCTCTACAAGATGACTCTGATCCTCTGTGAGCTTGAGATACCTAATGAAGTGCAGATCTTGAGATGTTACCTACATCCCGGTTTTCTCCGGTGTAAGTCTTTCATGGCGCGGTGCTTATTTCACTGCCTTTAAGGAGGACTTTTTCTTTTTAAACCCAATCCGTCCCTTTCTCACCATTACTCACAATCACTGCCGCCTTCCTTAAATCTGCCCCAGAAAATCATTTATGTAGTGTGGCTTCCGCACTGTCAAAGGAATAAACTCATTAGATGTATTACACGTCACGCTCAGTTTTCACGAGGCTCTTGTGGATTCATTCGTCGTGAACGGAGTCGCAGCCATTGCTCATTGATTGTCGTGTGTTAGGAAAACAGTAGTTCAGAGTTACTCTCACAGACCGAGTGTAAAGGAGAGCTGTGGCTCAATAAGTCATCACAGACCAGCACAACCACACACTTACGCACACACACACACACTCTATCCGAACATATAATGCAGTGGGAAAATTGCTCCAGCTAACCCCCTCCCTCCCCGCAAGAGTGAGGCCCTGTGCTTTTTAATTGATGCTTCGGTCCACCTTTGATGAGGGCTGATCGATTGGCCACACAACCCCAGGAGCTCAGCCACTCAGCCAGCCAGCACAGCCCTCGTGGAGTTCAAACGTCTCCCTGAGAAATCCCGAATCTAATGATCACTAGGAAATGGCCAACCGAATATGTTAAGATAGCCGGCACAGAGAGTGCATTAGGCATGGGACTCATTTACCAGATAAAAAGAGGAACTATTTATTAGGACAGCAGAGCGGTTTTTAATTTGTTTTGGGGGTTTATTTTGTGTTGTTTTTTTATTATTAGTTTTCTCTCTTTTATTTTTTTTTGGTTTGTTTTGGGTTTTTTCTTCCACTTTTCTTCATTTCAGCGCCGAGGAGGACACAGTCACGCCTCGCACACGCTGCTCAGTGTGTGTGAACTTGGAGAAATTATCTGTACATCTGTGGATGTTAGGATTTGGATTTTATGAGTTGTTTTTTTCTCTCTGATGAAGCTTTCAATAAAAAAATGTGGAAAAAAATCATCAAAGAGTGCAGTTATCTTTCACTCTGCTTCACAAATGATTGTGTTTCATCACAGCTAGCTTTTTCTCTCTCCTCAAGCCATCATTACTGAAACATTTATTATGCACCGAGTATCCTCCGAGGAACACACACACACACACATACACAGGATACACCATCTCCCCCACAGCCTATTATCTATATGACTAAATTGCAGTGGGAAGTAAGAGGAAGCCCTGTCATTATAAACCAGGCTGATGGCACCTGCTGCGTGTTGACCTTGGGCCCTCGCATCCTCTCATAATTACAGCCTTCGCAAATGGAGCTAATACCTCTCGATGGGATCCCCATACCCCACCCCACCATCGCAGCTCCCATACGCTTGATTGGACGTAAAGTGGTCATAATCAAAGATGGAGGATTCTGCTGGAGGAGGAAGTGGATCGATGGCAATCAATCTTCCTCTTCACTCTCATTTAGGCCCAATCAATTGCTGTCCTTGTCGACTCCTAGGACGCCTGTACTGTCAATACCGCCGCTGCACAGTAGCTGCTGCCTGAGACGTCTTTACAAGATCAAGGCAACAAGACCGGCACTCTAAGACAAAGGATGTCTTAATAGAGAACAATTGACTTGCTAGGATTGTGTGTGTGTGTGTGTGTGTGTGTGTGTGTGTGTGTGTGTGCACCTTAATGCACATGATTCAACTCCCAGGAGATGCAGCGTCCTCCCATCCTTCTTTCCTTCCTTCCTACCACCTTTCCTCTGAATATCCAGAAGTATCTCAGTGCTCAACAGAGATAACTGTTGATGTGTATTTACAGCAATTTAAAACATTTAACTTCTCTGAGCGAGCCCTCCGAGGTGCCATGGTTTTCTCCGCCACACGGCTGTAAAATCTGGGCAAATGCAGTGGGATCCTTTATCGAGTGAAATGCCACAGATTGAATCTCACTCCCCTGGAACCAGGCAGCCTCCTTATCTGGACTTATAGAGATGTAGCAGCTGAGCACCACAAGGGTGCAGCATACCAACACAGATGTTATCTTGTGTGTATGTTTCACAGAGGAGGGAGAACGCAGCTCTTTAAACACACACACATACACACCAACAACATTGGATACAGATCAAGGACATCTCCACTGGGGGGTACTCAACACAACCAGCCTTGTCATCAAACATCTGCTGAATATATACAGTGATTAGTAAGGAAGAGCCTGGACGCGGGTTCAATTTATATGCCCTACTTGCTCCACAAATTGTTTGATGCACATTTATATAGGATAAACACAATCCTTTCAGGGTTCCTGGGTGCAACATTTGTAATCGATAGTGGGAATTGAGGGTAAATCTAGGCAGGAGCATCACTGTGACAGCGGTGAATCTATCCAGAGCAGGTGTATGAATGAGAGAGTGAATGTGTTTTGGTTTTTTTAACAGTACAGCAAACATCTATATTACAGCAAGGTGTCATTTCAGTGTGAAGGATTGCTTTATACAGACACAATCGGATAAAAATGTTGAAAAACTGGTGTAATGTTAATTAAGACGGGCAGCGAAACAAAGCAAGGCTTTAATAAGCTCTGTTTTGCTGCATGTCTTCATCAGGGTGCTTTGATTGCTAGCCCAGCAGTTTCCAAATTGTCCTGATGTAATAAACATGACTCACGCAGCACAAAACAAGCACCAGTAATTAGATGTAACCGTTATTTTGGCTGTAAAGGATATCAATCAGCCTCCAACAAATGATCTGCACAGACCTCTCGGGGTAGTAAAGCTTCAGGTTCTGGCTAGTTGAACGCAGTGGATTTTATTCCCGATCGATCTGGAGAATTCAGCAAAATTGCCTTGATTGGGACCTTTAATGATCCCGAGCTTCCAGGTGCAGTGCAAGCATTTCGTAGGAATCTGTGATCATCAGCACCGACAAACACACCTGGTGCTTCCTTATTATTATTATAGACTCCACTAAGAGAGACATAATTAACCGAAAGGAGTATCTGCACTGCTGGGCCAAAATCTAAATAATACCCAAGAGGGAGATTGTGTGCTGTGAGGGAGAATTTTTGTTTAATCCTGAAAATATGTGAAAGTAACACTGGGCCAGGAAGCCTCATTACACCAAACTAAATATGGATCTCATTAGGTGAAGAATACAAGATTCAGATTTTTACACCTCCTAGCTCTATTAGATTCAGGGCGCATTAGTGGATAGTAATAGTTTTAGACGAGCTGAAAGTGATACAGCTTAATTATTTTTACCACAACTTAGCCAGCGACTATGATCATAACGTGTCTGTATTTACTAGTTTAGCTGTTGAGATCTGGGGCTGCATTGACAGGTTAAAGGTAAAATCATAAATGTTTCGCCTGACCTCCAGCTCTGACAGCAGGCTGCTGCACTTTCAGACTGATTTCCTGTGCCATTCAGGGCTCTGTGAACGACTGAGTACAGACACACACTCTTACTGCTTCCATAGTAAGTAGGAAAGTAGCAGCTGATCAAATCCACTTGATTAACTGATCATCAGTAAATGTGTCTGCCTCTATAAAAGCAGAAGTTTTGGTAGTTTGCTGATCGGGACCATTCAGCATGTGTTACAATACAATAATAATACAACACCACAGTCTTGTCCCAGAAAATTCCCCCCGAAGTCAGGCCATGCAACTCTCAGAGAAACGTCAAAAACCTCAAAAGGTACATCTCAGACTCTACAGGCTTAAGTTACCATGGTAAAAGTTAAAGTTTATGAAAGCAAAATTAGACAACCATGACTTGCTGTTTGGTCATAATCCACATAATGCAGGATAACAACACCAACACTTCATATCAACTGTCAAAGCACGGTGGTGGAGGGGTCATGACTTGGGCTTGTTTTACAGCCACAGGATCAGGACATCTTTGAGTCAGTGAGCCAACCATGATCTCCTCTGTATGTAAGTACTTTAGATTTCCTGCCATTGGCAGGGAAATAAAAACAAAGAGCTGCCTGTAAGGTGTTAAAATGAAAGCTATTAATGGAGATTCAACCTAAATGAGTAAAAAAACAGAAAGCAGCAATAAGACTGTGAAAAAAGGAAATGCTGCATCGTGTTGTCAATCAGAGTTGTGCTATTTCTAACATTAATATATTTTTTAGGGCTGCGAATTGCTCATTTAGATAATCTGACAAAACTACAGGCAGGACTCCAACCTGAAAGATGGACCAGTTTCACTTTTCTTACTACACTGATGTTCACAGCTACAAGAACAAGGTTGTTTGGACCTGTGGTTTCACGCTGAGTTATCAAGAGCAACAGAATCACTCGATTAAAGAGGTCCAAAATACATGACCCCAAACTTGAATTCTATTTTTTTTATCTCATCGTTCCCTAACCAAGTTATATATCTGTCCGACCTTATCCACAACACTACTGATTTCGTTTCCCGGCAGCATCTGTAACAGCTTTGGGCAGAACAGCCAAATGACATATTTGTTATGTTATTTAATTTGTTGGTAATCAGCGAGTGGTGATTCCCACCTGACTCTGTGTTTCCTCTCAGCTTGGAGACACATTTTTCAGCTTATTGTTATTTTGGCTCGACTGTTTCGGTTCCCACTCAGTGCTCTCATCACCACACAGCTGTTTTCTGCAACAACTCAATAAACACACTGCACTCTACCCACCCAGCATTAAATCACAGACAGTTAGCGACTGGCTGCTGAACATAGCCGTTTCATTTTATGCTTAAATTTATGAGACTTTTGTCTATTAACTAACCAACTGAATGCTAATGTTGCTCATGTATGCTGAAGGTCCAAAAAGGCAATCACCTGCTCATGTCTTGGTGGTATCAACTTTATTAGGTCATTAAGTAGCTTCTTCTGCCCCAAGCGGCAAAAACGAGTGACAAATGCAGGTTTAAAGCTGTTCGGCCACATAAAGAGCTTCATCACATCCCGCTCTAAACAAGGTGTAAACGTCTTTGCCAGATGTGCTCCTCAAACCAACAGAACAAATGAAAAACATGGATACCTTTCCCCTCATCCACAATAGAATCCCATGTGGCAACACACTCATTCTGACAGCAGCTCCATTTCAATATTCCCATGATGGATTACTATCATTGTGTTGCAGGATTTGAGAGCGCAGTCAAAGCCTATTGAAGTTTTCAATTGACATTAGTTAAACAATTGTGTCCCAGGAGATCCAGGGGCCTGCGCAGAAGGCATTGTTCCCCAGGTGACGCAGCTGTGGGTCTATGTCAAGGGCCCAGTTCTGCTTCCAATAAAATGAGGACAATAGGTGTTAATTGAGGATACGATGAGAGACCCCATTCTGTGAACGCCCCTCTTTCTGTCATTAATCCGTATGAAAGCAATCCCGTTTGATTTCATCTGTAATTTGAAAGGTCACATGTGAAGGCTTCCGATGTATTTGAGTTCATTCAATTTTTGAACTGCGGAAAAATTGGCACTTAATGTGGTGGAGCAGGAAAAAATAGTGATAATATTACAATAATAACTGAGTAGCTGGTTAAGTTTCAAGTCAAATGAGGGGGGAACACAGTCCAATAATCAATCTGAAATGACAGCCAAACCAAACGTATTAAATTGGTATTAATCCAGAATCATCATCTGAGTTAACTCGAGATCAAAAGTCAGCGTGAAGGAAAACATGTGTTTCCTCAAGCAGGGGGGGGAAAGGAAGGACATAAAATTCTCATGATTGAAGTTGATGCTGTGTTTTCACTGAGCTGGCCGACCGGTTTATTTACTATCTGATTAGTTTTTAACAAGCTGAAGAATTTGTGAAGGGGCGTGTTAGAGCTTTTAAAGTTTAGCGTAAGGGTCAAGTGATTTGACTTTCACAGGGATCTAAAATTGACTGCAGTCTCACATAAAGCTCAGCACTTTAAAGGCTGGTATTTACTAACTGAACACGCTTAGCTGATCAGAGGCTTTGATCTGTATGCGCCGCTGTTCTCTAAGAGTCACGGTGCAGATCCTCTTTTTGTCTTTCTGAACATTGTTTTGCTTTACCTCAGAGAGTAGCACTGACTTAAAGCTATGCAACTACAGCTGGTGTGGACTTTGCTGAGAGTACTGCAAATGCTGGACAAACTACCGATGAAGAATTGTTTTGCTACATAAGATCTAATCCTGTAGTATTTGATCAGCTCTAGCAAATGTGTTACCAATACAGCGCGCTCAGCCAGCACAGTTGTGTTGCTGCACTGATAGGAACCTTGCAAGTTGCTAGCCACAATTACAGCAACAGCCATGTCATCACACGGCTACAGTCATAATCACCACAGCCTTTAGCAGCAGCAGGTGAGCGAGCAGAGTGACTGGAACTTTTTTAAAGCTTTAATAATACAAACACGTGCATGATTCCTCAGTTCCTAAAAAAAAGTCATCTACAAATCGAGATGAATATAATGCAATGATTTGCAACTCTCATAAGCCCATATTTTACTCGCAATAGAGCATATAAAACATGTCAAATGTTTAAACTGAGAAAATAACCAGCTGCAGAGACCAGCTGTTGGACTTTTGGGAGAGGAATGTTGTCCTGTTCTTGTCTGATACAGGATTCTAGCTGCTCCACAGTTCTGGGTTTCCTTTGTTATAAATGTCTGGACTTCAGGCAGGGCAGTTCAGCACTCTTGGACCCCAAAGCTCTGCTGTTGTAATAAATGCAGTATGCAGGTTAGCATTGTTGTGAAAAGCCTTCCCTAAAAAAGATAAGATGACCTTTATTAGTCCCACAGGTGGGAAATTTGTTTTGTTACAGCAAAAGTGCAGTTATGTAGCAGAAATTAGAAAACACTGGAATGCAATAAAATAAAATACTATATACAATAGAATAAAATAGAATAGAATAGAATAATATATACAATAGAATAAAATAGAAATAATCAGAATCAGAATACTTTATTGATCCCTGGGGGAAATTATTTTTTGTTACAGTGCTCCATTATAAACCAACATTAAGACAAGACAGACAATACACTAACTAAGAATAGTACAATATATACATATATATATATATATATATATATATATATACATACATACATACATAAGTCACTCATAAATAAATAGCTGGAAAAGAAACATGTGTAGTTGTAGCAGCAAACAGTGTGTTAAGTGGATGCGTTGTACAGGGAGATGGCCACAGGCAGGAATGATTTCCTGTGTCGTTCAGTGGTGCTTTTCGGTAATCTGAGTCTCTCACTGAACGAGCTCCTGTGACTGACCAACATGTCATGGAGTGGGTGGGAGGTGTTATCCAACATTGTCTTTATCTTGGACAGCATCCGCCTCTCCGACACCACCTTGAGGGAGTCCAGCTCCATCCCCACAACATTACTGGCCTTACGGATCAGTTTATTAAGTCTGTTGGCATATAAATACAAATGCTATATACAACTGAAAATACAAAAGTATAACTTTGTCAGAAGAAGAATTGTACAAGAATTGCACATATAGCAGTCTTATTGCACATGTGAGGGTTTGATCAGCTGCATAAGTCTTTGTTGTGGAGTCTGACAGCAGTGGGGAGAAAAGACCTGCGAAATCTCTCCGTCCCACACCGTGGGTGCCGCAGTCTCCCACTGAAGGAGCTGCTCAGTGCTGTCAGAGTCTCATGCATGGGGTGGGAGATGTTGTCCAACAGGGATGACAGCTTAGCCACCATTCTCCTGTCACTCACCACCTCCACTGGGTCCAGAGGGCAGCCTAGAACAGAGCTGGCCCTTCTGATCAGCCTGTTCAGTCGCTTCCTGTCCCCAGCAGAGATGCTGCCACCCCAGCAGACCACACCATAGAAGATGGCTGAGGCCACCACAGATGTCATCTGGATCGGAGCGTGTTACTCTAAAACCTCCATACACCTTACAGTAATGGTGCCTTTCAAAATGATGCAAGTTGCCAGCTGCATAGGCACTAATGCACCCCCATCATTGATGGTATGGAGGTTTTCCACTTTGCCTCAGTCTATTGTGACTGAATTTTGGCTCAGCATTTCTGGATCGTGTTCACATACGACATCTTCTTTGTTCATCTGCATTTGTGGATGGCACAGTAAACTGTGTTCACAGAGAGTCTTGGGAGTGTTTTGAGCCCACGCAGACACTTTTGTGACAGAATCACACCTGTTTTTAATGCAGTGCTGCCCAAGGGCCTAAAGATAAGACTACTAATTTTTGGCCTTGTCCTTTATTGCACACAGAGATTTCTTCAACCTTTCTGAATTTTTTCATAATATTATGTACTGTAGCTGAGGAGATCTTCAAGGACTACACAATTTCAACATTATTTTGAAATTTGCAGTTGTTTTCTGTCTGTTTGTTTGTTTGTTTGTTTGTTTGTTTGTTTGTTTGTTCTAGGTTTTTTTTGGGGGGGGGGGCAGATTGGTGAACCTCTGCCTATCTTTACTTCTGAGAAACTAAACTTTAAAGACATTTTCCTGCCATCAACTTAAAAATGAGCAAACATTTCTTATGAAATAGTAAAATGTTTTCATTTACGCATTTGATATTTTTTCTATGCTCTATTTTGAATAAAATGTGGCATCATGGGATTTGTAAATCATTGCATTCTGTTTTTATTTATATTTATTTACATTTTATTTAAATGTTACCAAATTTTGTAGAATTGGAAGTTGTAAGTAATGCAAAATTATATTACAAACGCGACATTTCTTCCAAATCCCAAAACAGATGCAATATTCTGTCTAGTGAAGGAACTGGAGAGGAGGGTAAAATGAGCAGAAAAATCACCAAAAAAGGGAAAAATCAATATTCACCTCCCCTCTTCTCACCTGCAGCCATCAGCCCTCGAGGACTGCAGGATGAGGTCTTAATAGCTCACTATCATTCCCAGGCCCGGGGAAGTGATCTACAGCACGAGCGTGCAGGTGAATAAACACTCCTCCTGGCAACAAGACGAAGACCACACATGCTCCAGGGGCCAGCAGCAGGTTTGTGGAACTGTAACCGGAATTCAGTGTAAGTCAGTGTGAGGCCGTAAAACATATCTTCAGCACCAGGGAAAATTCAACGCACCTCCTAAAATTTTAGGAATATTTGAGTTAAATGGAAAATTAAGTGCCTGTCAATAGATGAGTTTAGCTTAGGCTTGGACAGTATTTGGAGACGAGGGAAGTCATAGATCTCCCTATTCTAAATGAAAATCAACAACGCTCTCAATTGGTCACATATTATTATCTAAACCAACTTAAAAGTTCTAGTAAAACCCATGAACTCACGAACTTTTATCTTGGTGATTTTTAAACTTATTGTTGTCTAAAATATCTGCACTATTCCTTTCTGTCTGTTAAGCTTTGATTACAGTCCTGCGTGATGTGGTAATTGATTTACTTTTATCTTATCGTTCATCTTACATTTTCTCTTATACGGCGAAGTTGCAAATGTCACTGTCGGTCCTCCTGCTTTCCACAGTGCTCAGCGTTCGTTTCCATCTGTCATCTGGATAACCCTTTGCCCTCATCAGGCAGCGTGTTATGAGAGCTCAGTGAAAGAATGGTGCATATACCAAATGTCATGCCCTCTTCAGCAAGAATAACAATGGGAGGTGGACTTGGTTAAGGGCAACAAGCAGGGGGAAATACCACACTCACTATAAATACGTTAGAAGCGCTGTGTCGGAGTCTTTGTAAGGTTGGTGTTGATTGACTGGGGCGGTTCTGGATTTAACACTCTGCAAAGTACTGTGGACTATAAGCAGAGCAAAGAAATGAGCGCTGATTGTTCTGGGTCAATGGTCCATGCCCTGCACATGCACACCTACACACCTTACACAGCTTGAGTTGATATACGGGACTGAACATTTCTTTTTTTTACTTACTCAGACCCACTTACCAGCATCGCTGCTGCGTTTCTGGAGACCAGCAGAACATTTTCTAATGTGTGCAGTTCTGGTACATTACACATGTTATGGCTGCGGCAGACTAACCCACTCATGAACAACAAAGAAACTCAACATGAGCCGAAGTAAGAGATGGGGGGGGGGGGCTAAAAATTTCTTAAGTGCTCCCACATGTGCTGTACATGTCTACATGTGCCAACTTCTGTTCAAGCATGTCTGTATTTTTTAGCCAAACCACAAGAATTTATGACCCCATTTTTTGTATCAGTTTTTATCTGCGTAAGTGTGCGCAGGAGGGCATGTGCGAGCCACAGATAAGGCCTCGGGACAAAGCAGAGCAAAACGGCCAAAAGCAGAGATTAAATGTCTAAAAATCTTCCCTTTGGGACTGTCTGGTCTTATTTCCTATGAAAAATTCAACTTTTTCAAGTAAAACGTGTGACTCAACACGCTCAGACCGAGAGTCCCGTCGCAGCTGAGGTGCAGTGTTACAGGGTCACACGCTGAAATTGATGATGTGTAACATGAAAGGTGTCTGCAGAACATTTTGTCTTCTTTAAGCTCTGTTTTGATTTAACTTCTTTATGTTATTTTATTTTTATTTATTTATTTATTTATTTTAGGGGGGGAGGTACATTAATTGACAATTATTGATCAATGGAGCCTTTGATTATAGATCATTAATGACTTATTTTCAGTAATGGTGAGATCTGTCTTTCATTGGCACACAGTGTTACATGTTAAACAGCTAAATAATTACTAGAAAAGCCCTTTTTTATTCTATTTATCTAAGCAGAAGTGGTTACCATTGATTTGGTTATAGAAGCAGATGAAAACATTTCTTCTGAAACTCCTGCGGCTGTTCCAGACAGGAAATTCTCAAAAGCTGAAGTAAGATTGTTATGTAACTCAAATATTTGGTTGTGAAGAAGAAATGGACAAACCTGACCAAAAATTAAAAACACAACCGAGTTTGAAAAACAATGAGAATTTTTTAGTTTTAGACAAGCAGAAAAGACTGTTTAAGTGGTGATAATTGAACCTGTCCTATAGTTCATTCTGATAATCATGGCTAAAACTATGAAGCAAGATAGAAAATGCTTTTGTTTTTTAGCTTTCTGATTACAGAAAGAGCTTTGTAGACGTCTCCAAGTACCTTTGGCTCGTGCCTTTGTCTGCACTGTTGTAATATTTAGGAATTTAGTGAACCCACATGAATTTATCACTTAATTTTACATTATTATTTGTTTGCGTGTTTGTGCAAAGATTAGCCCAGCGATTATATGTCTAAGAATTTTCCCTGGAAACCATCTGGTCGTTTTCTTCTGAAAAACCAGACTTTTTCCAGTAAGAACACACTCACCAGGAAAGCCCTGGAGCACCAGTATGACAGTGTCGCAGCATCGAGGCTGAAATAAATACAGTGTTTTATACGAAGGTCAGAAAATCTTCTTTTCTGTTATTTGTATGGTGTTTTAGTGTTTTCAAGCTGCATTTACATTTTTGGGTTTACATTTGACATCTTAGGTACACTTGTTCACCTGCTTGTTAATGCAAATATCTAATCAGCCACTCGTGGCGAAAACACATTTAGGCACAAAGACATGATCGAGATGAAGTTTAGAGCATCAGGACGAGAAATGAAGGTGATTTAAGAGACTTTGAACGTGACATGGTGGTTGATTCTGAGTTTTTCAGAAATGTTTCTGATCTGCTGGGATTTTTCCGCAGAACAATCTGTGGGGTTGTGGGTCTCTGTGGTTTTGTGGGTGGAAATACCTTGTTGATGCCAGAGGTCGGGGGGGGAGGGCCAGACTGTTTCAAGCTGATAGGAAGGTAGAAGTAACTCAACTTGCATAATTATACTTTCTCAGTCCACAGTGCTTTCAGTTTCCCAAAAAAATCATCTGTACCCATTAAATGCTTATGTTTTTGATGTCCTGGCATGGAAAAGGCCACATGAGTGCATGCTGTAACCCATGTAAAAGGTGGTCAGTTCTGGCTGCCACATGATTACCATAGGATCTGAGCCTAAAACATCTGCTATCCTCTAAAAATCAGCTTTATCCTGGAGCTTATATAAGAATAGTGTGTTATGCTGTTGTTTTATTTCATGTGTTTGGACATTGGCCCAGCTATGTTGCCATGAGTGATTTGGTTTGCTTCTAATAACACTGTTATGACTGTAATATATTCCAATATTTAAGCAAGTCGGGCCTCTCTTCTGACAAGCAGTACACTCTCTGGTTTAGCTTGTAAATGGCTAATGGTGAGCGCTAAGGGCTGAACATCATACACAGACAATCAATGAAGAACAACAGAGCTATGCAGAAGTGCTTCATCCACCCTCTGCCACAGTGCTCTGCTTTATGTGCTCTGGTTTTAATGCTTCTCTTTACTGCTTTTCCTCCTGCCTTTCTGCCCAAATGTCTGTGTATTCCTCTTTAACTCAAGATAGCATAGCAAAGGTCTACTAAAATGTAGCCTGGTTGCCATGGCGCCAGCTGGACAACAAGTGTACACAGCGGTGAAGATTAAGACGTGCAGGATGGAGCTGGCAGTGTGCAGACTGTGGCTAATGATGCCCTGTCCGAATGCCAGGACATTCCTCAGTGCTTTTCCATGAAAAGTACAAAAAAGATTTCATGAGAATCTGAACAGAAACTGAAAAGAAGACAGAGATAGCAGAGGTATGGAAAGTGGTGATGCACTGGATGGATACAGCTGGCAACTGCTGCAGTCAGAACATCTGGAATTCGGAGCCTCATTAGATGAAAGAGGGGGGCTGGATGTGCAGTCACTGTAAATATATAGTCTGTATAACATAGTCTATGTGGAGTCTTCATTTATCACTGCCGATGGGAGGTTATGAGAAAGACCAGAAAAGTCTCAAATTAACTTTCCAAGTGTTTATGTAGTAAAACCTGTAAAGAAGTCTGCTCACTGACACCGCTGAACAAAGAGTACCAGTTAGATGAAAAGACTTTAGCATAATCATATATTAAATATGAAGCTAAAGCCAGAAGTGGTTTGCTTAGTTTAGCATAAAGACTAAATGCAGTGGAAAAATATAGCCTGTCTTTTGCCAAAGGTAAAATATATCATGCCTTTCTTTATTTACAAAGCCCTGCTAGGCAAACGTCCTCACTGACTTGCAGTGCTTTTTTTTCTGCTAACATTTCTGTCTGTAAAACTGAGCGTGAAGACATAAAAGCTTTTGCTACCATGTGACTTGCAAAAAGGTTTGACTCAACAGTATCCCTCCGGTTTCAAATGGAGAAGGGGAAGTGGTTTAGCTTCAATAACTGTAAACAAAGAACAACTGTAAAACAAAGTTACTGACATCTATCTGTCTGGAAAGGGTTAGAAACCATTTATAAAGCTCTGGGACTCCATGGTGAGAGCCTAATCAGTATTCACTCAGGCTGTCTTTGTCTAATATTCAAATCTGTTTGGCGTTCTCAAATGTTTAACTGTAAGACATAAGCAAAAAACAAATAACTACCAAATCACGAAGGGTCTCAAGCTAAGCCTCTTCCCCTTCTCCATTTGAAACCAGTGGGACACTGTTCAGTTTTGGGCTACCTACTTGTAAGGCGCATGCTAATACACGCTTTCATGTCTTCACACTCAGCTATACAGACAAGAATATCAGATGTAGTTGAAAGAGAGGCTTGCATCCTAACACGTCTTTGACAAGTCTGAAAGGCTTCCCTGAAACAGGATTTTCCCAGAGTTACAGAAATTGTGAGATAGAGCTCCGTTACGCTTAACATAACATCATATTAGATCATAATATAACACAAACACTATTGTTTTTCTTCTTTCTGTTTGGTACAAACTCTGGACTGTTTACTGTGAGTGGCAGAGTTTTGGATCGACTTTACTCACCTGCTTTTGGACTGAGAGAAACCTTGCAACTGTTCTCCTTCTTACTAGATTTATATTGAAGCAAGATTTGAGCAGGCTGCTTGTAGGACTTCTCCTTCCAGATCCGGCCTAAAAATTCACTGCCAGTCCGTTTTTTTTAATGTTCTTTCCTTTGGTCATTTTCTTTAATAATATTTTAATACACTAAGACAGAGTGAATCTGATTTCTAACCTCCTCAGGATTACAGGATGGCTTATCGATGCTGATTCTCAAAGTGTGGGCTGCGGCCCCCTGGTGTGCCATGATGGTACTGCAGGTGGGCCACAAAATGTGATTTTCATTTTTTTTTAAAGCTACCAGGTTTGGATAGATCAACTCTAGATGGAAATAAATGCTGTAACACTGCATAAGCTTATTGAAATGATCTTCGAGTTTCAGACAATCCAACAAAATATTACAGCGTGTGACTTTTTGGGGTTTTTGGAAAGGCAAACACACATATGAAACCACAGAACAGCCAATATTTGAGCAGTGAAACGATTTAAAATAACACAAATATGGCTGACGTGCTGATTTAATATCAATATTCTCATCTTTGTCCTGATGTTTTAACCCAGCCAAGCAAAAACGGTCTCTTCCTTAGTCTTATAACAGCTTACAGTCATTCCAGGTATAATAAGATGGGTCAGACCTAGGAAATTGCATGTATAGTCATGCAAACTGTTATCTTGAAATATTTTGCATACTTTATTGCAACATTTTCCTTTTTGAGCACACCGCTAACTGTCTCTGACACAATAGGTCCGCTTTAAATGAAACAATCCATGAGGGTGAGCTGTAATTTTGTGGCTGACTTCATTGAACCACACGCTTTCCTCTAGACAGCAGCAACCAGCGGGAGCTTTTCCTGCTCCTACAATACAACAATCCTGCAATGCACAGCCACTGCTGTCATTGTTCTTGTAGTCGGGCCAGCAGTCAGATAATGCAGACAGGGTCAAATGGAAAACCTCCCCACGATAAAGCCAGATGGACCAACACACACACACACATGCACATACGCTCTTTCTCCCTTTTTTTCTCTGTCACGATCATCAGATCGGATACATTTAACCTTTTCATCTCACGTGCTTCCGCGCTCAGGTTAAAATTTCAGTGCACCTGCCAGCTCCACTTGAAACAAAGCGCTTAGGCAGCAACTTAAAGTATAAGTTGAGCCATGACGGCAATGCATTTTAATGAGGCTGGACCGCAGAGGATGTCCTGGAAATAAACGCAGTGTGGGCCATTTCCTCTGCAGTTTTTTTAGGACAGGACCAGTGTGCATGAAAATGGGCTGCTGTGGGGAAAATAGGCTTTTATGTAGAACACATTATGCCAGAATATACACTCAACAAAAATATAAACGCAACACCTTTGTTACTGCTCCCATTCCCCATGGGATGGACGTAGAGACCTAAAATTCATTCCACATACACAATATAACCATCCCTCCCAAACAGTGGTCACAAATCAGTCCAAATGTGTGGTAGTGGGCACATCTGCTATATTGAGATAATCCATCCCACCTCACAGGTGTGCCACATCAGGATGCTGATCTGACATCATGAGTAGTGCACAGGTGTACCTCAGACTGCCCACAACAAAAGGCCACCCTGGAATGTGCAGTTTTTTGCGCTATTGGGGGTCTGGGGACCCAGAACCGGTCAGTATCTGGTGTGACCACCATTTGCCTCATGCAGTGCAACACATCGTCGCATGGAGTCTATCAGATTGTCAATTGTGGCCTGTGGAATGTTGGTCCACTCCACTTCAATGGCTGTGCGAGGTTGTTGGATATTCGTGGGAACTGGTACACGCTGTCGTATACGCCGGTCAAGCACATCCCGAACATGCTCAATGGGTGACATGTCCGGTGAGTATGCTGGCCATGCAAGAACTGGGACATTCTCAGCTGCCATCTGCCCTGAACAATGTGAACCATGATTCATCCGTGAAGCGCACACCTCTCCAACGTGCCAGACGCCATCGAATGTGAGCATTTGCCCACACAAGTCTGTTACGGCGACGAGCTGGAGTCAGGTCAAGACCCCGATGAGGACGACGGGCATGCAGTTGAGCGTCCCTGAGACGGTTTCTGACAGTTTGTGCAGAAATTGTTTGGTTGTGCAAACCAATTGTTCCAGCAGCTGTCTGGGTGGCTGGTCTCAGACGATCTTGGAGGTGAACCTGCTGGATGTGGAAGTCCTGGGCTGGTGTGGTTACACGAGGTCTGCGGTTGTGAGGCCGGTTGGATGTGCTGCCATATTCTCTGAAACGCCTGTGGAGACGGCTTATGGTTGAGAAATGAACATTCAATGCACGGGCGACAGATCTGGTTGACATTCCTGCTGTCAGCATGCCAATTGCACGCTCCCTCATTGCTTGTGGCATCTGTGGCATTTTGCTGTGAGACAAAACTGCACATTCCAGGGTGGCCTTTTGTTGTGGGCAGTCTGAGGTACACCTGTGCACTACTCATGATGTCAGATCAGCATCCTGATGTGGCACACCTGTGAGGTGGGATGGATTATCTCAATATAGCAGATGTGCCCACTACCACACATTTGGACTGATTTGTGACCACTGTTTGGGAGGGATGGTTATATTGTGTATGTGGAATGAATTTTAGGTCTCTACGTCCATCCCATGGGGAATGGGAGCAGTAACAAAGGTGTTGCGTTTATATTTTTGTTGAGTGTATATTCCTGAATGGATCGCTGTGGACTGCTCTTCCTACTCCCACTCAAAATTTAATCTTAACGCACTGAAAGCACATTTAAGGAAATCTTCCTTTGCTAATCTATTATGCCCTAGGCCTGGTCCACTCTACTGCTCGAGAGAGAGAGGCGTATAAATGTTGCAGATTCAGTGTAATATATTGGTTTTTCTGAATGCCTGTGGATTTCTTAATCTTGTATTTTTTTTAAAAAAGAGCCATGAACACACTTTCTTGTCCAACATGCAAAATTTCAACATTCTTCTGAAACATTTAAAGTATTCAGAGTTTTGATCTTTACAGCCAGAGACAGAGAACAGCTTGAAAGAGCAGCCTTAACAAAGAAAAGACTGGCTGTGTTATCCATGTCAGCAGAGGCCAACACATCCCTGACAGTGTTGGTATTGTGCATGCAGCAGCTGATTATGCTGTAAGACCCTTTTTTTTAACAATGTGGCAAACACACTCTTTCTTCCCCTCGGTGATGTAGAACTAAACAGGAGAGACGGGAACATTTAGCAGTGGAAGATAAGACTCGGGTAAGTCGTTTCTGCTTCTGAAATTAACTCTGCCGGCTGTATTTCCTCTAAAAAATAAGCATCATCTTTGTTAGTTAATATAAACGTGACACCAAGGAGCCAGTGCTGAATGTATTTTTCATCTAAATGCCTTCATCTTCATCGCATGGCCAGTAACTCGCTGTGAGAGCGTCATTTGTCTGAGAACACCATATTTAAAACTAGACTTTCTGATGAAATTCCACCCAGAATGATTAATAAATCAAAACCCCGGTGTCTCGCTGTTGCACCACAGCAGAACTGGAAGCTGAAGTCTGATTTCCCGAAATGTCTAAATCGTGCCGGTGTCGGGAGAGTCAGTGGCGGGGGGGGGGGGGTGCTCTGTAAGGAAATTCCTCACAGCGAGATACCTGGCAGTCACTCTGTTTGGATAAGCTCACTGGGATCTGGCAATGAAAAAGAAAGAAAAAGAAGTGCCTCGGTCCAAAAGCCAAAATGAATTTCATTAGATGTGATGGGGAAAATGAGTGAATGTGAAATCTTGTCCAAATGGAAAAAGTCAATTTAATCTGAAAGAAGTTCATTGAACCGTATTCAACCTTGACATGTGAAAATCAACACACTTTGTATCCACCGGAGAGTATTTTGTGATACTTCACCAGCAGCTTCTTCTGAGCATCATTAGCTGCACTATACGCGACTGCAGCACAGTGGCTGCACTGAATAAAGCCTACAATGGCTCTTTTAGGGGAGGGTTGTAATTTTCTTGTCATGTGCGTGCTGTGTTGATGCGCGGGCTACGAGGGAACACACAGAGATTCAATCTCGCTCTGTGTCATGCAAAGTTTGCTTAGAAAAGTAGAAATTGCGAGCAGGTTCTCTATCATCAAAGTCGTCCACGAGAGCCTGAGAATCGACTCCAATTTCCAAGGAGTGGCTGAGAATAAACGTATGTTCGCAGTCATGGTAAATTTACAAACCGGCGAGGGAAAGCTTATGGAATGAGGCGTTAAATTAAATCCATTTGGTCTGTTGACGTCACAGCGTCGCTTTTCAAGTGCATCTTAAAATATTTGACATATTTCTCAGCGGGCCAGGAGGACGAACGTGTTGGCTGACTGCGTAGTGGATGTTAAACACATTTAGAGCACATTCACACTCTCTGGGGTGAGAGTATTACAAGTGTTTATCTACTGCAATAACGCTGGAACACAACTGAAGTCTGTAACGCATCGTGTTCACCGCTCGCTTTAATAAACAACATTAGCAGCACTAAAGTGCAGTTTGAGGCAGAAACAGTAACATTTTAAGATGGAATTAGTCTGAAATAATATGCTGGTATAGACACAGATAACATCTCTTGCTTTCTCACTCTTACGTACACATAAATACATAATATACAGTTTCTCTATTGTCTTACAATGTTTACCACGTGGCCACGGTTCAGCTCCTCGTGCTTATCAGTGTCGGGTCATGTTGGTATTTCCTGCCTGCAACAAGAGCAGAAGGTGGCACAGGATGAGTGCTGTTTCCTGTGTTGGCACACCCAGCATGTACCCACCAGGAACCACATCCACCCCATACTCAGAGGAAGCATTGTAGCGGTTACACTGTATTGTATGATGGATGTTTTCAGGTGGCATTCTATGTAGTTGTTTGCCTGAGATCAAAGAAAGCTGCAAGAATACGATTAGCAGAGAGAAGTTTGCAGAAAGTTCCTGTCTTCACCTGACAAGACGCATCATAGTAACAGGGGGGGGGGGGGAAAGGTGCAGAGGGGTTTGAGGATTTAGGTGGTTTTGGATCTGCCTTGGCTCAGCAGAGGTCCGGGCTTTTATGGATTATGAATTTCCATTTTTCTTTAAAACCTGAATATACTTTAAAATTCCTCTTTATCATTACAATGAGCGAAATGGTGCTCAAACAACATTTGTGATATGAGATCACAGGATTAAAATTTGTAGTGAAACCTATAAAAACTGGCAATTATCACAAGATTAGAAGAACACAGTGGCTTCCAAATACATTTAAAGGCCCCCACATAACTAGCAGATTAAAGAGTTATTTGATAAATACATTATTTGACTTTTAATAAAAGGATAAATGTCAGCAAACCAATTATTATTCTAACTTTGCCTTTAATGCCAAAGTGATCTTTTTGTAGTAGTATTTTATGAGTCCGCGTGACTCCAAAGGGATCCCTCTGGGTAGTGGAGGCCTCTGTGTGTGACATTAATATACTGTCTGTTGCCATTTGTTACTGCGGAAACCTCATTTGGCTGCAGCGTTGTTTCATCTGGGTCTTTCGGCTAAGCCTTTCCCATGGGAAGCACACAGAGGAATCTTTGGTCTGATCAAGGAATTCTGCAGATGTTTGTAAAAATGCACACAGCCACTGAGACCATGGAGGACTTGCCCTTCAAACACTCTGATGTTGAATGTTTATTAGAAGTGGCTTTACTCAGGAAACCACAATCACTGGGCGCGCTCATTGGATGCATTTTGAAAGGCGGACGATTCCACGTCTTTGTGAATGCAGTTTTCTCGATCCATGTGTACATCCCGTGTAACCAGATAAGTACTCGGACCTTAAATCCTCCAGGAATAGAGAAAGATTAGGAGGATTAAGATTAAGATTTTTTGAACACCACTTCAATTTCACAACAGTCTAATTCTATTCTGTGCACATCTACTATACTAAGAACCTTTGTATTAACATTGTGGGTGGATGTGGGATGTTTAAGGTTTACAGTGCCACATTATGGAAATTAGCTGAAATATTATGTGTTTCCGCTGCAGTTAAAAGGTAAATGTAGCATTTATTCCAAATATTATACCTCTCAAATATTTGTCTTCCTACCCTAATCCCAACCGGTAGTGGCAGATAGCTGCCACTCCCCAAGTCTGGGTCCACCACAGGCATCTTCCTGTTAGAAGGGATTTTTACCTCCCGACTGTTGCCAAACTGCTTGCCCATATGATTTGGCTGTTTTCTCTGCTTTCTTTGTGTTATTGTAGGGTCTTTACCTTACAATGTAAAGCACCTTTAGCCAACTGTTGCTGTAATTTGGTGCTATAAAGACAAAATTGAATTGAAATGAAAGCAATTCAATTTTGCCTTAGGTTGATCAATAAATTACCATAAAGTTCTTTTTATTCACGGTGCATTGGACCACTGACATTTCAAGTTCTGAAGCTTAGAAATCCAGTAGAGGAGGAAGAGGTTTATCTTTTAAGTAATTTAAGAACATATTAATAAAACTGCTTTCACACAATGACTGTATGAAGTGAATCTAGGTCCACATGTAGGCTACTCCCAGACAACCCGAGAATAGGTGCAACCTCTTTTCACAGTAGTTTGAGTTTGATTTACTCATATTAACGTTGCCTCGAAGTAAACCATTAGGTCCAAATAGCTTTTTCAGTTGTCATTAATTTTATTACGTGCTCTTCCTACTGCCATAAGTCAAAATGAGCCAGCTGACCTCTGTAAACTCTGAGTGTTAGCAATAATAAAGGATGGGTTCTAATCATTCTTTATGTTTGGTGAAGGTTTTGCTTTTTTCTATTATACAAATAAAAAAGCTGGTTCATAAAAAATGACACCAATGAGGGCAAGAAAGTAAAGCGAGATAATAAAAATCCAATAAACCACTAAAATGATATAAAGTAAAGAACAGGAAAGTGATACGATCACTGCATTTCGATGGGATGCCTCCTTCACAGTAATCATTTTTGCAGCTTTAAAGTGCATGTTTTAATCCCAATGCAAAACTAATGACATCTAATTATGCATTCTAGTGTCACTCATACAGAAACACGTAAGCCTAATCTTAAAGGTAGCATCTAAAAGGTTAAACCCAAACAAAATAAATCTTTCATCACTGCAGAGATCGGATACAAAGCATACGTTTCCTTTTTAGTATGCATGAAATTCTCCGATAAACAGCACGCAATACCTCTCATGAACCACCTTGAGTATGCATGTGTGTAACTGTATCTCCAGCCACATTAGGGACCCATATTGAAACATTTTATTGAGAGCAGGGCAAATGAATCTTTCCCCTCTTTGCTTAAATGGTCCGCTCCCTGTAATCTTGGTTTGAAGAATGGCATGACCATCATCTTCATCATCTTCTCTCTGCTCTGTTGCACCACAGATGTAGTTACAGGCCAATGACAGGACAGACTTGAAGCTGGTTTAAGCCTAGGCTGTGCAATCCTCCTTTAAGCAGTTACATACTTCAATGCAAGCCATTTGTGGCGAGGGCCGCTGAAACGCTTGATGTGTGCCATTATGCTCTAAGGGAAGAAATGGTTTCCAAACAATATCAGCTGACATGTTGGTGGGTTTTTGTCTTTCCTAGTTTTTTCTCCCCTTTCTGCTGTTTCATCCTCTCTTTTCTCTGCTTTCTTGTCTTGTTACTTTAGAATAAGGGTCTGTTTTCACATTTGCATTGTGATTCAAATAATAGCACTACCACAATGCTGTGTTACGTAAGTGTATGCAATACTCAGTGCGGTTAGCCTGGATTTACACAGGTACACGCATGCTGGGTACAGATAAAAGTTGTTGTTGTTGTTTCATCTCACGTCTTTTGCTTCACCATTGAACACAATCTAAACGGAGCAACAGGATGTTCCCTGTGACACAGAAAAGGGGAGTCACATGCTGCAGCGTTTGTTCACATGTTTGCTTCTCTTTCTAAAACAAGTCTTGGCACAGTTTGAGACACATATCAATTTTATGCCTGGGAACAATAGGCCTAAAAGTGATGTGATACCAAAGGTTGTAACCTTTGGAGCCTTCAAGATAAACTTTCCCTTCCTTCACAGCGTCTGACTAATGCTGAAGGACAAAGCCTGTTCACAGCGGTTGGAGAAGACAGAGAGAGCCTGTTGTTGTCAGAATAGGCCATTTCGACTTCCTTAGGTTCGCCAGTGGTACCAAGAAAACTGTGCCAAGCCATTGTGTGGGAACATGTGTTACTGTTTGTGGCCATGTAACTGTGTCACTAAAGCTGTTAGGTGTGACTCTGTGACCCTCGTGCAGGACATGTCTGCCTCACAGTTCCTGAGCACTGAGTAACATTTGTGGCAAAGTGCATGAACTTATGAAGTAAAACGTTATTTTGTGCTTTACCTTACCTACCTATCTTCACCATATGGGGTATGTTTGTTGCACATCTGTGTAGTTTGTGTGTATATTAAAGTTATAACCAACACCTTTTAAAAGGTGCAACTTTTACTTTAAAAACATTTCGCATGGCACTTTTTAAACTTTCACTGCCGCTCAGCGAATAGTTGGCGAGTGTTCGCGAACATGTCAGCAACATCTTCCATCCAAACTGCAAGGCAACTGTGGAAACCTGCTAGCAGCATACCGCTATGCAACCAATTTTACCTGCCTGCCAACCGCCACTCGCCGACTGGTCAGGGAATAATTCCCGTGGTGATTGTGTTGAGGTCGCCAAACTGTTTCCTGCCCTAAGATTCACTATTAAATACTTACTGAAACCTTCCTTGTCAGCAAGATTAAGCAAAAATTACCAGGTGGAGCCCAAAATGTTGATTCTGTTCAACTGGACATAGTGTTTTCAGTGGCAGAAAAAACATTTCATCACTCATCCAAGTGACGTCTACGGTCTCAGCTGACTGCAGGTTCCCCAGGTGGTGTAATACCAGGTGGAGGTTCATGAAGGGGAGGTACAGCAGTGCAGGGAAGTCTCTTGGTTTGAATCTGCTGGTCTGGAGCCCTTCTTTTTTTCTCAGGTTGCATCATTTTCCACGGTCCATTGGCTGTAGGTGCGTTTGTGGCTGTGAACTGTATGTCTTGTGTGTCTATCTTTGTTAGCTCTGCGATGAACCGGCGACCAGTCTGGTGTGTACCCCATGTGTGCCAGACTACAGCCTATCTGGTAGTTAGGAAGATGTATTAACAGAATTGCAAGTAAACACCCCCACCCCCACCCAACATTCAGATTTAGATCATTAGTTATGGGGGAGTGCTGCTCACTCTCAGTGCTTCTTTAGCTCGGAGTATGCAGTCATTTTAATCCTTAAAAAAAACCTGAAACCCTAAAAAAGCAACACTGTACTGTAACTGGTGCAGTTTGACTGTAATACTGTAAGAGAGGATCTGAGATCTCTGGGGCAAAAGTAGCATCTGAAGGATTGAAGAGGCACATCCTGAGGCGCAGACACCTGACAGGCTGACATCTACAAGCTAATGAAACATTTCAGATTCCCGTTGCGTAGGCAGGCATCTTAATCATGTGCAATTCAAGTGAAGAAGATACTGATTCAAAATGACTCAATTGTTTTAGTTTTTTGCCACTATTCTCACCAGCAATTTGCAAGTTGCATTAAATTTCTTTCTGTTGTGCAAATACACATTGCTGCTCTCATGGGACTGCAGTTTTTCCTTTGGCATAAGCAGAACTTGAGCATTTTATCCTGTAACAAAGTCCTGACTGAAAGTAGGTTGTATATACAGACAGCATGAGGTCGGTGGCTTGCAGCTTGCTTGCTTTTATAACTGCTGTGCCAACAACACCCCAAAGAAGTATGACTAAACCTCCTCTGCTGAGGCAGTAGGGAATCTGTTCAGATACAAGTCCATACACCCTAAAGGCTAGAAAGCATTTTTATGAATCACCAACCTTGTCATGTTCAAGAAAAAAGTTTGAGATGATTTGATCTTTGTGACACAGCCTTCAGCAGATAGGTATACTGTGGTTTTAAAGGGATGGACACGGTCAGAAACTATACTTAGGCAGGCTTTGGGGTTAAATGATACTAAGTCGGTATTAAGTGGTCTAAATTGTGTCAAAAAATATCCCTACACCGCTGCACCACCACCAGCAGCAGTGTGAATCACTGATACCAGGCAGGACGGATTCACGTTTACAACAAATTGTGACCCTATCTCCTGAAAATTGCAACAGAAATCGAGACTCATCAGAGCAGGAAAATGTTTCCCATTTTTCTGTTGCCCAGTTTTGATGCGCCTGTGTGAATTGTAGCCTCTGTTTCCTGTTCTTAGCTGACAAAAATGGCATCAGTGTGGTCTCCTGCTGTTATAGCCCATCTACTCCAAGGTCCCATGTGTCATGTGTTCAGAAATGTTCTTCTGCAAACCTTGGTTGTAACCAGTAGTTAGTTTAGTTATTGTTGCCTTCTTATCAGCTTAATGAAGTCTGGCCTTCTTATCTGACCTCTGGCAACAACAAGGCATTTTCACTGGGAGAACTGCGGCTCAGTGAGTATCAGTCCAAAAAAGAAGAAGATTGTTATGTGGGAAAATCCCAGTAGAGCAGCAGCTTCTGAAATACTCCCACCAGGTCATCTGGTGCTAAAAAACATGCCACTTTCACAGTCACTTAAACCGCTTTTGATACCCATTCAGATACTCAGGTTTGAACCTTAGTGTTTCATTTGGCGCAGGTCTACATGCATTGAGTTGCTGCCATGTGATTGGCTGATTAGAGATTTCCATTAACAAACAGCTGAAAAAATATTGTTAAAAAATCATTTATTTTTTAAACAAGTAGTTAAATAGGTGTACCTATTAAAGTGGCTCACTGACCCGATCTGCAATTCAGCATCTTCCTCACTTTGAGTACTTGCCTTCTCCTCAGCTTAGCACTTAGTAATGAATCAATATCCCCGTGTGTCATCTCCTTTTGTGTAATACCTCCGGTGGGCAATGAGCATACATTTTATGCAGAAAATCCTGTGTGGGAAAGACACCACACTTGTTTTTATCATTATTTTAACTACAGAGACACAGATGTGCAAAGAGACTGACATCCCTGAAAAGCCTTTTATAATGCATGCAGTGCGTGTTTGCCACCGGTGTTATCCCAAGGCATGAATCCAGAGATTTGTTATCAGGCTGGTCTGTTGATCTTTTCACTTGACCAGAGAAGTTTACAAGAACGGCGAGAACCTGTATGTTTACCTGGTGCTTGTTTATCTGTGTTTGCGCAATGAACTAGGAAAAAAAATCATTCAAAGGTAGACGTGCATGGAGAAACTTGTGCAAGGTTTAGGGAGGGGGGGCTAAAAGTGTAAATAAGCCTTTCTTGGCACACTTGAGTGTGCTGCGCTTCCTGTAGCGCAAAGGCAGATAAAAATCACACAGTTTGGTACAGAGTATATTTATAAAGTTCTGAAGGCGTTTTGTTCGGGTGCTGTGGTCACTCAGCAGGATGTTGTGATCTACTTAGGTTTTGTATGATCTGTGGGGAGCTGCCTCACAACGCTGTGGGGTCTCCACCTTGTGGCTTGGACCCCATCATGCAGTGCCGGGTGGCTGAATGCCATGCAGGCTTGAATAAAAACGTGCACAGACTTGTGTAAACCCACCCACACCCACTGACTAAGAGCAAATATGAAAAAAATAAATAAATGCACCATACTATTTGAGAGTACATTAAAATCTCCTGTATTAGAATTTGTATGCCTAAAATGTACAGTCAACTATCACTGAAGACCATCTCAAAACATGATGATCATTATTCTGAGGCATCTTCTGATGTTTTTTTCTTTTTAAACTCAACACTGCACCTACACTGAAGCCGGCTTGCCAGAAGTAATATAAGAGGTGCTAATAAAGTTCACTGAGCTGGTGGTTATAGAAAGTACAGCTCGGAAAAAAGGAAAAAAAGAAAAAGAGTTATAAGCCAAAGGGTTACAGGGTCAGAACTGAAACCTGACATCACATCTCAAGTATGTAGAGGAAAAGCAAAAGCAAACGCATGTCTGCAAAACCCTGGCAATAGACCAGTAATTTATCGGTGTTATAGTGGACTTAACCTCTGTGTGTCTTCAATAAAAACCAACACTGTGAGATATAAAGATACTCTCACAGCTTCTCATGTCATCCTTGACAAACCGTGGGCCTGGAACCTCTCCAGCAAAATCATGCAGCAGCAGAGGAACGCAATTTAAACTTTAAACTTGGATGGGGACATTTAAGTGAATTTAATGTGCTGAGTTTTTATTGTGTAAAACGCAGTAACACTAATAAATCCAAAACACAGAACTCAGCAGCTACCTTTCAAAGCTGACACCTCTAAATAAGATCTGCAACGAGTGACTGTTTTGAAGTAAAAGGGTGTTTGCATTGACTTAAAAGCCTATAGGCGGTTAAGCTATTTTTTGAGCGTGTCATTTCTAGTCTTGCTCTGCTGGTTTTCAGCCTCTTAATGACATGCTTCAGAGCCGCATGAGCCTGACCTAGAAGAAAAAAAAAAGAATACGAGAAGAAGAGAAAAAAACCTGTCCAACCCCTTCTGAAGATTTCCTGTTTCATGAAATGCGCACATACTGTGAGTCATATAGGGTAAGTCCTGCCTTGTGTTTACCCAATCTGCTTCTTTTCCTTCGTCTTCCCGGAGCCGTGAAGGCGTTTAAAAGGGAGCAACAGGCGGGCCGAAGAAAGTCCGCGGAGACTGGATATTAACCCGCTGTCAAGGCTTCGGCAAATTAATGAGAAAGAGGGCAGCGCACAGTCTAAATGGAGCTACTTCGGTTTTCCGCTTTTTGGTGTGGAATGATACTCTTTGGTAGTAGTCTGCTCGAGGAGGCGGGTGAGTTGAACTTTAAACTCTCAGAAAAGTAGTCAAAGCTTCGGAACTTATTTCAGCGGACTCTGTGAAGAAGAAGCGGAGTGATACAAAGTGACAATTGATTACCCTTATTTATTTATTGGGCAAAAATATGATACTGTAATTGCTTTTTTTCCCCAAACAGGTGTTTCTTTAGCTTTTAGCTAAAACTACGTAAAAAGAAAATACCCTTGTTTATTCAGGACACTTTACTTGCTAATGTGGTCTCAAATGTAAATTAGCTTCACTTGACTCCGTGAGTCTCTCTGTCGCAACTTTCATCAGTGCGAATGCGATAGCTTTGGGAAGACATCACCTGCTGTAAGTCACCAGCCTCCTTTGGTTATCTGCATCTTTGATGTGTAGCCACAGTGCTATCAGGTCTAACGCCCCCCCCCCCCCCCCTTAAGGAAGACAGTGTTTTACCTTCATCTGTCTCAGACTCAGTCCCAGCGGCACCAAGTGGCTTTGGCTGCTCCTAATCCTTCCCCCCACCTCTCTGCAATTATATGTAGCCCTGGGTGACAATTACTACCATTCATCCCTTCCTTTGCCCGCCTCCTCCTGGGTTAAAATGACATGCTCTTTCAGAGGAGTTGCTCTAATGATATAATTACTCAGGCTCAGCCACCTTCCTACAGCACTCAGGCATGGACTATCCCTTCAGTGCTGATTTACTTCAAAACACCTCACCAGCCCGCTGGGCAGACTTTTAAAATTGCTCTGTGGCGTAGTTTAGTCTGGAGTTCAGGTGTGATATTTTCATGTTTGTTTTGTTTTTTTATTTGTGAAGGCCTCTCTCAGTGCAGACAAGCCCTGAAAGCAAAAACAAAACAAAAAAAGCCAACGATTTCCTGATAAGGTCTTGTGAAAGTGCCTCATCTGCTGCTGATTGTCAGGCGCAGCCATCCGGTGGCAGTTATCTAATTTTGCTGCACTTCCAGGGTGCATGTTGTACAGCGTGTCTGTTGCTGACCCCACCCTGCAGCCTGGGTGTTGGGGGAACAGACATAGTAGGATCCTTGTGCCAGGTTAAGAGCACACACACACTGACAGAGAGCACCTTTCTCGTAAGCTTGTGTGAAGCCCAAAGCATACTTTTTTTTTTTTTTTTTTTGCTGACCATGTCAAGAAGCACGCTTTCACTTACACTTCCCCTTCTAAAACTTATTTACTATTTGGTCATGTGATAAACCCTCAGCGGTGCCATTTTGAGACATCGACCAACTTCAGGTACATCAGTGTACCAGAAGCGGTGTTTTCCCTCTTGGTTTGTTCGTGAGTTGAATTCTCTGATGAAAACAGCAGGTTCAACTTCCTGTACACGTGAAGTCAGCATACAGATGAACTGTGGTTAGGTGGTTTAACTGAACCAGCAAAGTCACGTGTTTCCACTCTGCGTAACACATGCAATGCATGCATCTCAATCCTGCCAGACATCGTGATTGTTTCTTCTTTTTAATCATTCTCCTTATTAATCCTAGTAAACCTGAAATGTCCCCTTTACAAACTGTTTCCACATCTTAAAGCCACAACATCCTCTTTTCGCTCATAATTTTGTGTAGTAGCCAGAACTCCTTTTAAAAACTAGAGAAGAGATTCTTCACCTTTCTGTCTCTGATTTTATTTTGGTGGGGTTTTTGTCATCACGTCCCTCAATGCAAGGATAAATTACAGAACTGCATCCTAGGACTGTTTGTGGAAATAAAATTCTTTCTCGCTCCTGTTCTTCACAGACTGATGCATAATCTCGTTTTTTTTTCCCCCTTTCTTTTTCCATCAACAAATCATCAGCGGTGTTGGCACAACACCTTACTTGATGGGGAGCCGACTCATCGGGCTGACAAATTAGAGACCCTCAGCAAGAAAATTCATCCGTGTTTCCTCTGTTTGTTGTTCTTGCCTGTCTGGCAGTTGTCTCCTTAGATGATTATCAAACCCACAGGCACTCCTCACACAATCCTGTGTGTCTCACTGATACAGGTCTGAACAAGTCCAAAGGAGGTGGATGCCACTGCTCTGCTTTGTTAAGCTCCCACAGGGGGAGGAAAATGTGTCCACCCCTGTAGTATGAAATTGTTTGGATATTCCTGTGGTTATGTGGAATATCAGCTCCTGCACACTGACAAATTCCAAAATACCTCCGTCCTTTGATTAAATTTCAGGTTTTTAAGGCTGTTGAAATGAAATTCACAACTTAATCTTACCTCTTTCACTTCCTCTTTTTTTTTCCAGAGGCCTCTATAATGAAGCTACATAAGCTGTGCAAGTTTTGTGATATACAGCCAACTAACTGCTCGGGTAAAGGGAACTGTAAGGTGGAGTGTGGCATTACATCTATTTGCCCCCAAAAAGAAGACGTGTGTGTCAGTATTTGGTAAGTGTCCACTGAACTTCCTGCCTTGTGATTCTAATGCAATGATTCAGGATGTAAATGAACAATTAAACTATAGCAAAGAGACTCAAGAGCTTTTCTTTGTTTCGTTCTTTACTTTCTGACGTTTATTGTGCCTTTTTATATTTATACGCCTCTTCATGCAAACACAAAGCGAAGTTAGGAAATAAGGGGAACAATGGCTACTTATTTATTCATCAAATCAGCCGTCGTTTCCTTCCTGAAGCTCTAAAATCTCCTTCATTGTGTGACCTCTTGCTTTTTTCACTTTCTCCGTCAGCATTTTGCCCAAAAAGCCGGCCCGATTATGACAGCTCGTGATCGCCTAACCACCCGTCAGCATCAAATCTGACTCTGATTGTGAGAAGCAGTAGGAAGCAGATTTGTATTGGTGTTAAAAGCTTAAAGCAGTGCTGCTGTTTCTCATTATACTCGCAGTGTAGTGGGCTTGTTATGAGCTGAGGTTAGCAGAAAGCTAATGGCACGTGGACAGCAGTACCTCTTTAAAATGTCTCTCATAACCACCCAGGTAGCACTGCTCAGCAGGAATTCCAAATGTAAATATGCTGATTTGTACAGAGCCAAGTTTTTATTTTTTTCTTCTGTTGTTTGTATTTAAGTCTCCATCCTTAGAACTTTGAATTCAATGTTTTAGTCATTTGTGTGTGTGTATATTGTATATTACATAAAAATATTGCCATTTACAGCTACAAGTTTGTCATTGCATTATGTACCTAATTATTAAGGCTGTGCAAAAGTCTTGATCCACCTCTCATTTCTGTATATGTTGCTTCCAAGAAGCCAAACTTTGTTATACTCAAGTGTTCCTGAGTAGTAGTTCTCCAGACTTACAGAGCTTTTCTTTGGACATAAGCTGCTTTTCATTGATCTTCAGTTCAGCGCTTGTGCCTGAACATTTTCAGAGGATTTTATTTTGTGCTTGGGTTGTTGTTTAAGTCATTTAACACTTATCTATAAATCAATCAAGCACAAAAAAGGCGCCTAACAGAAAGGGATGAACCGGTGTTGTGTCTATACATAAGAACTTTTACATGAGTGCAAGGTAAAAAGTGCAAGGAAATATGAGTTTAAATACCTCAACCATCTAAAGCAATAGACAGTGCACAAGACAGGTGAAGAAGAGAGTGCAGGTTTGATAGAGTAGGTGGAGACATGTATTAGGGATGATTTGTGACACAAGGGTAGCAGCAAGAGTGAAAAGAATGGTTTATATATGAGACCTGGCATATGTATGGTTTATAGATGGTGGCACTGACTAAAAGACAGGAGGCCAAGCTGATGATGTTAAGACTTTCCATGGGTGTGACCACGACGGATAAAATTAGAATTGAGTACATTAGAGGACAGCTCGGGTCGAGTGGTTTCAAAGGCAAGGTTTAGATGGTTTCGACGTGTGCAGAGAACAGAGAATTTCCAGAGAATATTGGGAAAAAGGTCTTCAATGTGGACCTGCCAGGCAGGAGGAAAACAGGAAGACTGTAGATAAGATTTATGTAGTAAAGGAGGACATGCAGAGGGTTGGTGTAGCAGAAGAAGATAGGTTGAGATGGAGGCTGATGATCCACTGTGGCAACCCCGAAAGGGAGCAGAGAGCGAGAAGAAAGTACTTTGTAGTACTAGCAGTCGACAAACATACAATTTGTTTTCTTTCCTTTAACCAAATGTAAGAAAAACACCAAACATAACAGTTTGACAGGAATAAAATAATATTTTTGCATCATCAAGTGATTTCTAAAAAGAGATGTCAGCTGAAAGCTTGACCAATCACAGCATGTTGAGCAGTGTGTCTGTAAAAATAAAAAAATTGAGGAAACTGAGCACATGGTGGATAAAATTAGAAGTGACAGGCCAAAAGCTAGATTTAGATGAACAGTATCTAAAAGTTACGTTCTTAAGAGATAGGAAAAGATCCTGTAATGACCTGCTGTGCAACTGGAAAGATGTGGGCATCATCAGAGGCAAAGAAATGGTCTCAGTGGAAGGACCGCTGCAAAGAAGCCTTTCGTGTCTTCTGGAGAGATAAATCAAAATTTGACATTTTTGTTTGAAATTGTTGTCAATATGTAAGGAGAAGGTCAGGAGAGAGGTACAACAGTGAGTGTCTAAAGCAATCTGTAAAACAGTGGAGGTGCCATCATGGTGTGGGGCTGTGTTTCAGCTAGTGAGTAGAAGATCTTGTCTAATTTGATGCAGTAAAAACATACCGACAGAAAAACGCACAATGGAACACTATCAGTCATGGATTGGCCTCCACATTTCAATAAATCGCTGAAGCTGTTTAGCATTTTCCTAGCAAAATATAAAGAAATCAGGGGTGACTTGAGACTTTCGCACAATAGTGTAGGTCTGCCATCATCTCTTTGTTACAAATCTTTGAAAAGCAGGTAGTGAATACCCGAACTCAAACTTGACTGGTAAAAAGTGTTTATCCGCCTTCTCTTTCTCAGGAGGAAGAAAGATGGCAACGTCACCTTTGATACAGTGTGCCACAACCCAGCTGAAAAACTGTACGGCTTAGTCTTAAAGGACTACAACAACAGCGAGTGTGAAATGAAAGAGCTGAGTGGCATGGGCTCAAAGTTCTTCATCTGTTCGTGCTCTGAGGATGAATGCAATGAGCGCGTCTTTTTTGACCCAAGTAAGTTAAATTGGCAATTTGTCAAAATGTATGAAATAAATGTGGTAGAAGACAGTTCACTATTAATATTTAACTTGTTTTTGCTATATTTGAATCTTTTATTGTTAAATGCTAAACTATGCGCAACAAATAGCTGCAAATTTGTCAGTCTAGCAACACTGGTACATAAGTCCATGCAGTAGATTTTTAGAGCCTTTTGAATATAGCTGAGCGCTCTGAATGGAAATTGGTTTGATAAGAGTGAAATTAAGCCAAAATGGTCAAATTGCAAGCTGTAAAACCCAAACAATTAACTAAAGCAGGCTAAAGCCTCTTCAGAGCTGCAGCTGGAAACAGGGACATTATATGTCTAAGTAATTGGTGTCATAACTACATTTCGGTGGGTGTCTGAACTTTGATTCCAAATAAACACGGAGGCTCTCTGATGCCCCTTTTATTCGTTAGAAGTGAGGAAAAATGCTCTGAACTTAATTCTGCACCACAGTTAATTTTTACTCTAACTAGGTGATAATGTGCACTGAGTCATGTTTTTCACCAAGAAAGCAAAAATCAAAGGATCGATAGCAAGAAAGGTGAGGGTCAAATAAGCAAACCGAGGGAAGACAGCTGTTACAAAAAATTATTTTAAAAAGAAAGGAGAGTAGAGCACAACTAACCAGTTGAGAAAAGTTTAGCTCTCAGCAGCTGTTAAGTGACAATATAGCTACCAAAAAGACCTAGCACAGCTTATCACCATGAAACCCACGGCCTTGAATTACAGAAAGAGCCAGAGCGATTGAGCAGCAGCAGGTTCATTTCCAAATGATGCGACACAAGGGAAAAAAACAAACTTATTTTGCTAGTTATAATGAAACAGTGTCAGGCAGCACATCGACAAACAGTGTAAACATTATTATGTCATGCATGGTGTTTGCTCCTTAGAGTAGTGGTTTACACATTAGTTTTGCAAGCCAAATGTCTCTGTTTAAATTCCAGCCAATAAAACATCCCTTGTGGGATTGCATTAGGAATCCACTGCAAACACTCTGCCAAATTAAACAGCGACCCACTGTGACAAGGGAGCAGCCGAGAGTAACCACATGACATCTCTGTTTGTCTTTGATAACATCAAAGGAACAAGACAAGAAAATCACTATGACTCATATTATTGTAATATAGTGTTATTATAGTGTAATTATAGTGTTGGTTTTGTAAACACAAATAAGCTTCAAGTTATTTTGGTGTGCCCTGATGACCTGGTTTGACGCCTGATGTGCCTTTAGCACCGCACAGGCTGAAAACGGTGTTTGGCTGTGAGCAGGTTTAGAGGCTGATATCAATCCTGCACGCATCATTCTTCTAGAAGTCTGTGTGGCAGATAGTGAGGAAGAAGATGTGATAGAGGAAGTGAAGAGAGCAGGGGGGGAGGATGAAGAGAGATTTCTTATAATTACGCAGGATGTTAAGAAAACATTTTCTTTGGGGTGGGGGGGTGGGTGGAAAAAACATGTTCGTAATACAACGGTCTTTATTATGCAGCATAGTAGTCTCGGCATTTTCTTAATGTAAGTGTTAGAAGACTATAGGGTTGGTATTTCAAATGTCTTTATGACATTAGAATCATGAACATTCAATTCTAGATGTTCAAGTTATTGTAGACGACAGCACGCTAAGAAGTGTGTGTCCATTTTAACATGTGCAGCGTTATGGACGTAAGTGGTACTCTAAGGACCCCTACAGGTTCTTGTAAAGTTGTTGGCTCAATTATCTATTTAAAAAAACACACACACACACAATGATGGATGAGCGATATGAGAAAGGAAGGGTTCCTGCAGAGAGTGCTTTTGAGTGGGGCTCAGAGTTCTGTGCTACACCCCTGCCTGGAAATAGTTTTCAGAGTTCATCACTGGGAGAGTCATACCTTACATATTGCACACCAGTTATTTGATCTGATTTTTAAGTTTTACTCCCTCTATCTTTCATTTCTTTTTAAAGTGGAGGAAGATTCATTTAACATCTTAGAAGTGGAAGTATTTATTCTTTCATTTGTGAGGATAACATGATAACGTCAGAATTTTTTATCAGTTTGTCGTGCATGAGTGCCAACATGTGTGCACTGGGATGCTCTCCAGATGCATAATTGCAAACAGCTTTAGGAGATCATGTAGACACTGGCTTCTAGACTCCAGTTACAACATTGGCCCTGGAATAAGATGTATTTTGACTACGGTGTCCCGGCAGTAATAACACTAAGGTACATTTCCGAGACCTGGCTCTGCACCGAAAGCCAAATTGAAAGCATCTGCGCGGAGCAAAGCACGTCATGGAAACATATTTTCTCACTGTTGGGAATGTCTGTGTGCTCTTTGGAAGTTCTCAGTGACTAAAGTGGGTAAGTTCTGTAGTAAAGGCACTGCAGATGAGCTTGAACAACAGGGCAATAATGCCAATTTGAACCTGTTGAACAAAGCACCATTTAACGATTCAGCTTTTGCTTGCAGTTTTCCCTCTCTTCATACTGGTATACAGCTGCCTTGAGAAGCAAGCTAATGGTATTTCCCACCCTATTATCAGAAACACATTAACAAAGCCTACTGGGAACGGCAATGTTACGAAATGAGACCTAGCTTGAGTGAAAACAAGGTACGTCAGTTGTTATATTGAATGTGAGCGGGTGGTTTGTCAGAGTAACACCCATGTGAATGCCAGAATCGAACAAGACGTAACAAGATGATCAATGTTATTCACTTCACCTGTCAGTGGGTTTAATGCTGTGACTGAATGGTGTGTAAACAAATAAACAAGTACAACTTTAAAGCTTTATTTAAGATGATAGGTACCACTGTTTTCGATGGTTTCCAGTCGTTATGTTATGCTAAGCTAAGCATATCTGAAGCATCATATTTAACAGGCAGGTATGTGAGTAGTATGGATCTACTTCCCACCAGCAAGAGTATTTCTTAAAGCCTTTTTCCCTCTAAAGATTCTACCCTTGTGTATGCAGTATTTCACACTTTGAACTTAAAGATAATTCTCAATAACACGGTTTTTCACAGCATCTCCAGACCTTAAATGTAGCATTACTTCTGCACTTTCAATAATTCACACAACAAGTAAGGATTTTGTCTAAAGCCCGGAGGAGTTTGGAGGCACAGTGACAGGTTTGTTGTGAGAAATAGCTTCTCACTCCACAAAAATCAAAACAAACAGTCTGTCTGAGGCCCTGTAGAGGATTTCAGACATGTGGTTTCCTGTTCAGAAAAAAAAAAAAATTAGAGAGAAGTCGAGGTCTCAACTCGGCTGTCGGTTAGATGCCTGACTCTGCTCCGCGCATTTACACTTGCTCCTAAAATTGTTTGCCAGGTATTTCTTGAAAAATAATGCACACGTGATACTCTTGCCTACACGTGTTATGCAACTCAAATGTAAGCTAGACAGCTAAATAAAGTGTGGCATTTGCTTTAGCAACACAACTTATAAATGACTAAATTTAGAGCGCTTCATACTGGGGACCATTTGAGGTTTTCTTGTTTAGTGTTTTATGTCTGGTGATCTACTTTTTATAGATCTTCTTCTATTGCTGCAGCTTTAAAAACTGGACTATAAACACAGCACAAGCATAAACTCTCACTGTTTGCCAAAACCAAAGCAGCTACCAGACACACCACCTCCCAAATTATAAGAATCAGACATGAGATCGTGCTTGACTGGGTCAGGGTTTGGAGCAGTTTACATTTGTGGCTGAGAATCTAACTTTAGCTCTGATCCTGATAAACATTCCTCAAAGAAGCGTCGGGTTTCTCTTGTCTTCTGATTACTTTACTTGTAGCTAAGTGCTGATACAATCTGCCACAAAGTAATTTAGTGTTTTATGTCTTCATATTGTGGGTGTTGTAGTTTAAAGAAAAAAGAAACACAGTTACTACTCTCACAGATTTAAAGTGACTTTTAAACTGGTTGTCTGTTCTGCATCTTAACCTCACACTATCTTCATTAACACGTGCTGATTCTTTGACCTTTAGGGCCCACGGAACCACAGGTGATGGCTGTTATCTTAGTAAGCCTGGTGCCTCTCCTGGTTATGGCTACCGTGGTCATCACTTTCTTCTACTTTTACCGTGTGTGCCGCCAGCGCAGTGGCCACTGCGGACACAAGAAAGATTCTCTGCTGGAAATCGACCCACTCGTCATTATAGAAGAAGACAGCAGCTCCACGCACGCCAACAGCCTCAATCACAACACTGAGCTGCTGCCCATCGAGCTGGACGTGCAGGTTGGAAAAGGGCGCTTTGCAGAAGTTTACAAAGCCAAGCTGAAGCAGGGCTCCTCTGTTAGCGTGGAGCAGGGCTTTGAGACTGTAGCAATTAAAATTTTCTCACACGAGGAGTATCCATCCTGGAAGAACGAGAAGGACATTTTCTCAGATGCGGATTTGAGGCATGAGAATGTGCTTCACTTCCTGACAGCAGAGGAGAGGAAGGAGCCGAGACAGTACTGGCTGATCACAGCTTATCATCCACGAGGGAATCTCCAGGAGTACCTGACTCATAATATTATCAGCTTGCATGACCTGTGGCTGCTCGGAGGTTCGCTAGCCCGTGGAGTGGCACACCTTCACAGCGACCGCACCCCCTGCGGTCGCTCCAAGGTGCCTATCGCGCACAGGGACATTAAGAGCTCCAACATACTGGTGAAAAATGACTTGACCTGCTGCCTGTGTGATTTTGGCCTTGCGCTTCGGCTGGACAACTCTCTGTCTGTGGATGAGCTGGCCAACAGTGGGCAGGTAAGGCTTACCTAAGACTAAATTTTGGGCGATCGATTGTTTTCACTTGGCTGTCAATCACTTCAGACATCATCAACTTTGCCAGTGCCCCAAACACAAACCACTCTAAGCCCTGTCGTATAATTCTTCTGGGATATTTGTCAGACTTTGAAAAGAGCCAAGCTATATATCAAACCTTTCATTTTCTTACCCTCACAACTTCAGGACATTGTGTGTGTATATATGGCACTCACTCCATCTTGTCCCCAGAAGGATAATACTGATAGAAATACTGCTGTAAGTGCTCTTGGGTTGTTGTTGTTGTTTTATCATAGTCACAAGACAAACAGGCTTGATTGATTCTTAATGGACTCATTACAAAGACGTAATAGGCCAGAGACAATTTACACTCTGTTATGAAAATGGCTTGTTATGAAAAGGGCTCACCCTTTGCCACACAGCACACCTAATGCACTGTGATGCCCCTAATGCATTAGGAGGAAGCTCCAGTGGACACATTTTCAAGGATGATAATTATGTGAAGACAAGCAAGGTTTTGATGAGCTCAGTGGTGCCCTTTTTTTCTAATTATTTTCTACATCAACTTTTTTTCTCATGTAGATAAATGTGATTTGATCTCTTAGAGCACACAGGACAAAATCACTACCTGTCGCTCGATTAATGCAGCTACTGTTTAACGAGCAGTTTTCAACAAAACGATTGCTGTTTTAGCAGATAAAAAAAAAGTGGTTCGCCACCTTCCCTTAGATGTACCTCTATATTTAAATCGTGCATAACAATATTGTGCATTTGCAACTACGGTCAAAGACGATTATTAATCTGTGTCGCTCTCTATTTGTATTTCCACAGGTGGGCACTGCCAGGTACATGGCCCCCGAGGTGTTGGAGTCCAGAATCAACCTAGAAAACATTGAGTCTTTCAAACAAGCAGATGTTTATTCCATGGCTCTCGTACTGTGGGAGATCATCTCAAGGTGTAGTGCAGTCGGAGGTGAGATCATGAAGTCCTTCTATGCTCTATGTTAATCAGTTAACACGCTGTGCTGTAGAACGATCGCTTCAGTTAAAATTCCCAAAGAAATGCCAATGTTGTTTATTGTTTGTTGCTGAGGGGGGGAAACGAAAAGCAAAAAGGGGTGTGCAGGGAGACGGAACACAGCACAAAAGAAGCGATAGCAACATGCCACAATGATCCATAAACACGTGGGGAGTGGAGAGGACGTGCAGTGTGCATAATGTGAAGCCTTCCCCCAGCAGCCTGAGCCTATGGCACCTTAACTGAGGGACGGTTCAAGGTCATTTGATATAGCTCCAACTAGAAGCTGGCTCCACAGGAAAGGGGCCTGAAAGCTGAAGGCTCTCCCTCCCGTTCTACTTTTAAACTTCCTAAGAACTCACGTAGGCCGGCAGTCTGAGAGTGAAGTCCTCTATTAGGATAATATGATGGTATGAGATCTTTAAGATGTAACAGGGACTGATTATTGAAGTATGTGAGGAGAAGGATTTTAAATTTAATTCTGGATTAAACAGAGAGCCAATGAAGACAAGCTAATATGAAAGAAATATGGTCTACTCTCGCTGCATCAACTGAAGGCTTTTCAGGGAGCTTTTAGATCAGCCTGATAATGATGAATTACCATAGTCCAGCCTAGAAGTTAAAAATGCATGAACTGTTTTTTATTTTTTTACCATTACTCTGAGACAGGATGTTTGTAGTTTTAGTGATATTGCACAGATGAAAGAAAGCAACAGTACATATTTGTTTACTGTGCACGCTGAAGGACATATCCTGGTCAAAAAGGACTCTTCCAGTAATCCAGTAGCACATGATGGCTCTTAGTCCTGCTTTTTTTTTTTTTGAAAGGAGAGATGACTTTTTCCCCACCGTCAATAAAATGAAGTCTGAACACGAGTTATGAAAAGCCTGCACTGGCTTTATCCAAATGTTTTGAATAGATTAAACAACCTTACATAAACTGATGATTTAGCCGTAAAATTAATTATTGATGATATAGAACATCAGTGAATGATTATGTAAATAGAGTTTAGCTTTAATGTGTGTTTTGAGAGGAATACTTAAGATGTCGGTGAGAAAAAAGCATTGGTTTCTTGCCAGAGTCGGTTTAACCATATCACACAGGAAATGCAGAAGAAAGGCTCTATGCTATGCATCTAGTTCCTGAAACACAGGCTACTTGAGAATAGTTCAACATTTAGAGAAAAAATAACTTTTTCACTCTTGTTTATGTACTAAATGCGAGCGTACTATTTGACACTTTACATCTCACTTGTTATTTTCTGTCACGCTTTCTCAGTACTTGTTTTAAACCCAATATTCTGTCTTCCTGACTATCAACGTAGTGTACTCTACACACGTTTAACACTCCCTCTAACCTTTGCGGAGATAACCATCAATTTCGTTGGTAAATTAGCTCGGGTCACTGCAAGTATAGGAAACCAATAGAAGCACTGATTGATGAAATTCCCTTTAGAGGCTGTGTAAATATCCTCAGAAATACTGTAAAAGCTTGTTTGACCTCTGAGCAATACAAGCACCAAGTGACCAACTCCACTGTGAGTTCACTTATTAGCTGTGTGACAGGACTTATGTGTGAGCATTCGTTGACCCATTAGTCATGGTGGGAAGAAAATCTAAAAGTGTCAAAGCCACAATCCATCTTGTAGAAGCCTCAAGGATCAGCCTTCACTTTACTAATGTACCGTTACTCGTGTTTGTCACTCTGCAGCAAAACAAGGTCGAGGTATGTGCAAATAATAGAAGTGGTTGATTATCTGAAGCCAGTACAGTGCAGTATTTCATGTCGACAGAAGGTTATTTGTTTTTGCTTCCTTTTGTGTCTCTGTGGTCCTGTTTGTTTCTGAGACTGCTCCTGTCTCCATTGTGTCACAGCAGTGATTGAATGCCGGGTTTGGGCATGAACACTTCTGCTTCTGAGTTTTCCTGTTTTGCCCCCACTAACCTCCCTCCCCTCCCTCCCCAGGGGGCTTCCTTGAAGTGTATCGTGCAGTTATTCTGCCCATGAGTCCTCTGAAGCAAAAACATGAGCAAGTGACCCACAATTCCTCTTGCTTTTCCTTCCAAACTGCAACAACGTGAGTGCCCTGTGGGTACACATTTGAAAAGAAAACAGAGTATTTCCTGCTTTGCAAAGAGCACAGTCCCAAGACGCAGGTTTTTTTTTTAGAGAGATTTTAACTTTGCAAGTGTGGTTTATATTAGGACATTTAGTGGTTAATGTCTCTTGAGATCAGGACAGGCAGTATATAGAGATGAGTAAAGATGCACTAAACAGATCCAGGTTCACTCTGGCTTCATTTGGTTTCCTCTTGAGGGATTTCAGGAAATCTGCGCGAACAACATCTTCATTTGTTTATCCTGCGTTTCCCTCCATCCGTTACATGCATGTCAGATTAAGTCCTTCATTCCCTTACTTTGCATTAGTTTAGGTTTAGCTAACCTAAACACTGTATACAGAATTAAACGTTATGCCAAAACACATTTTTGTCCTGCCCAGATACACTCGACCATTCCCCGTTTCTAAATCTGGCACTTTCAACTCAGTTACGCTACATTTTTTCCTCCCGTCTCTCTCAGTCTCTTTCTTCTGAGACACAGGTAGGTGAGGCAGCAGTTAATTAGTCTCCCACTGCAGTGCAACACACCATAGGCAGCCGTGAAGCTTTACTCATGCAGGCACAGACAAGACAGGACAGGCCAGTGTAAATTTACTCGGGAAAGGAAGCGCAAGGTTCCCGTCCCACCTCTAGACTAAAGATAGAAGCCACTCGGTTAGTTCACATTTTCCTGTGTTTCACATATCTCTGTCCCCATTTTTCAGACTTGGCATTTCTTGGAGAAGTGTAAAAGGGTGAGGTCTGTAGTTCATCAGGACTGAAACTGAAGGAGACGTTTTCCTGTTCAGAGATTAAATCACTGTACAAACAAAGCTAAGCTCTCACCTTGATAGACGATGAGAAAGGTGGAAAGAATAAGCTGCACAAATGAGATGGTGTAATTTGGTTTTCCCTTACTGGCAGCTAAAAATCTCCTTGCAGATAGTGTGCTGGCTGAGATCTGGTATTGATTCTGGAGCAGAGCAGCATGAGAGCAAAGCTGATGTGTTTACAAAGTACACTCAAGAGTTGCTTGCTTTCCTGCTGCTGTTTTTTTACTATGAAGTTGCCACGTTTTCCCTGGAGGTCGGTGAGTCACTTATGACTCCCTGAGATCTTACCTTCCTGAGACAAAATATGAGCAGATGTGAACCCACACTCATAAATTCAGAGTGACACATCCCAGGGCATCAGTATAATGACTAGGGTGATGCCCTGCTTTTTCCTCTTGTCTCTGATGCCACCTGCCTGTGTGAATGTAAGGAAGATGTCTGATCACTGCAGGCAGGCACAGGGCTGCTCTGTCACGGCTCCTGAGGCCGTGGTCTGATCTGAGATCTGCCAGACGAGAGGAAAAAAACTGTCTGTCGACAGCCAGCCAGGCACAAACCATCACTTTACCTTCTTTATCTTCCAAGACTGAGGGAAGGGTTAGAGCAAGGGGGGAAACGGAGAGATCAGCACACCTCCAAGAGAAGGAAAAGTCAGATTCCAGGCTCAGATCTTTTTATCTGAGTGTCTGTTCCTTAAAATGCCTCTGCTGTATAATTTAGCTGGTCCAGATTTAGGTCTTGGAAAGATTGTGAGGGCGTTCCTCGAGCGGGTGGGGCAAAGTAGGAGGATAATAGCGGAGTGGTGTCGAATGTGGAGCTGCAGACGAAAAAAAAATGCCTCCATTCCCTGAGGGGAGAGGTTGAGCTTGACTGGAGAGGAGGAAAGGTTAGGGCAGCTGCTCTCCAGATGTCAGACCATCAAACCCTTCAGAACTGGAGGGTCTAATGCGTGTGGTGGGGGGGGCTGACACAACGCGCATTTAGGAACAAATTTTAGACTTGATTGAGGATGAAATAGGGTCAAAATACGTGCAGCCAATTTACGTTCCCTGAAGCTGCATACAAAGCGGGCTAAAATATTTTTTTGGTTTTACTTAATGGGGTTAGTCGATGGTTAGGGAATGTATCAGCTGCAGTTAATGGTAGGGTAAGCTTCCAGGGCAAGTCGGTGCCATATGCCCTAAAATTAAGCTCTGCTAATGAGTAATGTTCATGCATACATCTGTAATGCTTGAGTTTAACAACAGAAAACAAGTGTTGGAGCCACCGCAAACTAATGAAAACCAGCAGCGGCTGGGAGTAGATTAGTCAAGCTGTTGTTCCAGACTCAGACAGACTTGGGGAAGCTGACACAGTTGTTGCGATCACATTACTAATTTATTTCCAAATACATGGGGAAACTGTTTGGATCGCTTTTGCTGTATTATTTATGTGTTTAGGTGACAGGATTTCTCTTCTTATTTTCAGTGTTTATATTTTATTTAAGCTATAATTAGACAAAAAATTGTTCACTTGGAAGGGCAGCAGAGAAAGACTATCAAACAAAATGTGAAATGCTTGTGCTGACTGATTTCTAAGCAGACCTGTGTGAGGTTAGTATTTCAGTATGCCAACTAAGACTGGTGAGTTTGGGATGTGCGTAGGGGAGCAGGTGGTCAATCTACGAGAACAAAAGTGCAGTGTGACGGATGTAAATTACAAAGCTTCAAAACGATGCCATTCATCAAGAGTTTTTCCTTGTTTGCAGTAGGAAAGAAAAATGACTACATTTCTCTTGGCTGCATATGCACATACACTTTCGACTGCCATGGCGGACAAGTGGGCTGGAAAATAGACATTAAGGAGGAAATATGTGCTAGCATTGCAAAATCCACATCACTACATGTCAGCTGTCGGACATATAGTGTAAGTTCCTCATTGTTACTGTGCTGAAGTTGTTAAATAGCTTTGGAGGAAATCTTGTCAGTGTGCAATGTGTGACTTTTGCAAACCCCAGCAGTCCTCACTCGCACTGTATTGTGCTTTCAGAAGCCTCTTCTGCCACTGCAGTTTAATTTAAGGTTTACCTTTAATAAACATCTTTGCCTTTAGAGCCAGATTGGGCAAATCTGTTTGTCCTGGAATACACACTTTGTTTATGAAGTAGTACAAGTCCTATACTCGAGAAGCATTGTTTGGAGATGAGCACACGAGCATGTTTGCTGACACTTTCCAAAGTGGGTTTGCTGTCTAGAACACAGTTATACACTCCCTGGACCTGTCACAACAAAACAAACAACATCTGTCTCCTTTTCTCTTAAAAATGGTTGACTGGGTTTGTGTTTAAGCTTGAATAACAAACCAGAAGTACTTTGCTTGCAGTAATGTTGAGTTCCAGACTGTAAAGAACTTTTTTTTTTTTTTTTGCAGTAGTCTGTGTCCCAGAATCCTCCAATTCCTGTCTGTAGGTTGCATAACTCCCTGCGATCTTTTCTTTTTAACGTGTTTAAAAAGAAATAAAACGTCATCACGATCATCAAACAGTACAAACAACATGCTTATGTGAGCATTATGTGTTCCAGTAGTTTATTTTAAAAAGCTACAAACAGCTTTTATATATTTCTTACCTTTTTTTCATAATAATTCACATACAAAATATTGTTTTACTCTCAGCAACAACATGTTGGCCTTATGACTGAAGAGGCAACCTCAGAACCCGCCGACAGCTGACACAGCTTTGTTCTGCACTGTTACGTAAACTCTGAGATTTACATGAGAAGATGCAGGACAAATCTGCATTGTGCTTTTTTGAAATCTCTGTGTTTCCAGTGACAGATTTAATAGCCAGCAGTTCATTACAGGGATTGTATTCTATTTTATTGTTAGAAAATATGTATGTGTGTATAAATATCTATATTTTTATACCACAAAATGCCTCTGCTACAATGAAGTATAAATTAAAGTGGTTCTGCTAGATTCTTACTGGCCTGTAAAAGCCATTGTTCTGTATTTCAGCTGTGTGACATTAAACAGCAGCTGCAGTATCACTGACAGAAATATAGCCACAGTATATTTGGGTCCATAAGGGAACCGTGACGCGCATTTGTCATTTTGCCTCTGCATGCCACCCCCACAGTGGTTTTTACATCAAACTGTGCAGACCTTTAGCTTTAATGCAAGGAGTCTAACAAAAATATTGCATTGACTGGAGCCGTTGTAGTCAATGACTGACTGACGTCTAGAGAACACGGATATCACCAAATGCTCTGTTTCCTCCCTTGAGATGCTCTGCTACATCTTTACTGCAGCCGCTTCCAGTTACTGCTTGTTTGTGGGTCTTTCTGCATTAGGTCTGGTCTTCAGTAACTGAAAAGCATGCTCCATTGGGTTGAGATCAGGTGACTGACTTGACCCTTGAGGAATATCCTGTTTCTTTCCTTGAGAAATTCTTGGGTTACTGTTGCAGTGTGCTTTGGATCATTATCCATCTAAACTCAAATTGCTCTCTGCTTAGTTTTGCAACATTTTTCTGAGTCTAAGCAGAGAGTGCAGCCCTATACACTTCATTCTGCTGCTTCTATCAGCAGTCACATCATAAATAAACACTCGTCAGACAGTTTCACGGGCAGCCATACTTGCCCATGTTATCGCTGCTGGTCATCAGTTTTTTGTTCCTGTTCAAAATTATTCTTTTGAAACTTCCTGAGTATTTACAAGAATTTACCACTGTTGTTTAATAGTACATTGTAACTTTCACACAGCCAGGATGCATTGTAAAATGTGTTCGTTGTTTTTAACGACGACTCTGTCTTTGTAGGTGAGAAAAGTAGAAACTGTTTCAATTCTGACAACTATTTTCCACGTATGCCAGGGATCACAGTCAGACTCCACAGTGACTTTGTTATATAGTTTATTAATATGCATCTCTTTTTCACTTTATTCTCTCAGTCTGATTTTGTATCCATTATAAAATCTGTTAATTTTGCTAGTCCATCTTTTAATGACTGATAATTAGCTTGAGCTAGGTTTTAACTTCAGTGTAATTCAGTGTTGCGGCTGAGGAATCCAAACTTCAAACAAAGAGGAATTGGAATTCATACGATATATTTTTTTCGGAAACTGTTGACTCATAGCTCTCAGGCTGTTTCCTGCAGACCTGCTTTGAAATTTTGCCCTAAGTAAACACAACTGGTAAGTGGCCTTTGACAAGCACTCTGGAATTGTTGTGTAAGAGAGCTGACACAAAGCCAGAGCATTGTTGCTGAGGTTTCTTTAAACTCATCGACAGTAAGGCTAAAAATGTGACGATAGTGTTTCTCTTCAGAAAATCTCGCCCATGGCCCCTCTATCAACAGCTTAGGGTTCTTCAGTTGTTTGTGCCGCTTCAGTGCTATTTAAAGTTTGCATCCTACAGTTTCAATTTAGAGCGCACAGTGAATCCTTTGAGAGGTGTTATTGATGTGTGTGCTGTGGGGCACCTCCATCTGATCTTTCTCTCTATTCCACAGAACTTCATCTGTCAGATGTGATCTGTTTCAAAGTTGTTTTGCCCTGCTCTCGGCAGGTGTAAAAGCCTAAACTTACCATCTTGAGCTGTGCACAGGCTAATTCTCTGAACCCACCTGTTGTTTCTGTGTGTTCACATGCAGACGTGAAAGCATACGAGCCACCGTTTGGAAACCTGAGAGAACACCCGTGTGTAGAGAGCATGAAGGACAGCGTCCTCAGGGACAGAGGAAGACCTGAGATCCCCAACAGCTGGACCAACCACTCGGTAAGAAATGAAATTTATAAATGCCTCGTTTGTAACCACAAAATCTGTGTTTTAACAGATTTGTCAGCTGATATTAAAAACAAAGCACAGCAAACATAAAATATAAAAAAATAACATTGATTATTTGGGATTAATCACTACGGGCCAAACACAGAAATGAGAATGGAACACCTACTTTAAACAGTCTTCAGTATTCCAGATCCTTCACACTGCTGTGAGAACAGTGCAGGTAATGGTGTGATGTATTCACTGTGTCCATTCTCTGCTCACCCTCACCTAATTCCAATAGTGAGAACATTACTGACGCAGGTTGTCCCTTGCAATATCCACACTGTGTTTAAACTAGGGTTTGCAAAGTTTACATGGTTAAAAGTCTGTATATGCAAACTATGACCTACTCATGAATGTGGCCCCTTTCACATTTTATATTTTTATTATTTTAAAATGTTAATATAGTTTCTTTTCCTACGAAGAAAACTTAAAGTGGCCATATTAACGAATAAATCATAGTAGGGGATCAATAAATTCTCTAAGATACAAAAAAAAAAAAAAACCATAAATAAACTTTATTTTCCACATTGGCAGCCAAGTTTTAAATCAGAAGTGTTTATAGTTGTTCCAAACAAAGGGAAACTGTCATAAAGAACGAGACAGTGTTGTTTAGATTTGGAGATAGCTGCACAAATTTTCAGTGTGTCTCCTGGAGGACATTCATGCTGCTGTACTCAGCAGTTCGCTATGTAGAAAATAAAAGTAGAATGCAAGAGGGTTTAAAACCGTCTCCCTTCTGCACAGCTTATTTATTTATGCTTTACTATGTATGTCACAATGAAAAGATTCATCCATTCAAGCTGCCACAGCGCATTGTCACACACTGTCTCTCGCTTTGTTTTGCTCTTCTTTAAATAGGATTGTTGTGATATCTACAACATTAAAATGAGCTCTGTGTCTAGCTACTGGTGGCACCTAGTGTCTCCATATTTTAAAGTGAAGCTGTACACAAGATGAAGCAGCTGCAACATTTATGTTCAAAGAATTGCATATTATTCTCCTTGCAAAATGGTCCTTCAGAAAGAATAACTCTCAATGCTAGTTTCTCCAATAGAAATGCATCAAAAGTCCTTTATAAAAGTACTGATACAGAGGTGCATATGGATAAACACACAGTTGAAAATGCATAAATGCACATTCATAGCTTCAGTTTGAGTTAAGTTGCATTGCCCCAAAGTCAATTATATTGACTAACTGTGAGCCTGTTCTCCTCATGCAGGGCATCCAGATGTTGTGTGCCTCCATTGAGGACTGCTGGGACCACGACCCGGAGGCCCGTCTCACCGCCCATTGTGTTGCTGAGCGCTTCAATGGCATGGAGTACCTGGACAAGCTGTCAGATTGCTCTGACTCAGAGGAGAAAATCCCTGAAGAAATCTTTGTAGTGGATGAAAAGTAAACGCTTAACAGAAACACTGCCCCCTGCAGGGTGACTGAGACATTTTTATCGAGCTGCTGAGGGGAAAAGGAATATGAGTGGAGGCATTTGAAATGTAGATGAAAGTGAACTGTTTCCAGAGGTGGACTTACATATTCTGGATTAAGTCCTAAACAAAAAGGGCGCTCACATTATAAAGCTTTTTTTTTTCTTTTTTTTTTTTTTTACCAAATACTATTTGCACTTTATAAACATCTATGCACACCAAACTATATATATGTTGTGTCTTATTTGTTTTTAAAATTTCAGGTATAGGAAATAAACAGACTGCAAATGTATTAAAAATGGGGAAAGACTGACCAAATATTAAGACACTAAGATCTCCTGCACCTGCCTTGTTTTTCGAAATGGCCAGGTGGTCTTGGATCAAAGTCCAATGAACTGAATGAAGCAACATTCAGGGTGCTAATAGAACCTCTGGCAAGAAGTGGAAATTATTCACGGCAAAGAAGTAGAGGGAAAAACATCCAAAGAACTAATCTGCAGGGATAGCTGATTTCATATCTCAAGGACTATGAAATGTAAAATAAAGACAGCAAAATCATTCTGAAAGGAGAAAGGAAACTGAGATATACAGAGGTAGGTGTGTGTTTGAGAGAGGGGGGCATTTTACTCAGAGGACTCTAAACTGAAAAAGGAAGTCTGTTTAATAAGACAAAGAGAATAAAAGGAATGCAGAGATGTATTAAGGACTCCAAACTGGAACATCCAGTCACTGTCTATATGTTATAAAAGCTGAATTTTTGTTTTTTATACTGAGAAGGGAATTCTGATCTGCTCAGAAATTATCTGTATCAAAGGAATTTTTGTATAGAAATCATTATTAAAAACGTTACTATGCTCTCTGTTTGCTGTGCTTTTTAATGCTCTCGGCTGCTGTCATACTTTGTTTAACTTTGGGTTTTTTATTTGAGATACTTCATTTTACAATCAAAAACTTACCTGCTGCTCTCTGGCAGGTAGCTCCATGCCCGCCTGGGTTTTAAATGCACCTTAGAACACACATGCATCAACATTACAATGAGCAGGTGGAGGGAGGTTCGGAGTCTTCTCTCACCCCCGTTCTCTGCGACCTGCTGGAGCAGGGGGGCTAGGACTAGGAGGAGGAGTTGGCCGTCCGACTGCGGTCTGGAGTGTGGAGCCTTCCTGCTGCTGCGGAGTCGGGGCGGTCTGCCTCCCCCCACCGCAGGGAAAAGGGAAACACCACCTGGGTCTGGGTGCAGTTCCCCCTCCAGGGGCGGGGGCACCTAGACCCGGTTTGTAGAGTACGCTTGGGGAGTGTGATCGTGTGTACAGCATCTCTTTATGTCTGTCTCCACGTTGGTTGAGTGTGGAGTAAGTGCATATGAGAGCATGAGGGTGGGAATGGATGTTTGTGTCTGTGTGTGCCTGTATGTCTGTGTCTATATGTCAGGTTGGGTGTCAGGCGCCACCTCTCTGGGGACATCTCAGGCCCTCCAAGGTTTGGAGGCCTATCTCCCCCTACCACCACTTCCCCTGCCAGTGGCGGACCCCCTCAGACATCGGTGCGTTGGTGGTTCTTTGTGTCCGGGGATGGGCGTCCAGGTACACACCGGCTCACTCCTTGGCGGCCGCTTATCGGGGCCTGGAGCCTGGGGCTCGCTCGGGCCACTTCGGAGGTGGGGTGCCCCCGGCCTCTCGGCCTGGGGCTCGGTCACTCAGGCGCGGCTGGCTGCCGGCGGAGCTCACGGGCGCGTCACTGCAACTCCCCCTGGCTTCTGCTCCGCGGCTGCTGAGTGAGCCCTCATCTGGGACTCTCCTCAGCTCTTTCTGGGACAGTGGCGCGGCTGCCCCTCTGTTGGTCTTCCTTGGTCTCTTGTGTTCTGGGGGCCTCTGGATGTCTGGAGTTTTGATCTCCTCCATACCTGCTTCACGCCCTGGAGGACGGGGCTGTGGCCCCCCCACACCCTCTAGCAGATTATTACATGAAGGAACCTTTTAAAAAAACAAAAAACAAACGCGTCCATGCTCACAGGTGTACACACGGGTGATCACACCCACAAACTACACCCTTTTTGGCTCCTACCTCAAAGCACACTGTGTTCTGTTGATCTTATGTGCTGCACAATAATGTTTAACATTTAGTATTTACTGTCATATTCCCATATATCATTGTGATGCTGTTTATTCTATTACTCTTGTTCTCTTCTGCTTGTTTTCTTTTTTTCTTTCTCAGCAGGTGATCCAGGTGATCGATATATGCATTTTTTTCTTCTCTGCCCGTTCTGTTGGTTTTTGTCTTTTGCCCTTCTCCCCCGTCCCTCTTCTCAGCTGTTTCTCTTTCCCTCTTTCTTTCTCCCCTTCTTTCCCCCAGTCAAGTCTGTCCCGTATTCAGTAAGTGAAAATAAAATAAACAATAAAAGGTGAATCAAATGGACCATTACGGCATTATCAGTTTGGTAAAGTAAATCCGTTGGGCATCTTTCTTTGCCTTTAGACAACAATTCTGATGGCAAAAGAGCCAAACGGGACAGGCAAAAAAAAAAAAAAATACAATCAAAAACTATTAATGCTACTTTTCTAGCCTTAAATGAAGGTAACACACACTGGAAAATATGCTAGGTACACGTGTTTGACTGGACAACTGTATATAAACACAAATATCTTATCACACAAACACAAATGGCACCAAATGAATGCATTTAGGCATGTAGAGATGATCAAGATGACCTGCTGAAGTTTAAACGAAGCATCAGAAATAGGAAGAAAGAGCATTAAAGTGACTCTAAATGTGGCGTGGTTGTTTGTTTTAGAGGGGCTGATCTGAGTATTTTAGAAACTGCTGATCTGCTGGGATTTTCTCACACAAACATCTCTGGGGTTTACAGGAAAAGTCTGAAAAACAAAATATCTAGTGAGCAGCAGTTTTCTGAGTGAAAATGCCTTGTTTATGCCACAGGTCAGAGGAGAGTGGACACACTGATTTGAGCTGATAGGAAGGCATGGTGTGGATGTTATTTTACTTTGGCCCCATTATACTGTTAGGTAGACAGCTGCATTTAGTGGTGTAGGTTACCCTTTATGACCACAGTGTACCCATGTTCTCATGGCTGCTGCCAGCATGATAATGCTCCATGTCACAAAGTTCAAATCATCTCAAACTGATTTCTTAAACATCAGTTCAGCGAGTTCACTGTCATGTTTGGGCTCCAATATCACTAGATCTCAATCCAACTGAGCAACTTTGGGATGTGGTGGAACAAGAGATTCTCATCATGAATGTGCAGATAAATAGATAAATGTGCAATGCTATCACACAGATATAGACCAAAATCTCTGTGTAATGTTTCCAGCACCTTGTTGGATGTGTGGAACAGAGAATTAAAAGAGTTCTGAAGACAAAAAGGGGATCTATCCTGTATGATATGCCTAATAAAGTAGCCAGTGAATAAGTACTGCTAATCTTGATCCTACTAAAACTGATGTCCATCACCCAGCATGCTCAGTTGAAATAAAAAAAAGAAGTATTCATATGTTGGATTGTTAACATCGAGACATGTTTAGCATTTGCAGTTATTTCAGGATAGTTATATAACTTTATTGTTACAATTAGGTCCTGTGTTTGTCAGCTTCTCCTCTTTTTTTCATCTTTTCCCCTCTAAGAAATGAGAGAAATGGTTCTCAGTGCCATACATTAGATGCACTAAAGTACTTTTTTACTGTGGAACGATATAATCGAATTTATTGCCGGAGCACTTAGCTTCTGAAGGATGACAAGCTCTCAAAAATCATGATCCCTTTTGCCCATCAAGTAATCTCAGGCTTTAAACAGTTTATGTCCTGATGATATCAGATCCAGCAGTATACAGGATCCACAGCGTGCTGGTGTTGACAAGCGCTCATTCATTTAAGCACAGAAAATGTTTCATCTTAAATTCATGATTACACTGAGTGCCAGTTCTCTGCTGACTGACAGATAATGCTTGATACTTTTACACTGGTGGTGTCTGCACTGGTTAAGGCAAAAGATAAGGGAATCAGGAGGCCCGCACTGTGTTTGGCATGGCGTGTCTGCAGTGTTTGACGAGCCTTTTATCCTCAGCCCGAAGCTGACTCAGACTGGAACACGTGTCTGTCTGTGGATCTCTGCCTACCTGCCTCTGCCACTATTTGCCTGTTTCTCTGTCCAGCTGTCTGCAGGTGGCTGCTTTTAATTCTTCTATGAATCCCAGAATGCATTTTGGAAAAACTGATTAATTAAACTAAATTATAAATTAGTGTCACACTGAGATAATAATCTACTGAAGGGGGGGATCAAGTGGTATGCGCGTGTATGTTATTTAGCTCTCTTCTAACAAGCTGTGTAAGAGCTGGTGATTCTTATATGTATTATGTCAAAATTGGCCTCACTGAAAACACATTAATCAACACTGAAGCACTGTTACTGAAAGAGCATGAACTTAAACAAATGCACTGGGGAACAGTAAGTGATTTTTCTGCTATGCTAGGCTAGTTTTTATCTCACAGGGAGGTTTCCAGCACCCTTGCGACAGTTTACATGCTCCATTTACATAAACTATGCCACAGGCACTCTGGGTGTGGGCTGGCACACAGACATATTGGACACTGCCGAAGAGGGGGGTGATGATAAATGATTTATAATTCTGCATTATAAATGGATTACCACAGGGGTGTCAAAACTAACCTTTCTCTTCATTTTTCACAATCAAATCATGTGACGCCAATTTTCCTGCAGCAGTGAAGCCCAGTTCTCAAGAGGGAGATACATATTTAAAGAAAGTGAAAGCTTCTAAATGTCTTCCTCTTTTTTTAAACTGTGACTGAAAGAATAATGTCTTCATTCCCAAAGCAAATTCAAATGAGCTTTTACTATCTTACTGCAGGAGCCATAGAGCACAGATCCTCTGGGAAAGCTCTATACCAGGTGTGTCAAACATAAGGCCCCGGGCCCAAAATTGGACATTTCCCACTGAACAGCTATGATAAATGTAAAGGCGGACTTTTAACTATATTTTCATGTGTTTTACAGCTTTTCCTGCTACTAAGGACCTCCCCATTGCCTTTCAAACTACACCAAAGTAATTAACCAATAGATCAACAACTAAATAACAGAAACCATCCCAAATTTTCTCTGAATTAAAAAAATCTTTCTGTTGTATTATTACAGGGCAATCCAGGCAATAAGCTTCTGCCGTTTTAAATATTTACTTCCTGCAATTAAAGCCAAACAGTCATGGAAACAGATTGCTTTCATTTAGTAGAGTAGCATTTCTTATTCATACACAAAAACTGAGTCATGCTGTGGAAATTGCACTTCTTTTCTTTATATTAAGGTATCTCAGGGATTAAATGTGCAGTTAAACTTTTTTACACTGACAGAAAGGGGAGTTTCATCGGTCTCTGCCATTCAGGTTGAAAGTGGGCTGTATGAGGTCCACCATGTAAAATGACTTTGGCATCCCTGGTCTATACTCTGAGGTGCGTTCTGGCTAACAGTGTGGGACAAGGGTAAAGCAATTACTTATGAATCATGAGGCACACGTAGAATCAGAAATAATCCTGTTATGTTTAATCCTCTTATGGTAGTTTGCATTGCTGTAACTTGCAAATGAATTTAGCAGCAATATACTAAATTGGACAAAGTCTATCTTTTTTTTCAAACTTTTATTTGTGTGTTCAACTTTCATAATTATTATCGCCTCCTGCTATCACCAGGTCTGTGATATTACTGTAGCGTTTGTTTTCTTTAAGGCATCGTGGGAGCTTGAGCACTTATTTACTTCACCAGCAGCAACAGAATAATATTAACCTAAATACGCCGGATATCTGCATTTTGTCTTTTCACCAGGAGAGGGAGTGGTGGTTCTACTGCAAACGCCGTACAAAGGCCTCGCTTGTGCCTTCAGCAGTCAACTGGATTGGAGTGGCTGAGCTGCAGGATCCAGTGAGCTTACATTTGTGCTTTGAGGGCAAAACATGGGAGCACTGCACTGGGAAAATGAGGGGGTGCTGAGCTCAAGATGTGACAGGTCTTTCCATTACCAAGACTCATACTCAGTGGAACCAACAAGTCACCAAACACTAGAGTCATTTTACTTCCCGATGAGAGCTAATTGCATTTAAACAGTTTGCTTTTGGCAAACATTGCTTAAATTTTCTCCCTGCCTGTTTCACGCCCTCTGTTCTGTCTCTCTCTCTCTATTTTTTCCATCACTGCCTGTCAAGAAGTATCAGGAAATAGAAGCTTGAAGCAGCACTCTGCAGCCCTCTATTAATGTCAGTTAAACTCCATACCTGTGCCACCATATGGATCCTTGTCACCTGCTCAGTCATCATACTTCCTAATCCGATTAACCCTTTGAGTGGGTGGCAACAGCAGACAAGGGTGGCTATCCACGTAGAGCTCATCACCCTTCTATATACAAACACACACACAAAGCTCACAGAACCCTTAGGTGGTCTTAATCATCCAGAAGGAGATGCTCTCCTGCCAAAGTCACTTATCATTCCCACATGCCGGTTGCCATGGCGACACCTCATACATCAATCAAAGCTGCTGGGGAGTGCGTTGGTTGCTGAGTGCTATAAACAATATTTTAAGCCCTAGTAAGGCGATGACAAGGAAGACAAATTACTCCTCCATCAGATATCGCTTTCTCCGCCGGCTTCGTGTGGGTCCGGTTATCGTCACAGGTCATGTTCTCCACCGACCCAGGCTTTTACAGCCCCTGATTTGTTTTTGGAGTTTTCGGTTTATTTTTTCTTCTTCTCCAGCATATTATAAAGCTGTTCTGTGTAGCATGCAGCTTTGCGATTGCCAAAAGAAGGAGGCACATTCTTCAAACAACTTTCACACAGTCACAGTTGTATGCAGCGCTTGTCCAGCGGATGATGTGCCTGGTAAGATAAGAGCAGCTGGCAGCTCAAGCCCAGAGATTTACAGATGAGACCACTGCTGTATTAGAGGCCATTACCCCTCCTGTCCCGTGGCAGTGTACTTGATAGTTCGGATCTTACTTTAATTTCCTTATGCCTGAATGAACTATTGTGTCATTATGTGCTCAGCTGTAAGCCTCTCAGAGTACTCAATAACAAAAAAGAAAAAAGAAAGGGAAAGAAAGAAACCCAGTGGAGGACAAACATGTTTGAAATGAAGGTGTAATAGTTCCTCTCCAACAAAAGCTTAAATGATTTGGTCATTTGAGTCTACAAGGACAGCACCAGTCAACTTAATTCCCCACATCAATCATCTCCTATTTACACACATGACGTGATGATGATCTGGGACTAATTTGGCTCAGTTTATCTGTGCACCATATTCATTTATCTGTTTATAAACAATTTACTGGTTGTGCTGCCTTTTTAGTTTATGTCCCATGGCAGGCAAGAATGCAATGACAGCGATCGCTCATTGTTAAATAGCCCTCAAAGCTGTGCCCAGGGGTCAACCAAAGTTGACATGAGATATAAAAAAGGAAGAAAAGGAAGCAAATTGCACTTTTGCCCTCATTTTCTTTTATCAGCAGTGGATTGTAGGAGAGCAGGGAACCGACTTTTGATTGTGTATGGAGTTTAAAAAAGAGAGACAAAAGATGTTAATTAGGAAGGTTTAGAGGTGCTTGGAGACACAAGTTTGAACTTTAAGAAACGCTGAGCTCCAGACATTATACTGACCTGAATTACTCTGGCTTCATGCGACACACGAGCAACAACAGAGGAGCAGTAATGATCTGGCACAGAGCTGGCTGTCTTCTGTCCTCTCTCTTTTCCATCCTGCAGCCTCTCCTCTACTCCCACCTTGTCCCACCTCTCCCATCTTCACTGGAAAGCCAAGCTAAGTTTAACTTTATTTGAAAGGTGTGAATTGCGTGCTGTCAGATGACCGATCGAGGGCAACCAGGAGACGGATCGATTGGATATAAGCGCAGCGGAGAGAAGCATACCCCTGACCAAGGGGCCACTTGGTATTGAGCAGCCTGTGTAAAGTGCTATTTGGACAGAAAATAGACCAGAGCTAGCTTTTAATGTAAAAGATTTTCTCATTATACAAAGCAAAAAGAGCACAAGCGACATTTTACTGTTTATAACGTTTGGTGTTTGGTGTTACAGTGGCTTGAGAGTCCTGGCATGAGAAGGAGTATTTCAGGCAGATGCTTTCTTGGAATTTAAGCAAAACAACAACAAAAAAAATCATAATCTATTGCTTTTGATGAGCATATATACCTTTTCTCTCTAACTCACATGTGAATGCAGCAGAAACATGCCAGCGAGGTGGCTTGTGTATCTGCCCATCTTATTTTGAATGCCACCATTGTAATTTTGCCACGGGAGGGTTGTCGGGGATGTCACTGAAGCAGTAGCAAATAAATATGTTGTGTTCTGAATTGAGACAGCTCATGTCGGCCGCTCAGGAAAGTGAAAGAAGGGTCATTTGTCAAGCAGAGGCAGCTGTGGAAATTGGGAGACGTACTTCAATTTTCAGCACGTGAGTCATATATTTCTCTCTCTCTCTCTCTCCTGCTGGGATAATGTCAGGCCAGGTTCCAGCCGTTTCTTACGCATTACATTTCTCATATCTGAGCGCCATGTCTTCTCAATAGACAGCATGCGGAGGCTTCACGAACCACACCAAAGTCAGGGAAATGTTGATAAGGCGCGTGTTATTCTGAAGAGGAAGTAGTGCAAGCCAACTTCTCAGACTCTGACATTCTGCCTGCAGACAGCTGATATCTCTGTTGAGCTCAGGTAAGTATTTCGGTTGTCCCTATTTCTCAATATCTGCTTCTCTCTCCCTCTCTTACTCTTTCTCCATCTTACTCTCTCTTTTCGTGCTCCATCAATTGAAACTTTCTTATATAGATTTTTATGCAGCATGCCAATAAAATTTGAAGCATCACTGCAGGCACTTTCAGCCGTGTCGACAAGTCAGAATCAATCTTGATGAATGTGGTGAACTGTGAATGTTTTCAGACAATCTTCTCTGCTGATATGCTTTCCAGAGTTATTCTTAGTTAAAAAAAAAAATTGAGTGACTGTTCTTCTTTTACTCATTTTTGTGTGGAGCCTGCTTTACGCATACCCACACAGGTTTTTATATTTATATATATTTTATAATTGCCTAATTATTTTGTCATTTCATGGAGTAATTGTAACAAATAAAAGCTTATAAGTCCTTAAAATGATACACTGAATGAATAAAGATACAAAGAAATATTATTGCATTGATTGTTTTGTTTTTCTACATGGATTCAATTCAAGTATTTTTGTAAGCAAAATACAAAAGACTTGCCATTGTCTCTGAAGCTTCACAGCCTCTTGGGGGGAGAAAACTTTTCACACACACTGGAAAATGGCAGATGAACGCGCTGAATACAATACCATCTTGCTGCAGATGCAGCATAATAAATTGAGCAAAAGCTCTCTGATCTCTGGGATAACAGATTGTTCTATATTCTGTTGCAAAATATAGAAGCTTATTGCACTATTTCATATTTATCTGGCGTGTGCACAGGCAAATATTTGAATAGCCAAGTAATGCCAAAGCCATGTAAACACTCCTCCCATCGGTGCTGAGATGAGCGCGTCGTGCAGTTGCCGAGTATCATCCGAGTGTGTTCAGTGGGGACCGAGGGAGCTGTGTCCACATCCGGTGCATTTAACTACCTCTCCGTGGCCCCCTGTGGAGAAATGAGGCGTGCTCAGTGTGAAATGGTGTGTCACTGATGAGGCCATGCCGGTAACCCCCGTGCACTTGGTCACAGAGCACACACCATCAAGTAGAAGTTGACTCAGGTCATTGCTTCTGCTATATTTCTCCTCCTCTGATTTCTCATTAACACTTGAAAGACTGAAGATGTAATTTAACTCATGGAGAGCCTTCAATACCCAGGTTGTTTTTTTTTTCGATTAACTTGACCATCAAATTCTTTTTTAAAGAGCATTAAAACAGACAGCCCAACTCTCTCCTTGCCACAGCTCCTAACAGTTGGATGCTGCACCTTATTGGAACAGTAAGTGGTTGTTTTAAGTACTCTCAATTCACTGCAGCTCTGAGAGTGCAGTGGTGCTGGCTAATCATCCCGCTATAATGGATTACAGTATAACAGGTAAAGTTTCAAAGCTTCCTGAATGAAATGTCTGAATCTTGTGTTTCTGCTCATAATGAGCAAATGGAATGTACATGATGGATTTACCCATTTTACACATAGATGATGCACAAGGTAATTAGTTAAGAGGAGTGCCAAGTCGGCTAAATGAAAAGAAATGAGAGAAAACAGAGCAACAAGAAAACTTGGTGTTGAGTTTTCATTCAGTCTTGGAAAGACATGAAGCTGGTTATTGGAGAGTAATGGGTGTATGAATTTGTATGGTCCTGCTATCCCTGAAAGAAGGATTGGTAATCAATCTAGTTGTTTTCCTTCCTTCAAACGATTGTATCTTGGGAATGGCTCCAGCCTCCAGTAATGACCCTCAATAGGAAGCAGCAGGTATAGATAACAGATCGATCTATAATTCTCTCTTTCCTTATCAAATCCCCAGAGTATCAGGAATCTGGTCAGGCTTTGTGACGTCAGTTTTTGACTCCAGGCTCGCTCCTAACTGGACCTCACATATAATGCATGTATTAGATGGGAGGCTACTTTTTAAAAAGCGGGCAGCAACTTTGCTCTCATCGGGGACATCTAATAAAGGAGTTGTTTTCTTCTCTTTTCACTGAGTCACAAAAGGAGACAGAGATGTGATATTGATAGGTATCTCCAGACAAATTGTTTAGGCTAATCAATACTCCGCCTCTATGACATGATAAATATTTCTGGCTTACAGGATTTACTTGTAACATGTTCAGAAAACCAAAAACTGGCATGCTGTTATTATAATCCTCTTAATCATTTATGACACCTCACTCACTGACCCATGGCAGGCATTTAAGGGTTTAGGGTTGGGGGTTTTTCTTTACAACTGCCCTTTAGCAAAATTAAAAGCTGGAGACACCTAAGGATGCTGTGCATAAACTCTGCAAGTCTGTGATGCTGTGGGGAGAAGAAAAAAAAGGATAATAAAAACAAAGCAAACAGAAACAGTCAAGCCTGCCTCTGGAGAGAGGGTGAAGGCAAAGCCGCTCTAGCCTGGCAACAGCACTTATTTTGGCTGGTTTTCATCTGGGCTTGGCCTTTTGACAAGAGATGCAATTGAAGAAATCTTCACAGCCTCCATTTCTTCTTTTCAAAGGTCACCCATTCATAATCTTAAGGTAGAATAGAAAGCGTGAAGGGTTAGAGTGTTTTTCATGGCATAAGCAGGCCTTAACGAATGATCGAGACGCTGGGCGCATATGTGTGTGAATGAGCACACTGTCGTGCGCCTACAAGAGGACGGCTTCATCAATATGCATGCGGTTATGTGTGCGTGGGATTTCATGTGTTTACATGTATCACACTCCTGCCGTCTGTCTGCATTTAGTCTTTGTGTGTGAATGAATTTAGGCACTGAATCCCAGCTTCAGACGCTGATGGCGTCTCTCTTTCAGTCTCTACGATCTCTTCCTGAACTCCAAACTCTTATCCACTTCTGCCACTCCACCTGCTTTCTATGATGACCCCCATCAATTTTCATAATCATCCTTTTACTCTCCTTTATTATGAGCTTTCCATCTACCCATCTCTCCAAAGCTGTATTTTTCATCTCCCTCTTATCCCCTTCTCATCTCACCACCAGACAGCCTGAATGCACAGCCACATTAAGCCGGCTCAAGCTTCAGTCCTGTTCTCTTACATGAATTTTTCATTTGAGTTTTCAAAAATGATCGTCTCACAGGTGACAGGGTAGCTGTAAACAGTGCTGATGCAAAGTAGGTATGCGAATTTGGGCCAGTTTGAGATATTTCCAAACCAGTGTAGGGTATTAGCTGTTTGTTCTATCTTATAAATTCAAAATTATGATGTCAAGATGCTAATGCTATTAGAATATACATCATCCGTTTAAACAACCCAATTCAAAAGTATTGAAAACAGGTGTCAATCCATCCATCCATCATTTTCCACTTATCCTTATCAGGGTTAAATCTATTTGGTCTACAATAAGTTCGGAAAAAAAACAAAACGTTTTTTGCTATCAGATTACACCGAAGAGGGCTGTTGGACTATAATTTTTCTCCTTTGGGACTGGATCACACCTCAGATAAATCAATAATACTTCCTACATCCGTCTCATCGTTATTTGAAACCACCAAGTACAAAATAAATGTATACAATCAATCATAAAAAAAATTACAAAATACAAAAAGCTTGAAGATTTATTTGAAATATTAAAAAAAAACGTGTTTCATTTCAATATAGTCTTTCAAGGCTTTGGGGCAAGTTGTGAAAGTACATCCCGATTTTAAGGGAATGATGAATGCTGTGTTCTTGTCTTTGCTGGGGGACACAGTAATGATGAGATACATCAATCTGTATTATCACCCTACCGTCAGTCCACAACATCCAAGGGCAACAGAAATATTGCAGTCGCACAGACAATTTATCTTCGCACACCTGCTTATATACCCATAGGTACACGAAAGCGCTTCCCTCAAGATTAAGAACCTTGTGCGCTCTCATTCTGTAACTTATTCTCTATCTTAAAAACTGTAAAAAAAAAAATAGTGATAAAAGTTTGATTTATAGTTACTATCGGATTTACTTTATCGAAAGTATAATAAGGATAATCCCTATTTCAATCAGTTGCAGCCATAATTTTGCTCCGTTTTCATTGGTAAAACTTTCTGTCGGATTAGAAGGTTCGTTTCTCTGATTGGTCTAGATACATAGAATCCCGCCCCTTCGTACCTGTCGATCTGTGAGAGGTCGCCTGAGCGTCCTAGAGCCCGCCTCTCGCATCCCTCCCGCCCCTCTCCGCCGGCGTTCAATCGTGAAGCGGATTGACGGTTGCAGCCTCGGTATGTGGCGCATGAGTGTGCGTTTCGGGATGTAACTGCGGTCTCCCGGAGTAGCGATACCAAATTAAATCATACCTTACACCCGAAGGAGTTAGATGATAGGATACCTGAGAGAAGTGGGCACAGCATAGGGAAGTATACGACAGTACGGAGCGGGGGGAAAGACGTGGAGCGGGGCAGGAGCAAATCCAGCCGACACTGCGCGCAGAAATGGCGGAGCAACACGCAGCCAGCGACGGCAAGCACAAAGCGTCCACCAACGCCGGGGGCTCGGTGCACGGGAACAGTCGACCCGGCGCCGCGGGTGGAGGAGGGGGCAAAGGAGGCCTGTCTGGCGGACTGACACAGCCAGCTGGGTGGCAGTCTTTACTCTCGTTTAGCATTCTTTTTCTGGCCTGCCTGGCGGGATTCAGCTCCAGACTTTTTGCGGTGATCCGGTTCGAGAGCATCATCCACGAGTTCGACCCGTGGTAAGCTAGCTAACTACTGTCTGCTGTTCGCTGGTTACACTTGCTTGTAATGGAAATGAGAGACTGAGAATTTAATCCCTACAGAGGGGAGGTATTTTTTTTTTTTAAATTAAACACGACGTATATTTATTTATCTCCTTGCTTTGCTTTACGCTTTATAAAGTTAGCACAATCGCAGCGGTGTTAAGTTTTTGAATGCAGCTCAGCTTTAACTTTAATTTTGATTTCGTGCTGTGGTTCGTTAGCGGCTCATGCTCGTTATTACACAGCATGCCCCCCCCCCCCCAAATGACCCTGGCACATACACTTGTATATACGGGCTCGGTGGCCCAATGTGCAGCCCATCTGCGGGACCTTGACATTTAAATATGATAAAGAGCTAGCTAACTAGTCTGGTTTGACCAGTTGTCCAGTTGTGTGTTACCCAACAGTAGGTTTGTGTACTTGCTGCAGTGAGCTCTGCCTTGAGTCTTCAGCTGCAGGAACTTTATTCGGATTGAAAGAGCAGAGAAAAAAATAAATAAATCTGCATTTTAACCAGTGAAAGTGTAAAATAGTTAACAGCCTGATTATTTTACTCGTGTGCTTGATTGATGTGTTTGATTGAAGTAGTTTGGTTTTCTCATGTCTTATTGTTGCTTCGCTACATCTTGAATGACCAGGGTCTCTTGCAAGCTTCCAGCCGGTGCTTCTCGTAACAGCAGGTTGTAACCCGGAAGCCAACTGATCCGATCTGGCGTGTCTGTCATCACAATGGAGAATTATTCCGCTTTGTAACAGTGTCACATGGGCTCACAGGCGGCCGCCTGGTTGCCCTGTCATTCCCTCATTGCTCTCTTATATTGTGTGGCATTCAACGAGGCAGCAGAACTGATGCATCCATTTATTAATTTTCAAGGACAGGTGCTCCATCTAGTTCAGGGTGACACTTGCGTCTTCAATTATGTTGATAACTTGATTGCATTTAAAAGCCAAGGGCCAAGGCTTATGGCTGTGGGAGGTTCTGCGTGGTTCAGATGAGCTTGCTCCTTTTCTCAGACTGGAATTTGCTGAAAGGGCTGACCTTAGCGCTGTTAATGAGTAGTCCCATGTGTCTTGCACTCATTAGAAGCTGCTTTTACAACCTTCATATTTCCCGATTAAAGTTTGGGGGGGTAGTCATAGAGCTTTTGGATACAGTATATTATCTATGGTACTGTGCTGCATTTCACAGTAGCAGTGGGAGCTGTTTTGCCTCGGTATAAAGCTATAATGTGGCACCCATTTCCACAGTTGCAGAGCAAGAATGGCACAGGTCTTTGGCAGCATGTCACAGGAAAGAAAGCAAAGACATTCTTTGATATTCAGAAGTTTAAAAAGCCCTCGCAGCAACGAGTAGTCTGCATCTGTTCTCAATTTTTGTCCCCCCAACACAAAACAAAGCACCGTTTCAACCGTCTGTTGCCAGCTTAAATGTGTAAAACTGTAAATTCTGTCGCATTGGAGTGTTTTTATTTTAATTTTATAATGCACAGTATCCTTATTAAAGTGGAGACTTGCATCAAAAAAAATATATCTACAGTTAGCTGTTCATTGATACTAAATTGTCCTCCTCCCCTTGTGTCATGTTTTGAACAAGAACCGACTGACATCTTAATAATTCATACTCCTAACAATCCGACAAACCTGACCCTCCCTTGGGTTTTTACTTTGAGTGTCCTTTTTAAACATGTACTAATGTTTGTTTGGTCATCTTTTAAAGAGTTTTGTAATTATGTTTCATCAAGCACTATAACTTTCTCACTTTTGTGACAGAAAGAAATTGTGTGTTTTTTGTTTTGTTTTTTCCAGCTGTGTGAACACTGGATGCTGATTGGAAGTCAGCACCAGACACACCATCAGTGCCGTTGTCCGTTGTTGTCTAAGCGCTTATTGTTTTTTATTGTTTTTTTTTTCCCCCTCTGCACAGAGCTTCAAATTATCAGCAGCTAACCATTACGTTAAACAAGCTGGCAATTTGAAGAATCAAGATTGGATTTACAAGCACCCAAATGTCAAGCTTATTCTGCAGTATGCAAATGCTCTGAGCTGTGCTGATTTTTGCAGAAGGGTCGCTGCCGTGGTTCGGCTATATCTGGCTGTGCTAATTTTAATTTCCTAATATTTGTTTATTTAAAAATCAGGGGGGATTAGTTGGCATTCAGGTGGGATTCATTTATTTATTTATTTTCATCCATTGATTGAGCTAATTAGGGTTCGTGCCAAGAAAGGTGTAAAGCCTGATGGCTGGGACACTCCAAGGGTGGGTGGAGGACATAGGTGCCAGCCTGCTGTGTGGCACAGATGGAACAGTACGGCTGCCTAGGTGCAGACACAGTGTGTAGCTACTAACGGCCAACTTCTCTCTCCTAAAGTAAGGTAAGGTGCACTATGTCAGCAAGAGAACAAAAGAATCACTTAACCCCATTTACATAAAGATAAATGATGATTTGACTCACAATAACTGGAGTACATTAGGAGACTGGCATAGCCTAGATGGCTAGTGCCGTTCATCTGTTGTTTGCCTAGGCTGCTGAACAGGACAAGGAGAAGTGTCACTGGAGGGGCAGCTGATTGCCGCAAACAGTGGACCAGCACCTTTTATGTAGTATTATTCATCCGTTCTCTTCCGCTTATCCTTGTCAGGGTCGCAGAGGCTGGAGCCCATCCCAGCTACTGAAGGGCTAAAGGCAGGCTACACCCTGGACGCGTCGCCAGTCTATTGCAGGGCTACCAGATAGAGACAGACAACCATTCATTCACATTCAAACCTATGGGGAATTTTAGATTTACTAATTAACCTAACCCACTAGCTTTCCTCCCACAGTCTTTTGCCCTGGCCAGGTAATGGAATCGAATTCAGGACCCCCAGGACCTCTTTGCTGTGAGGAAACGGTGTCACTGTGCTGTCGTGTATATAAATGACAGGGGTAGTCTGGAGTTTTAAATATTCAGTTATCATTAAGCTACAAAACAACGTATTTAAAATAAGCTTATGGAATGTCATAACATTTATCGTCATCTAGAGTCACATTGTGTTTCTGAGGCTCTTATACTGATAACGTCCGAGCACATCCCAGATTCTCAGTGGGGTTAATGTATGGACTCTCTGGTAGCCACTAGAGGCGGGGTTCACTTCAGATACTTGGGATATAATATTACTGTGATTTTTTTTTTTTTTATTTAATTTAATTTAATTTTTTAATAATTTTTTGATATACTGCAGTAACATAAATTGCAATTTATCACTTTTCTTTTTCAACAGCATAGTATGTCCTTAAAGATAAACTTTGCCAACACCTGTTTTATCCAGTAATACGAAGTTATCTCACTTTATTTCGTCCATAGCTGCAAAATGAGATTGCTGACACTCAACAAAACCTACCATAAATGTTGCAGTCTGCAGTCAGTCTGTGGTTGAATGGGGTAATACGGCAATTTGCTTTGGTAAATTGTCAAAAATCTCACATGTGTTGCAGTCTACATAGACAGAAATTCACCAGTTGCATAATTCACATTTAACCGTTACACTTTTTTTTTTTTGTCAGCAACCCCCCCCCCCCCCCCCCCCCTTTAATCGAGTATAAATCTGCTACAGCAGTACAGGGTCATGTGAGATTGTTGTTGGTGATCTTTGAAGAATTTGCTGTTTTACACGTTCACCCAACAAGCCAACGATTACCAGTTCGGTTCTGAGAGGGGGGCACAAGTCCCTCTGAAGTCCATCAGGAAGAGCGCCAAACATGTGACCCCTTGTGTAGAAGGGAACAGCCAGAAGTAGCTTTATCATGCATAAAAATACCAAACTCATTTTTGCGAGTAGCTGTAAGGTTTGCTTTGTAAGGGGACTTTTTCCCTGCATCACATGCTTGTGAATTAAATTAATTGGGTTTTCAGAAGCTGTTCGGAAAAGAGATTTGATACTCACTGGTGGTGTGCTACTTTTTCAGATTCTTCAGCTCAGGGTTGTACAGATTACCAGTTCAGCACAAGCATTGCTTTTTAGATGCAGTAATGTCAGTCAGATAACACTCAGATTAAATGATTGATTAATTAAAGCATCAAAATAGTCAGTCTGGTTTCCAGGCTCCAAGCTCATCACTGCCCACAGATATGTTAAGCATAAATGTGGGGAGTAATAAGTGAATATCCGGCTGGCAGCACTGCAGTGAAAGGTTAGAAAGAGAAATTGGAAGTTCTGGACATTAAATAGACCGCCAAACTGGGAGGGTGTGTGTGAGTGTGTGAGACGCAGTGCAGCCCAAGTTGGTTGCTTCCAGACTTGGCTCAGTATAAGGCCAGGGATTTTTTTGAGTCATTAAAATGAAGACGGTGACCTGTCATGACAAAATGAATGTAACTGATAGCGGGAAGATTAATTTTTATCATGAAATTGAGAACAAGACAGCCTGAGCCTTCCTTGGGATTAACTCAGGCTGCTGAGAGCTGGGTTTTGCTGGTAGTCAGTGGTTGTTTGTTGTGGGTTAAATCTTATCCTTGGAGTGTCATCTTCAGCCTGGCTGTCCGTATTGTTTAAGTTTATTAGGAATCTCTCAGCTCTGAGCTCTTTCTCTCTCTCTCTCAGCTCTAAACAAAGTACATCTTCTCTGTATTTAAAGTGCAATGTTAAATACTGTGTGCTCAGCTCCAGTTGCATATCTGCATATAACTTCAGTTCGACAAATCCTTACAGCTGAAAAACGTTTGAATTTGCAAGGGTCATGTTTAGGTGAAGGTGAGAGAGATGATTGTGCTTGTGCCTTCTCCTGCTGTGGAATTCATGCAATCTGTGCACACATTTACTAAAGCAGTGTTACCGGGTCAAGACAAGATTTTTAAATGGGAGCCATTGGAAAACTGCCTAACATGCTCTAAAGGATATTCCTGTTATTTCATCACACTTGCCTACATTCTCTTTTTCACTGTGCTCTTGTTTCTGGGCTTAAAATGTACAAAACGACTTCCTCTCCCTCCCCCCAAAGAAATCCTTAAAATTTTAACACTTTGTCAGCTTTGTTCTTGATCATCGCCGTTGGAAACCTGCAAAACTGGAGGCTCTATTAGTACGACAGCTGGATAGCAATGCAGAATCTTTCCCATCTTCTTTTTTTGGGGGGGGTGATAGTGACTTTGATGTAAGATGCAGAGGAAAACATCCAATGATTATGACCTGTTTTTGAGTGTTAATAGAAAAACAAGACGTGTGAAATGTCAGCGGTTTCACAGATACATTATACAGTCCTTTGCTGTTTCAGACAACACTCTGATATGAGTTAACACCTCAGAAATGATGTTTTAGTGTCTCTGATTGCTTTAATAATGTGGTCTATGATGGACTTTGCTGAGTGTTTTTCACCCTCCTTTAATTCTGTCTTTTTCAAAACTTTTATCTGAAAGTAGATTAGGCCAGCAGCTGCTGGCACAGCAACATGTGAGCTAATGCTGTAGTGTGGGAAAATGGAGAATAAGTTGTGACTGATCTTTCCACCAGACACTTGGCTGGAGCTGTGATCCTTGCTTAAACCCCCAACTGTCCGGCAGATTATAAAATATTCAGCGCAGATTTGGCGTCCAGTTACCTGAAGCAGGATTTTTTTTCCCCTAAGGAGCCCATCCTTCCTGATATTATGCTTGGTACTTACAAGGAAGACTTACATTAAGTCTTGGTTAACGGGTTGGAGTTGACCACAGCTGCGTATTAGTATTTTACAGCATGCCCCAGTGCCAAAGCTAGCTGCTATATTTCTATTCCACCTTTGCGCTGAAGTTATGTCGCAGCACCTAAAGGACACAGGAAGAGTTTCTTTTCCTCTTCCTTACAGAACTTTCATTTTCTGTTTTCTCCCCAGTCAGGAGACTTCATATCAAGCCTCTGATGATTAAGTGCTGTTTTGGAGGCAAGGCTTCCCAGCGGACTAGTGTCAGGCATTGCAGCGAGGTTTGCGAATCTGAGGAGCGCTCCATGTGTGAAGACAGGAAGCGACAGATCTCTTCCAGGGCACCTGGGGCATGTGTCGCTGAGCTGCTCCTGGCAGGAAACAGCAACAGGCCTGGGGTAGCCGCTGCCTAGTACAATGAAAGTCACACAAACAACCCAGTCTTCTGTTGTCATTTGATTTTGGATCTTTATTTCTTCTAACAGAGACCAAGGTTTTGGATTTGTTTTAAATGCCTGTTCATGATTGAGAACTGAGACTACTTGAATTTACTTTCTTTATACCCTTTGTTCTGAGGTTGTGTTAATGGCTTTTAGTCGAGCCTGGCCTGTATGCATAAAAGGAAAGATGTGTTAAGTGCATAGGTAACAAACAAGTTTGCAGTTATCACAAAGACACCACGTGACTGATACTGCTAAGCCATTGTACTGCAGGCATTGCATTGAGTATTGAAGACAATGGTGTTAGTGCTCCTCTTATAGACAAACTGTAAGCGTCTATGTTTTAGCCAGTGTTGCTCATTAGCTGTTTTTGAAAGCACTGGCAAGATCGCCACCTCTCTGGTTTCACTCGTCAGCTTTTCAGAGAACACACGACTTTGCAGACCCCTTCGTGGAGGGTCATGGCACTGTGAGAGAGGTAGTTCAGTTTGTTAGTGTGATGAATTGTCCCTGCCTCACATTCAGAGCTGTACTCACCCACACGTTAGCAGCTTTTAAAGGACGTGTGAAGCCAGTTAAGTATTTGTTTAACTTTACATTTAATTACACTATGGTCAGAGAGGTTTGAACATAGTCCCCTGTTTATATAGGGCACGGTATAAAAGAGCCTTGGTTTATTATTCATTACAAATTAGCTTGAGCCTGTCGTCTGCCTTAGCTTTCTAAACCACAGTCTTATAAATTTTGGCAGCCGTTTGCTAATGAGATTTTAAGAGCATTGTCCTTTGACATTGTGCTTCTTGTTCGAGGCTAAGAGTATGATTATGCACTCTATAATTTTTAACATTTAAAGATGTAAATGGCAGTGTTTCCAGTGTTGTGCCATTCGTTCACCTTTGGACCGCCGGTCTAATAAATTTCAGGCCACATTGTTTAAAAAAAGGTAAGACTTCTCTTTTGTTAAAAATTTATTCAGGTGCTGGCAAATGCACTACAGATTATTTATCAGAATTGAAAGGCTCGCTTTGGTGGGAACATTTAGTGCAGCATACTGTGCAGATTTGCGGTTGCTGCCAGAGTAGCCTGTCTAATATAGATCGAATACATCTGTCAAACTCCGAAGACGGTTATGTGCTTGGTAAGATGCTACCTTTCAGCTGAATTCGCCCACAAACATTCACATAGTATATGAGGGGGCAGGAGCGATACAGACGGGTACGCTTCTTTGTCGTTCTTTTGAAAGAAAAGGCTAGTGATCATAAAACACGCTCACACTGTGGTCACAAAGCCTCCAGACAAACGTGACTGAGGGGAAAGGAAGCGAAAACAATGTTTAGCAATCGGCTCTAAAAAACGATCAATGTGACAATAAACAGCTTGGTGTGTGTCACGCAAAGTGAAAATGTGTGGTCGATCCATCTTTTATCCAGCTGTTTGGCGTTGTCATGGAGTCTCTGACGCGATCGTTGTTCCGTGACCGCTCATGCTGGAGTATCCATCCATCTAGGAGGGGAGTAGGGGGGCAACAGATCGAGAGACGTGTCTGCTTAACAGATGCAAGGCCGTAATTGAGAGCACTCGTTGAATACCGGCGCACTTTTGTTTAGTCTTTTTGTTGAGAAGACACATTGGTCGAATTGAGTAACTGGTCAGCAGTAAGTTTTCATGCTTTGAGTTTGCTCAGCAGCACAACCGTCGAGCAATGCCTTCACCCTTCCGTCTGTGGAATAATAGTTTTTATAGGGGCGCCTCTGTTATTTTTAGAGCTTCGTGAAGAGCTTGACAAGTGAGAATTGTTTCTTGCACTTGACTAAACAATGCGAGACCAACAGGTGTATATAGTGATGCTTGCGCAGAACCAGCATAAAAGTAGTGCTCCTCCCGAGGGGGAAAAGAGTAGAGTTCGACTGAAGCAAGAAACCTAATATCTGCTTGTTAAGACAGACTGAAAATAATCCACAGCACCAAACCACAAACAAGGTAACAAGTCTGACAATGCTGCCTCGAATGTTGCCTCACTCTTACTGCATTCTTTTTCGCCTTCACTTTGGCTTTGAAGTGGTCCTCGATGCACTCTGGATGGTTCAGGGTGAAGTTGGGTGTAGGGAACAAAGAAGATCTGTGCTTATCATACATCCCTGTCCTCTTACTGACAGGAGTCAGCATGCAGCTCAGTGGGCGAGCGCACCTGCATACAGAGAGGAGAAGAAAGGAGGAGTGAGAGAAACGGCGATAGGATAGTAGGAGGCGGAAAGAGAGAGAAGAAATTAATGCCTGCCAGGCATTCAAACAGAGGGAGGCTTTGGCGGTGAAGCCAAAGAAATTTTATTGTTCCAAATAACTGCTTTATAAGTTTGTTTGTGTGCATGTTCATGTGTAATATATGTGCTGTATGGTTTTATGGAGGGGAGGATAGGGTTGATGTATTATTTTGTCGGCCTCTGCCTCAGGTTAAATTGAATGTCTTCTGTAGCTGATAGACTACTTACACCAGAGTCCATTTAATAAGATCGGCTGCTTAAAGCGTCTCTGAAGCATTACTGAATAGTTCAAATAGCTCAACTCAGCTTATTCTTGAGTAATTTTTCCTCTTTTCAATTTAATCCCTCCAACATTTTGCAGAAAGTCCCTAGAAACTTGCTGCTTAGCATCAGCAGGGAAGCTAGGTAGATGGCTAAGAGCTGGTTTAATCAAATAAATACCAAAGAAAGGGTTATTGCGAATGTCAAGTAGTTTTCTCCACAACGAGGTGATAAAAAGTGGTAGTTGTTCAGGCTTTCTACTCCGTGAGCTGGTTATGTTATATTGAGTTTTGGGTGCACGTTTCCCTGCTTAATTTTGTTTATTGTGCTTGTTGGCTCAATCCCTTGTTGGAGGATTGGCTAGCTCTCAGGTTGGCACGTCTTAAATGCCTTTTGTTCTGCATCGTCCAGATTTTGTTGTCTTCATTTGAAGTCTTTTGCTTATTTTCCTTGTTTCAAGGTAGGTTTTATGTAAGCTTCTAGCATATCTTTACATCTCAGGTGTATGACTCACTCATCAGTCTTTTGATCGCTCTGTAAATAAAATGAATCAAGTCTCTGATTTTATTGCAGTTACTATAAAGGGTTACACGGCCGCTGTTTGTTTCTCCTCCTGTGTTGTTTTTCAATATATCGTCTCTCCTTAGAATTTTAATATACTCTGGAGGTTTCACGTCTCTTGGGTTTACATGGGTTTGTTCTGGGTGCTTTGGTTTCCTTCTTCAGCAACGAGGATGTTTTGGGATTTAAAGCACTCCTGCTATTGTCCTCGACTAAGCCACTGGCCTCAGACTTAAGTTGGTCCCCAAGGGCCCGTGTATCTGCTTCCTATAGCTCTTAAGAAATTAGTACTTTCTAATGAGAACAATGTAACGGAGACTTGCAGTTTTATGAGATCTGGGTTTTTCTTCTCGTATAAAAGAATTCTGGCACCAACCAAAGAGGTTTGGGCCATCCACCAAAAGATTTTTTTGATAAGCGGAGTTTAATTTACTTGAGATCTGTTTATTAGATCAGAAATTAAACTATACAGGTTTCCTAAGATAACGCTTACCTTAACTGTATACAACCTATTTATACTTGTATGCATAGTTGTCTCACAAAGGCCCTGGAGATGTACTGACTAAACCTAATGTTTATTAAACACTTAACAACCCACTGACAGTATGATGGGCATATTCTTTTTAAATGTGTATAAGAAGCAGAATGGTATCTAAGTGCTGTGTGAAGTCGAAATGTTGTATTTTTCCGTTTGTGGTTTCCATGCCATAAAAAAAGAAACAGGAAGTGGAGTTTCACTTCCTAAATTGAAACCAATGTGAAATTAGACTGACTTGAGCTTTGTGAGCTGAATATCAATATATCTTTGTGATTGACAGTACAAAAGTGTATTTGATTTATTTTACAAGGTTTGATTTAGATTTGACTGTCGTAAAACTCTGAAACATAGCGAGGCTGGAAACCAGTGACCTGAAAAGATTACTTGGGAATTAATCAGTTAAAAGTGTTGCCAATCAATTTGCCTTGGATTGATTAACCTGTGAGTTGTTGAAGCTGTATTGCCGTTTCTGTTTTTCCCCAGACTTTAGGTTTCCAGGTGATTAAAGTCAACTGCAGCCGCAGGGAGCTGTGGAGTTTATATTAATCAGCCGACACGTTCGCTTGTGTTAAGAGAAAGCGAAGACAAAAGTGGGATGAAAACACAGCTGCGGATTATAGCTGTATTCAGAAATTCCTAGTAGAATTTTTAATATTCAGAATAAATACCGATTTGCTGGATGTGTTTTGTGTTATGAGCAGGCCACAGTATACTGCTACTCTGCCCACTGTAAGGCCGCCAGTGGGCATCTTTCCATTTTGGCAGCACCCCATCTCTTGTTTTTCTGGTGCAGATGTGTCCATTGTTCTGCTCTTGTGTTTGTTTTCATTCCCCTCGGCCCATTGAGAGCGGATGACTTTATTGTCACAGCCTAGCTGCTGGTAAGCTCACCTGGTGTGACATTATGGATCGCTGTGGTCTGAGGCCACAGCTTTGTTTCAAGTCAAGAGAACAGCCTAGAGCCAGGCTGGGACTGATAGAGGAGCGGGTGGAAGAGAGATCAGGGCAGAGAATGAGAAACTGCAGATGGACGAATGAAGGCGTCTCAAGCAGGACGGAGTGACAGCTGGAATAGGTTGTCAATCTCTGACCGGTTGCAAAAAAAGCCTGTCATTTCATCAGGGTTATCCAGTAAAGCAGCTGGCAGGTAGCCTGGGTGAGCCACATGGCTCTGAAACAAGGTGACATTTTTATGCCAAAAAATGCTGCAATGAGCCTGATGTGTGATTACGTGATCGTTGGAGTTGAATGCAGGCAGCTCAGTAAAAGAACCAGTAAAGACTTTTATTAAGAATAGGATCCATGCTTTTGAGCGGTTTGATTATGTTTGCGGTAGATTTTTCTTTGTAGTTGGTGCTGTACTAACCAGACATTTAATTGTCTGAGGTCTGTTTCTTTGTCCAAGTCTATAAATGATACGATGAAGACTTTGGATTTTTCTCTCATGTTGTCAGAGATGGATTAGTCCTCCGCTCAACTTCTTTCTGCCAGCTTCAAAAAAAAAAGAGAAAAGAAAAGATGACAGTCCTGGATGTCTGCACGGCAAAGGTGAAATTTCTGCTGAACAAGACAAGTCGGGGAAACTAAGATTGAAATTAATCATGTGAAACACATTCATCAAGAAATTTAAAGGCCTCTAAAAATCCATTATCTACATTTAATATCAAATGAGAGGTCATTTCACCTATGGAGTTGTTCCTTTAGTCTGTTCAGCCAGGCCATGCTATATGTATAGTTTAAATAGATCACTGTAAAAACTGCCTTTGCAGTTGAAAGCCCGTTGTATTTGTTTCCATATTCATAAAGAATACCCTGTAGGCACCCCTCAGATAATGTTGTTTCTCTTTAGGCATTGAAAGCTGCAAACTCTGTCAAGGACCTGCCTTCCACCTTTTCAATGGAGTGACAGAAGGCACAGTGTAATGCGAGTGCTTGCTGAGTGCAGGTTTACCCTCATGAAAGCTATGGCCATTGTTCCTATGCAGCTAACCTGCTGCTAAAAATGTCTGAGAAGTGCTTTGAGCATAGCATGACTCATTGTGGCTCCAGGCAACTCACAGCAGGCATCAGTGCACTTTCAGGCCATTAGATAAACAGTTTGTTTCGGCCTTAAGACATATTGGATTTTGGAGACATTCCTTTGAATTTTTAGTGAGGCATTATAGAATTATCGGTAGCTTTTAACCTTTTTACAGGGGGGAAGGGAAACAAGTATATAGAATAGAATTCAACTTTATTGTCATTGCACATGCACAGGTACAGGGCAACGAAATGCAGTTTGCATCCATCCAGAAGTGCTTTAGTGATATAGATATATTACAATATATATTAGCAATAATATAGATATGTGAGTATATTACAGAAATGGGTCTATTATGGTATGTTATAATGTACACGGTATGAAGTATGTTGTGAATATTCTATAACTAAGTATGCACAGGCTGTAGTGAGTACAAGCTATGTACAGGCTATGAACAGGATATAAATATGAAAAACTATACAGAATATGAAATAAATAACTTTACAGAAATCTGAGATATACAGCTATACAGAAATGGGAACTATGTAAGTTGTAAACAGTTGTAGGATTAAAAATTATCAAATGTACAGAATAGGGCTGCCACGATTTGTCGACTAGTCACGATTACGTCGACTATCAAAATCGTCGACGACTGATTTAATAGTCGACGCGTCGTTTGAAGCTTTGTAAGATCGCAAAAGACGCAGGAATAATAGCAGGATTTAAGAGTGTAATAACGGACTGAAACAGAAGATGGCAGCACAGCATGTACAAGGATGCCAGCTGCCGTTAAACCCCGAAGAAGAAGCAGCTGTGTCCCAGAATTCATAGCGCGGCCCAGCTTAGTTTCCAACAATGGCGGTAGCTAGTTAGTTTTAATATTACTCTTATTATTCTTTCTGGGTCACAAAATAAACGTTTAACATATTTTCAGGCGAGAATGTAGCTGTGTAAACCTCAAATATCGGCTCAGTTTATCAGGACACCACATATTTTCAAAAGCGCTCCGACGTTTTCGGAGACGTCTGTTACCCACTAGCTCGATAGCTAGCCGGGGGCTAGGTCACTAGCGCCGTGAGAACACCGGACTCCCGGCAAATTGTTTTCAAACTCACCGCAGTCTTTCGCGACTCAGGTTAAATATATATGAGTCACTTAGATAAATTAAAAATGTTGTTGTTTGGCTTTTTTTTTTTTTTTTTGTATTTTATTTGTTCCTGAGTAAATCGGTTTGGCTGAGATTAAAGTTATAGTTTTTACACAGCTGAATAAACGTCAAGCAGACAGCTGATTATCAGAAGTGTGAGATGCTGGAGAATATACTCCGGTGTCCTGTTATATTTTAGATAGCAAGGAGTTTATTAAACTTTACCGAAACAATCTGAAAATTTCATTAAAATTGAATAAACTATCATCTTGTCTTTATTTTTAGTTAGCACCTTAAAAGCTTAAAGCTGTAAGCTAATGATAGTTGTATAAGAGCAGATGCTGCTGGTGCAATAAGCTGTAGTTTTACGTCCAGTGGATGATGATCTGATTAGTCGACTAATCGCATAAATAATCGGTGACTAGTCGACTATCAAAATAATCGTTTGTGGCAGCCCTAGTACAGAATGATTATTTACACAGAGCTATACAGTAGTGCAGTTAAGATAAGTGAGATATAATTCCTACAGAGGCTATATAAAGTGCTAGTGGTTGTAAGTGGTGGTTCAGTCCATGTTATTATTGTGTGTTTGAGGGTACAGTTGTCCATTGTGGGTGTGTGTATGTTCAGTCCATGTGTTAACGTGGGTCAGATGTCAGGAGGCAGAGTTCAGGAGTCTGACGGCTGTGGGGAAGAAGCTGTTCCGGTACCTAGTGGTCTTAGTCCGGAGGCTCCTGTAGCGCCTCCCAGAGGGCAGGAGGGTGAAGAGTCCATGTGATGGGTGACTGGGGTCTTTGATGATTTTCCCAGCCCTTTTCAGACACCGCTTCCTGCAGATGTCTTTTATGGCAGGAAGTGGTGCTCCGGCGATGCGCTGGGCAGTTTTCACGACCCTCTGCAACGCCTTCCGGTCCGAGGTAGAGCAGTTCCCGTACCAGACTGTTATACAGTTGGTCAGGATGCTCTCGATGGTGCAACGATAGAAGTTCACCAGGATGTCTGAGGACAGGTGGTTCTTCCTCAGTCCTCAAGAAGAAGAGGCGCTGGTGAGCCTTCTTGACCAGCTTGGAGCAGTTGGTCGTCCAGGTGAGATCCTCGGAGATGTGGACTCCCAGGAACTTGAAGCTGCTCACACGCTCCACAGCCATCCCCTTAATGTGGATGGGTGGATGTGGGTCAGCATTCCTCCTGTAGTCCACGATGAGCTCCTTGGTCTTCTCGGTGTTAAGCAGCAGGTTGTTTCTGTCGCACCACTCAGCCAGACGATCCACCTCCTCCCTGTAGGCGGCCTCATCGTTGTCACTGATGAGGCCAATCACCGTGGTGTCATCTGCAAACTTAATGATGGTGTTGGAACCGTCAGCAGGTCTGCAGTCGTGGGTGAAGAGGGAGTAGAGGAAAGGGCTCATCACACAGCCTTGTGGTACACTGGTGTTCATCGTGATTGTAGATGAGCAGCGGTTATCCAGCCGGACATGTTGGGGGCGGTTGGTCAGGAAGTCCAGTATCCATTTGCAGATGAGGGAACTGATGGCCAGGTCTGTCAGTTTCCTGATGAGTTGTGAGGGGTGGATTGTATTGAATGCTGAATTGAAGTCTATAAACAGCATTCTGGCGTATGTGTTGTTGTTGTCCAGGTGTGAGAGGACAGAGTGCAGTGTGATGGAGACTGCATCCTCTGTGCTCCTGTTCTGGCGGTATGCGAATTGGTGGGGGTCCAGGGTGGGGGGGAGACAGGATTTGAAGTGTGCTAGGACCAGCTGCTCTAAGCACTTTGTGATGATGGGGGTGAGTGCTACTAGGCGGTAGTCATTGAGGCTAGATGGGTTGGAGTTTTTGGGTATCGGGACGATGGAGGTGGATTTGAAGCAGGCCGGTACCACGGCATGGGCCAAGGACAGGTTGAATATGTCTGTGAGCACTCCTGCAAGCTCCCCAGAACACGCTCTGAGAACACGCCCGGGGATGCCATCAGGACCTGCAGCCTTGTGGACATTAATCCTGCTCAGCACCGCTCCTACATCGGTGGGGGAGAGAGTCAGAGGTTGGTGGTCTGGCGTCACGTCTGCTTCGGTTGTGGGGTTCCCTCGCTCAAAACGAGCATAAAAGTTGTTGAGCTCATTGAGGAAGGAGACATCAGAGGATGCGGGGGAGGGTTTGGTGGTCCTGTAGTCTGTAATGGTCTGGAGTCCTTGCCACATGCGTCGGGGGTTGGAGTTGGAAAAGTGTTCTTCTACCTTCTTTTTGTAATGCTGTTTGGCTTTTTTGATGCCCTTCTTTAGATTAGCCCTGGCTGTGCTGTAGGCGTGTGCATCTCCTGACCTAAAGGTGGTGTTGTGGGCCTTCAGGAGGAGACGAACATCCCGGTTCATCCAAGGCTTCTGGTTGGGGTACATGGTGATCAGTTTCTGGGTGGTGACACTGTCTGTGGTTTCGGAGATGTAATCCAGTACAGATGAGGCGTACTGGTCCAGGTCTGTGTGGGTAAACATATTCCAGTCTGCGTTTTTAAATCTGTCCTGGAGCACTGCGTCTGTCCCCTCTGGCCACACTTTAATTGTCCTCACAGCAGGTTTCACACGTTGGATGAGTGGTGAATACCTAGGTATATTCAGGGGACTGTATGAATGGGATGTCAGTTAGCTCTAGTAGTCTAACTCAACCCCCCCCCCCCCCCCCCCCCAATCCAAAAAACCCCATACTTTTGTACTGTAATGTACAAAGCTTGTCCAGACTGGTTAAAAGCATTTCTCGTAGAGGAAAGACTAGGGATGGGTATCGTTTAGGTTTTATCCGATACCGGTGCCAAATCGGTACTTTTGAAACGGTGCCGGTGCTTAAACGGTGCTCGAACCGGTGCTTAAAGAATGGAGAACACAAAATTGGTCCAAAAACCTCTCATGTTCAGCTGGTTCACCAGGCCATCAGACTGCTGAACACGTCATAGACACCTCAGCTTCACTACTGGAACTTTAACATTATGCACTCCATACTGTACAGTAATGCCACTGTTTTGCACATGTCTCAACTCTGTATATTTTATATATTTTATTTATTGTTTACTCTATTTAATTTGTAAAATATGTATACACACACACACACACACACACACGTAGGAAAATATTTACTATACACATCCAGAAATGCATATACTATTATATATTGTACATATATTTATTAGTTTCAGATGTAGCCATTCTTGTATTTTGCTTGTTTACATTATTGTATTTTGCACAACTCTGTTGCTTGTGAAGCTCGCACACAAGAATTTCACTCACATGTGCTGTACCAATGTACCTGCACATGTGGTGTGACAATAAAAGTGATTTGATTTGATTTGGTTTTTGTAAAAAGATAACAATGTTAGCCTTTTCTGCAGCTATAGGGCATATATGGTATCACTCTTGGCTGGAAGCAGTGCTTAATCAATGGAAAAAACACAAACTTTGTCCAAAAACCTCTCATGTTCAGCTGTTTCCCTCTTTTTCTTTGGTCATTTTAGCCTTTTTGGCCAGGGTGAAGGGAGTATCTGCCATCAAACAAGAAGACAGCCCCATGTAGATATGATGATGTTTGCTAGTTCACCTTACATGCATTAATTTAATAACGTGGTTAGCCTACTCAACGTAAATTACTCACGCAGAGAAGAACGGCTGCTGCTGCTGCCATCATCATCCGTCATCATTTCTGCTACACTGGCAGGGCTAGGGGCCAGGACTCTCCTCTTCGTGTTTTTGGGTATGTTGCTAACTCCGGGTCCGATAACAGGCACCACACCGCAGTAGATGCGCTCGGTGTGAGGTCTCGCAGCAAGCTATCAAATACAGCGCATTTCTTGGTTTTTGGAGAGAAAAAAAAAACGCTATGCGTCGCCAGGTGTTTCATCGGATTTGAGGAGTTACCTCCTTTGACAGTATCAGCTTAAAGCACTTGTTGCAGGCTGCTGAGTTTGCATCTTTTGCTGTGAAGTACAGCCAGACTTTTGACCGCTTCGCCTTGGGCATTTTTAATCTGTAGCTCTGCATAAAAGAACGTACGTACCTGGCCCTGCCTACTATCCTCGGAAACGTAAAATGATTGGCTAGAAGTGTATCACAGCTCAGGAAAATAAAGCACCGAAATAAAGCACCGAAATGTGCGCTGCTTTTCGGTCTGGTTACTACCGTTTATGTCACCGGACACCGGTACCCATCCCTAGGAAAGACCAATTTGATAACCATTCAGAAGTGGATAACAGCTGACACTTTTGAGCTCTCTAGGTGAGACTTTCAAATCTTGCCTGCTTTCTCTGCTCTGCACACCTGGTTATCTGCTGCACCAACTCAGCTTTTTCAATACTGTGGACAATGTCCTCGAGTATCTCAAAGTTGTATGCTTTCTTGTGCGTGTATGTCACACTCCAGGGAAGTGCCAGTCTGGTCAATATCGTTGCCCTGAGCTTTATGTCCATCTGTCTGCCAAGTGTGAAAATGGGATTATGGAAGCTATTGCTGAACTTTTTTTTTTTCTTCCCCCCCCCCCCCCCCCCACTATAACAACTTAAATTCTCACAGATTCAATAGATAAGTTGGTTTGCATTTTACTTTTATTTTTATTCAACTGATGGTGTCATCTTGTAGCTCTACAGTCTGCAGAGACACAAATCTGCCTCATTTTGCCTTTTTTATGAAGTCTCCTTCTGATCCAAGCCTAGCCTTCAGAACTGATTTCTCTGAAATTAATACAGGAAATGATTTTCCACCCAGCCAGCTCTACAACTTAATGTCCTTGAGACATGTAGCACCCCAGCAGCAGAGGATCTTTTCCTTCAAAATTATGATCATTGTTCGGAGTATTATGTCTGCTGCAGTCCTAGATTTCCTAACATTAGTGTGGAATGACCCATTTGAATGAGATGTTCGTTTCTGCCATCCACACGCATCCTGAAAAATTGCTGTCAGTTTTTGAAGCCGCCTGTTTCTTTGTTCACCTTTGTGTGAAACAGTTTTTGCGTGATGGGTTAGGTAAAGTAACCGTTCTTGGACTCTGTTGAGTCACCACGGCAAACTGGCTGTCACGCTCAATTCTTTCTGAGTCAGCTACCATATGGATGCCAGGGTGGTGCCAACATATCCCTCCACATTCTCTCTTTTTATCAGCAGGAAAAATGGTGAGAAAGGCTGTCTGCTGTGGGGTTGCAAACTGAACAGGTTGTATGCACTTCAAGATGGATGTGGACAGAGCACATAGCCCCCCCAAGTCTAACAACTTTCCTGGCAGAAACCCTGCAATTCCTGTGTAATGGACACAGATGGTCCGCAAAACAAGAGCAAATATCAGATTTTATTTCGTGCTGCTATAGGGATGCTGAACATTTAATTCTTAGTCTTTAGGCTCATGCATTTCTCAAAGTCATTCCACTTATGCAAGCACAGGTTTTGTTGGCTTGGAGAGGCAGAAGGATCTAAAATTGAGCTTGAATGTTTGCTATTTCACTGATAACATTATAGAGCAATGTATAAAAAGCACAACAGATGCAGTTGAAGAAAAATCAAGACAGTGATAGTCTGGCATCCATCGTGGTCAACAAGGCCGACCCTGTTTCCACAGACCAGCCACTCCAGTGTCACCCACGAAGCGTTTTATTGTCACCAATATTATTTGTTGTTGTTGTTGTTGTTGGTTTTTTTTGTTTTTTTTTTTTAAACTGCGTGTAATGTGGTATGGATCTGATAGAAAAACTAGGAGCAGCTGTATTCTCATGGTAGTAATAAGGTATACCTGCTCTAAAGCATACCCTGGTTTTTCTCTTTTGTCTCTTAATGTGGCTGTAATTTACAGAAATGACAGCATATTGTATTTTGTACAATCATAAAGACTATAAACGCACCAGGACAGTGTTAACTGGGGACTGTTATACCTTTGACAGGTATAAAGACTGATGTTAGCAAACAGGTAGCAACATCTGGGCCTGTAAAATTGAGCCACTGTAAAAGTTCCAAAAAATTACAGTTCCTCAAGTGTCCGTCTGAGGCTGGCTCCAAAAATGAGTTAATCCACGTAGACAATCCTAAAATACCCCAAGAAACAACAATTCCACTTATCAGATTGTTGTTGTGTTTTTTTTTTTTTTTTTGAGGTAATGTTTGAAAATTAATCTTTTAAATTTAACCGTTGAAAGTAAAATTCTGAAATTCTTAAAAACAAAAACGGCATGTTAATTGGGATAGATACACAAAACATGTTTGATTATTGGTTAGTTATAGCCAGTTATTATAGGCATTTATCTAAAGATTTCCCCAGAGTAGAGAAATATGCACATATTTAACAAAATAATTTTATCAGTTACACTTGGAGTACCATGTGTAAGCTGCAGATTTGAGATCTTTTCAGATTATACTATCTATTGATATCTTATGTTATAAAATTTATCATATTTGCTCAGTCCAGCTTGCAAGTTGAATAAAAATGGCATTTATATAACATTTATACAATTCCAAAATTCTTACAGGTTGTTTTTTGCAATTAGTTTTTGTGTGAGTGTGCGCTCGGATATGAGACTTTGTCAGATTTCCTCTACAGATCCTGTTTTATTTTTGATGAGAAGGGCCATAGAAAATTTCAGCCATCCAATTTTTTTTTTTCCAAACATGACCTTAGTTTTAAAGTGCAAAAAACACGCTGGAAGTTTTCTATGTATTAGATATGAAGCTAAAATTTTTATATTTATCCACTATATACAGTGGGGCAAAAAAGTATTTAGTCAGCCACCGATTGTGCAAGTTCCCCCACCTAAAATGATGACAGAGGTCAGTAATTTGCACCAGAGGTACACTTCAACTGTGAGAGACAGAATGTGAAAAAAAAATCCATGAATCCACATGGTAGGATTTGTAAAGAATTTATTCGTAAATCAGGGTGGAAAATAAGTATTTGGTCAATAACAAAAATACAACTCAATACTTTGTAACATAACCTTTGTTGGCAATAACAGAGGTCAAATGTTTACTATAGGTCTTTACCAGGTTTGCACACACAGTAGCTGGTATTTTGGCCCATTCCTCCATGCAGATCTTCTCGAGAGCAGTGATGTTTTGGGGCTGTCGCCGAGCAACACGGACTTTCAACTCCCGCCACAGATTTTCTATGGGGTTGAGGTCTGGAGACTGGCTAGGCCACTCCAGGACTTTCAAATGCTTCTTACGGAGCCACTCCTTTGTTGCCCGGGCGGTGTGTTTTGAATCATTGTCATGTTGGAAGACCCAGCCTCGTTTCATCTTCAAAGTTCTCACTGATGGAAGGAGGTTTTGGCTCAAAATCTCACGATACATGGCCCCATTCATTCTGTCCTTAACACGGATCAGTCGTCCTGTCCCCTTGGCAGAAAAACAGCCCCATAGCATGATGTTTCCACCCCCATGCTTCACAGTAGGTATGGTGTTCTTGGGATGCAACTCAGTATTCTTCTTCCTCCAAACACGACGAGTTGAGTTTATACCAAAAAGTTCTACTTTGGTTTCATCTGACCACATGACATTCTCCCAATCCTCTGCTGTATCATCCATGTGCTCTCTGGCAAACTTCAGACGGGCCTGGACATGCACTGGCTTCAGCAGCGGAACACGTCTGGCACTGCGGGATTTGATTCCCTGCCGTTGTAGTGTGTTACTGATGGTGACCTTTGTTACTTTGGTCCCAGCTCTCTGCAGGTCATTCACCAGGTCCCCCCGTGTGGTTCTGGGATCTTTGCTCACCGTTCTCATGATCATTTTGACCCCACGGGATGAGATCTTGCGTGGAGCCCCAGATCGAGGGAGATTATCAGTGGTCTTGTATGTCTTCCATTTTCTGATGATTGCTCCCACAGTTGATTTTTTTCACACCAAGCTGCTTGCCTATTGTAGATTCACTCTTCCCAGTCTGGTGCAGGTCTACAATACTTTTCCTGGTGTCCTTCGAAAGCTCTTTGGTCTTGGCCATGGCAGAGTTTGGAGTCTGACTGTTTGAGGCTGTGGACAGGTGTCTTTTATACAGATGATGAGTTCAAACAGGTGCCATTCATACAGGTAACGAGTGGGGGACAGAAAAGCTTCTTACAGAAGACGTTACAGGTCTGTGAGAGCCAGAGATTTTCCTTGTTTGAGGTGACCAAATACTTATTTTCCACCCTGATTTACGAATAAATTCTTTACAAATCCTACCATGTGAATTCATGGATTTTTTTTTTTTTCACATTCTGTCTCTCACAGTTGAAGTGTACCTCTGGTGCAAATTACTGACCTCTGTCATCATTTTAAGTGGGGGAACTTTCACAATCGGTGGCTGACTAAATACTTTTTTGCCCCACTGTATGACTTTGGACCATAAACCTTTATGCAAATTGGAGATAGTTGAGGAGAAGGGTTCTAAAAGTTTGATGACATTTTCAATCCAGTTGGTAACATTTCACTTATTCCTTCGTCTTTTTCCTGAGGCTCTTTGCTTTCCATTTGTGGTTCAGCAGCATTTCAGTGAAAGCAGTACACAGTACTTTCTTGAAGAATTCCTGGAGCATTAACTGTGAAATGAAGGATGCATTTACAGCATGTCTTTTAGAGTCCATAAAGTGTAAAACTAACTTGTGTCTCTTTGCAAATTCCTTGGTGTCTTGTAGCTGCAGTTAATTATCCGGATTTCTCTTGACCCTTCTCTAAACTTAGCCAAATGATACCTCTGCTTGGTGTATAATAAATTCCCAACTCCATGTAAACGTCTTTGGTTCTAAATTTTCAGCAGGTTTATTATTTATGACAGGTTGTTTACTGTTGTTCTCTTGCTGCTATTTTTCGTGACAAATCCTGCATTCCTGCTTCTCCTCTTCTGGTCCTTTACGTTTGGCACTGAAATCAAAGAGTGCGAACTTAATGTACGCCTGTGATGAGCCTGTCATCTTCACTTTCATAGTTTTTCATCTCAACCTGTGACCTTCAAAGCATGTTTCCCTTTTTAAGCAGATAGTCTAGTTAGCGAGATCAAGGGGGATATTTCCGACACTTAAGAAATGAATCTGGCGATGGCACCGCTCCATTTAAAAATGCTCCCAAACTTTCATTGGAATATATGAAGGAGATCATTAAGCACTTGAAATGATTTAACTCACGAGAGATAAGTGACCTCAGACTTCGACATTTCCCTTTCAATATAGTTCCAGCAATTTGGCAATTACCGCAGTCATTAGAATTTCATTTAGCATGGCTGCTTATCTTGACCTTGAAACGTACTTTCTTAGTCGAGGTGACAAAGTGACTGAGGTACTCTTCTTTCTGCCATTCTTACTTTTGTACTCGCCAGGTTGTTTTTTTCTTTTTCTTTTTTGTCTGGTTTCTTTTGTCTGTTCTCTTCCCATGAGCAAGACTTTTGTAACTTTGCAAGCAAGTCTTATACTCATAGTCTTTTAACTCCCATCTGGCCCTTCCAGCTATCCGGAGTTGCATTTCAAAGCAAGAAGAACTTGTTAGCCGTCACCCCATTTGCTTCATAAGCCACATAAACGCAGACCCTACCCTGGCGATCAGACCAAGCACTGGTGTTTTAAAGCTTTTTTCTTTTTTCTAAAAAAAATGTATTTTCCGAGACTTTGATTGCATGCTAATACCCCGTACACTCAGTTAATGTGCCAGTGAGGTTGTTAAGGAATATTCTTTTTTTTTTTTTTTTTTTTTTTTTTTTTAAATATAATGCTCTTACAGTTCCCATCTGGCACAGCATATGATGTGAATTCCCAAGGGATTTGTCTGTCAAAATTCATCTCTTTCCTCTCTGTCAGAGGTTATCATTCATCTTAATGATAAAATAAACTGTCGGTACTATGAGTTTTTTCAGAAATATTTTATAGAGATGGATGATGTAACGTCATTCAGAATATTTAGAATGTTTTCATAGACGTTCCATTTTTCAACTCTTTAGTCAGTCCTGCAAGTATTTTTCACCATTTTTTAATTTTTTTTTTTCTGGAGCTGATGTCGCCAGTCTAATGGTAGGCTTTCAGAATTGCACTGGACAGCTCTTAATGGTAATACTTTAACATTTTGCTTAAAAATGTCAAACATTAACATTTTTGGCCTCCCCATCTGGGAAGATTGGCAGTGTTGTTTTATGTTACTTCAAACTGCACACTTCTAAAGTGTAATACAATTTGGATGCGTGGGCTGTAATAGATGGATTAATGATAAATGGATTGCTCTGTGAAAGAAAACTTCAAGTGTGAGTCCTACCTTTTATTTTCCCTTTATATTTGTAGTAAATGCAAAATAAAAAAAGTGCAGCCAAGTCCTCAGAAGTGCTTTTTTCATTTTTGACACAAAGTGGGATTTATACTTTTTGCTCAAGGTATGTCACAACTGCAAACCCCTCCTGGCAAGCCTATGCTGTAACCTCACATAGACCCTCCCCTACAAATCTAATTACATGGCGTGTCAACAGACTGCAGCGACTGCCATTTGGCCAGTTCACTCCTGTGCATTTTCAGCTACTAATTCTTCTGCCACCATTTTTCTTTCTTTCTTTCAAATACACTAAAAGACAATGGATCAGCCCAAACGGAGAAACTGCAGAGCACCGCAGGCACACAGAGCAGAACTCTAAATGCTGGCAAGCATCTAGGCTACATCATAGACTCTAAATCAGGGCTGGGTGATTAGTTTTCTCGAGAGGCCACATTACAAATTGGGAGGGCCGCACCAATGAGTTTATAGAGAGCAGAATTGGATTCGGCTTATTGGTGTGGCCTGCCACACCAGTCCCAGTTCATCATGCGGCCCCTTGGGAAAATTAATAAATAAACCAAATGGACTCGAGGCAGAAATGTAAATTTAGCTCAATTTTGTGCATGCTTTAATTTGAGTTAAACTTTGACATGTGGGTACCAGAGTCATTAACACTGACTTTGTGGTGAAGTCATAGTTTTGACTGGTAGGTGGATTTTAGCAAACGGTTTGGTCCGACTGGGGTCGGGCAGGCTCAAGTTCATTTGTTAATAAGCTAATTTCATTCAGAGTTAGAATTAATAAGCCTTTTAATGTGAACTGATGTGGCATGTGTTAAGGGCACAGTGTGGAACTATGGTTTTAACTTTCTGCGACACCATTTCTTAAACTTTGATACAAGGTGCATGAGCGCTCAAATGGTCCCATCTTGATAAGCGGCATCTTGCCGTTGGCACAAAGCTTGTCTTTCAGGGGAGTATGCTAGTCTCAACATCATTTACTTGTGGAGGGAAATCAGAGGGATTGTTTCTTCCGTTTGCATTTCTGGGCTGCACTTCAATAAGGAGTTTGGAACTCTCTCCTTCATCACCGTCTCTTCATTTAATATGCATGCAGGTACACACCTATGCACATGCACGCCCGTACTGCAGTTGCTGCAGCCAGAGCTGACATAATGTCGTTATGCCGCTTCCAGTGAAGGTTGGGTTAAAGTAAAGTAAAGTGTGCATGTTAGTCCCCGTAGGGAAATAGTTCCTCTGCATTTAACCCATTCACCCAGTGAAGCAGTGGGCAGCCACCAATGCAGCGCCCGGGGAGCAGTGTGTAGGGACGGTACCTTGCTCAGGGGTACCTCAGGGTAGCCGTTCAGTGGAGTCGAACCACCGACCTTCCGATCATGGTGCCACCACTCTACCTACTGAGCTATCCCTGCCCACTTTTTTTTTTTTTGTTTTTTTGGGTCCCGTTTGACGTGGCCGCTAGACAAAAGCTGAATTTGGCGGGGAATAAACTGCACTCCCGTCTCTCAGGCTCACCCGTAATAGGGTGCTGGATCTGTTTCCGCCTCTGGCTGGGATTTGCTACCCAGACGAGAGTGAGCAGAAGCCTTTGCTCTCATCCACCACTCCAAACCTATCGGGTATGAGTGAGAGAGAGTGGAGTTTTTATCCAAGATGAGCTCATTGTTGCCTTTTATGTTTTTTCTTTGCCCTAAGCCCAGTTTTCTACTAAGATGCTATCACTGTGCATTTCGCACAGATACATTATCTGCGAGTGCTTGCGCTGCTTGATTTTTATCTTTGCTGAAGTTTCAAAGTCGGATTAGGGCATCCGTGTGTTTTCAGTGTGGAATAAGCGATAAGATTCCTGCTCACTGGGAGTTTGCACACACCATGGTTCATATCATAACAGTGCTGACCACTTGGCAAAGCTGTGATGTTCCTCTTATAAAAGCTGTCATTTTGGCTATCATTTTTATACGCTTTGTTGGTTTTCTTTAGCGATAACCTTAGGCAGCGGAGCAGCTGCACGAGCTTGACACAAACAGGCAGTAATGACTTGACGGGAACACATTTAAAGGGCGATCATCTTTTGATGTAACAAAAAACTGAAAAGGTATTTGGTTTAATTTGTCACTGGAGCAGGAGGATTTGGAGCTGTTCTCCCGTAGTCTCAGTTCTCGTAATGCCTTGAGACGAAAATAGGTCAGACAGCTGTTTTATTGGGCACCACATGTCGAGAGGTGTATAAAATGTTGTTAACTCAGACAACAGTGACTCAGTCTAAGCATTACGAAGTCTTGGTGCATGGCTTCAGACACAGAGTTGCATTCAGAAAGCCTTGGCCTGAATTAAGAGTAGCATTGCATGCAGCTACAGTATTCTCTATTTAGCCACAAGCAATTTTTCATCCTTGGCACAGAAGGCCTGAAGTGTGGAAGCTTTGCTACGTCTGGGGTGACATTTAATTGGAGGAATAACAAAAGGCTCATTGTCTTTCCACTGCTGGAAATTACTACAGCAATTTTGCCCCCACCCCCTCAAAATCAGTGTCCTCTTCCTTTAGTGCAATTATGCATGCAGAGTCACATTTATGACGGAGTAGTCTTTTCTGTGTTGTACAAAGTTGAAAAGCCCCCTGTGGTGATATCAGTATTCGGCATGGTAGCTCATTAAATTACGTGAATCGTTAAGGGTTTTAGACATCAAACAAGCGCTCTTTGGGTTGCTTGTAGTGGAGTCGTGTTGCCTGTGTTGTCTACGTTCACCTTTGGCTTCCACGAAGGAGACCTGATCTGATAAGAAATCTTTAAGGCAACCTTATATTTTATTTATCTTTTTTTTTTTATTATTAGGAAAAAGGGGGGAAAAACCCCTAGAAAGATTCTCTGTCTGTGAAAGTCATCTTTTTTTCTTTTTTTTCTTTTTTTTTAATTTTATTATCTTCTATCAAGGTCAAATTTCTTTCAAAGGCAGCCACACAAGCTCATAAGAGATTGTTATATTTGTTTTTTTTTTAACTTAAAGTGAATGATATACAAATTCATGTACATTTTTCAATTTATAATAGAATTTGAGCTCCCAGTCAGCATTTTCAGCTGAAAAGCTGCTTCAAGTCACACTTACAACTCAAAAAGATGGACCAGCCCACCGACCCCCAACTTCAAAATCCAAGATGTTGCCATTGCATGTAAACCTTAGGAAAACTTGAAATTTGTGCTCTCACATAACATCCTCAGTTTTCTGACTTTAGCTATCACCAAGCGTGATAGCTGTGGTTGTAAGAAGACTTCTAGTCCTGAACTCTATAGGAAGATGGCCCTTGGACTTTATGGGCTCACTCACACTAAATGAAACTTAAGACAATTTTGTTTATTCTTTTAGAAAAGGGGATTATTCAGGGTTTGGGCATTAGTCAGTGAAGATGTAGGTACACAGTCAGGTCTGAACTCTTGCTTATCACGTCTGATTTTAAACATAAAGATAACGATTGCGGAAATGCTCATGTAAAGGCTTCCAAACAGCATTTCATAAACCAGCGGGTGATGTGACGTAGCTGTGTTCACAATCTATGCTCCTTCACCACACTGCTTATGCTGCTAGATTCAATAGTAGATATAAACATGTTCATTTTAGATCTGTTTGCAAAGGTGGTTTTCACATCCACAGTGTGTAGTAACACAATTCTGTTTCCCCCAGATCTGTCAAAACCCTGGGCACATCAAAAAGCAACCATTTGGAGGAGTGTAGCTGGTGACTGCTGCAGCTCAGACAAAGTTTACCCAGTCTTGCTTTATAGATAAAAATACACCAGTGCTGTCTTCTGCAAGGGGTCTGTGATGGCCAGCCCATGAAATCATAAACAATGCAGTCTCTAGTCAGACTTCACATCTGTAATAAAACCCAGAGCTGCATGGGTACACTGAGTCAAGACTCTGAAACTGAGGATGTGGCATGCACACACAGTTTATCATTATCATCGATAGAAAAGTAGCTTCCTTCCACTTAATTCATATCAGTTTTTTAAAGTTTCCTTGTAGTTCTGTGTACTCTTTCAAGCGGTTTTTATTTTTAAAAGTAACTCTAACAGTAGGATAATGAAATACTGTAGCTAACCCAATATTTGTGATACAAAACTCCCCAATGCTTAGGCCCGCCAGGTGGTCAGTTTAGGCTCAATGTGCCGCCGGACTTGCAGTACACTAATGAAACCCTGCAATGGATTGCACAAACTTCAGTACGTCTGTGCTGTCCTTTGCACTGAAGAGACTGTAAGTTTTGGGAATTTAAACACCTCAGACTCCCTTGTGAAAGACTGAAACACTGATTTGTCACCACTATAGGAGAAGAGGAACGGAGTAGGAGAGGGAAGTACACCACTCTGTCCTCTCCCATTATCTTACAGCCATAGAATATGAAACAGCAGAGGCAGCCATGTGTTAGGAAATAATGATGAAGGGACCGCAGTGGTACAGAAGACGGTGTATAATTACTCAGCCCTCGCAGTAAATTTTGACCCCTCAGGATTTCCGAACCACAGCGGCAAGCCCATTCATGCAGATATGGCAGCTTTGGGGCAGCAATAACTTGTGTTGTGATGTAGGCAAACTGTCCTAATGATTGTCGAGTTTGTAGAGAGGTTGTAGAAAGCGTCTCGTATCTGCTAATCTTGACTAGGGTGTTACTGAGTGCCTCGCACTGATATTTAAGCCAATGAGCCATAAATGTCTCACTGGCTTTCTCTACTATCGCTTAGTGACTCTGCAGCTCATAGTGAAGCCATTATGCTCAAAGGGAGCAGTAATGTTTTATCCAGAGGAATCAATTGTATGTAGACAGTGTGATTGTCCACAGCTGTGTTTTTAACTTGTAGTTTTATGGTTTCATTTCTGGCCATTGCACAGTTTTATAGAGCTTTTTCTTCCCCCTCTCCCTGTTTCAACCTTTCCAGCAGCAGGTGGATGTTTGAATGAAGGAAAGATGATTTTCAAGCTGTAGTTGGCTGTGGGCAGCTGCCCTCAGTTTACCCTCACTGCAGGATTTTCAGCCTAGAGCTTCACACTGGTGGATTTAGTATGTTTGTGTAGCTCCAACATGTTCGGGTCTTTCTAAGCATTACAGCGTGGAACACAGCACAGTGTGAATTTTTGTGGCTGTGCCATAATTTAAAAAAAAAAAAAAGGAGAAATCTGATGTTGCTACATTGGCTAGGATACTTGTATACACTTTCAGTTTGTCAAAAAATGTCGTCAGAATTTGCACAATTGATGTCTTTCCCTCCAGTCGATAACACATTCACACAGCAACCTGCTGAGAGGCGAGTGCTAGCTCCTCCCCTCACGAACAGCTGATGTTGTTGGCGTTCACAACACCCAACAACACCTTTAGGAAGAATTTTAAAAGGTCAGTAAAATGCCTATTTCAACAGCATTGAAGTATCGAGCAGTTATTATAAATGTTAACCTGATCAGTGAAGGAATGCACCTGACATAACAATTTCGCCAATTCAGACATCTGCTGTGGTAACCCCTGTGGAAAAAGTACTTTTGGATGCTCTTTTATCCAGTGTCTGAATTTATTATTATGGTAGCGGCCAATAGCTACGCATAAAAATTTAAAACAGACTCTATTGTTCACGCTAGTTTGTATTTTGAGGGCGACAGTAGGGCTGTGCGATATGACCAAAATCTCATATTCCGATATTAAGACATCTATCGTCCCGATAACGATATAAATCACAAAAATGTAACATTTTCTGTTACTTCTGTGAATCTCGGGCAGCTCGACTTGCGGGAAGTGTTTCCAGCTGGGCGTCACGTACCTGGCATCGAGTTTTAACTGATGCATGAAACTATACATTTTTAGACATAAGTTGTAACGGCCGCCGTTTTCTTTGAGTATTTATTACACGGCGTGCTGCGGGGAAAAGCCTGTTCTAACGTTTGAGTCTAAGGTTTATCTTTTAGCACCTGACGGCTTTTTTGCTTCTCATCCGTAAACACTCTGCATCTTTCACGTGATTCAGTTTATTTGAAAAGTCTCAACAGGATCTTGAGCTTTATTGTGAAAGGTTTATGTGGAACAAGCGGACACGCGGTGGTTTTACCGTCGTTGTTGCTAACGACAACTCATAAAAACAAACGCTTGTCTGTAGTGTGGTTATATTAAATGTAAGAGAAAGAGAGAACTTTAAGAAATTAGCCACTACAGTGACCATCAAAACCATGAAAAAAATATTGCCGTAAACTGTTTATTTTGCGACACCACGAAACAAACGATAGCGTAAAATGAAACGATAGACGTTTTTATATCGTCATCCGATATATATAGTTATATCGAACAGCCCTAGGCGACAGCATCGTCAGCAGTATTACATATATGATCATTGCCCTTCTCATCACACCTTGTCAGTAGCCCAACTTTAGGTTCTCCCCCCCCGGAAAATATCACGCAAGCAGTTCAGAAATGAGTTTTTCCTCACAGAATGCCTTCAATAGAGATCTCAGCCTGTGATGATTAGGCCCATAATTATTGCTGCTGTTTGTCCTCGGTGTTTGTATTTGTGATATCTGTTTGATTAGCCACCCGTTATGACAGCAAAGCTCTTTCTGTGCCAGTAATTACTCCCTATCTCTGGAATTCACTACTGCCTGCTGTCTCTGCTTGGCTCTCCCAGTGCTTTCCCTATTTTTGGTCGATGGCAACAGTGGGTTTTGATAAAAGAGAAGCCTCTGCCCCAGTGGACTCCTTGGCTAAATGTGGAATTGGCGTGCCTTTCATCCATTTCCTTTGATTCACACACCGCAACTTGAAATTCTGTGACTTTGTGCTTTTGGGAACATCACATTTGTTATCTCCCTCCTTACCTTTTAAATGGACTGGAAGTACAAATCTTTAGCTCTCTTCGAATCACTGTTGTTTCAGAGGCACTTAAAATAATTCTAAATCCTGCATTTTGTATTGGTGGGCTTAAAGGCTCAGCAGCTTTTAAGATGGAGTAAAGAAAGGAGAATTTATGCCCTCCAATGACTGTCTTCAGGAATGTGGTTTAAGAAATCTGTGGGAAATCATCATTACATCACCATTATCATCATTCAAAAAACAGTGATGATTTCTATAATACATTGACGTTACCATGTGGTAGTCAACTAGTTTGTCCACACAGCAGTTAGCAAGACACATTTGTGCTTGCTTTTAATCTGCAGTGCTAAGAACTACGCTTTTAATTTCCCATCTGGCATCCATGCAGTACGCAGTGAATGTCACCGAAACAGCTGTTGCAATTGAAGTCTACTCGTCAGTTGTCAATCCAGCATATTCATCAACTGGGATATTTGAGAGCCTTTGCTTTGGAGCAGTCATATGAGATTACGGAGGATGCTACATGTCTCAAAACTGTTATTTTGGCTAAAGATGATGGATGTACCCGGCAAATTAGTAGTTCCTTTGGAAATGTAATGGGAAGTTGCGGATGAAAGACCTCGGTTAAGCAGCTGTGAGTTGGTAAACGCCTGATGTGTTACAGGTTGCTGTAGGTGGGTGTGTATTTTGAAAGCTGGTTGTATGGGTGGATTGTATGGTTAAATGTATCTTTGGTGTTATGAAGATCAGTTTTAACATTCTGTTTCTGCCTGTATTTTTGCAAAAAGCGCACCTTGAAATTGTATCTGTTTCTAATGAATATTCCAATGAAACTGTCAGTGTGTTTTTTATTTTTTTATTTTTTTTTATTTTTTAAATGGAAGACATCACTGGTCGCCAATAAAAGAAAACTAGAAATGTGGAAAATTAGAACTGTTGAACCTACTTGAGACTACTCTAGGAGCAGCACAGTTACCCCCATCTGTTTGTGCTAAACATACAAACTGCAGTCATTTCAAAGAACATTTAGCTTGGTGTTTCGCAGTTGGAATAGTTTAATTCTAACAGTCTTAATCACCAGGTCAACAGGTCTTTTCCAATATGAAATGCTGATGCTTCTGTGATTGGTGCTCAGTCTTTCCATGCTAGTGATGGGAAATAAAGCAGAACTTCTCTGTGCTGGCCAGGCGATGTACTTTATCACTGATGTAACATAATCGCATTAGGAACCGATTGCCCATGTTATTCTGGTTTAGTGAACTAATGGATCTAGTCAGTTTGCTTTGATCCATGAAAGAAAAAATATCAAGTCAATAAAAGAAGCTACTTTAAGATTGATCACAGTAAATACTTTTGTTTTATTAAGGTTCTAGTTTACTGTGGCCCCCTCCTTTTTGTTATACCCACATCTTCATCTTACCTAGGACTATTTTCTGCACAGTAATTGCTGTGGTGTTTAAACCTATACTTGTGGGGGTTCACATTTCTCATTTTCTTCTGAAAGTTCTAATCAATACTGGCCCCAGTTGGTTAATTGTATGCTGCACCTCAGTCTAGTGTTATTGAACACAGAAAGCAGAGTTACCTAATGGCTTTGTCATTGACGGTTTCTCTGCACGTCAGCCTACAGTTTTGCAAGTGCTGATAATCTCGACCTAGCCTATTGAGACTGGCTCACTGTCGCTGTTTGCTTTGGTTTCCAAAGTGCTGTTTGATATAAAGCTTTCTTCCTATATCCTCAGAAAATTCCCCCCTCCATTCTCTTCTTTCTACTGAATAGCCAAGGAATAAATTTCTTTGCTTCAAATGAAACTTGAAAGTCTTGGTGATATAGAGAAGGGAAAAATATAGACTCATAAGTTTTATTTCTGTTCTGTTCAAACTTTGTAAAAATCCTGCTTCAAAATAAAAACCTTACCTCACACCAAGTTTCATCAGTCCTGCTGTTGTAAATTATTTTTCCACAAGGTTTATCATAAATATTTGTTGTAAATGGTTGAGTCACAGAGGCTTTGTTTGCTCAACCAAATGTTCAGACCATCAGTTAAACAAGCGGTGCTATGTTATCAATTAAACTGAGGGTTAAGCTTGTCTTGACCTTGGTGTGTCTTCCTAATGTCTATGTTGGCCTCATTGGATTCAGTTGACCAAGCACATTCTTCTTCTTCATCCTATCACAAAGATCATGCTGAGAGATTGCATTGTGTAGATTGCTAACTTCATTCAAGGTGTTTAACTTAAAATGCAGGAATCTATGGAGTGTGAAATGAATCTATGTACCAAACCTTCGTCTTAAATTTCTCAGACCTCGGCAACCCTGCGCTCTCCACAGGTAGAATCAGCAGCAGGCCTTCACCTCATGCATGAAGGCTGAATGCTTACCATTTTGTCCTTCTACCCAGTTCTGGCCATTATGCTTTATATTCATGAGCTGGAGAGACTGTACCATGATACAGGGGCAGCTCTTGTGGAGTAGAGCAGCTTGTCGATGTGCCCAAATGTCCAAGTGGTGTTGGGCAAGATGTTGATTTCCAGATTACCTCGATGCATCTATCCGTTTGTGAAATGGTTTGTTGTACAATTAGGATTATACATCTTCATGCTGAGATTTAGTTAAAATTTAGCTCATTTAGCTGAAGGGCAATGAGCTCAGAAGAATCAGTACTTCTAGAGTTTGTCAGAATTTAGAAAAACGTTTTTCGTGGGTTCCAGTGCTCAGGCACAACTTTTACTTTGAAGATGAATGCTCTTATTTCTGGTTTGCATCACAATTTAAATACTTTAACTAATATTTTGCAACTAGTTTGTGAGTCTTTGCGGACAAGTTGGAGTCTTCATCTGATATCCACCAAAGCAATCACAGGATTTTCAGTGAAGCACTGTGTGCTGGCAGAAACCATTCGTTCGACCACCAGTCAGCAAGACACAATTTTCTATGAGGTCACTGACTAGTCTCTAGTCTGTCATAACTGGGAACTAGCGATTGATTTCACAGCGACTGCCAGTAACCAGTTGCAATCAATCATTTGCCCCCAGCGATGGGTGTTTGCCAGGCAGTCATTAAATGGTCAATAGGCCTGTGTAACGGGAGTCTAATGGGTCTTCACCGAAGTCATGGCGAAGGTCATATCGGCCGTTTTACAGGCACTTTTCTGTTTTCACAAGAATCATCATTTCAGTGAAGCAAGATCAATTTGTGCCAGATAGAAATGTTTGCAATCCTTGTTGACTTCTTGGTTAATTAGTCAGTTAATTGCTGTTAGTTTGTGCAGTATAGGGTTAGGGACTATGCGACTATCTTGTTGACATCTTGGTTATTAAATGATCTCCTGAACTAATTGTAATATAAGTATATTGCAGAAATTATTATACAGAATATGCATAAATTTGAAAGGTGTCCAGAGCCATTTTTGTTTTCATGAAATCATATTTAGTTTTAATAATCCAGCACATTAGAGATGATTTTGCTTTCGACAGGTTTTCATTTGAATAGTTTGGTTAATTCTTATTAAAAACCTCTTAACTACTTTGTTTACTCCAGACACCATTAATTAAAAAAAAAAATCAATTAAGGCTCTATTTGACCAGTAACCACAAGAGACCTAAATTGGATTTCATAATAAGTTTGAGATTTAACTTCCCCATGCTTTTGTTTTTCATCAATTCTTTTTTTTTTTTTTTTTAAATTAAAAAGTTTAAGCAATCATCTCAGCACGTGTACACACAAATGGTGTGTTGGCTTCTTGCTTCAGACTTGCTTTGCCTGCAGTCACCTGTGTATCCCCGACTGCTTTGATAATTTACTTTCAGCGACTCTCATTGTTGTCTTTTAGCTCAGGTAAGCATCTCGTCGTACCTTGCCAAGAATATGACACAATTTAAGATTGATTGTCCTATTAGGCCCATAAGGTATTAAAAGCCTGTGTCTTTGTGATGGGTAGGCATTGCCAGCCTGCGCACGGTTGTGAGTAGCAGTCTAAATGTGTGTGAAAAGATAATTGGGATGTCAATAGCTGGGACTCTTGAAGTCTGATGTCAGGAGAATGTAGACCTCAGTGGCTAACTCCATCAAATAACTGCATTTTACACAAAAAAGAGCGCATCCAAACAGTGAAGCTCGAGCCACAAGCTTTCTTACATATTTGTTGTTATAGAAAGAGACACCACATTGATGTATTCACACAACAGCACCTAGTCAAAGAAAAGTCTTTATGAGACTGCTCTATTTCAGAGCTGAATAACTCTGCTCCCCACAGCCTTTTTTATAACCGAACAAACTGAGAATTTTTATTATGACTGTCAAAATGTGGAGGTATTGGAGCAAATAAATAGTGCTGTGTGTCAGATGGATCCCAGTTAGAGCTGGAGCATAGTAATGTCTATTTAAGGTTGTCTCTGATGATCTAAGATGGAAAATTCAACTTTAGCTTTGATTCATTAGTTTGAGCGGGCACTAATTTGGCTTTTTGCATACTGCCATGATGTTACATCTCTCAAGATGCGAGAAAGCAAAACTATGAGGTTGGCTCATCCAGCCAGCTTCCTTTTTTTATTTTAATTAAATCATTTTTAAACCGCTTATCCAGTTTAGGGTTCCTGTAGGGTGGCAGGGCTAACACAAAGACAGTCAACCATTTGTACTTGGATTCACACCTAGAGCCAAGTTAGTTCATTTAACATGCATGTCTTTGGACTCTGGACATTACGGTTTTCACCCAGAGGTTGTTTCTCTTGAGGGTTTTAACATGGCTGTACCCATTTTTGGGTACTGTCTCTCTAAGTTTCCATCATGTGTATGGAGTCGAATTCCACAGTCTTTGAACTGCAGTGTGCAACAGTAGTCTTGTTCTGCTCTGTAGCCTCTGTGAGCTGCAGAGCTGGTTCTGCCTTGTGTATCCCTGCTTCCCTCTGTCGCTCCAGAGCAGGACAAGGACCACTCTCGCCAATTTCAGACCAAGATGGTGGAGTCAAACCATGGGACAAGACACTCCAAGATCACTGACCTCATCATATAAAAGTATCATATCCCTGTTATAGTAATGCAATGTGTTCACCTTCCTTAGCATGCACAACAACATGACAAGTCCTGATGCGTCTGACGGCGAAATTTGCGTGTCAGCTACGGATTACAATTTGGTACCTAAAAAGTGTGCTACATCGACAACCTCCAACAGAACACAGTATTTTTGCAAAATATGTGAGGAAACTTTGTTTCCAAATTTAACAGGAAGTCTTGTCTCACTACTTGAGGCAAAAACACACCGAGTAAAACCAAGCGACAAAGGGGACTTACAGCAGCTGGTGATGTGACCCAAATGTAATCAAATGACTCCACCGAGCATCACTGGAGCACTTCACTCTATATGTCAGGAAGATGGAAATTACTCTTGCAGGTACTAGTGGAAAAGCAGGGCTGTGAGGAGCTGGTTTAAAAGCCCGACTGGAGATGCAACATCCCAGGTTTATTATTATTTTTTCTTTCAGTTTTATTATGGGATAATATTGTGCAGCTCCTGAAGAGTTACAAGGTTGTGTTACTTTAGTTATTGTTGAACAAAAATGCTATTTATTTATAGTATAAAATTAGATTTACTTACTGCTTAGAAATGCTCCTGCCTGCGAGCTGCAAGCAGTGATAACACATTCAGGATTTTATTTTTTTCTGTATCGTTGTAGATTCCGTTAGCGCAAATCTTTCTTGAAGCACTTGTATAAATTTGAGACTGCATGACCTACGCCTAGTTAGCAACTGAACTTTCAAAATAACATTCAGAGAGATTGCTTACACATCTCATTGTCATTATCCCAGATAGAAGGGTAAAATATACTCGGGCTTCCCAATCAAGAGAGGTCTCTGTGGAATATTGGGTTCATTTACTGATGCAGGTCTGTACCATAATAGTTTTATTTATCAGCACAAGTAAAACAGTCACTCACTGCTTTCTTGATTCAAGCATACATTTTATGTGCATGCGTAAATATATTTTTAAGTGGGTACAGCCTGCAGGTTGACTGATGAGCAGATTGGCATGAAATGATCAATATTTTCTAACAGAAAGCTAACAGCCTTTGGACTCAGTCTGTTGTGATTATAAAATGTATGCATTAGCATATATTTCAGCAATATGTGTCATGTTTCATTTATTCAATATGTGGCCCTTTGCTTGCTGTATCATAGTCAGTCTGGCCTGCTGAGAAAATGTGTTGCTCATTCCCGGTAAGGATTGTTACATATGCCCCTTCTGTGATTCTACTAATTGCATTTTTGACCATGCTGAATGTGCTAAATGCTAAATATTCTTAATTTAAATGAAGTCTGGAAGATATGATAGACTTGTTATGTTTTAGCTGTGCTGGATGAGCGTTTAATATGTAAAAATCTTTTGGGTGGAGTTCAATTTTAATGTAATGCCTCATTTCCTGTAGCATTAGGATTAAATGGCTCTTACTGGACCTCTTCATCTCAGACGATGAGCTGTGCACTCTGGGTTAAATTGGGGGTGGGGGGTGTCTCCTCTGCAGTGTCAGCAAGTGTTAACTTATTGAAATTAAGATAATTATATTTTTTGCCTGTTTGGAGACTTGGAAATGGTTGACCTAGCAGAATAATTAGCTGCACATTTGTTGTTTATCTCATAATATTTTTAATGTTTCCTCTTTTCTTTTTTTCTGCTCTGGTTCGTGCAAACATGATCAACTGAGTCGGTGCTTCAGTCAACCTACTGCACTCACTGCTTGTCTAAGCAGAATTTCACATTGACAAAGTAATTTTTCAAGGAACATATGCACATATTGCTGTCATGCATTCAGAAAATAATCTTCATTGCGTTATTTGTATTAATCTAATCCTTAATTAACCTCACCTGAACGTGTGTCTTTGTTAAAACCCAACCTTCACACTTCACATGGGAAGGTCCCATAATATGCATAAAACTGTTCTATTCAATTGTGGAGAAAACTCCAACAATCAAATGACCTCCTCTGAGCAAGCACTTTGACGAGAGCAGGAAGGAAAAAAACTCCCTTTTAACTGGTGTAATTGGAAGTTTGGTAGTTTGATATCTGGCTTTTCTTGCTGACATGGGTGCCTGTGTCGTGCCAACCACCCCACTCACTACACCACTTTGCAATGTGTCTTTTGTTCCATCAACTGGTTGCAGCAGACCCCCCACCTTCAAAAATGATCAACAAGTGCTTGCTCAAAGGGAGTCATGTGATTGTTGGGGTTTTCTGCATATTATTGTGCGGTCTTTAACATACAATATAATTCACCTTGAGGAAAATGTTGTGATTTGGTGCTATATATATTTAAAAAAAATTAATTGAAGTTGCTTTTCATTAGAAAAAGTGTGGGCTTGTTTGTGACTGATAGAATACAGTGTAACAATAAAACTTCAAAATGTAATCAATTCATATGTGACATTCACACGCCAAATGTTGAATGTGAATGTTGGATTAAAAAGTGCTTGAGCACAGAAAAAACACTTGTGGTGAATGTGTGGTTTAGTTAAATGCTGCTGAAGGCTCAATTAGAGTATTGAAGTAAATACCAGTCGATTTAAGTTGAGCCACTGCATGTTTAAGCATTGTGTAATTTTGTGTTCTTATATCACTGGCTATTAAAGGTGGCTCATGTGTATTGTTAGCCCACTCTTACTGTTAACAGATATAAAGTATAAGGAGTTAGTAGACTTGACATTAGCTGTTTTCCTTCTGCTTGCACGCACTCTTTACAGTAGGCTAAATCATTCATCACACTCTCTGGATGTTTGTAGACTTATGCAGCTTTGCTGTTCCAATATTGGCACAGAGTTCACTTGTGTTTTGGGTGGATAGTTCTATCCACTGCTGGGTCTAAGAGTTTGAACAATGAAGAGATATCACTAGTGGCCAGGATGCTTCATCTTGTCAGGTGATGGCAGGACCAGTAGACACCATTAAAGCTTTGGCAACGATCCAGTCAGCCAGTTAGTGTGACCTTTCCCACCAGTACTGAGTCATTAGTTTTTGGGACAGTTGGACAAAGTGTGCAGTGTGACTGAAAACTCACTGTTATCCAATTCTGTGGTAATCCAACCAGAAAATCCTATTTTGGGGATATTGGAAGGCAAGTTTTTGTGGGCTGTTGATAGCTGTAATCCTGTTCTTCAAATGGCCCGTCTAAGGTTGCTAAAAGAGGCGAATGCACTGTTGCCTAAGAAAACGTGCCCTTAGTCAAAGTATAATTAAATGGCAAAAAATATGATCATTTTGATAACTCAGGTTTTTGACCCTGATCAGGTAGTCACATGTATCACAAAGGTACATATTGCATAAGTATAGAAATTGTTAGCCCAGGGAGAGTTTTCAAATGGACATTAGCTGAGCCAGTGAACAGCTATTCACTCCTTGGTTTTAGTTGTGTTCCTGATTAAAATCTTTAGATTCTAGACATTTGAATGATGAGAAATTTTTATTCTCATTCCACAGTACTCTGCAGAGGTCTTGAGCCACCCATCATTTCTTCATATTTGCTAGAAAAATGGGAAATAGGTGCAGCAATTTATTGGAACACATGCAAACTGGCAAGTTAATATTTGGGGTGTTGGCGCCTCAAGATGATCTCACACTGCTTTAATAATGTTGGGTTCGGTCTGGGGAGGCCAGTCCATGAGTATTGTTGTTTTTTTTGTTTTTTTTTGCTGTTTTTTGCTGTTTTTTCTATCCAAATATGCTTTTACTACATTAGTTGTGTGTTTGGAGCTATTGTCATGCTGAAAAATGAGGCCATTGCCAGTGAAATATTTTCCATATAATTATTGGTATTTTTTTCTGTCTTCATAAGTCTATAGATTTTGGCAAGATTCCAACACCACTGGCTAAAATGCAGTAATAAACCACCACAGAGCCTCCACTGTGCTTTACTGATGGCTGTTTTCCTCCCCTGAGGAGAACTGAAGGGTTTTTTTGCTAATGTGTCTTTGAGAATTACCTTGTTGGTGGAAAAATACTATTTTTATGTCTGTCAACCTGTAAATTCAGTTTAAGAAACTGGCCTATTTTTATTCCTTTCTTTTGCTGCTAGTTACAAAGAGCAAAAAGAGGATTTAAAATTGTTTCTTTGCTTTGTCTGTTATGTGTAGAGCAGCTCATCCATAGTTAGGTGCCTTTTTATGCTTGAATGTTAGTGGCGTAACAATCTTCTGCCTCTCCGGGATGTTCTTTTTATAATAATCATTATAATCATGTTGCTAATTAACCTTATTAGCTGTGAGATTTCCACTAGCTGTCTTTAGTTCCCCGTGTACCTACTTTTTAAAATCATATTGGTGGCATGCACTAAAGTTTTCTATGTAATATATATACATGTATATTTTAAATAGAAAGCAATGTTTGTGGCAATGTATCTCTGTACTCTATGCCGTAGCCTGATGCAGAACTCAAAGATGTGTAGGGTAGCAATATGCAGTGCAAACCCAGTAAGTTGATTAGCACAAGGATAATATCACTGTGAAACAAAATGCAATGGGATGTAATTGTATCAGGTTCATTACGCTGGTGTAGATGTTTTTCTCATTCTTATAGCTCTGTCAGTCCGTGTATAGATTTACAGTCTGTCCTCGAGTCTTCTCTCTGTTCTGCATTTCAGTAAAAATAACAGTCCAGTTTCACTTGAGGTTGCAGAGCAGCACAGAGACATCAGCTCACAATGCAAACAGCAACACCGTACCCTGTGACAGGGACTCGGCACAGAACTCTAATTTCTGCTTTAAGAGACGTGGCCTTACAAAACGACAATAACAGGGTCACCCTGACGATGGTCAACAATGCTCGACTGCCGGATACCTCACTGTGTGAAGCTTATTTTGTTTGCACTTGTTTGCCTTCTTGGTCCATAAACAGTTTCATCATTTACACGTTGTTCACAGAGGTTGTTAATTAGTCAAGGTGGCGATTAGAACCAACGACCATTCAGACACTCACCAGAATATGGACGAGTGGGGAAAAGCCAATGATGCATCTGATTATGCAGTTGATGCTGAATGAGGCATTACTAGTTTATAAACAGGAAGGGAGCCCACTTAGTCATGCTGCTGCTGATGGCACAGCCTCAACAGGAAACTGGTAATCAGTGAAACGGACCTTGATTAAAATAAATGACGGTGCTTGCAGGAGTCCCCCTGTGATATCAAGTGCATAAATATCCCACTTCTATTTTTATTTTTGCTTTCAGATATTATCTGCGGAGTTTATATAAGAGTTGTTCTGCAGATATGAATCCAGGATTTTTTTAAATTTATGTTCTTTAAATGGTGTTATTAGAGGTGTGCTGCTTTCCTTGAAGCGTACTTGCTGGTTTTCAGAGGTGCTGCAGTACAATCACTAGTCATTCGTGTGCTTTGTGGGCCTGAAAACCATATTGGCAGCTATGCATTAAATTGCTAATGTGCCTGGCAGAGCTACATTATCCGCCCCGTCAAAGTGACAAGGGCAGAGGTAGAGCGCTCCCTTCAGCTGTGCATGAGATCTTTGGAAAATGGGTTGTGTGGATATGGTGTGGCAGTGCGCAAAGTTGTCTTTTTAAAGGCTTTCTTTGAATTTGCCGTGTTTCCGCCTCGCTGCTTTGACAGCTGCAGAACAATGAGGCCGGATTGGCTGGCCAGTTTCACAGCACCTACATTCAGTCTCTCTGTGGTCAAACTCGCACACCTGGCTGCTTCTGTAGTTATTTTTTTCCCTTTTTTACTTCGTAACATTGAGCTTCTTTCCACGCCTCAGCATGCAATGAAATATTTGTATTGAAAGAACTGGACATTAAACATATGAAACAATTGCTAGACTTTAATTGACAGGACCTAATCTTGTATGGGGGGTTTTGTAGCAGGAAAAACTGTAAAGCAGTAGCTCTTTTTTTCTCCTTTCCTGTGTGACTCCTGTGTTCCAGCTGGATGGTTTGTTTGTCCCAGTCTGTTCTCTGCCCAGATTCAGACTCTCGGGCCTCAGGTTGTTGAGTAATGTGATTGCCTGAGGAGCCCCAAGGATAAACACTCATGTCAGCTTCTTTATAGCTTTTCAAGATCACTTTAAGAGGCACAATGCCTGTGAGTGTTTGCCTGTTGTTTCATCCGTCGCATAGAGAATATTGCTCTTCTAATTTATGATCATTCTGTTCGTCTTGACTTATCAATATGGTTAGTAACTGTTGTCATAGAGAATGAAACACAAAAATAAAAATCCTGGGATCTGTTGACTTTTTTTCAGTATCACCTGTATCCCACAGCATCCCATCATCATGTTGCAACTTCTCCATCAATGAAAGCGTGCTGCATACAAAGACGTCTTCTCAAAACTAACTGAGGGATGGGAATAGAGAAGATGAGAGCAAACCAAGCATCTCGTGACCGTGCAGCAGTTTTAAACTTATTGCATTGATCGTGAGCGTCTCACGCTCCACGACTTTGCAGGTTTTTACTTGTCATCTCTTAATCTGTCTCACCTGAATACATGGAAACGCAGTTTATGTGATTAACTTTGGAAGCACGCTTATTGATTTAATGACATCCCTAGCCAGCCTGTTCGATTGTGACTGAAAACATGCTGACGATAAATTTGGTCAGTAATTAAACTATTGATTGTTTATCAACAAATATGCATTTATTAAACACATAGGTGTTTTTTGTCGTTTTTCTGTTTGTTTTTAAGCAGAGGATTTACTTGACCTTTATGAGTTCAAATGAAAGGGGTGGACACTATGAGGGACACAGGGTCGCCTGGTAGAGAGTTGGACCCAGACTAGGAGATGTTTTTGACCATGAGGACCCCTTCCAAAGACAACTGTCGGTCCCTGCCAGCCTGCAACCTCCAACGTGGAACGTCCACAGAGGCATATTGGGGTGAAGAGAGGCACGGCTGGCAGCAGATGGGGAGCTTGATGGAGAGCTGAAGCCAGTAACCACCTGACACCTCAGCCGCTCTGTAGGATGTGGACTGGGTGACAGAGCCTTAGTGGAGACAAAGACTGCTGCAGGAAACCATTATCCTTCCACAGGTTTACCTACGGAAACCTTGTTACGACTCCTATTTTCGTCTGGATTGATCTTGTTGTGCAGAGGCGCTCTTTCAGTCATTTCAGTTACAGAGGAACAAAATGGCGAGTGAGCCTGTGCTTCTAGGGAGGAAAGAGGTGCGCTCCATTCATAACACAAGACAACACGAGAACTTTCTAGCTAAAATTACAGCCGTCTTTGAAAAGACCAGTGTTTAAGGGTTTGTGCCTGTTCGCACTTGAAGAGTGGGGTATGCTGAAGGAAGAAAATGTAGTTGATTGGCTTCGCAGCTGTCGTTGCGCCCGAGACACCTGTGCTTTTTGTGTGTGTGCTTGTTGTGCGTGTGCTTGTTGTGTTTCACTGTTTCTGTTGACACTACTTTAAGGTCAGATGAATTTGATTATAATTGCCTCTTCCAGCAGCTTGCATGTTTCTCTTTTTACAGTTGGAGTATACACTGTTTGCAAATTTATATCAGATACAAGTTCAGTATTTAAGTCTTTTTAAGTGACTTTTAATCCCTGTTTTCTCATTAACGAGTGCCAGTAATAAGGAAGTGATTGCACTGTTGAGTCGGTATTATGGCCTATTATTGTTATTTGTAGCAGATTTAGATGCAGATAAACGTCTCACTGTTTTGCATTGTTAAAATGCCAAGCTTGCCTTCTACTTATACTCTTTTGATTTGTGTTTAAAAAAGAAAAAAAAAACGCATGCAGCAGGAGCCTCTTTATAGCCTCTAAACTTTGGCATGTATATGCTGCTTTAAGATGCACATAAATGCAAATTTACAGCATCAGCTTGTTGAAACCCCTGAGCCTGCTATTGGTGCAGCAACGGCCACATGTGCATATTTGACTGAAAATAAACACAGAAAATCTGGTTTTAAAGCAAAACTGTCCCAACCAAGGCTTTGTATTGTTTAGTCTCATTTCAGTCTTGTTACTATAGCCTTTGTGTTTGTTGGCTTGTCATATTGTTAGACTTGATGCAATATGAATCAAAGAATTGCTCCAGAGCTTATTAGTCACACAGATGAGGCTGCTGTGTCCTCTGTGATATACATTTGTCTAATAATAGTCCTTTAGTGAGCTGCTGAGGTTTGCTATAGGATCTCTATAGATGAATTATGTTACATGAGCCTTTGAACATACTCGGCCTACATTAATGAGCTCGGTGGCAAAAGAAGCTGCCTCTGAAAATTTACTGAACACTTGCTTCGTTCTCTTTGGCAGCTTTCTTCTCAGCACTGTCAGCTCTTTGGTTCTGCTGCTTGACGCCGTTCCAACCCCCTCGGCTTACCACGGCTACAGTGTGAATCGAAGCCTGTTTGGAGTGATATTCCTTATATTTATTCTTAGTTTCCCCCCCTTTGGTCATTATTTCTCTGTTCTAATACCAGACCTATTTTACGTCTTTGTCAGCTCAGCCTAGTGGTTGAAATTGGAACTATTTGTACAATAAGCAGGCTTTTGTTCTGAAAATGCCACCGTATGTATGAAAGCCCTTCATCGCAACCTTTTTCCTTTTTTAAATCAGCGACTGACCTGAGCTGTTGGCGATAGCACAAAGGCTCACGTTGTGAATGGAAGCTTCATCTTCCATGTTTCAAAAAAGAAAAACTCAGCAGCTTATCCATTCGTACCGCCTTCAGAAAATCTGTAAATAATCTATTCGTTCCTAGAGATGAGTCTTTGTTGTTCCCCTTCTCAAAATTGGCCTACAAATGAAAATAGATCTTTATTCTATCTGTGTGGTTGTTTCTTTGCCTTACACGAAGTAATCCCTATTATTTTTCTGCATCTCTACAGGTTCAACTACAGATCAACACACCATCTCACCACCAATGGCTTCTATGAGTTCCTCAATTGGTTCGATGAAAGGGCGTGGTACCCCTTGGGGAGGATCGTGGGTGGCACAGTAAGTTTATCCTCAAAATGCAGCTCCATTTGTTACATATTTGTTCATCAGTTTTCCATTTCCAGTTTAGAGAACTAGAGATTTAAATCTTGTTAATAAGGTGCCCATAAGAGCCACAAGTATCTCTACTGATCCGATTTCTAAATGGCCTATTCAGCTTTGGAGCTACAAAGCTGATGGAGCCTATCCCATCTTGCATACACATCTTGGGTACACACTGGATCTGTCAACAGCCCCCCCACACAGTCTCACATCCTCACCTACAGTCAATTTTGAATCATAATTTAACCTAAAAAGTATGGCTGTGGGGAAACTCCACACAGGAGTACCACAGGCTCACAAAATTTTAAGAAAATATGTTTTGTGATTAAAAAAATAATAATAGAGAGAACCTGAGCAACACTGACTTGGATAATGACCTCTGTGTATGTGTATGGGGAACAGTCAGTGTTTACACTCTTTAGAAAAACCATGGTGCCCTCAGCCTACATCAGAATCATAATACTCTGGATACTTTACCTTTTTGGGCCATTCTGTTAACCACAGATTGGTTGTGTGGGGAAAATCTCAATAGATCAGCCCTTTCTGAAACACTCGACCCAACCTGGCTGACACCTACGACCGTATCCAATCCAGCATTACTTACATCGCCTTTCTTCCCTCATTCTGATGCTCGATTTGAACTTCAGCAGGCCTTATTGGTCATGTCTACATGCATAAATGCACTGAGTTGCTATCACGTGACTGGTTGATTACATATGTGTCTATGAAGTAGTTGTACAGCTCTACCCCAGTGAGAGTGTGTATCAGAAAAGACTAAAAAGCGATCATTATTTCCAACCACGACTTTTCCCAGCTGAAGGTCAATCATCTGCATATTGCTTTAGGTGTTTGATGTAAAACACAGAGGCAAGCGTTTACATTTCTGAAGGCCGAACATTTGCTGTGCTTGAAATTGACCCCAAGGATAACCTTTCTAAATAGTTGCCTTTTCCCCCTCAATTTTCTGTTGTTTTACTAAATCAGCTCAGACAAGTGTTTCATCCTCTTTGTGTTTCCACCAAAGTGTTGCCTTGTCTCCGCATCTCTTTTATTTTAATGGCTGATTTAAATTCAGCCTGTAGTTTCCAGTTTGGTCACTTGAGCATTGAGGCACTACATTTTGCTGAATGTGTCTTGCAGTTTGTTTAATCAGACAGTGACCTCAAGTGTGAACGAGCTCGCTCTGCATCAGACTAAAAGGGGTTGAGATAAGTGTCAGCAACTAACGCTGAGGCCATGGCACTATATTAGATTGCTCCCTTTCAACTTGGGAGCAACTTTCTGGCCCATGTGTGACACAGTGAAGATGTATTCATGAAGGAGAGTAAGATGAGCCTGATACTGAGAGTCAAATTGGTCCTGAAAGAATAGATTTACACTACTTTAATGAGTCTTCTAATATTAAGGATAAGGTTGAAGAAAGCTTTTAGTGTTTAGAGTCTGCCTTGCAAAAAATCTCAGGGCAACGGGACATAAGCTAGAGGAATTCTGCATCGTACATAGCCTGGAAATAGTACGCTTGATGCCGCAATGTCCTGATTTTTAAAAAGACTGAGATATATTTGCATTGCATGACCCTGACCTGGTTTGGTGGCAGAACACACAGAGGCTCACACATAGGTCGACCAGCACATCGAGATGCCCATTTGATCCTGTCGGCACACAAGGTTCAATACAGGGATAAAAACAAACACAAGCTTACTACATACAAGAACAAAGAAGGCCTGCCTACATGCAGTGTGGAGAAGTATTTCGAGGGTACTAAAGTCAGGCTTGGCAGATCAAGGATGCCATAGAGCCCCATAAGCCTCCATCAAAGAGCATGGATTTAAGTCACAATCCAGGAACAACAGTTAACCGTTAACTTGACTGATTCCCCTCAGCTGCCGTGCCCTCCCCACTGACCAGCAACATGATTACGATAAAATATTGAACTTTTTCGGTGAAAAATGGGACATGATGATTCTACAAAATGTGTCTCCCATTTCCCCGATTCCCTCATCTCCCAGCCTCATCTTCTCACCCCTCTATCCTGTGAACAGTGACGTCTATGTGAGTTAAATACCTTTGGCCTTTCCATCTCCCTTTCCTCCTTAACGTCCCCACCTGCTGTTTGTTCTCTCAACCAAGCTTCATGGACATACTAGGGTTATACTCTGAGCTATAATTGCTCTAGCTAATGGTGCATCAGGACTACAGAATCTAGGTACTCAGTGCCAGATAAATGTGGAAATGAATTCTTACCTCGATTACTAGTTCAGGTAAAACGCTGAGCTAGAGCCTGACCCTTGGAGCCTGTAGTGCGACTCCTGTCTCTTTCCCTCTGATTAGGGAGTTCCTGCACATAGCCGATACAACGAGGCATGTTAATGCTGTGCATTTATTCACATTTCTGTTATTGTAGTACCAAACAACGTCCAGGGCTGGAGCTGGAAGACATTCTACATACTGATATTTGAATATAGTTTTCACTCCTGCACAAGCAATCCAAGGAATTATACATCCCAAACCTATCCATCAGGATTCATCTGTCATAAGTAATTACCATCAGATTCTGGTAATTGCACATGACAAGCCTAGCCTGTAATAATGGATGCTCTGCTTCTGTTTCAGTACATGGACGCTTGGGCTAAGCCGTGTACCCAGAGGGTGGAAGCTGAAACTCATGAAAATTAATTTAAGACTGTACGCCTTCCAGTTCAGATTACTCGTCTAATCATGACATTAACAAGATTCCCGGACTGTACATTGCATTATCTTCAGCATAAATATCAGTGCACACAGAGCTGAGGTTCTTCTTCTGCACATTTGGAATATATTGATGGCGTATGAGTCAAAACGGGAAATGATCGTAGAGTAATTCACACGCTGCAGTCTCCTTTCTGCTCAATGTAGTTTCACTGAAGATTCATTTCATTTTCCAGTTGGACATTACTTTAAATATTTTAATGTTCTCAGCAGACTAAAGCAATTTGCAAAGGGAGAACATACATGGGCTTGAGCAGTATCACAGCTGGAGATTAGAAGTTGGCAGACAGATGGTGCATTTCATGAGTGCTTTATAACTTCATTTCTGGTATACTTCTATTTGTCATTTGTTTTATTAATATTAGGCTTGTTCCAAATGTCGATGTTCCCCCATTAAACAAACAAACAAAACCCTAACATTTAAATCATAAGAATAGAATTAAGGTCAGTTTGATTTCTAACCGTTGTATTATGTAGGACATAAGTATGACAAATCTAGCCTAACTAAAACACACAGGCTCAAGCTGATACAAAATCCTGCCTGTGTTTCTGAACTTTTCTTGGAAGTGTTGTGCTGAGTGGTTATGAAGAGTCACTGCAGCCATTTCAGCAAGTATAATTTGTGGAGCGATTGTGCTGGGGCCTAAGGTATGTGTTGCACTGTCTGCAATTACAGAGGTCATGTAGTACTTGCGGCGTTATTATTTTGAGCATCGTCTGTAGATGATTTTTACTTCATACCTTTTTCTTCTTCTTTTATTTGACATTTTTAAAATGCCTGATTCTGGATCCCCAGGGATGATACTTATACCACTGGAATGAATTCACATAAAGCATGCTGGAACTAATATGCAGCTTCACAAGGTGCTTTGGCAACCAAATTAATTAATCTGACTGGAAGAAAAATGTTAAAGAGTAAAACATGCACTGCAGCGGAATGGCTGTGGCATCGCAAAAAGTGGAGATATTGTATTTCTTTTTTTAATCATTGTCAACAAATCCCTTGAAAATGCAGAAATGGATAATGAATTCATCCTTCCAGCAAGATCTGTGTGTAAGCCAAGGCTTGATATAGCATATTTCTCTGTGCCATAGCGCTTCATTTGCCCCCAAACTGTGTCACTGTCAGTGAGCCACACTGTTGCACTACATAAATGACACGTTGCTTCCTCACCATGAACATTAGCATTGTGTTTTGTTTTAAGTCAGTCTCTTATGCATGGTCTTGCTGATGTAAATACTCACTAGCTTACCAGATGCATACTAATCCCCTGTTTGTTAAAATGCCCAGATATCCCAGGGCATCACTGTGGCTCCCTTTGAGATTTACATGCTCGGTCTACACAAAACAGTCCACTGTAACCCACAGTGGACTTTTGGAAAACGTTTAGTGGCAGATGGCAGGTGACATTTCCCCTTATAAGACACATCCATTTCTTTAGCAGATGGGTGGGTCATTTAATTGGCCACACTAAATGCAAATGTCTCCGTATCACATGTAAATGTGCAGAGTCTAGGAGTTGATGCGTAGGAATTGATGCATCTGATAGAACTATGGCCCTTTAGCAACTAGAAATATTTGACCTATTTTTTTTTTTATTACAAAAAAATAGATGAAGGAAAATGAAAAAACTAACTGGATCAGACTTTGCAGGAATGCAAACAGCATAACAAGCATGATTATGACCTTTTCTCCAAAGTGTCTGAATAAGAGAGAGCAATCTGAAAGCTAAGGAAATGCAAATTTAAGCACATTTGAGATTGCATTAAAATAACTGAAAAATAACAAATTATTCTTGATTATTATTTTATTGCTTAGAGAGACAAATGGGTTCATTAAGGGCTGAGATTACATCAGGGATCGACTCTGAGCTGTTGCTTGCTTGCAGTGGTGATAGACAGATGAGGTCAGGCAGGAGTCTCTGTGGTCTGTGATGTTTGCAGATGACATTGGTATCTGTAGGGAGAGTGGGGAGCAGGTGAAAGAGTCTGAAGAGGTGGAGGTATGCTCTGGAGAGACATAGAAAGGAAGTCGGTAGGTGGAAGACAAAATACATGTCTGTAAAGTAGAGTAAGACAGGAAGGTGATGATGCAAGGAGTAGAGGAAGTGACGTAGATGAGTTTATATACCCCGGGGAGTGGACCGTGCACAAGTGGAGTGGTGGGTAGAGACCTGTGTCAGGAGTGTTTTGGAGTTGTAAGAGAAGAATAGTGGCTAAAGGAAAGGTAAACAAGATGAAAGTGGGAGCACGTATGGTGTATGATTTGGAGACAGTGGCACTGACAAAAGATGGGAAGTAGAGCTGGAGGTGCCAGAGTGGCACTAAGAGAAACAGGACTGGAAATGAGAAGGTTAAGAGGTTCGCAGACATGCACACTGGAGGGCTAGTGGGGAATTGTACAAAGGGTGTTGAATATGGAGCTACCAGGGAGAAAGACGAGAGGAAGACCGCAGATGTAGGGGAGGAGGTTTGGTGTGACAGTACATGCTGGAGAGAGGGGGAGAGGGAGGCAAATAATCTGCTGTGGCGACCCCTAAAGGGAGCAGTCAAAAGAAGATTGCAGTGTCAAACAGCAGCTTCACAGTTGGAAGCGGAGGTGGGATTTGTCAACATTTATATATAGAGAGCGACTGTTCAACACTAAAAGTCGGCTGCAAACAGTGCCTTGCTCAAGGGCACAGCGATGGCAGTTGCTGGAGTAACAGAGGCGCTCGCTTATTTGGTGTGTAGGTTTATGGTGAAAATCCCACTTGTTTGCATGACTGAGCGAGATAATTTTATGAACACAGACAGGCTTCAGGGAAGGAGGGCATTTACTTTTACTCCCACACTGCTTTTGAAATCATAAAACGAATGTGTGAGAGCTCTTATTTGCATCAAGCCTATGCTTTTAAAACATGCAGGGGTGTGGACAAGTGCTGGGTTCATCTCAGACTGGTGCAGCGAGCCCGTAAATGCAATCAATGGCTGTTGTTTAGGAAACTTGGGAGCGGAGAATGTAATTCAGAATTTTGTGAATTACTAAGTTACACTCTGCCGTCATTTTAAACAGCCAGTCTGGGTTTGACGTTTTAACAATTATTCTGCTTGCTGTGACCTCTGACGCCAGGTAGGCTTCACGAAAACACCTTTGCTAATGTTACATTTGCTCCGTTCGACCTACCTGGGCTCACCTTTCAGTATATACAGCTCACAGTCTCCTCCTCTTCTCATGAGCCTCACTGGCTCGTTATCTTTCATCATATCTTTTCTTCTGCCTGCCTCTGCCTTTCACACATCTACTATGCTTCCAGTCTCATCCTTACACTCCCCTCCACCGCCCTTTATTCAAAATTAGACAGATGATCCTGACAGTCTGCATTAATTGTGTATGGTAGCATTAAGTCTCTAAGCACTGAGACGGGTCAGGCCGTTCGGAAGAAAGATGAGCCGATGTCAGTTAATGTGACAGTTGAGTGCCTTTATGCTCACGCCAGTCCAGCTGCCCTCTCCCTTTTTATTTCCCCCTTTTCACTCCCACCCAGCCTCCACTCCCCAGAGGATGACTGCCAGTTGCTCTTTCTCCTGTGCCACAGATAAGGAAGGAAGGCTTCTCTAATGTGACAGTCCAGAACAACAGCAGGCTGTCAATCCAATAAACCGCTCTTTGTTGCCGTAATGACAATGACTCAAGTGCGTTTCTGTAACGCCTTTTGACAGTTTTAGTTGATGCTGTTTTCAAAATGAGCAAGCCGCCTTGTGCTTTGTTGAATGCCAGTTTAGAGAAGTGTTGATTAAATTTATGTACAAAGATTTCTTTCAAGCCAGACCTCATTGCTAAATATCCTTGACTATGATGAACAGCTTTAGTCATATTTGAGGGGACCTGGGCCATACGACAGTTTAGAATGGGTAATAATGGACTGTTGTCAAATTCTCAGAGCTATGAGATGAGATGTGGTTGATTTACGCAGATGTAGATTAGCTGGTGTAGGTTGGACTTCTAGGCATTGGCTAATTAGAGACGTGAAGACCTAAGTTTATTAGCAGTAGCGTATGGAGTGGGCCTACAGTGGAAACGCATCAAGGACTACTCGCACGTTAAACATAACCTTTATTTTGCATCTTATTTCAGACGTCCACATTGCACTGCACAAAGCTCTAATTGGATCTGCTCTCATACAGATGAGACAAGGACATTAAGCCTCACCCACTCAGGCCCCATCTTTAATGGTTTTAATAATAACAACATTCTTGTTGACACCATGTGTGGCAAAACTTGACCCTCGATTTTTCTTTATGCAAGCAAAAATAATTCCTTTTTCCTTTTCATCCCAGTTTTCTAGTGTTTGAATCGACCAAAATGGAGAACAGAGAAAAGGAGATTCTGTGATTTATTAATGATATAATCAACAAATTGATAGCAGAAATAATTGTTCAGACCTTTAAGTGTGCCCAGTGTGATTCAAGGCCAATTCAGTTTAGTTCGATTTAATTTGGTTATTTGCAATTAGCATATTAGTTGAGCTGAATATTTATTTTCGTTGCTGCCCCTGTAATATGTAATAAACAGTGGTGGCTCTGTGGCAGTGCACGCTGGTGTTTGGTGCCTAAATGCCCATCAGTAACTCGTGTTCATCATTAATGGAGCTTGTTAATGGCCACATTACCTCCTGTTAAATCTCGCTGAAGTTTTGACCTAATGAAATGAGAAATGTAGTGCTGTGCAAAAGTCTTGAGCCCATACTCTTTTCTTTGTTTCCAAGGAGCCAGAGGCAATACTTCTGGGCTTTTTGAAGGGCCTTGTAAGTGACCATTTTTAGGGGAATGGGTTGTTTTTGACCTGTGAATCAGTGAAGCTTGAAAAGATACTTTACTCAAAGGATGAAACAGTGTTTTGTACATACACATAATTGACAACTTGGCAAAGAATCAATTTTAAATTGTATCTTTAGGGAGTTTGTTATTAACAGCCTTCTACAAAGGCTGCTATAAAGGGTGTCAGAGGACCTCGTGTCCTTGAAGTCATTGGTCTGTCTGATGTGCTTGTAGTAGTGGAACTCCCACAGTTGGTCATGCCAGAGGCTGCTTCCCATAGTGAAATACCGAGGAAGGCTTGAAAGAATCGCTTTAGTTAAATATACAAAGAATCTACAAAATGCCAGAGATCACAGTTTGACAAGTATAAAATCACAGCACAAAAAAAGTATTTTCAAAGAGCTGTTAGTTGAAAGTTTGGCAGTCCAAAAAAACTCTATGGCAGATGAACAGTATGTGAAAGACATGTCCTTAAGAAATGGGGCAAAAAATAATCCAGCAAAGACCTGACGCAGGACCTTTCACTGATCAATCTACCATTCAACGTAGCTTCATCTGAAATGGTCTAAGTGGAAGGTCGGCTGTTAGTAAGTCATTCTTAAGGCAGGAAAGCGGGGAGAAAAGGCTGTGGTGTGCCAAATTACACAAGAACTAGATTGGTAACAGGTTTTATGAAGTGATGAATCCAAATTATTAGTATGTACAGAGAAGGTCAGGACTAACAAGGAATGTTTATAGCTGCCTATAAAACACGGTGGAGCTCTTCCATGGTCTTTAGCTGCCATTCAGCCAGTGATGTTGGGTTTTTTTCAAAGTTAATGGAATTCTGAATGTAGAAAAGTATGATCAGATTTCAATCCACCATACAGTAGCACGTTGCCAATGCAGAAAAAGCATACCTGGATAGACGAACACAAAATTGATTAGTATCAGTCATGGATTGGCCTCCCCAGAGCCTGAACAACATCATCATCATGACTGAATTGAACAAGGAAAATTATTCCTGAAGACTACTTAAATAAATTACAAGAAAGCCTGTCAAAGAGTTTGGGCTGCGTTGAAGAATAAAGTTATTCATTGTATACAATAAAGTTATCAGATATCGACTTTAAAGCTCGATTAAGTTGTACAAGCTCTATTTCCATGTGTGTTTGCGCATGTTACAATGGACCTATTTCCCATTTTCCTAGAAAAATATAAAGAAATAAGGGGTAGCTCAAGACTTTTATACAGTACTGTACTTTATAGCAGTTGAGATGATGTAGTATTAGATTAGTTAGACAAGCCTGGTCAGTAAGTAGTGTGGTCGCTGCTATCCATGATGGATAACAGTCAGTTCAGTGACCTCCTCTCCAACACAGCTTCAGAAGTGTACGGTTTACGGCCAATCACAGAGCCAGCCTTCATAATCAGTTTATCTAGTCTGTTGCTGTCATCAGCTCAGACTCTGCTCCCCCCAGCAGACCACAGCAAAGTACGCTGTACTTGCCACAATCGACTGACTGGACAATATCCATCATTTTGCTGCACATATTTAAGGATCTCAGCTTGTTTAGGTAATAGAACCTGCTCATTGGGTGAGGTAATAGAGCTTTCCTCCCTCTTTTATGCACAGGCTCTGTGTTGGCCTGTTGTTGATATGGATGCCCAGGTACTTGTACTCACCCTATATATCAACATCATGCCACAGAATAGATGTGGGTCATGTAACTGTCCTCTTTCTTCTCTAACTCTTCTAAGTTTTTCCTCTGAAATGTTATTCGCTTGTGACTGAAAAGCTAGTCACACAGCATTTCCAGAACAATCATTGCCCAGACAATTGACTATTGATTACACAAATGATTATATTTTTGTTTTTCTCCTGTGTAAATATTACAGAACATTCACTACAAATCAGTAAAAGTGACAGTTTTCCTAATTGAAAGCTGTTTCATTTTCCGATCAATACCTGATGATAACCTACACGTCAATTCTCCATATACCCGCTTAACAGCTGGTTCGCACAGCACACGGTCTATAAGATCGACTGTCGTGTGGCGTCTACGTGCGTTCGATGTGGTACGAGCCCACGTTAAATCTTCTCGCAAGCAGCTTAAAATTATTCACGAGTTACGCCTTCCATTTTCCCACAATTTGTCTGAACACACAGCAGACGGAGACGTAGATTTTTGTATGCAGCGCTTAATTAGTGAGAGAATGTGGAAAATGAACACATTAGAGCTGCGATTCACCTCAAGTCATTTAATCTTAAGAGAATTAGCAGCTTTCACTAATACAACGAGTATTCCCACGGCGAGAGGCTCGCACTGAGGGTCGGGGAGGGAGAGGTCACATTTGAACATCTGTTCAATGGGAGACGAGAAAAGCCTGATGCCACCGCCCGTCTATTGGAAGCTATTGGAACCATTTTTAATTTGGCTTCTGATGTTGATTTAATTTTAGTCTTTTGATCAAAATGTGCGTTTTTTTTGTTTTTTTGTTTTTTTTGTAACCTTATTTTTAAGTAAATCCTCTTAAGGGTTTTTAGGATACAGTTCTGACTGTCGTCGTTGCGTAAGGTCATCACGACTACAGGTGCTGCTCTCATCTGTCCCAAGGTTTACAGAAAAGCCAATCCATACCTCTCTACTCTCCAGTGATGGAACTAATCAACTCTCTGCACTTTACTTTTCCCTCTCTGTCAACATGGATAACATCAGAATAATGCAGCACATACCTGGTCGTTTCAGGAAAGGCAGTGAGCCTTTGTGAGAGAAATCTGTGTGTTACTCAAGAAATCTGCTTGAGGAAATTAAACCTCTGTTTAAAAAATGTTGGGAGGTTAAGTGTAGTTTTCTTTGGCGCTGGCTAAAATCTCTTTGGTAGGCGCCAAAAATGTGTAAAGGGGGAAAAATAGTCTGACTTAACAGTGTTCCTTTAACTTATGTTACTATAGATGTTGAGGCTTCTCTGTTCTGGTTTTATTTCCTCTTTGCGTTTCTCACAAACTCTTCTTCTGCCTTTTTTTTTTTTTTTTTAAAACCTTCCCTCAGGTGTACCCAGGGCTCATGGCGACTGCAGGCCTTATCCACTACGTGCTCAACATGCTCCACATCACCGTCCACATTCGTGATGTGTGCGTCTTTCTTGCACCTGTGTTCAGCGGCCTGACCGCCATCTCCACCTTCCTGCTAACCCGGGAGCTGTGGAACCAGGGTGCCGGGCTGCTGGCAGCCTGCTTCATCGCCATCGTCCCCGGTTATATCTCTCGCTCCGTCGCCGGCTCCTTTGACAATGAGGGCATCGCCATCTTCGCCCTGCAGTTCACCTACTACCTCTGGGTAAGTTCAGACTTAAAAGTGCCGTAAGGAGGAATCCTATTGTATAGAGGAGACAGTTTAAACTTCTTTGTGAGGAATCAGATTCATGCTCACTCTTTTGGGAGGATTTTACCCACAAAAGTAGCCCCACTTTCAAATCTTACTTTTCATAGATGTTGAATTATTTATCCACAACCTTGAAAGGCATGCTAGGCTTCTTTGTGCACCACGTGAAGCCCCGGAAACGACATGCTGCACCATAAAACCTTCACAATATGATGACCTTTAAGAGTAGAATTGACAAGATCTCCCTTTTAAAGGTTGAATATCTCCTCTCCCAATTTCCTTTCCTTTTTAAAAATGCATGAAATGAACGGAGTGTTTGTTCATAAAGTGGCTAACCTTGTTTTATTTAGTTCCCCCCCCCCGCCTTCAACAATTTATTTATTTTATTTTTTTACTTCAATAAATGCGGCCTATCCTTGAGCTAACAAGGCAGATGAGAAGAGTCTTTTGTTTTGTTTTTTTAAAATACAGCCTGAATGTTTGCAGCAACTGCATTGCAACATATTTTCCACAGCAGGTGGAAGGAAGAAGCTTTTCAAGTTGAAAGATGCCTGAAACAGACTTTACTTTCAGTCTATCCACTCTTTCAGTTGCATCAGCAGCTGCCTTTCAGCCCTGCAGCTTTCTTACTAAGAATGCATCTCGTGTGCCTTTGTATACAAGCGTGTGTTTGTATTTGTCTGTGTGAAAATGAAGAGCTCTGCAAACAGTTTTTATCAGCATTCACTTCTTCCTTGTTATTGCCGTTGACCTTGACAAGTACTGCGGATTTTTTTTCCCTTCTGTATTGAGCTGAGTCTGTTCACTGACTTTTTCCCTGCTTTGCTTAAACTCATCCTAAGATAGAAAAAATTTAATATTTCCAGCTTATTGAAAATGGAAGTAATTGTGTCTTTCTCCATAACTGGGTTTCTCTTGACATTAAAGAGCTGAGCTGAGCTTCTATTGGCCACATAGAAATACAGCTTAAGAGCAGATGATGGAAGAAGTCCATGCAAAAATGATGTTTAAGTAGCAAAAGGTTAAAGGTGCTAACGGTGATGAGAGAGGAAGGGGAAAAAATGCAACAGACACGCCACAAAATTAAATTAAAGTCATGAAAGTGGCATTATGTAGTCCTTGCTATATGCTTCCAACATATCAGACTTGAAATGCATCCCTGTTAGTCATCATTCTGCTACGAGGAACATAAAATTCAGGGTCAGTCCAGTTTTCAGTGCCGAGTAGAGAATTATTGGAGAAGAGCTGCAGATTCTTTGAAAGTGTAAATATTACGGCCTTTCATTAGAACAAAGTGAGCATACAGTGCTTCCTGTTCATACAGTATTGTGCCATCCCACTGAGTCCATAAAATTATTTTCTATTAATGAAATCACTTCGTGTTCCTGTGGACTGCAGGGATAGAATATAAAGGCTGCAGACTACAGAGAAGCAGTTGCCCACCTCTGCAGTTAACCTGTGCTGAGCAGGTGTCAAATAAAAATGGCGGGGTATTTTCAGGGAGGACAAATTTAATATTGTAGATTTTATCAATATAAAAGGGATCACTGAAGACACGGAATTGATTGGAAGACAGTTTTAGCAGATAGCAACTCTTACAGGCCTCTGTTTCTGCCTCTGCTTGCAAATCTTTCTCTCAAATATGCATGGGGAAAGGGGAAATTGAACTTACCCTACTGCTTCCACAGGAACTAAGCGGTAAATAACAGGTTCTGCTTATCAAATACAGTCAGTGAGTGCTCATCAGCTGGTGTGAGCACCTCTATAAAAGCAGATGTTTTGGCAGTTTTTGTCAGATTTTTTGCAATGCTCAAAAACGGCAAAAAAAAAAAACCATATAAAAAACACCCAGGAGCTACATCTCAGACTCTGCAGGCTTGAGTTGTCGTGTTAAATGTTAAAGTTCATCACAGTGCAGTCTTGAACTGTCATGTCGAACAAGTCATAGTTGTTCAGCCGCAAAAGAGTGAACAAGTATGGCTCGTTTCGATGGGTTGCCAGGTGATGTGAGACTGATAAAGACATACAGAAAATGATTACTTCAAGTTATTGTGGCTAAAGGTGGTTTTACAGGTTGCTGAATCATCGACGTTTTTCTTCGGCCTCCATCGACTACCACGAAAACTTGCTCCTTGATGAGTCTGTCATTTGAAAGCGTTTACCATGGCTGGCTGTAAACCTAAGCAGCTATAACGCACAGTGTTTGACAGCATCATTAGCCTTTATCCTTGAGTTTTTTAAACATAAATTAGACAGCATAAATGATAACAGTAATGTAATTACAATAGCATCCCAGGTTTAATTCATCGTTGGGATTCTCTGTGCATTTCCTTTGATTCTGCAGCACAGTTTACTTTGGCAAATGACACAGGGGTTTCTTTTTTTCTGCTTAGAAGCTTTGGTATTATCTAGAAAGATTACTACATGTTAGAATGCTACAATCCTATTGGGGCCAGGGGACTTATGCATATAAGCCACATGTCTATTATTGACTGACTGTAGCTGCGTGATTGTAGGAAGATGTAATTCCTGGCTGGTTCACGTCCAGTATATGAGATTCACAGAAATGTGGCAGACAAATGTAACATATTTATATAACCAATTTATTTAGAAAACCCTATTTTTCATTATTTCGGTGATGTAATTCAACCGCATGCAACTGATTTAAAAAAATGTCTCCATGGCTCAAAGCTGCATACAGCCTGCAGAAGTCACACAATTATGCAGATGCGAATTTGAATGCTGTACATCACTGCACATAAAGCGTTCAGGACAAATGTTCGGTCTCAGCTCACGCTGGCCTGAGTCAATTACTGCACAGCACAGTAGCAAGTTGAGAGGCTACTGTTAAACCTAACCACACACACAATAAGCACAGAAGCATGTGTTCCTGAGCATTGCAGATACAGTATGGAACTGGTAAACATGTCAACTAAGGTTGTGGGTCGTTTTCACATTGGCTCTGTGTGCATGAAGGAGTTTTATTATTCTGTAAATGTGTTAAGTTATAATGGACACATTTTTAAGCCAGTTGACAATGTTGTACTTTTTTTAGAATCAATCAGTGAAATTAATGAATTCACACTTTATTTTGACAGATTGAACAGTAAGGGTTATTAAGCTTATGAGTAGCACCCTGCTTGATTTATAATCTCTTTACATGAGCTTGAATAAATTCATGTGGACAGACTGCATACCTTCAACATAATCAGCTTTTGCAGGTCCTAAACAGAAATAAGAACATTTCAGGTAAAGTTGCTGGATCTGCCATTCATAAGCAATTTCCATGTGCTTTAAATATGCATTGCATTGTTCTCCACTCAGTGCTGTAGTACGCCTGTATTCTCCTGATGGCAGAACCATTTGTGCCACAAAGTTTGGTCGAATAAGTCAGAATTGAGGTTGTTATATTCACACCAATGAGGCAGATGGTGCCTTTCTTTAAAATTAGTGGTGACAAAAGGTGCCATTACAGGTAATCTAAAAGCAGAGCAGGCAGCTTGTTAGGGGCCTAACTCTGTAGCCTTGTGCCAAATGTATATTACCTTAATGGAGTTTAAATGTAGATTTCCTTTTTATATACTGCAAGATGTTTGGTCATGCCAGCCAGCACTAATTTCAGAACAGTTGTAGCAAATGTTAAAATGACATCTGGAAGCCACTTTGAATTCCGTGTCCACCTTGAATACCGTGCGTCTACTAGAGAGTGAATGATGACATGTTTGTCGTCTGCAACTCGTGCACCCCAGATGGTGGACCTCAAAGAAGTATAATGGGAATGCCTGCTGAGCTGTTGGGTATTCAGCTGTCTGTGTTTGCAGTGGAGTGTAATATAGGCCCACGTTTTTGGTGTGTTTTTTCTTTTTCCTTTTCATGTCATTGTTTGCATGTTGAGTTTTAGAAGAATCTGGTCTTAACTGCAAGAGAGAACGATTCAACTTTTACTTTTGCTTTTTTTTTTTTTTTTGATTGTCTCTTCGTGTTTACTGTTTGATTTATTCAGAATTTTTCACAGACCTCAACTGCAAAAGGCAACAGGCATCCAATGAAAGCAGACTTAAAAAGATAATACTATTTCAAAAAATGCCTCAAATTTATGTTATTACAAACATGGAGCTTTTTTCCCTTTCATCGTGTGATTTATTTGCTGAATAGTACCGAAACCTAGTGTTAGAAGGGCTAATGAAACTAGTGCTTGTAACCTTCCTCATACAAGGCCAGTTCAATTAGTGATGAGAAAGTGCTTTCACTGAACATGCCACAGCTAATCTTCAGCAGTAATGGTAGGACATTGTCTATTTATGCAGTTTTTAATTTTTACCTTCAAGGTTTGTGTTATACTCAAGTGGAAAAACATCTTGAGCCGTGGAGGCTTTTATCCAGGTAGAAGTAGCGATGCAGGTATTTCATCACACCGTGACTCAGTGCCGTGTGTCACAGTGTAAGAAGCCTGGCAGGGAAGTTGCCGCAGGCTTTGAAGGGACCTTTTATCCATCCGTGGATTTAGCCATCCAAGTTTATGTCACTTTGTCAAATCATGTATGGATGAATCTGTCCATGCGGTTTCAAGGTAGTATAGGTCACTATACTGGAGCGTGCTTGCGGACAGCTCTGTGGCCCTTTTTTGAACTCGCTCGCTGTCACTGATCTGGCAATGCTCCTACAGTTTAGTGTCCAGGTGGCTGCCTGAGCTCTGCTGTTGTGCCTACAATTTAAATCCCAATACAACAGCCCTAGCTGTCTCTGTGTGTACCGGCTCAGCAGAGTGAAACTGAACTGATGATTGTTGCAAACACTGGGAGCGTTTACATCCTCAAACATGCAGTGAGTGTTGGTAAACCAAACCTATTTGGGAGGTGTATGCACACATGTGTACAGGCTTTCGTGTGTATTTTAGAGATACAGCAGGTTACTGGCATTTCTTTCTCTTCTGTAATGTAAGGTCTGAATGCAGGCTATGGTTTTTTGGGACCAGCATATAACACCACACTCATAACATTTTCTCAAAAGTCAGAAGAGATTAAATTTGAACCGGGCGGTATATCCTCATATTATACTGTCGTCATGCATAATGTGATGGTGCTTTAAAAATCTAATGCCAGTGAATGGGAAAAACAAAAAAGGTCCCCTGGGGCTTTTCCAAGCTGCAAGCATAGATGGTTTAAAAGATGGACACGGTTACCAGGATGTCATCGTTTTTTAAAGTTGTGTTTTGAACCTTTGAGAACCTTTGGCGTTTGACCTTTGGCTGTTTCGCTTTTTAAAAACAAGAAGGAAAATATGTGACGAGCAGGGGTTATGAAACGACATGTGAAACCAGTGATCCTCCATTTTGAAAGTAAAGTAAAAAGTAAGGTAACATTTTATTTGTATAGCACCTTTCAAGATGAAAAACACAAAGTGTAGAACAAAATGAACTAAAAGCAAGTTTAAAAACACAAGTTTTTAGCTTTTTAAGAAAATTTTTTTTTTAAAAGAGACCACTGAGTCCACAGATCTCAAGCTCAAAGGGAGAGAGTTCCAGAGTCTGGGGGCCACAGTTACCTTTCGTTTTCAGCCTTGTGTGATGGACAACCAGCAAGCCCCGATCACATGACCTCAGGGACCTGTTGGGGAACACAGTATAACAAAGCTATATAGTGCTGCAGAGTTTACGATTACGGGAAGTCATTCACAGGAGATCTGAGTCATAAACTCTTTTGTGATGAATTTTTTGTTAAAGCTTTTAGCCATTAGATGGTGGCTGTTATGATAAATACTATTATAATATAATAATAAGACTTGAATATTTCTAATGGCCTTTTGGACCACGTAGACGTCAACTTTAGTTTTCTGAAATTAACCAAGTCCCTGTCCCCAGTAATTTGGTGGTAGCTTGATCCCCAGCTCCTGTATCTAAGTAAGAGTAATATAACACTATATAAATTAGTCCATCAACTAGAGCTGGGCGATATGAGATTTTTTCATATCACGATATGTTTTTTTCATTTCAGGCGATAACGATATCTATCACGATATAAGCCAAATAACTATATTTGTAAGATTTAAATGTGCCGTTGCTCACAAGTAAAATGTGAAATAATCAGCAGCTTGTTTTTATTTAAATATTTATTTCCCATAATAAGTTCAACAGGGTAGATGTACTTAAGGAACATGAGACTTTTTCAGATAAATAAAGGCAAATATTGCAAACTACACAAAAGACAGCCGCTAAAGCGTTTAAGTTTCAAAATAGAACAAACGAAACAGACTAAATTGTCAATTCCACTTAGAAACAAAGTATTAATTCTAAAAATAAATCTTAGTTTGTTTTACAGAAGAACAGACAAAACTGACTAACTTTTGTCAATATCAAATAAACTGAGAACTAAAAGGAAATTCTCAATCTCTCCTTGTTGTATAGCTGAGCTTTTCAAACAGTTTTAACAGTTACTTTAGTCTGACAAAAGCCGAATGACGAATTAGCGCTTCCAGTCAGAGACTGAGGCTATGTCCACACGTACACGGGTATTTTTGAAAACGGAGATTTTCCGTTTTCGTTTTAAAAAAATAATCCCGTTCACACGTAAAGGCAGAAATGAAGGAAAACGGTGCTATGAACATGCCAAAGCAGCAGGTGGCGCTAGATTCCTAACCGTGCAGAAATATTGGCCAATCAGAAGTCTAGAAGCCTCGGTGGGAAAAAGTAAACAAAGCTGGGGCATAGAAGCAGAACCGAGTCGTATGTGTGGACCGACAGTAACTGTGTGTATATGTAAGCATTTAAACACTGCAGAGAGTAGAATTAACAGTAACAGTATTGTAGAAATTCATTTCACCGAAACAATAACGTGGCGCACAGTGTGACGCATGCACCAGTTTATTGTATTTCCAGACTTGCTTTCGGCACAATTTACAGTGCACGGTACTCTGTTTTTTGTCAGACTTGAAATAGCCGAAATACCTTCACACTACGGAACTTCTATGGCTCTTCCGTTCGACAATCTCTCCGGCATTGGAACCATCATCTGTTTTCTCTTCGGTCACGCTCGGTTGATTTTTCTAGTCGGCACACTCATTTCCTCCATTACCCGCTGGCTGCTTCCCAAACAAACACACGTGCGGCTTGGCACTTGTGCTGTACGTAACAAGTCACGCGACGTGAAGCTGCGGCTGTGATTGGTTCGGCTCTGCGCTACTTAATTTGGATCGGCCGACCTTTTTTTTTTTTTTTTTTTTTTTTTTTAAGAGGACAAGAGCGGCGAGGTCTATCGCGATAGCTTAATTTCTCTATCGAGTAAAAGTTATATCGCGATAGATATCGTTATCGTTCTATCGCCCAGCTCTACCATCAACCATGTGCTAAAGTAGGGGAGAGTGGCGCACTAACTAACCTTCCAACCTTACCTCATAGTGTAGTTAGATCGGTTACATGAGTTAGACAATAAAACACAGTTAGGTGGCATGATGTGTTGAACACATCGCTAAACAGCAAGATGTGTATAGGTTCTAACTAGGGCTGTGCAATATGACCAAAATCTCATATTCCGATATAAGAATTCTATCGTCCCGATAACGATATAAATCACAAAAATGTAACATTTTCTGTAAATTCTGTGAATCTCGGGCAGCTCGACTTGCGGGAAGTGTTTCCAGCTGCGCGTCATGTAGCTGGAGTCGAGTGTTTTAACCGATGCATGAAACTACACATTTTTAGACACAAGTTGTAACGGCCGCCGTTTTCTTTGAGTATTTATTACACGGCGTGCTGCGGGGAAAAGCCTGTTCTAACGTTTGAGTCTAAGGTTTAATTTTTAGCACCTGGCAGCTCTCTTTTTTTTTTTTTTTTTTTTTTTTTAAACTTCTCATCCGTAAATAATCTGCTCTTTCACGTGATTCAGTTTATTTTGAAAAGTCTCAACAGGATCTTGAGCTTTATTGTGAAAGGTTTACGTGGAACATAAACAAGCGGACACACGATGGTGTTACCATCGTTGTTGCTAACCACAATGCATAAAAACAGGCGCTTGTCCGTCCATAGTGTGGTTATATTAAATATAAGAGAAAGAGAGAACTTTAAGAAATTAGCCACTACAGTGACCATCAAAACGATGAAAAAAATATTGCCGCAAACAGTTTATTTTGCGACACCACGAAACAAACGATAGCGTAAAATGCAGCGATAGACGTTTTTATATCGTCATCAGATATATATCGTTATATCGAACAGCCCTAGTTCTAACCTGTCTGAAGACCTGCTTGTCAAGTTGACTGGTGATTGTAAAGTGTCTGGTGGTTATCTGTCTCCCTGTCTTAGTCCGTTTGAAAACATAAATAAATAATAAACCCAACACCCACAAACAGTGTGCCCCTATGAGAAAGTGGAGCCAACAGTGAGACAATCTCAATGCATGAAAAATGTGAAATTCTTTGAATTCCACAGGAATAAACTGGTACCAGCTAAATGTTGAATAGCTGCGTCATAGTGCCATCTTAGGGGTAAGAGGTTAATTCCTCGACCTGCGCAGTGCTGTGCGTTTTTTTTTTTTCCTGTCATATTTAATACTTTTAAGACTTTCTTTGATCATCTTGTTATTTGTTAGGAAACTCCCTCAGTAGCATTGTTAATGCATGCTCCAAAGTCATGACGGTGGAGCAGAAAGGTGTTTAAAAAATGGCAAAAACATCCTGACCATGTTTTGTTATTTATGTTCAGGAAGGTTGCGCTCAGGTCGCTGCTACATTTTACCCCAGTGTATAACAAATAGATACTTCATTGCCTAAGACTAAGGTTATTTAGATTACCTTGTTTTGATTGTTCTTTGTTGTTCACATATCTACTTATTTTTTTATGAATTTTGTTGTTTATCGCTATTTATTTGTCGACCTCATTAGAGATGGGAATCTGTTCTCGATTCCCAAGAATTCAATTCCTTGGAATTGTTAGTCAGTGTATGCATTCCATTTGTACTGGCGCAACAATCAGTAGATTTCAGTTCGTCTGGCGGAAGAGGAAAATGGAGGCGCAGTCTTCTGTCTACAGCAGGGATATGGACATTTTATTTATATTTTATTGCTCAAAAGGACAGCAGCACTATGGTAAAGTGCAAATTGCATCCAGGACAGAACTGCATTAGACTGCTAACACAACTTTGGCTCTTTGAATGCAGACCCCAGCTCAGCAGACCTTCAACAGATAACTAAATCAGTGAAGAGCAGTCAGCCTGAAGCCTCTGTTTCTACTGGTTGATATTTTTAAGTAGGATCACTCTGGCGATCGCTTTAAGGTCTCTTTGTGCTGGTTTGCATCTTTGCTTTGTGCTGTTGGCTTTGTGTTCATACATAAATACTAAGAGAAAGATCCTCATGTGTCCTCATTAGAATAGCAAATGCTTTAGGGACGATAGCCTAAAGGTTTTTGTAGATAAATGGTAATTATGAGTGCACTTTAGGTCATTTTACGAGGAAAAGCAAAAGTAATCAAATTATGTTATACATAGTATAACATTACAATTGTTAGGGAGTAATTAAGTAACGTACTGGGTGGATAAGCTACAAATTAATTGTCCTTTTTTGAGATCAATAACTTTATCTTACCAGTAATCTGAATCAATATGCCACAAAATGAATCTTTTTGCATCTTTTTAAAGTCTTTTTTGCATCCACAACTATTGCCTTTCAGCGGCCTTCATATAGGATGCAGGTATAAGGCACTCGCTCATTGGCTTAATTTTTCCAACCTAGAAGTTAAAGGCACGTTTTACATTCAACAAACATCACAAAATAATTAGTGACGTAAATAAATAAATAAATTGGAGTATTAAAAGTTGGACAGTTAAAAAAAAAAAAAAAAAAAAAAAAAAAGATTCCTCCAACTGGCAAGCTGAGTAATGCTAGCTAGCTAGTTAGTGCAATAGTTATCACTCTGCACTCTGTCAGTACATTCAGCAAAGACAGATGGAAATTAAACTTGAAGATAACGTAAAAATAACTGGTGACCAAAAGAGGAGCGGTGTCTGCTGTTTGGAAGTTTATCAGTAAAACCAACCAAGACAATGTTTTTTGCTTCATTGCTGCTCCCTCTGCTTTTATGCTGGATTTTGACTGCAGCCAGCGGCTTTGGCAGCTCCTCACACACAAGATAATATGCTACTCAACGGTAACAGGTGTTTCCCCCCCAATGACTGAATAATTTGTGCCACAAAGTTTGGAAAAAACACATCCAAATGTGGTTCTTTGTCGCGTCACACAGCTCCAGTATAAAAGCATTAACACTAACGAGCCATATGTTGACTTTAAAAACAGTGGCAACAAGTGAAAAGCATAACGGGCAGCCTGTTAACAAATAGCCTCCTTATGTCAGATGTGTGATCATTTGTATGGTTGTGTAATTTTGTGTACTTTTTTTAAATGTTGACAATTTTTTAAAATATATTCTCAGAAAAAGGGTTACTAGAGCTCTCTATGTAAAGACCTTCTTATCCAAGAATAGTAGTAGTAGTAGTAACAATTCTGATATACTGTAAAACCACCAGAATCTTTTTTTGACACAAACTTTTGGCCTTACCGTCCAGAGCTAGATTAAATGACTAAAAACAAAGAACAAATGACAACGATTTTATCAGCTCATATGGGGCTGTAAAAAATGACATCTTTGAGAAATCATTTGACTTGCTAATAAATACTGAAATGAAATGGCAAAGAAAAAAGAAGAAAAAAAAGTTTAGCTGAGATGAGTTTAGCAGAAAAGACTGCAAACTCAGCAGAGAGCTGCAGTCGAGTGAATATTTGTAAGAGGTGAGCTTGAGGTGAGCTGTGGCTCTGCACTGAATCTGGATGAACTGCATTATGGCATTTTTAAGTGCTTAAAAAGAAGGCAGGTGGACTTTTTGGTTTCTAAAGAAGCTTCTTTTCTCATCCAAGAATACTCTGCAGGTGTAGAACAAATAATGAGTCATCCCCCAGGTATTTAACCACTAGTGGGGGGGCTGTCCCCTTAGAGCTGGTCTAACAGGAACAAATGATATTGATTAATCACCAAAGCTGTGGGTCAAATCACCTGACCGGTGGTGAGGGATCTCAAGACTGCACTGTTGGTGGCTGACAGGTGGTGACTTATGACACCACCACTGTTCACCAGGAAGGATACAAAGAGAAAATGGGTTACCGGTCATGGACTGGGCTGTGCTTATTGAGATGGATCGAAGTCTCTGAAGTTTATCGGAAGTCCACACACAGATCAGTACCTGTTCTTTAACTCCCACCACCCTCTAGAATACCGACATGGGGAAACCAGGACCCTACAACACCAGGGAGAGAAAGTTCACTCATTATAGTATGTTGTGGAAATGGACAGCTGGAGAGCCACTGGCCAAGAAGTCATTCCTGTTATACTTATTTGAAGTGCACCACTTGGGTGAAAAAATAAATAAATAAAAACACGCGGGAACGCACATGTCCGCACAGACCCTCGTGCTAAATGTCTCATGATAAAATTTACATCACTGGGACCATTGGGAACTTGATAAGAAATCAACAACCCTCAGCACCCACCTCCAAGGGGACATCGCCCACTAGGGTTTAAATACCTGTGGCTCTACGTCAATTAGAAGAGGAAAAAAACATCTTGGATGAGAGGCGAAACTTCTTTACAAACGTAAAGAAATCCGACTGTCTTTTCAAGGAGACAACTGGATTTCTGGATGACTGAGAACCTCCACAGACATATTGCTTTATTGCATACTGCTCTACCTTAAGTAATGCTCCTCAGATCAGTCTTTCCTGAATTAAATTATAAGAAAAAGTTTTTAACAATAAGAATGAAAACAATGAGTCACTGTTTAAAGAGCCTTTGCCAAATCATGATGTCACCTTCTAACTTTCCGAGACTGGTCCAAAAACTCTTCCATAACCATTTGTTGTACCTCAGCTTTTGTATTAGGTTGCGATGGGGACATCTGCTTGTTTCTGCATCATTATAATGGTCTTTTGTAATCTTGTGTGTATGGATGATACATCTTCAAGCAAGGCAGGTGTTCCTCGTGGCACCCCTCACCTCTTAAGTTGACGTGTTATCAACAGAGCAGTGCTATCAGGGGGGGGAAAAATCCCTCTGCACTCACCTAGTACAATTCAGTCCTCCAATCTATTTGGCAAGGGCCTCGAAAAACAATCATTCTGGCCATGCACCACTGCCTCCCATTATCATTCTCATTTACCCACATTTGTCTCTTACATTTTCCTTTCCTCCTCCTCCGTCTTGCTTCCATCTTGTCTCCCTTTAATTGTCTGTCTTTCTTTGTCCCTGCCATTGTTGAGCTCTTGCTTTGTTCTGCTTTTTCTCACCTCTTCCGTGTTCTGCTCGCCTTACTTCCTCTTCCTCTATTTTATTTGCTGATTCCTTTTTTCAATTTCTGTTTACTCCTGTCCTCTCCACTCTGTGGTGGAAACTCGGAGCGGTTCCCTCCAGTCCTACCCAATCTTCATTAACAGACTCATTTCATCTGCTGCTAACCCATTCAACACCACTTGTTTAATCTCTGTTTACCCCCACCCTTCCCAAACCTAAAACATACACACCCTCACATAATCTATAATTGAATCCTTCACACACTAGAGTCCCAGCATGGCTAAGATGCCAATTTGAACAGCAGCACACGGTTGCACAGTCGCCCTCTCTTGTTCTGACTCCCATGTCCTCTCCACAGATGGCTATAACAGGAATTTCATTCTTTTTCTCAGTATCCATTTAATTAGCTGGACTCGAATCACGCGGTGTAATGTTTGTCTTCACAAAGGGAGTGCAATAGGGGCAGGGGGAGAGGCACCAGTTGAACACAATTTTATACATACATTTACAGCAAAAGGCTACATGCTAGCCTTGGCCCTGACCCGAAGGAGAATGTTTTCTGAGGAGAGTACAGCAGCTTGTACAGTAACTACTGCCATTCTTTTCTGCTACAATGCTTGTTTTCATTCAGAAACAAAGAAACGTAGACTCAGCGTGGAGCCATTTACAAGATTAGTGTTGTGTTGTGGTGGTTCTGCCTTTGGCAGTGTGTGCTAGTTTTTTTTTTTTAAAACATTTGCATAAATTAGTAACTAAAAGCCTAATATAACAGAATACAGTTCAACAGCTGTATTTAAAAGTCCCTTATCAGCAAATATTTGATTTGCAAAATACTTTGATATGTAAAATATTGAGAATTATCAGGAACGGCTGCTTCATTATGGCAAAAGAAATCAACCTGCAGCTGTGTGGCAGTATCCTTCTTGTGCTCTGCAGCCTCAGCAAGTCTGGCATGTTAGCATATGCTGCAGGTTCTGGTTGGAGCTGCCCTCCAGCTCTTTGTGGAGCTCCAGGGCAGAAGAAAGGGTATCAATGCCAACTGGAGTCCAAGATGCTAGAGAAGGGAGAAGATGAAAGGACCGGAGCTAACTGAACTTTGAAAATAACTCCAGATGAACAGAATCCAGTTTTGGGGATTTCTTTACCTGGATGATTTGAGCATACTTTGTCATGTTATCTTAGAAAGGACTCGAATAACTACACATCTGTGACACTGTTAAATGCTTATGCTAGCTCACTACACAAAGAAAAGAGCAGCTTTACTGTGACAACACAACAACCCACTTACTTCCATAAAGTTCATCTTTAGTTCTTCCAGAATTGTTTTGATAGATGATTAATCTTTGAAGTGGAGTATGAGTATAAAAACAAGTGATCATTTTAATCCTGTACTTTTTTTTTCTTTTTTTTTAAACTGGCTTGTGTGTCACACTGATTTAAAAAAAATAAATAAATAAAGCGTCGCTCTTTGCTGCTTAAAGTGCTTTTTATACAAAGTCTCTCTCTTGACTTGACTTAAATTATAGACCCAATGAGCTTGCCAAAAAACAGTGTAATTGGGCCGTGGTTATTACTGGATTGTGGGTTTAAAAGAAAAAAAAAAAGGAAGATAAATGGGCTTGTGGTGGGATTAAATCAATGATCAGGGCATGTAATATTAAATCTGTCTCATCTCTCATAGTGCAGAAGATCTCATCTTAATTTGTTCTGTCATGCCAAGCCAAACTGCACCACGAGGCTTTAAAATATTGTCACTTTTCCCACAAACAAAGCTAAGATCTATCTTCTAATGGATGAGATTTATAATCAGATAGAGCAGCCTGCCCCATCTGCCAAGTAAAGAACTGCTCGAGGACTGTTAATTTTTTGCATTTGGGTTGATTGGCTGACCAATGGGCTGGCTAGCTTGAGGAGGTGAGACCACCTTGGTCTGGCAGTTATCGATTTCCCCCATTTTCAGCTTATCTTACGCGTTGCTGGCTACCATAAAGCTTCTTGACAACATCGCACACTGCCGTTCTCCCTGGTAGTCTCTCTGAGATTGATCATTTTAAAGGTCACTGTTGAATGCGTTTCTGTTGTGAAGATTGTGTGTGTGTGTGTGTGTGTGTGTGTGTGTACTTTTTTCTTTTTTTTTTTTTTAATGTAAATGTGTACTCTTACTTTCTGTGTCACCCCGTGGCTCGGAAGAAGAGCTTGTTTACAAGATGTTGCCTCTGGTCTACTCTGAACCAGCCTTATCTCTCTGACGGCAGCTGGCTGTTCCATATCGGCTATGATCATTGCGCTGTGATTATTAAACTTCTTTCAAGGATTAAAAGTTATGTATTTTTAGCACTTTCAGCCATACTAAGTGTACTAAGCTCTCTCTTTTTTTTTTTTTTTAAACACAAGCTTCTGATTTGATGGTGTTTCAGCAGTGAATAAAGCAAATAAAGTAAACCAGCAGGGCATAGGGCTGTCTGCACTCCATGCCCACATATCATATTTTTCTGGTGTATTCTGAATAGTGCCGAATGTCATTATAACAGAAGGTATACATATCCTTTTTTATGTTGAATTATACATGGTCAAAAAACTGCTTTGAGGCTTGAATTGTTTTCTGCTCTCTGTTTGTCCTCTTAGGTCAAATCGGTGAAGACGGGCTCCGTATTCTGGACCATTGGCTGTTGTCTGTCCTATTTCTACATGGTAAGAATATTTTGCATACAAATTCAAACACAATGGGTAACTTAGTAGGGTTCTGACTAATTTAAACCTGCAAAACTGATTGATGCTAACCCTCTTTAGTATGTTTTTTTTTTTTTTTTTCATTTTATAGTGAATAAAATGCATAATGCATTGTCTCAAAGTCATTGTAACAGGCGTACTTCCTGTCTTCTAACGACCATACAGTGTAGTCGATAATAAAAGTAATTGGAGCCTAGTGTAATTAAGATTATCAGTTCTGGTTCCAGGCTTCTTAATAGCGACTCTTGACAAACAATTTCTTTCTATTTCTTATCTTGCTATTTATTACTATTGGATTTTTTTTTTTTTTTTGCATGACTGCCATAACATCACGATCATAAAATCACCTATCATTCCAATTTCTGTGCTTCAGTCCTTCAAAAATGTAAACTAACATGTATGCAGCAGCAAATTTGTTAGGTGTTCCACTGCCTGTTAAATATCTAATTACTCAATCACATGGTGGCAACTCTGTATATTTAGGCATGTAGACATGGGCAGGATACCTGCTGAAGTTCAAACTGATGCAGTTTGAACTTGGAGTTGAAAATTTAAGTGACTTTGAAACAAGTAGTCTGAGTATTTAAGAAACTGCTGATCTGCTGGGATTCTCCCCCACACAACCATTTGTAGGGTTTACAGAGAATGGCCTGAAAAAGAGAAAATATCCAGTGAGCGGCAAGACATTTACTCTGGGCGAAAATGCCTTGTTGATGCCAGAGGTCAGAGGGGAATGACCTGACTGCTTCAAGCTGATAGGATAGCAACAGTAACTCATAGCCATTCGTTACAACCAAAGTGTACAATTGTTTAAATACCTGAATATTGCTGGCCACGTTCATTCGTTCATGACCACAGTGTACATCATCTGATAGCTGCTTTCAACAGGATAACATCACAAAGCTTGAATCGTCTCCAACAGGTTTCTTGAACATGCTCAAATTGCCTCCACAGTCACTAGATCTCTATCCAGTAGAAGACCTTTGGAATGATGTGGTGCAATTGTAGATTTGCATCACTGATGTGATTTGCAGACAAATCTGCAGAAACTGTGTAATGCTTTCATGTCAATGGAGACCAGAGGCTGAGGAATGTTTCCAGCAACTTGTTGAACCTGTGCTACAAAGAATTAAGGCAGCGGTGAAGGCAAAAGGGAGTCCAACTGCGTACCTGAAAGGTATACCTAGTATTTCATGAGTCTATATTATATATGAAGCAACTTCCTAATAGAACATTTCACAATAGTTGCGCTAGAATGCGCTGGTACCGGTGGATTCTGAGGAGACATTATGTTCTCATGCTGTAGGATGTGCTTCATCCTGGCGGCCAGACTTTCTCCCTGCTGTGGAATAATTTTCTTACACTGCAGCTGACGTCTGTAAAGTGCTACCTGCGGCTCTTGTCTGCGATTTCTAAGATCCTTGAATACTATATTTAAATACGTGCTGATTGAACTGTTCAAAACACAGAAGGTCCTTTGCCTTTGGTTCATAGAACTAGCCTGTCTTTCTTGGCATGCTCGTGTGTGTGTGTGTGTGTGTGTGTGTGTGTGTGTGTGTGTGTGTGTGTGTGTGTGTGTTCGTTCTAATTCAGAACTGGGCCATAATTTAAAAAAAGAAAGAAAGAGAGAGGAGCAGAGATGGTAGCATTGGAGTGGCTGTCCACTCAATCTAGCAGTCACATGGTGTTGCATGGAAACTTGGAGGGACGGTTTATCCGGTGTTTCCTGCCTTATTTATGAATCCGGGCACAAGCTCATCCAGGGAGTTGATGACAGGGATTAGATAAAAAGACGGTCCAAGCACAGTGCGTCAGGGACAGATTGTTTGCATTGTTTTTCTTGGTGTGTGTGTCACGGTCACGAGTGCCTGTGAAATCTCGGGCTTCTGGCTCATTCCAGACTAAATCTCTGTGGCCATCAGTGGGAGAGATATCAAATGAAACAGATTACCAAAATCCAGCTTCATCGATCAGACTCTGTCCAGTGGGTGTGTGGACAGATAGGACTACAGAGAAGAGTAGTGGAAGGGTGAATAGACGAGAGAATGGAGACAAAGGGATGGAGAGATAAGCAGGGGGCAAAAAGATGGTGACAAATACAGAATGATAAGACACCACAAGGAGAAAACATTGCGATGTTCTAGATGGAAGGGAACACTGTGTCTCCATGCTTCTTTCTCCTTATTACTACTTCCTCTCCTTCACACCTGCTCTCTCTCTCTCTCCCCCAATGTTTCTCTGTACTGTCTGCAGCTAACCTCCCTCTGCAGATGACACTAGGTTTGTATATCTCCAACAACACCAAGGTCCTAACAGCACCCGCTTTCTCATATTGCGCACAAAGAACTGCAAACACTGGCTAACCCGCCTTTATTTATTTATCTTTAACCCACTATATCATGTGATGCTGTCAGTTTAATCAGGAAATAGCCAAAACTATGTTTTCCCCTGGGGCTTAATTGAATGTGTCATTTTCAAGGCATATATGGAGACAGAGGGTGAAATCCCCTGCCTAAATGTTGGTATAATCAGAAGAGAGGGGGCAGAGAAGGATGAGATTAAGAAGAGGATCTGAGCAGTTGGAAAGACTGATGGACGGGAGCCACAGGAACCTTTCTGGCAGCTGTGCAAAGTCCTCCTTTCAACCCTCCAGCGGTGAGGCTGGAGTAAAGGAGGGAAAAGCTGTAGAGAGCAAAAACAGATGCATGCATCAGCTGCGCTGTCTGCTTGTTAAATCCAGAAGCACTGGCTTATTCTTACTTTTAAACCCTCCTATAGTAAAGAAGCCTGTAATTTCAGGGCATGTCTGCAGCTCCTTCACTTAATCAGGTATTTATTTCTTGTCCTGAATGCTAGGGCTGTACCTGAGTTTTGGATTATGTCAGTTCACTGCATTGTCAGTACATTTAGCGACTTTATAGTCCTCGTGCATTATTTTATTCTTCTATTTGAAAGTGATGAGCTGTTACACTGATCCATCATCTCCAAATGACAGAAAATTGAAAGATTACATTACTGTGCAAAGGTGTATAGCTGTCCCTCTTAATATTTTGCTTCCAGTCAGCCAGACTTGCTTGGCATTTTGAGGTTAGTCTTGAGTGAAAGTTCTCTAGGTTTTCTGAAGGTTTTGACGTTTTCCTTTGGACATTAGCTGCTTTTTCATTCATACCTGATCGTTTTCAGATGAGCACATGTGTATTTCTTTGGTTTGTGTTTAAGCCAAAACACTGACTAAAATCATTCAAGCATCAAAAACACAAGAAGCCATTCTCAACGAAGGAAAACTGGGAGAAAAAGCTGATGTATACCAAATTATCAATATAATTAGATTAGATATCTTGTAGACATGAATTACAGTAGGTTGACTCATCATATGTGAATCAGTCTCTCCCACTGGCATTGCATACGTTCTTTCCCTTCATGCGGGAAGTGAGAACTGAACTCCCTGGTGTGTTTCTCTCTGTCGTTCACCAGTACGAACTTGGAGCGCTGTGGAGTGAGTATGCTAGCATGTCTTGTGTGTGTGTGTGTGTGTGTGTGTGTGTGTGTGTGTGTGTGTGTGTGTGTGTGTGGGCCCCACAGTATGCATTATGGAGGGAGAACAATACAATTTATTTCCTTTTTTTTTTTTTTTTTTTTTTTTGGTAAATAATCAGTGGTTCCTAGTGAGGGCACGTAGCCTGCAAACACTTGTGTACAGATGGATGTCCACACATCGTGCACACACCCATTCAGAGTAAAGCCCTTCTCTGTGTTGCGTGCTGTGTTCTCTATAGCCTCTTCAGAGTGGCCCTGTGGTCATCAGATAAGCCAGCTATGAAATGCAGAGAGCGATAACGGCTAAAAGACTTGGCTCCAAACATTTTCTGATTCCTGCCCTCTGCTGTTACCCTGTGGCTCGGGCTAGCCTGTCGTTTAGAGCTATAATTTCAAATGGAGCTTGTTCCTGCTCTTTCACACAGGATTGTCTTTTATCATGAACATTAGACAAATCCATGGTGCAAATCCGTGGACTTAATTGCAATTCGTCACCTGCCATTATCAGTTTAAAAGAAAAATATTTTTTCTGCTGTTTTGTGATGTATTTAAAGCTATTTAGTGAATTTTACCTTTAAACATGGAAGCATAGTCACTGTTATTGTGCTTATTGTACCATTTAGCTCAAAGCATCATTATCCTCAAGTGTAGTCTCAGAGAGAAGTCTTGATTAAAAATATATTGGGCTTGGTGCTAATTTCTCAGGATATCAAGCATGGAAATCTATTTCTGGCTCCATGTTGCAGTATGCCCTGCGTTACAGCTCATTTGGTACAGAAACTCTTAAACCTTTCATTTTCTACAGCTGTAAGACACAAATGTGCTCATTTCGTCCATAGATCGATTCTGGGACGGGAGACCCCCACCCTCAGGGGGCCTGACAAGCTGGTGTACTCCCAGTCTGGAAAAATGTATCAGGAAGGGTATCCAGCGTAAAATCTTTGACAAATGAAGCATGTGGATCCATCCACTGTGGCAACCCCGAGGGAAACGTGGGAAGCAGCTGAAAGTATCAGTACAAATGATAGTGACCTCACTTTTTTGTGTTAATAACAATTAGGCCATTGGAATTTCTCCAGACTTCCGCTTCCACGCTTGTGGCCTGATTCTCTTATACCCAAAGCGGAAAAGCAAGTTTTTAAAAAAGTGTTGTTGTAACTTTGAGTCGTTAATGCATTTAAATAATGTTCTATTCAGAGCGATCAATATTTTAAACAGCCTGTTTTCATTAAGTTTAACCTGATGGAAGGAGGTGTATACTTGATTTATTTTATTTTTTTAAATTAACACGAGCAACATATGGACTTATTTTATTACCCTTTTCTTTAAAAAGGGGCACATTCAGGAGAGAGCAGCAGTCCTAATGAGCTGTTTAGAGCTACATTTTATTATAGCCGTAGCTGCTTAATACTTCAGGGAGATCAGTTAGTCTTGGTTCTATATTGTGTGGGAATATTGATTATTAAACACTCTTCCACATTATTCAAACTCCCACTCTGCATTATCTGTTTTCCTGACTCGGTCATGCTTATACAATTTGCTGGAGACGATGTTGCGATTGGTTCGAGCTAGCTGCTAGTGCTTCCTGGATGGTAATGTCATTGGCTTGACGGGCAGGGATGTAAACATCTGCTCAGCTGCTCAAAATAGACTTTGTAGCATCATCGTGACAAAATGGAGTGCCGGACATAACTGACACACACGTACATAATGTTGTGTTTGGCAAACACAGCAGACATGTTGCATTTGGTCGAGTCGAGTGCAGCAGCTAGCCTCTGTCACTGTGCTCCTACTGTGATGTTTACAATTAGTTCCCAGCCAGTCAGCAGCAGGGACTCGATTAGCCATCCTTGTGTCAACAGTGAAAACGATACTTAAATTGAAGTCATCTCTTGCATCCACATAAGTCACGGTCCGCCTGTTACTAATTGACTGTCAACATCTGAGTGAACAGATGCGAATGACTGCCAAAAGATAATTACACTTGCGAGGAACTTATTTAGAAATTTTCCTTTGGCTCTGTTTATTCATTGCGGGATATTATCCTTTATCAATTAGACATGACGCATGCTTATTTTTCCTGTGATTGTGAAAGTGTAATGAATGATCTTTTCAGCACATTTAACAGGTACAATGGGGGATCTCTCTCTCTCAAAAGCTGTTGTGAAACAGTTTGCATATGTTATTCTGATTCCTCCCTCTCTGCTCTCTTGGCCTCTTTCGAGGTTTCACATTCTGGCACGAACATGCTTTCACTTTTCCTCCGCCGCTCGCTCTGCTGTGCTTTCACTGTGTACTTTCACTTTTTCTCCATCATGTTCTGTCTAATGCTCTCACCATTTCCATTTGCCCTTTGCAAGTACAGGCAACTGAAAACTTGTCAGTGATGGGTTTTTTCTTTTTCTTTTCTTCTCTTCCCCACTTTTGGGGCCATAGTTTTATGGCCCCCACATCCACAGTTGTGAAACCCAGCAGACCTCAGAAACTGTATAATTTTAGTAGCGCTTTTAAAGTTATTGGTGCATCTAACATGTAAAGTATTACTGCCAGCCTTTTATTGAATCTGTATATGTCTGTTTTTCTTTTTACAGCAGTGTGCCTGCATTTAATAGTGAAGCAGCAGTAAAGACTATTTTATATCTGTTGAATTAGTCTGTTCAGGTTTTGGTTGGTCAGAGGATCCAAGGCAGTAATAGTCATTGCCTCGAGCTCAGAGACGCTGCAATGGCATTTTTTACGGTTTTGGTTGACATTATATAGAGTGAGCCATTAGCTGATTGTAATTGATGACAAAAGTAAATGCTTTTTGCAACAGTTGATTATGACTACTTCTGTTTGAAGCTAGTGAGGAAACGTGAGGTTAAGTGGTTTGAACAGTTTGAATTAACACAACAGATTGAATGTTGCCAGATGTTTAACATTCATTTGGGGGTTCCAACACTGTTGCAGAGGAAAACGTAGCCTACATGAGCCATTTTAATGCTTCTAGTTCTATGACTGCACAGTTTTGCCTTTCTATTAGAGATAGGATTTTACACTAGACAGCTGGTTGCATTGTTCTTTGTTTTTCCTGTTTCTACACAAGCACCGACTCTCACAGCAACACACAGGCTGTATTGGTGTGACACCCGGCAGTTGTTAGTATTCTTCAGATTTTGCTGTTTAGTGATGGTTGCCAAGCAGCTTGTAGACACATGACTGTCACCTTCTGGTGCCAGTGTCATATGTCATGTCATATGAAATCCAAGCACTCGTAAAAATGTGTTTTTCTTTCTTTTTCTTTCCTTCAATTTTTTAATGACTTAATGAGCATTGAAGTCTTAAACATACCTATATTACAGTTTCCTATATTCAGTTACTTTATGCAAAGACAGACTTTTCGGTCCAGTTAAAGGGAAAAAAGAGATAATTTAGAGCGTGGTTACCTTTTGATTGGCATGTTATGAGAATAGTGTCCTTGCTTTCAAAGTTAAACACACCCGCTCGCTGACGATCAGCTTTAAGCGCCAAACAGTGACAATGAAAATGCCAAACATGAGACCACAAAGCAATACATGACAAAATCATTGGTACCTCCGTGTTTTACATGGGCACCACCCGGGCACCACCCACTCACAAAAAACTGAGTAATGATGAATGTCCGTTTACTGACATGTCTGTGTATTTGTGTTCTAGGTGTCGGCGTGGGGAGGTTACGTGTTTATTATCAACCTGATCCCGCTGCATGTGTTTGTGCTGCTCCTGATGCAACGCTACAGTAGGAGAGTCTATATCGGTAAGATGGTCACACACGCCAAACATGAGCACAGAGCGTGCGAGCACTCGCGCGAGACGACAACTTTCACCGTGCGGCTTGATATTTAAAACTCGCCCACATACCCGACTCTGTATTGGAGACTCGCTCGTGTTTTTAGATCTTCTCTCATTAGAATATGAATGTGGGAACTATACAGGAAAACGACCGCTCATGCACACATAGAATAGAATAGAATTCAACTTTATTGTCATTGCACATGCACAGGTACAGGGCAACGAAATGCAGTTTGCATCCATCCAGAAGTGCTTTAGTGATATAGATATATTACAATATATATTAGCAATAATATAGATATGTGAGTATATTACAGAAATACATGCATACACACATGCATCTCACAACATGGCTGCCCGAGCATTTGACCCTGAAACAAGCTCAAATGCCCAGTCACGCCTGTGCCCGTCTCTCACAACAGCAAGCATCATCAGCAGACATCTATACACCCACGCACCACTTAGCAGTAAATGTATCCACCTGCTACCTGATCCTCTTTATTCTTTATTTATTTTTCTATTCTTTGCATATACCGGAGGTAGAGAACCGGTGAAGTGGGTAGGCTTGTTATCCCACAGATAACATCCGAGTTTCACGAATGCATGTGGTGGCTCCAGCACGTTATCCGTTGCCTCGGAGAACCCTCCACCGTCCTCAGCTCGGGATGAATTCACAGCAGACGCCACTATTGTGGTCAAGATAAATGATACCATGTCAAGTATCATCTCTGCATGATTATATGTTGTACTCACTGTAACTGGTAAGCACAGTCTTTGAGAGCACTGAAAATAAATTATCGCCTCTTCACCGTAAGAGGGCTTTGACCTACCTTTGCTCCTACAACAATTAAACTCTGCTTGGTGAAGCAGGGCTGTTAGAGGAGCTGGAAAAATTTCTACAGTCTTCCCTGTTCCTCAAGAATAGCTGCCTCATTCATCATGCCGCTTTTCGTAGTAAATGAAAGATGGGGAAATATATTTGTAGACTTATTCCGATGACAGAAAAAGACACCTGCTCTATTCCTTACCGCCTCTTTTCAGAGTCAGGTGTTGTTCAACTGCAATGAAGGAACACATAAAAAAAAAGCAGGGAGGTTTAAAAAAAAGAAAGAAAATCCTAGTTTAATAAAATGCCTCGTAGCCTGTTCCCTCGCAATTCGTCTCTGTCTGTCATGAGTCAATAGCAGATGTGTGGAGAGAAAAAAAAGATCGCTGAGGGCGGTCAGAGCTACTTCAAAAACGAGGCACACTCTTCAGGAAGAGTATGAAATCTTAATTAAAGTGGTGCATCTGCGAATTGGTTTCCTGAAGCTACAATGGTGGGAGTTGCACTGTTCTCAGCACTGTCATCTCACTTCGGGCCTCCCGACCACACCGCGCCGGGCCAACTCCCATTTTCTCAGTAAATGACATTGGATTAGGTATTTTGTATTTGCTCCCTCTGAGGTACAACAGTGAAAATCAATAGACTTTAAATACCCCTACCGAAGTTGATTTCCCTCAGTCGAACCCAAATTGTGCTTTTTTTTTTTTTCTTAGTGTCGTTTTATTTTAATGATTTTACCTGTTTCTCCGCTGTTCTCCTCTCTACAGCTTACAGCACTTTCTACATTGTGGGCCTCATACTGTCCATGCAGGTCCCTTTCGTCGGCTTCCAGCCAATCAGGACGAGTGAGCACATGGCTGCTGCTGGTAAGTCTCATCCTCTGTACCTGCAGTATGAATGATCCTCTATTCAGCCTGGAACAACAGGTTCCCCTTTACAAAGCTCAAGCCACCTGATGATGAAGTCAGCAGTATTTGGAAGATACTGCTGCTCTTTATTCCAAATTTATGACTCCCTCATAAACAGATGTCACAAATACATGAAGGTAAAAGCATATTTCTCTTTATCCTACCTAAAGCAGGAACAAGCAGTTATTTGTGCTAACAGCTGATCTAATCAGTATGTTTATATTGACTGAACAAATGTTCAGACTGTTCCCTTTAACTCGGATAAAACACTTCAGTTATTATGTGCCTTGAATTTCAATAGAGTAGTTTGGAGACCAACACTGTGTGAAATGTGGTTGAATAAAATAATTGAGCAATATATCTCTCAGGACCTTGCTCATCATATGGACGCATTGCAGAAATAATTCAAAGCTGTTATTTCAACTCTGTCTGCTGTGACTGTCAGGGAATTTCTGCCACAACCATAGACTGTAAATAAGAGATGGATGTAGCCACCATGACATCACCTGTTAGTTAGTGATATCCCATTTTAACGCCTCAGACTGAGCATTATGCCCATTGCAATCTTGGAGTTATGAAACCAGAGGTGATGAGTGAGTAAGCCGGCTGCTCCCTTGTGTCCCAAGGGGTCACCACAGGGAATGGATCCGATATCTGATTTGGCACAGATTTTATTCCAGATGCCCTTCCTGATGTAACTCTCCCCGTTATCTGTGCTTGGCACCTGCACAAGGAATACACTAGTCTATGTCCTGAGGCTGGGTTTGTCTCCCCCCTCTTGGGCTTACCCCATCTTTCACTTCCAAATGTGATAACCTTTACAACAGTGCTGAATCAAAACCTGAAGAAATGCGCTCATAAGTTAGTGACCTGCCACTCACAAAGTAGCCATAGCATGAAACATGCCCTACTTTATCATATTTTACCCTAAATAGGACCATAATTTGCAAGTTGAATATCATTCTGTATAAAATGGTGCTTTTCTGCTCGAGCACTCAAATCACTTTGTACAACGTACTTCACCCATTCACGTAAGCACTTTTTTCTACCTGCTTTCTATCTAACATTCACTCTCAGATGAATGCATCTGAAGTTCAATCATTCTGATTAGTAGATGACCTGCTGTGCCTCCTGAGCTACAGCCAATTAAATAAGATTTGAACCCAGTGTTTAAGGCCTGGAATTTCACTTCAAGTCACTTCATCTGGATTTAAATAGCACCAAATCACAACAGCAGTTGCCTCAAGGTGCTTTATATTGTAATGTAGAGACCCTACAATAATACAGGGGAAAAAACAACAATCAGGTGGCCCCTTTTAAGAAAGAATTTGGCGACACTGGGAAAGAAAAACTCCCTGTTAACAGGAAGAAACTGTCCTTCCTTCAGACAGAAGCAGGCTCAGGTTGGTTGTGTGTGTGATGAGAAAGGCATCAGGAAAACTATAAAGTGAGCTAAAGAATTGTTTTTTTACTAAACTTTTTAATCTTCTTTCTCCAGCAAGAGGTGTCGCCTCCTGCTGACAGTGAACGATATTGCAGGTTCATTTTCACTTACACACTTGTTTATAAACTCTGGCCACAAATGGAAAGTTAGGTCTTATTGCAGTTGTTTGTCTATTAAAGCTGGAACTGTGCAGGCTTGGTTGATGTCCAAAGCACCCTCTGGTGATTGCACATGCTCTAAGAGTGGTTGGCTGCTGCAGGAATTGAATCCCCTTGTGCCTACAGTGATAGTCACGCTCTGTCTGCAGGAGAACATTGGTACATCTATGAAATGGATATGGGTAAGCACCTACATGCCACCCATATGGGCTTAGCTCTTTAAGCACTGTTCATTTTGGCTTGTGGGTAGCTTATTAAAGCTTGTTGAGTATTGTCTCTCAAGTGTGAGCCCCATCTGCTTGCTGACAGCATGGATGGGTGCGTACATATGTGCACGATTCATTTACGTTGTTGGCAGCTTTAAGAAGATGAGCGGAGGCCTTTTGGAGAATTCACTTAACGCCACAGCAGGTAGGTGTACTCTGAAGTGTCCCTGTTTTCCTGGATCTCTCCAACACAAACAGCATTACGAGAGGCTTTGAAGAATGCACCATCAAAAATCATCTCTGCCTCTCTGCGTTTTTGGCTCCCCGCTCGCTCTCAAAGAGCAAGTGTGGTTTTATGTCGCTCTGGGTAGCAGCTGCTCAGAACATCTGGTGGTAGCATTCACGGAGCACAGTGGGAGGCAGGAAGAGAGTGACAGAGCAATGGACCTGTCGGTACCGCTGAGATGTCGGCCCCTGAGGCAGGAAAGCAGAGTGGCATGGTGTGACAAGCGTGTTAGCGTCATGGCGGCACTCCAGGAGACAGGCAGGGGCTTAACCTTGGAAATGGGTGAGACCTGCTGTAGGCGATCGCTGAGGGTGGAGAAAAGCAGGGAAATATCACAGAAGGTTTGTTGAAAGGTGGTAGGTGATGAAAAAGGAGCGGGGGGGGATAACAGGATCTTTTCACGCTTTTCAATTTTTTTATATCAAATTTGCCAAACACAGGCACGCTGGGGAAAAACAGCTCAAAAAAATGACAGAGGAAGGAAACGGGAAAAGCAAGTATAACCTAAGGGGCTGAAAAAGAATGACGAGACAATAAAAGGAGAAAGGTTTATTTACACACATTTGTTCCATGCATTTGAAATATGCTGTCCAGCAATATTCGTCTTTCACATCTACGTGAGTAGCCAGCAGGGCTGTTGTTGAGTGCTTTATGGGTATACTGTTTAAAATCACAGTGCTTCTCGACCGTGTAAGCTTGCTTTGCTCCCTGCAGAATGCAGCATCAGTAGGAACCTCCTCAAATATTCAGTGTGAGTTTCCTCTGTATGTTGGCTCACGTTCTTCTGTCTTTTTCTCAGGTGTGTTTGCACTCCTCCAAGCCTATGCGTTCCTGCAGTACCTAAAGGACAGGCTGACCAGACAGGAATTCCAGACACTGTTTTTCCTCGGAGTCTCTCTCGCTGCTGGTGTGGTCTTCCTCACAGTGATCTATCTCACATACACAGGTCTGTATGTCCTGATGCACATGCTGCTTCCATACATCGTAAGCAGTGTCATTTGTTTGTTTTCAGTTCTCAGAGGGTTTTTTTTTTTAATCATCTTAAAGGGTAAAGTGTGTAAAATACCACTACTAGATGTGAGCAGTCAATTCTGTTTTCTTACCACTTCCATTTCAACTGCATAATCCCAGCTGCAGTAGGACCTGATCATTGTTTATCTACACTGAGAGTAGGCTGTCAGTCTGCTGTTTACCTCAGCTGTCAATATACTTTGTTTCCACATCTAATTACTTTGGAGGCTCTAAAACTTTGTGTTGAAAGCTGATACAAGTCAATGAGTCAGTGACGCTGACTTCCATCTGACAGCAATACTGAGGTTAGTTGTCGAGGATATGCTGAGTGGGGTAAGGAAAGCTGTTTATGTTGTGTTACCTGCTGTTAGTGAAACTTTCTTTGAAGTGACTCGGCCACTTGTAAGAATGTAGTCACGCTGTTTTATTGGAGGGAAAGTGTGATATTTTTTTTCCCCCCTTTTTTCCCAGGACACTCGAGCCTAACATTAGCTAGCATAATGTAGTTGTGGCAATGTGGTAATCAATAAGCATGTTTATGCACATTTTCATGTGTTAGTCCTGACTTAAGTTGAGGAGATTAAGTTTGAGGTGAGGAGGAAGAGGAGGGGAAATGAGGAAGGAAATGGAGCAGCGGTGGACAATTGGAAAAACGCAATGACAACGAGATGATAAAATATACAGGTGTAAATGTTGAATGGTTGCATGTAGTTTGAAAGAGTTGTCTGTGATCTTGAAATTAACTTAAAAGGAGTAATACATGGTGGCTGGTCTCTAACCACAAACATAAAATGCAGTTAGGCAGAACGGCGTCGTCCATCACAGCCACTGTATTCAAGATGGCCTCCACAAACTAGCGCCCACTCTTTTTGAAGACATAATTATACACTCATCAATTTATGTTTGTAAGTACATTGTTCTTTTTTTTTTCCTTTTAAATAAATTCTCAAAGTACTGACTGCACCTTATTCTTAGTAGTCAGATTTGTCAGATTTTTGCTTTCAGCTTCACTTTTAACAGTTTTATAAAATCAGCCAGAGCTAGCAAATTCAATCATGAGCTTTTAGTTTGGGAACAGTTTGAGAAGGTACAACTATTTTAATCATTTTAGCATGGCTTCAAGTTTACCAGCAGAATAAACAGTGTTCACAGCTGAGCATTGGTTAAACGTGCTTCCCACCCAGTCTAACAAATACAAAGATCCTCTTTGTTGAGAAATGAGTCTTAGAAAAAAATGCAAATCAAACACAGATGGATGGTAGGTGCACTTACGTGGCAAGATTGGTTGAGAGACGGTCAGATAACTTCATAGCTGATGATTACTTTCTAATAAGACAAAGTGGAGGATGATAATGTTTTCATCCTGTGAAAAAAAAACCACGACTAGGGCTGCCACAAACGATTATTTTGGTAGTTGACTAGTCACCGATTATCTTTGCGATTAGTCGACTAATCAGATTCTGCATCCATTGGACATAAAACATACAGCTTATTGCACCAGCATGCATCTGCTCTTATATAACTATCATTAGCTTATAGCTTGGAGTGTTTAAGGTATGTGCTAACTAAAAATAAAGACAAGATGACAGTTTATTAAATTTTAATGAAATTTGCAGATTGTTTCGGTGGAGCATCTCACACTTCTGATAATCAGTTGCCTGCCTGACGTTTATTCAGCTGTGTAAAAACTTTAATCTCAGCCAAACCGATTTACTCAGGAACAAATAAAATACAGAAAAAAAAACAAACAATAACATTTTTAAGTTATCTAAGTGACTTATATATCATGTTTAACCTGAGTAGTGAAAGACAGTGGTGGGTTTGAAAACGATTTGCCGGGAGTCCGGTGTTCTCACGGGAGCTATCGAGCTGGTGGGTAACAGACGTCTCCGAAAACGTCGGAGCGCTTTTGAAAATATGTGGTGTCCTGATAAACTGAGCAGATATTTGAGGTTTACACAGCTACATTCTCGCCTGAAAATATGTTAAACTTTATTTTGTGACCCAGAAAGAATAATAAGAGTAATATTAAAACTAACTAGCTGCGCCATTGTTGACAAGTGCGCTGGGCTGCGCTATGAATTATGGGACACAGCTTCTTCTTCGGGGTTTAACGGCAGCTGGCATCCTTGTACATGCAGTGCTGCCATCTCCTGTTTCAGTCCGTTATTACACTCTTAAATCCTGCTACTTATTCCTGCAGCTTTTGGGATCTTACAAAGCTTCAAACGATGCGTCGACTATTAAATTAGTCGTCGACGATTTTAATAGTTGACGTAATCGTGTCTAGTCGACTAATCGTGGCAGCCCTAGTTGAGATTTGTTGGGCAGCTAGCCTTTTGTGAAAGGAACCATTAACTAAATTTCAATGTTGATCCAGATCTGGGATTTCTGCCATTCTGCATTTTGTTTTCTTCTTTTAGCCAAAAGTTAGAGCGCTCCTAGTCTATTCCCCGATGATCTAACCTCCGGGCCTCTCCATCGGGTTTTTAACTCGCGCTCGTGTTTGTCAGAAAATGAAACCTGGAAGGCAAATGATAAACAAATATAAACTGATATGATTGCTGCAGCTTTGCTGTTAGAGAAAATTTGTGGAGGCTTGTGCTCCACCATGTGAACTGCTGTTTTTGATTGTGCCGGTTGGACCCCAGCGCGTGCAGCCAGCTGGTCAAACTTTATCCTTGTTGATGTTTTGCCCATTATTTTCAGTTTGTGGCCAAAGGGCTCGAGTTTCAGACGGTTTAAAACGTTGCCTTCTTGCTGTTTATTTATTGATTTTTCTTTCTTTTTTCTTTCCCCCCCTTTTTGTCTCCTGCTGAAGGGTTTGGGTTTAAGAGCACAATTCGGCTGACTGATTAGACTTTAAAGGCCACATAAGTCTTTTACCGTCATATTTTAAAAGCATTAAGATATGGAGAATTTGGTACACAACAGCCCACCGAGGAAACTTTAAAACGATGTAATCTCACTGGATTTTCCGCCTGTATCGTGTGTGTTGCTTCAAACTGGCCTCATATGTTGTTAACTGATCAAATACAGAGTTGCTCGTAAGCGAATTTAATATGTATTTATTACATGACTGTCTACTTCAAAGTGCTTACAGATCAAGTCCATCTGTCAGAGAGTCTCACATTAAGATCTTTAAGTAGGCCTTCCACTGTCTTCTCTAAATATCCAGATGTTGCCGAGTTCACCATTATGCGTGGGTATTTACCAAACCTCTTGATCCTTCCTGTTTCAAAGGCCCCTTTGACCTCATCTTGCATCTTTACAGATAAGTTTTCCGAATTCTAGAGCCCAACTTTGAAGATTCATTTTGGCAGACCCGCATCAGGTCATAGAGAGAGCACGAAAGAGTTTTCTCATCTTTGATGTGGTTTATCGAGGCGATTTCCCATAAACGTGACCTCAGTGAGACTTTTTTCCAAAACAAACTTTGCTGCAAGTAAAAAAAACAAGACATCTCTTTACTGCAAGATTTTCAAACTTGTGAAGGACATCTATGTAATGGAGAAATGTGCTCTCTCTCGCTCTCTCTCTCCTGCTGAATCTTAAAGGAAATCAATGTTGTGGGATTTTTTTTGTTTTGGAAATTACCGTAACTGTTTCTTGTCATCACTTTTATTTCCTTTTTAGTTTATGTTCATTCGTCCATCCATGAAGCGTATCCCAGCTGTCATAGGGAGCGAGGGGGGGACCAGTCTATTGCAGGGCTAACACATAGAGACAGACAAGCAGTCACACTCACATTCACATATAAGGGCAATTTAGAATAATCAGTTAACCTAACTCCACTAACTGCATGTCTTTGGACTGTGGGAGGAAGCCAGAGTACTCACACAAATGCAGAAAGGCCCAGGCCAGATGTTGGAGTTGAACTCAGCACCCTCTTGCTGCGAGGTAACAGTGCCAGCACCAGTTTATGTTCATATACAAGTAATAATATGAGGATAATAAAATGTATGAATAACTTAACTGCTTGATTTGTGAAAGAAATGGCATAGAAATGGTCTACATCTGTTATTGAAACTGTAGATGTGAGCCCCTGGAAATAGCTGACTATACAAAATGACTATTTCCTTAACGGTTATTTCAGATATCTTTAAATTAAAGCTAAGAGTCTCGTCTTGATTGCCATATTCCTGCAAATTATCTAGACTCCTCTGTCCTCTGGCTTGTACTAAGAGCAAAGACACGATGGCACATTATAGCCGACATAATGCTGGCATGCTTGGACTGTTAGGACCTTCCTGCCTTAGAATTGATTGGCCTCTCATATGGATGCAGAATCCCAGTCTCCTGAGGATAATTGCTTCATCTAATAAATGCTGTGATCTGTCTCCCATCTAAATGGAGCTGTGGGAGTTGAAGACAGTTTTTGAGGTGAGACTGCGCATGTCTCACTCCTCTGGTCTGTCAGGACATCCCCACTCCCCTCAAGTCTGCAGCATTATACCCGTGTGGGTTTTCTCTGTATCTTTAACTCGGAGCCAAGCATCGATTGATTAAATCAGTGTCATCCTTTAAATCAGCTCTCAGTAAAACACCATCTTTCTCTTGCCTGCATTCGTTAAGAGCTTTGTTCAGAGTTTTATAGATTAAACACGTTTTTCATATTATCTTTTAAAGAGCAGCACAGGACATGTCACAGCCGTATGTTGGTACAACATGACACAAAATCTAGAAATATGTAAGAGTTTTAGCTCCCCCCCCTGTGAGAGCCTACAACAGCCCGCGAGCAACAGTTCAGCTGAAATGTATTTCAGATCAAAGCTCAACCAAAATAAGACATTTGTATGCGCACATAAAATACCCTGTGCGGCTTAATTTGCAGCCTAAACGGTTTCAGTTACATTCATAAACAAGTCAATTCCAGTAATTAAGTAACATCAGCTGAATATATTCTCAGCACTGACACATTCTCCACTGAGAGCTTTCTGGGTTTTGAACTACAGTTGGCAGAAAGTTTAGTTGTAATGTTGATTTAACTAAGTGATAACAAAGAAATGAATGCAAAAATGACCAATAATGACAAAAAAAAAAGAACATCTTTAGCTGTCAAGAGACATCCAGTGGAAGTTTATGATGTAATGATTTTATGACTTGGTTCGGTCTGATTTGTTCTGAAATACGGTGAAAACCCAACTGAGATTTTCACGGCTTTAATGCTAGCAGTATATTCTACTCGTCATTCTTGTTATCCTCGGGCAGTCTGTGCTACAGATTTCCAGGCCAGTAGGTTGGATTATATATATTTTTTCTTTGTATTTATTGAGAGCTGCACACTTGGGCAGAGTTCGCCCTATAAATAATTACATATTGTTGCAACAAAGGGGAGGCAAATTAAAGTTTCTGTTATATTTTTGTTCCTCACAATGACGTGCTGTAACAAACAACTTTAATCTCGCTCGTCTTTATATTAACCCCTCCGAACCCCCAGTTGCAGTCCTCGTATTTCACGTCTGAAATGGAAAGCATTTAAAGATGAGCCTCTCTTTATTGATCGTCTTTTTTTCTGCCTCTAGGATACATTGCTCCGTGGAGTGGTCGTTTCTACTCTCTCTGGGACACCGGGTAAGCTCTGCTGACCTTCACACTCTCGCTGTCGATGGGACGCTTGTTCAGCCGTGTGTGTGTGTGTGTGTGTGTCCTGAGATGGATATTACCCCCCACCCTTCCCCTCTCAACATCCCAGAGGGGAAAACTGTAGAGCACAAGCTGTGTTGAAGTATTGTCTTACTCCCAAAAAGCACCAGGCAGTGCTATGTTTTCCAAACGCTCCGCAGTGTGTTTGATATTTCCGAATCAATGCCCCCCCCCTCCCAAATACCCCAGTTTGCTGACTAAAGCAGTAACTGATGCCTCCCCCTTCCTTTCCTTCGGAGGCTGATACTAATTCCTTAATGTGCTGTGTGTTGTTTCTTTCCCAGCTGTAATAACAAAACACTTGAGAGAGAAATATTTAAGATTGTACAGAAAGTGCTGTGTAAAAGCCCATTAGGAATAAACAGGGAACACACAGATCAGAAACTACTAACAGAAAAGTACATTACTCATCAGTAGTGCTAAATTTCTTCATATTTTACCATAAGCATGTGGGGGAGCAAAATTACCCCCCGACCACACTCATAATTCTTGAGTTAATCAGGAGGATCTATTGTATAATTTGTCTCAACACTCCCAAAGCATTCAGCTCGACATGAATTACATGTCTCTTCCCTCCTTCCGATTTCTCCCCTCCTGCCTTATTCCTACATGCAGCTACGCTAAGATCCACATCCCCATCATAGCGTCGGTGTCGGAGCACCAGCCGACGACGTGGGTGTCCTTCTTCTTTGACCTCCACATCCTGGTCTGCACCTTCCCAGCGGGCCTCTGGTTCTGCATCAAGAACATCAACGATGAACGCGTGTTTGGTAGGGGTCTTAAATGAATGAAAACAGGATTTTTCTCTGTGGTGTGGAGAATGAGGAGTGATCCAGTATGTTATAAACCACCACAAATGTTTTTGTTTTGTTGTTTAAGTCGTTTAAACCTCTTTAATCTAGACACAGTGATGCTGTCCGTGTTCAGACTAAAACATCTCAACCACTATTTAGTGACTGGCCCTGAAATTTTATGCAGACACTCCTGGAGTCACCTGACTTTTAGTGCCCCCACTAACTTTTTATTTTATATCTTAATGAGGTTCGCTTGTGTATTTTTAAATGAATAGTCTCTATAAAAGAATTTCCATTCATCGTTTTATCGTCTTCATCACATTAAATTTGAAATGTGTAAAGATGGAGGTTACTCTCTTTACTTGCTTTCTTGTCTTCAGTATGTTTTATCTAACAAGGGTGAAAAAAGCTGCAAAACTCATTTAAAGATGTGCAGTTCTGAGACTTAGATGAAGCCTATTAGAGAGCTAGTCAGGACCCACCTACCAGTAAGCAGAAACACCCCTAAAAATGGGCAATGTTGAACCCTAATATGGTTCAAATGGGTGTTGATTTTTAAAGAGGCTGCTTTAGGGTTGGAGAATTTAACAGTTTATGCAGCCAGCCTCATCGGGCCCTTTCAGGAACCTTTTATTTGCTGTTTTTTCACCCTACTTATCCATCATTGGCATCTTCAAGTTAAAAATTTATAGAAAACAGACAAACCTGTGTGCAATGGACAATGGACTTTTGTCGTGAAGACGGAGCTGAGCGGAAAGACGAAGCTTTCTTTTACTAGTTGGTTTACTAGCAGTCCAGACCCCTTCACCTGTGGTTATGATTTCCTAGTAATGACTGAAACTGAAAGAGGAAGTTGTCTAATGCAAGTAGCTGAAATTAATTTCCTCTGCAGGGTAGCAGGGCTCATCCTTAGAGATAAGGTAAGGAGCTCAGACATTCAGAGGGATCAAGGAGTAGATCCGCTGCTCCTGTGGTTGAAAGCAGCCAGTTGATATGTTTTGGGCATCTGGTTAGGGTGATTCCTGGGCGCCTGCCTTTGGAGGTGTTCTGGCTATGCCTCCAACCTGGGAGGAGACTCCAGGGTAAACTGAGAAACCACTTATGAGTTTATCTTTCTCATCTGCCCTGAGAATGCCTCGGGATCCCCCAGGAGGAAGTGGAAAGTATGGCTGGGGAGAAGGATGTTAAAATCCCCTAGTCTGCTGCCACGACAACCTGATGTTGGATATGCCACAGACAGATGGTTATTGTTGTCAGTGATATAATGGTGAAATTCCACCTGCTTTTAGCAGCACATAGATGCATTTTAAGCTCGGTAATTGGATGCTTCTTATTGAAACCCACCTAAGAAGTCATTTATCCTGTCATGTATAGAGCTTCTACGTTTGACTTTTCAGTGACGAACCAGGTATTTTCTAATTTGTCTTGAGAAATTTAACAACCGATAATTCAACCAGGAGGTTGCTGCCCATCGCAGCCTTAAATTCTCCAACAGTCAGGCCTGTAATATTGTCTATGGAGCAAATAAATAGGTATTTCAGAGCCAGGGATTCCTGAAATAGCTCCTCTGTCATACCTGATTCATTGTCAGCTGGGATTAGCTCTTGAATTAATAATGGTTCTGTTTTTAGTGGAGTTTATTTGATCATCTGTGATTAAAATGCATGATTTATATAAAATAAAAATAAAAATGGGTAGAATGTCGTGACTAGCAGACTGGTCTGTGGACAGTGCATCCTTTCTCGAGTAGCTTTAAGCACTCTCAGCTTTGAAAAAGCCTGAAATAATGAGATTGAACTTCTTTATACAGCAGCTTAAATAAAACTTAGGGTTAGACAGCCAAGATGGAGGGCAAGGAACCCTTCAGTGCTGGAAACAAAGTCCTTCAGCAGCCCGTTTCTCCCACAGACTTAATTAGCCAATTACAGGTATTGATTAGCCACACACCTGTTGAGCCGGGTCGGTGCTTTTCAAGGACAAAGAACAGCCAGTGCTCCTCTATTCAGGGTTTTAGATCTGCAGTGCTAACATAGACTGATTATTCAGTGTTACTCTAACAACTCAATTTCTCTTTCCGTGTCTTTATCTGCCTCCAACACCGACTCATTTTGTCTCTTTTATATTCACGCCGTCTTTCTCCTTGTCTCACCTTTGTCGACTTTGCTTTCCTTATTCTCGGTTTTTTAACTTTCTGTCAACCACCGCCTTCTTTGTCTCCTGCCTTCCAGTGGCTCTCTATGCCATCAGTGCAGTCTATTTTGCCGGCGTGATGGTGCGTCTGATGCTGACTCTGACTCCGGTCGTCTGCATGCTGTCAGCCGTGGCTTTCTCCAGCGTCTTTGAGCATTACATGGGAGACGACACAAAGAGGGAGAAACCCCCTGCTGAGGACAGCAGCGACGAAGATGACAAGAGGAACTCCGGGAACCTCTACGACAAGGTCAAAGCACGGCAGAGAAACTGCTGAATTTACACTTCACTGATTTTCAGTATTGATAATGCTACACTTTGTTGATGTCATGTGACAGGTCAAGTTGCTGTGGGACTAAACTTTTGGCTGGGAAAAATGTAATAAAATGAACAAAGTGAAAAAGCTGTCAACAAGTGAACACCCGTGGGGTGTTTCACACTTTCGTGGTACCTTTTGGGGTTTGGATTCATCAGTTGTGTATTTGTCAGCTTCCCTCCTCACTCCCCACCAGTTTGGATAAACTGTGATTCAGCTGTGATTCAGCAGCAACTGTTTGATTCTGTTGCTATAATTTTAGCCGCCTTTGTTGAACGTTGAACTCTTTTCTGTAGTCACGGCTGAGGATGCGTCAGTTGCAGCCTGCCACGTAATTCCATCTTTCTTTTTTTGCTTTCTCCAAAACACCTCTCTCTTCTAGAGAGGTTTCTAAAATGCCTTTTTTATCTGAAACGACACACTTCATAAAAATACTGGCAAAATGGCAAATATCAAAGGTCGTCGGCCGAGTTTGCACACAGGTTTGGGAACATTGAATGACGTCAACACGTTTAGATCTGAAATTTGAGGTTTAAGCCCTTTTTGTGTTTCAGTTTTGTCCTTTGAATGTGTCATGGTTACATGTGGATACTTGATTAGTTAGCAGCTTAATTGAGATGTATTTATTCAGGTAGTCTAATTAAGACCACAGTCTCATTTAAAAGACAAACCTGTGAACAAATTACATGCATATCACATTGCATTTTGACCGCTCGCTGACACAAGGCACCAACAGGAGAAACAAGGGAAGAGCTTAAAATAGATTCGGCTTCTGGTGCAGTGGTTGGCCCCCTGTTGTTGTGTCTAGAATTTGCCCAAAGCTTCACTACTTACAAGTTATAAGGGGGTTGTAAGCTGCCAGAAATTGAAATTGGACTTCAATTCCTGACATCTCCTGGAAGTTTTCGGCACCGCTTCCAGATCCCCGTGGGCCCACTGCAATTTACAGCAACAGAAATCCCACTTTTCCTGCAGTGATGGGTTCAAAAGTTAATTTTCATGTCTATCATTCATGCTGTCCCTCTTTATTGAGTTTCAGCATGCAGTTTGGGTGTGAGAGGAAGCAACTGAAGGTGTTAATTTGGTACAAATCATCTCTGGTGCTTTTTTTTTTTTTTTTTTTTTTTTTTTACACTTCAGGTTTCTTGCTGCTCATCACAGGGATTTTCTCACATTTCTCACTGATATGTCTTCACACAGTAGAGGAAAAAAAGCTGAGGATACTCTAAAATACTTCTCTTATTAGTTCATTCAATAATTTATCACACTCAATAATTCAGATTTCTGGAAAGCTTCAGACTCGTTTGCCAACCCTCCTGATGGTGTTTTGTCTCCCCCTGCAGGCCGGCAAGGTGCGCAAACACGTGTCGGAGCAGGAGAAAGCAGAGGAGGGTTTGGGTCCAAATATCAAATCCATAGTCACCATGCTCATGTTGATGCTGCTCATGATGTTCGCCGTCCACTGCACGTGGGTCACCAGCAACGCCTACTCCAGCCCCAGCGTGGTGCTCGCCTCATACAACCACGACGGGTGAGAGCGCTCCGCCGTGCCGAACGCTGCGTACATGGATGTAAAGCAACTGCAAAGAGCAGAGCAATGCCTCCCATGATGCTTCATAATGAAGAAGGATGGGCTCCTCCACCTTGCATGCAAATTAGCACGTATGTGTGTTGTGCAGCAAGAGAGCCGAGCATATTTCACAAGGGGATTGGAGAAATAATGATATGTGAGGCCGTACCTGATTAACTTTTAATCTTCTAGGTCACAGTAAGCATCTCTTAGGTTACAAAAAGCTGATGTATTATTCTCTCAGACTCTTTACAGGCATAATTATTCTTTTAAAGCATTGAGGAGGAAATATTGGAGACCGAGACTAAGTGGTAGATGCAAGTTCTCATGCATATATTAATGGTACTACAGTAGTTCTCAGACAGTGGTTTAGCTATGCTGCTGGGAGCAGCGTGCCTGTCACTCTTTTTCTTGCACGTATACGCCCACACACACAGACACAGACGTAATATGATTACCATACCTGGAGCTAATTGGTTCCCTGGCTTCGTGTCTGCTCCCTCTGCGCGAGGTAAATTTAGGACGTGAACATTTAAAGTGCAAGGTGTTGTTTTTTTTTGTTTTTTTTAAACCCTCAGTTCATTATATATGGATGCTCTATTTTCAGCTGTTGTTGCCCTTCTGATTTAAAGTCCTAAATGAAATATTAATGGCTTCCTCAGCTATATGCCTGCCAACCAACGCGGTTACCTGTCAACCTTATTTTTTCTTTTTTTTTCTCCCCCTTGTTAGGACGCGTAACATCCTGGATGACTTCAGGGAGGCTTACTACTGGTTAAGACAGAATACTGATGAGCACGCACGTGTCATGTCCTGGTGGGACTACGGTTATCAGATAGCGGGCATGGCTAACAGGACCACTTTAGTGGACAATAACACGTGGAACAACAGTCACATAGCGCTGGTAAGGGCTGTTATCGTCTTTCTTGTCTTCATCTGTCTTCTTCCCCGTTTTGCTCGTGGATCAAAGCACGTGCAGAGAAATCAATGGTTTCTTCTCGCAGCTGCTGGATGATTAGCAAGCTCTTCACTTATTTATTTATTTCTTTTTAAATGTAATTGCCATATTGTATAAAACGGCCGCTTCCAACAAGCCAGATAATCTTGTTTCCTTAAACTTTTTCCTATTGAATTTACACTGTAGGGAGATTTCAGTTAATTGCTGTCAGATTCTGTGGGTTTGATTTATTCGTTTTTCCTCTCTGCTGCCAAATGTAGACAAATGTTTTTGCCTTTTAAAGCCCCTCTAGCTTTCTTCACTCTCACTTCCTACCCAATGCCTGTTGTCTCATCGGCATCTGTCCACAGGAAACGTCATCAGAGTATCATGCATCACGGATCTCCGTTTAACAGCTCTTTTGTCCCGCAGCTCTGCCGAAGCGTCGTCTCTTGTGAAACGGGTAAAGCTCAGTTAAAGGATAACTTCTCAATCGCCATCACTTTCTTTCTAGGTGGGGAAAGCCATGTCTTCCAATGAGAGTGCAGCCTACCAGATCATGAGGTCCCTGGACGTGGACTATGTGCTTATCATCTTCGGAGGTGTAATTGGTTACTCGGGCGACGATATTAACAAGTTCCTGTGGATGGTGAGGATTGCCGAGGGTGAGCACCCTAAGGACATCAGGGTGAGTGTAACACAGCAGCAGCGCCTGTAAATAGAGCTCGAGTTTTCTCTGAGAAGGAATGGAGCTGGACTTACACAGCAGTAAAATCAATGTTTCCTCTTACAAAAGTCAAGGTGCTTTTTCAAACCCTTCTCACCTGAACAGAAGCAAAGATTACTCATTGCATTGTTCAAAAACAAGACGTCAGCCAGGAAACCCTGAGATACACTCACAAGGTCCCTTATTCAGGACTTTCATAACAGCTGCTTTTTGTTATTGGAGCAGAAAATGGACCAGCGTACGTGCAGGGCTTTTCTGTTCTTTGACTGCTAATAGTCTCAGACTGCAAACCAGATTTTACCCATTTATACACACTTCCAGAGTGCTCTTTGTTAAGGGAGACTTACTGTGCTCATTTCCAACGCCACATTTTTATTCTCGAATAAGTGTGGCTGTGTGTGTTCCAGAGCTCTTGCACTGGGCCTTGGTGCCATCTACCATTTCATCCACTACCTGAAATGAGCTTTAACTCCTCTTGCTTCAGCACCAGCCTCTTTTCGTCATTTATCTTGGAATTGGGTGCCCCTCGTAAACAGCAGGTTAGCAGGGTTAGAGCTGTGTGTGTGTGAGATGAACAGATTAAGGATATCCGCTCTCACTGACATCATGAGGAGACGAGAGTAGAAAGTGGAAAGATGTTTAATACCCTGACCCCTGGCTGTCAGGAATGATCTGTAAATATACAAATTTATTGCAGGTAGTATGATGGAAAAAATGAATTTATAATAGAAAATAAGGAAAATGATAATAGATCTACTTTAATGAATACAACAAATTTGTTCTTTTGCATCATGGATATACAGATTTGGCATTTAGTGTCTTGTGGCAGAACATACTGACTGGAGGAAGTGCCGACTGAATCACAGGCCTTTTGATTGGTGGACACCACACTCTGCCTGTTCCTGAGCCATAGTCGTGCTGTTATATTAAAGCATTTTTCTTGTGAACTTGTATGGTCAGGATTTCATTTTTTAGCATTCTGTACTTTGCTGTTGTTGCTTCCCGACTTTCAAGGTTGTTTGGCTAATTTAGTTTTTAACCGAAGAGAGAATTGCATTTTGTTACCCTTGTAACTCCGATCCAGTTTGTATTCACGCTGAATTTTTACAAAGAAAGACGAGTAAACACGAGTTTCAAGGACAGTGACGCTATTGTGTTTCATCAATACTGCTGCATTGCAAATCAGCAGAAAATCCGGCAGCGGGACTGTGGAGGCGCCAGTTTTCAGGCTTCAGTCACACAGGCCGGCGGTCGACAACCACGGGGAGAAACAAAATAATTGTGTATTGCATGGTCAGTTTGTGAGTGGTTGTTGGCAGGCACTATGTGAAATTGGTCGCAAAGAGGGGTCTACATTGTAAACCACCGTGCGGCACCACCTTGGTTTGGTCACCTTTCTGCTGCAACCAGCGTGTATCGAGCGTAATTTTTATTTTGAGCGCAAACAGTTTCTAGTTTCACTACTGCTCTGCGAGTGTTTGCAGACCAGTTGGTGCCTTCAATTCAAACTGTGGGTGACCACGGCAATCTGCTAGATACCAAAGCAATCAAAAGGAGGACTCTTTGACAGCTGCTAACACGATCTCCAGGGTCCAATCGGGGAATACAGCGAGCCCGTCCCACTGAAACCCAAGTAACGTAGCAGAAGCTACTTTAGAGCTCTGTGTGGTCATAGTAGGGTCACCACAGCAGGCAGCAACCGTTTTCTTGACACAACCCCAAAGGGCGATTTGGGTCTTCAGCTGGAATTAAACCAGCAACTATGTGAAGCAAACGTGCAGACCACTATACCAGAACAATCTATGAAACAATTAAGCAGCAATTTAACTTGGATCAAGGTTGGAATTTTCCAGTTTAGAGGCATTTCTTATATTCTTCCTACTCCATTTAATTCAATAAGGCTGTGCTAATTGTATGAATGGCTTCAAGGAACAAACATGCTGAATATTACCTGGTTCCTCTTTAATGACAAAATACACAAAGTAGTGTATAAGCTGCGCACACATACTTGTGGTTAGGCATTGATTTTTGTGTGACTGTGGCTAGTTTAGTAGAAAATTTAGACTAATGCTGACAAAAATACATTAATTCCACAGTTATAGAGTTTGTGTGTTAGAGCTTTGAATCGTGCACTGAGATGAGTAGTTTTTAAAATGATGGCCAATTGATTACTTGAGCTGTTTAAGAGCAGTTTTTTCCCCTTTGCTGTCATTCAAATGCGTCCTCTCACCACTGCATCCATCTAGTGTGAACTTTCTACTCCTGATGCTACCTACTTTTGCCATCTGGTGATTTTTCTGGGCCCTCCTCTGTGTCTTCTTTAGGAGAGCGACTACTTCACTCCTCAGGGAGAGTTCAGAGTGGATAAGGCGGGTTCACCAACTCTGCTCAACTGCCTCATGTACAAGATGTCTTACTATCGCTTTGGTGAAATGCAGGTAAGAGGAGAAGTTCTCATTACTTCATCAGAAACTTTGCTTGTTTCTTAGAATTAGTTTTGTGTATGTGAGGACTTTTCAGGACAGAAGAGAAACCCTCCACTGAATCTTTCTGGAGTTAGGATCCACTTCACACTTACAAATGGATGAAATGATGAGCAGCTGCCACAATAAAGGAAAAACGTGTTGTATTTTATGCAACATGGAGCTTTATCAGGCAGTAACGAGCAGCTACCTCTGCCAAGCGTGTAAAAACGTCTCGCTTACAGTAAAAGGCTGACAGACGGGTGGAACGGGTCTTTAAGGAGGCGCCTTAGGGAGCTCCTGAAGTTTGTAGAGGGGTTGTCGGAGGGGAACGAGAGGCTGCGAGAGGAAATATGAAGGATTGGCAGAAGCTTTGAAATGCGCCACGGCTACTTCTGGCAGGTAGCAGAGGAGAGATGAGACGGATCCTTCATGCCAGGTGCTCACATCCCTACCGTACAATCGACGCTTCCGCCATCTGCGGACAAACAGCCAAAGCTCTGCATAGCTTAAAGTGCTGTTTCTGGGTTAATGGCATGGAGAAACCGAGGCACGGAAGGAGTAGGAGGAGGACAGGATGGAGAGATCCCAAAGACAGAAAAGTGTTAGAATAGCCGGAGCAGATTCCAGTTATGAAAACAAGATGTGACAAGTGTAAACTGAGGCTTGGAGGACACGAGGAAGAAGGCGATGAGCAGAGCGGAGGCAGCCATTCATGATTGTCGAGAATGCACTTTATAGTCATGGACCAATATTAAACTGTAATGCTGAGAATGCATAATAGAGAAGAGAATAGAACTCATGATGAAAAGAGAACCCATGGACTGGTTACTTTGAAGCCCCCAAACTAACTCATTTAGTTCCTTTTATATTAAAATGACAGGTTAAACCGCACTAATAAAAGCACATTAAGAGGCTAAGATCTTGTTGCTGCTGATATTCTATTATTTTAAAGTCTTTGTCCTGTGGAGCAGCCTGAGGAACAATTACAGGTTAGAACACAAAGTGAGGAAATTGGACAAGAAGGAAAAACAATGGCGGGAACCTAGATGGAGGCTTTTACTTTGAGAATAGAGTTGACATATTTTCGAGGGACACAGTAACAGTTGCAGAGTAAGGAGGATGAGCAATCAAGGGCCTTTTTAGAGCAGAATTACGGGGACGAGAGGTTTTATGCTGCTCGTGGAAAGTGTAATCAAACTCACTGTTTATCTTTCATAATCGAGTTTAAAATGTTTGCTCTCGTCTTTTTCTGTTCAGACCTAATTTAGTTTGAATCTGTAGAGCTGCTTTGTGCTGAGATGGATCAAAGGTGATGCTTTAGTAGTGGGTGGAGAGGCTCCTGCCTTCCGTTTCACTTTTATTTTAGGAAACTATTTGACATTTTGGGAAATTCACTTGCAGAAAGAGTAAGATGAGAACACTGATGCTATTCGTGGCTATTCAGTTAAAACGTGGACACTGCCAGCCTGCTTCTGTCTAGAAGTAACAGAATAGCAGCGATGGGGAGGAGTGGGTTTTAGTCATTAAGCAGCTTGTAGATAATTCAACCAAAGTCTCTCTCTGGAAGCGAGCCTTGCCACTGCATCTATCTTGGCACCGCCTCTGGGTAGTTGTTTTAAAGCATCTATGTAATTGTATAGTGTAGCCTCAACGGTTGAAATCACCAGGAAATAAAAATCCGCTTATATGCCTTAACAGATTTGCTGGCTTTGATCCAAAGTAAGCTTTAAATCTCTTAAGGTGTATTTCTATTACACGTGCTCAGTTTGTACACCTTGTTACAGCTTCAATCCTGAGTGATCAGTGATCACTACTCATTCCACCAGACCACTGAATAAATGCCATGCTGATTTACATTATAGCAAGAATAAGCCGGGAGAAAGTAAAAAGGTACACTCTGGCACATCTGTACCGCAGTAACACAAAGTCTTCTGCCAACACAGTGCACATCCCACAGGTTATTAAAGTGTTCAAACACAGTTGAATGCAGGACAAAATATGAGGAGCAAGTGATGGTGTACAAAAAATGATAAAGAAACACCACACTTATTAATGCCAGTAGCCTGAGGAGGCTGTGGTGCAGCTGTTTGAGACAAGGGTCTGCACTGTTGCGAGTCAGCAGCCTTCAAAGGTTTGTTTATATTGTGATGTCTAATCTGAACTTCATACATTTTGCCCCTGAAAAATGCTAAATGAATAATAAAATCCTAAAAACGTCAATAATTTATTTTCTCAAAACTACTAAAAATTAAAGGTAAACGTGCCTCGAAAAATAAAATGAAACTAAAATGAATAATCTCAGTTTGTAAACTAGAATGACAACAAATAAAATAATTTAAAAAACCATTAAAAATCAAAAACTATTATAACCAGCAATATGTTTGGCTAATGTATTCATTTTTTTATTGGTGTTTGGCTCTTTAGGAGCTGGGATGGCAGCTTCTATCGTGTCTTTGTTAACATGTGTTTGGTTTGACGTCATTTATATTTCCGTGACATAAATTCAGTTCAACTTGAAGGATTTCAGTTTGTCCTCTCAGCTGGTTTCTGCTTTCTAAGCAGCTTCGGTCCAGATGAAAATGACAACAGGTGAACTGAAGAGGCAACAACAAGACGACCCCCTCAGGAAAAGAAATGGTTTTGCAGGTGGTGGGCACAACTCCTGCTCTCTCATTGTCCCACCTGACTACGTTTTCTTTTCTTGTCACCTCTGATAGTAGGAGGTGGTGCCTGGTTGCACAGGTAGTCACATTCCTTTAGGATGTCGTGTTCACATGTGCTGTCACAAGAAGGCTCACTGTGTCTCCCTGCACAGTCTCAAGCGTGCGGTGGAGATGAGGAGAGGTGAGCAGGGCTGAAAAAAGCCTTCCCCCTAAGCAGGACCTAGATCTGCATCTCTGTGCAAGAAGGAACTAGAGGAATGCTACAAGATCCCTACACAATCCTCTCTAGTGGGCTGTTCATGTGCGTGCTTCTGACTGACCGGCACCATGCAGCTCAGTTGGCACTTGCCATTGTTGCCTGCAACAATTATCTGCGGAGAGACTAGGTCATCAGTGCCTGCCAGTTGTGGTATTCTCTGAATGCCAGTTGAGCTGCACTGTCTGTGATTACAGGACCCACTAAGGGACATCAGGCCCTTATGCCACCGTAGTACATGTATATCACAGCTTCATCAGAAATATGCACTTCAGTGGCCCACTAGAGGTCGATTTGTAGGGTTCTGGCAGTGCTTCTGTTCCTCCGCACATGAAGGAGCAGATACATGTTCTGCTTCCTTGGTCGATGCCCTTTTATGGGCAGCTCTCATGTGTTGGCCTGCCTCCTGGTATCTCCTCCACACTTGGCGAATCTTCTGTGGTCTAATTGTGTAACTAGTAGAGTGACAAGAACGACAGAAAAATCAGTCGAGAAGGAATTTGGGGTTGTTTTGTTGCCTCTCCAGTGTACCTCTTCCCACCTTCCTCTATAAGAAGACAAACAATTGCACTGCACAGTTTCATACGTTCCTGTCACTGATAGCTGCCAGAAAATCAGATAAATAAACCTGCTCGTCTCTCAGCTGGATTTTAGGACGCCGCCTGGCTTTGACCGGACACGTAACGTCGAGATCGGCAACAAGGACATTAAGTTCAAGTACCTGGAGGAGGCGTTCACTTCAGAGCACTGGCTGGTCAGGATCTACAAGGTGAAGGACCTGGAAAACAGAGAGCCGCTCGACCACAAGCTCCGTAGTGTCGTGCCCAAGCAGAAGTACACCTCCAAAAAGGTAACAACATAGAGCATGTGTTCATTCAGTCTTTTTATTTATTAATTCTTTAAATGTACAAAAAGTTGCTTAAAAAAATTAATTTAAATCCTACCAATTCTAATATTTACAGATGTTTTCTTTTTATTTCGACCTCATTTCTCTAACCAGACCGCCAAGAGGAAGCGAGGGCACATCAAGAACAAACTTGCCATGAAGAAGGGCAAGAAACTCCAAAAAAAATAACGGCGACGAATCGTGAACTGTAGGAGAACAAACGTGAAGAAACCTCTAAACACCAATGATGAAGAACACAGGTGCTGTTTTATCTGGCAGTTGGTCTCGGGCGCTTGTCTCTAGAGCGCCCTCGTGTGTCGAGGATGTGTCATATCTGGTTAGCTCCAGAATTGTCGTCCGTTTTTTTTGGTTTTTGGTTTTTTTATCCTGAGGATGTTTGTCTTGCGTTTTCTTCTACTGTTTTTTTTTTCTTTTCAATTCTTTTTTTTATTTTTTATTACTTTGTACTTGAATGTGTGGTGAGGCATAGGGCTGCTTTACTGGGTCCAGCGTTGATTTAATTTTTGTGATGTTAATTAAGTGCTTATCAGTACAGGGATCGGGTGAAGGCGAAACAAGAGAAGACTAGGAACATTTGCACCAAAGACCCATCGACCTTGCTCCGTGGCACATGTGAACTCATTACTGGGAGCGAGGAGGCGAAGCAGTGAAAGCCGAGGACTTTGTTCCTGACTCGTGTACAGTAGGACAGTATGCGGTATGGAGGAACGTCACCATCCACGCACAGCCCTTCTGTAATATTAACCTTTTTGTCATCATCTCTTTTCTGTCTTCTGCCTGGCTTCCTGACCCCTGTTTTCCCCACAGATTCTCTGGGGAGAGAAATTGGCCTAATATGTAAATATGCGATATAAAGAGAAACTGTCTAAAAGGATGATAATATATTGGATTGTTGTGGTGACTTTTTAAATATGCAGTTTCTGGGTTTTTTTGTTTAGTTTTTTTTTCTTCCCAGTTTTTGTGCGATTGTTTGATTTTTGTTTGACAGCATTTAGAACAGTGAATGCAATAATTCTTGTACAGAGGGGCTTGAGATTTTTGCTGACAGAATGAATTTGAATGTGAATTTTTACACACCCCCTGTTTTTCCCCCCCTCTAAATGCATAGATTGTACATTTCTGCTGCTAGGGTTTAAAGACGGAAACAAGCAACTGTGTGTACAAAGTAGTGATTAATAAATTAGGCCTCCCTTCCTGCAGGGGGAGCTCTCTAGTTCAAGTGAGCAAAGCCTAGTGCCTCATCGCTGGTCGTCCATCGCCTGATTTTTATCTTTCCTTTTAATTTTTACATTTGAGTTTGTGGCTGTCTACTTTTGTTTAAGCTCATCGTGTGTCAGAATGGCGGCTTCGCTGCTTCAACCAGACTGAGGCGTTGAAAACTGGAAATGTTCATAATATCTGGAAATGGACTGGTGAACTGTGAAGGGGGGGAGTGGGGGCTACATGGTATACAGGCACTGAATCTAGAAAAGATGAACTGAATGAGAAACTATAATGGACTTCCATCTCTGCCTGTAACATAAGATGGATCAGTGAGAATAAGACTAACAAATGTCTCTGTGGTACTCTGAAGCTGTGTCCCTGTCCTGTACTGTATACTACTGCTGCACTAATAGATGTTTGTACAGCAGGCGGTTGAAATAATCAATTTCCCAGTTAATGTTTTTTCCTGAAAACGGTCCTCAGAGCCAGTTGTGATGTCTTTAACTTTTTACTCATTGAAAGCATACTGAGAGTAACCCTTGAAGCTCTGAAGTGAAAGGTCAGGGCTGCTTATAAAACAAAATGATTGTGCATCAGAACTTGGTGAGGGTGGTCACTTGGAAAAACTACCCTTGGAAAAACCTGAAAACTAAGGTCTTTTAGGAGTTTTATTCTTCTCCTCTGCCAGAGTAGCTTTGCATGATTCAGTTCAAAATAATCCTTATTCTTTGAAATCTCTTCAGAGAGATTATCCTCTGTCTGAAACAAACTCTAGTGGCCTCTCTGATTTTAAGCCAACTTTATTCTGATTGGCTGAAGGTTGTTGGCTGAGATGACCACATTGGTGACATCTGCTCTGTGACATCATACAAAGCCAAGATGAGACAGAGTGCTTAATATGAGCATCCAGCATTGTATTTGTACATGAGGCTGAAAAGGAGGAAAACTTAATGGATTGAGAAGTCCACAAAATAATCACTTTTTTCTGTCTCTAAAGACATTTGGAAGCTCCTTACGTTTTTAAAAGCTATAACAGTGACATTTTACTTTACTGAGATATTTTTAAAGCAGTAAAGTTTACAGCTGTTCATTGATCCATTCATTCTTTTGTTCAATGCAGTATTAAAAAGGGCTGCATGCTTTTGAATAGGTTAGCCTGTGGTTGCCTTTTAGTCTATCAGTTCAATTTTCTGTAAATTCTCCAGAAAAAGGTGTTTTAATTTTCCAGGTGCTGAGATTAGGTCTGTAATTGATAACAAAAAGAGTTTGGAATTACTTTGGAATAATCCACTTTAATACAGTTGGTTTTTTTTATTCTGCACCCCACATCATGTTTAGAACTGGTGAGTTGGTTCCTGATACTGATTATATTTCAGAAAAACCCCCTGATATTTATCTTTAAAAAAGACATAATATAAAATATTTCTATCCTAGTAGTGTTAGTTGGAGTATGCGGTATGCAGCTGGGACACAGCTCTGAGTGGTAGCCTATGTCTTATTCTATGGGCATTGCACTGTTCTCCGTGTGTTTGGGTTCTTAGACTCTGTCTAAAAACTAATGTGTGCACGCTTCTGTAACTTTTTTTTTCTTGATCAAAAAAGTGACACATCATGCAGATATACTTGTTTTGTCACATTTTACAAAAAATAACTTTTGTTCATATCGGGTGTTTTTTTTTTTTTTGTTTTTGTATCTGAATGCTTTGATCTCTCAAACTTGTCACCGTTTGAGGCTTCAGACCTTCGACATGCCACTTCATTGTTCTGTTACACAGAGGACAGAGTTCAGACTAAGCCTTAATGTGATGTACAGTGTGCTCCTCTTTTGTGCTCATTTGTTTTGTTTGTTTAATTAGGAACAGCAGAATGGTTGCTCTGAATTTCCTCATGTCTTAGAATCTCGGTGGCATCTGTCCCCGACAACATCTTTCTTTTTTTGTTGTTGTTCTAATGCAGTCTCTTCCCACATGTGTCTGCTCATCTTCAGAGTTTACATTTTTACATTGTTGTTCTGTTCAGCCATCTTTGAATATACACTTTAAAGAAAACACTGGTGTGTGTGTGTGTGTGTTGTTGCTGGTCTTCTCACTTTGAAAGCGTTGCATGGACCATCTGTAAATGTGACTTTAAACATAGTTGAATGCAAAATGAACCACTTGATGGCAGCATTACACTTTGGGTGAAGACTTTTGCTTCTGAGTGTGCAGCAGTACGCATAAAGAACACTGATTGTGGAGGGGGTGAGATCTCTTTATTTGGTGGCGGATGAGTAGCTGTTCTTCAGCCACTTATTATTTAATGCGATCTCAACTCGTGATTTCTCCAGTGAAGATACTTCACTCTATATATTTACTTTTGTGCTGAAAATAATCTCACTCTGGGCCTTAGTGCAGCTTTTGAGTTCACCCTGTCTGAGATGACCCTAGCTCACCATTTATTTGAAGTCTTCCGATTGGTTTCCCCTTGCAAACAAAAGGTTTGAACCTCAGGTGGGTGGAGCTTCTGTGCCTGAGATCACCATATTGGGGATATCGGTTCCCTCTGACATCATTAAGAGCCAAGAGTATAAAAAAGACTTAAACTGAGCCTTTAGAGCAGTCTGAAGTCTGAGCTTTTGGGCTTACAGGGTTTGCTTGCACATGTTGCTGAAACCATTATTTGCAAGAGTATGCATGTGACAGAGAATAAGGAAATGCTTGGTGAGTCCCCTTTGAGCAACGGTGCCTGGCAACAAAGCCTAAGAATGATGTATTAAAGCAGGTGGCACTTTAACTCCTGACAGTAATGAGAAGCGTTGCAGCAGTGCTTAGATGTAAAGTCTGCAGCCACACTAGCACTGCGAATCTTGGCATCGCTACAGCGATATGAGTCGGGCGGTGAATTGGCCTCATGGTGGTGCCAGAAGAAAGGACATCTCCATATAAATCAAAAGGTTTCTCTTCTACAGCTGGCACTACTTCACCAAAAGCTCAGCTTTAAATTTCAAATTATTTTAGTTTTCACCAGCTGAAGCGTAAGACTTGTAGGTGAAATTACTGTTGAAGATGATGCCAATATGCCACAGGCCTTTTCACTGCATGTTACAGCAGGAAAAACACAGGTATGAAAATAAAAATTGTTTTGGAAACACACGGGGTTTTTTCCTCTCCCCTTCTGTTCTTTGCATTGGAAGAGTTTACAAATGCCATTTGCTAAGCTTGCTAGCATTAGCCGAGATTTTGGCATTCTTTCATGTCAACAAAAGAAACGATGTAACATGAAACATGTTGTGGATGCTGATGCGGGTGATATGGTGACTGTGTCCATCTTTTATATACAGCCTATGCATGCACAGTGTGCTGTGCAAAATCAAGATGTGCTGGACGAGCAGCCGAAAAAGCCGCAGCAACTGTGATGCTATCATGTAAATATGTATCCACCACCTTCACCTCCAGCTCTGAAGGGGGGGGAAAAAAAAGAGGGGTCCAAACCTGGTGCTGGCACGGTGTACCTAATGAAATGTCTGATTAGTGTTAACATACTAATTGTGTAATCAGCTGACGGGGATCTAGTCAGTGGTACATATGTGGATGCTTGCTCATAGGGGCTCGTATGATTGGAGTTTTCTCTGTATTACAGGGCAGTGATGTCAAACTCATTTTACCACGAGGGACACACTTTGATCTTAAGTTAGCCGGATAAGTGAGACTCCACTTTGTGTCAGTGTACAGACGTTTAACTACACGTTTAATCCCTGGGACATCTTAGTACAAGATAATGAAGTGCCATTTCAACAGCACAAAACAATTTTTCTACATGATAAATTTAGAAAAATCAAAAAGTCAACAATGAAAAATTAACTTCTGTCCTTTTATTCTTTACTAAGTAGTTAAGTAATAAATATAGTATGACTGGCTGTGAGAGAGATGTTAATCAGGAAAAACTATCAAATTAATTAAAAAAAAAAAATACTGTTAAAAGTCTAAAAATGTATGTCCTCATTCATATTTTGGCCAGATTGTAATCTTTGTCAGGGCAATACTGAACCCCGGGCCTAATGTTTGACACCCCTGCTGCATTGCTTTTACCTTGCAGTATAAAGCCCTGTGATGCAGCTGTGACTGCTATATAAATAAAATTGAACTGAAGTTGTATTAGCATGGCTAGGGGAAAAAAAAAGAGGTTGGCCACCTGTGACAGCTAACATGCTGTATGCACGAGTTTTGCCCGAGCCCAGATGTTCCCAGGTTTCATTAAAGAAAACATGTTTAATAATTGCTTGTTGGATTCATGTAAGGCCAAAGTCAGTGTTTGTGTAAAACAAGCTCCAACATTGGTCTAAATGTCTGACAGGTTTGTTTTTTACACATATATAATGCAGAGCATCATCATGGAGTGGGTGAGCTCATCTGCATACAAATACTGTCATACGTTAAAAACCTAAGGCGGGGTTGTGCGGTTTTCTTTCTTTTATGACAAAAAATAAACAGTTTTCATTTAAAACCTTTTTACTTTATTGTAGAAAAGCCGATCAGTCTGAATAATCGTCACATATCTCGTCAAATGTAGACATAAAAACGCGAGTACACAGTGGTATGAACCTCTTCCTGCAGTGTCCCAGTGATTGTTATTCTGGCAGACCTTCATCTTCACAGAGGCAGCCTCTTTCCCCCACCACCACCACCACCCCCAAAATGTGATAACATGGCTGTATGTTCCTGCAAGCTGCCTCATCCATAATCATCACCACAGCTGAAACAAAGAAGTATTAACTTCAGGAGGCACAGACGGGGTGTACAGGGGCTCCCTAATTATGGACGTGTCGTCTGAGGGGCGCAGATACAACACCGATTAGAGGAGCTCTTGGCTACAATACAAACAAACCGGTGTTTTCTTCTGGAAGAAAAAGCGTGTGATGGTGAAACGAGAGGTAGTAATGGAGCTCATCTGGTAGGCAGAGGTGATAGAGCAACATACTGTCGTAAGCATGTGTAGTAGCCATCAGTACAAGATGGGAAAGCATACTGTACAATTAAAATGTGCCAAGATACATTCATAGTGCAGACACAAACAATCAGGACCTTCACTTTCTAGTAACCTGCTGTAATATATTCTATTTTAATATATACTAAATCATCTAATATAGTACATTTGATTTTAAATAGTTTTAAATCTGCTTAGGTTTCCTTAATTCTTCTAAAGCTCTGAGAGACCCAACCTGATTGGTAAAAGCCATCGATACAAAATAGTAGATTTACTTCTATGTTAAGTGCTCTATAAACAAACTAATCTGGGAACTACAGTGTTATGTGTTACGGGAGATGTGATCCACTCTAACAAGGCATGAAACCTGGAACAAACACTGATTTCTGAGAAAAATGCGCTGATCATTAAAAAGAAAAATACAAAGTGGGAGACTAGTGGCAGGCGTCATAAACTATGTGTGTGTGCAAAAAAAGGCCTTGACAGGTGAAAAATAGAAATATTCTACTTTGAATACTACCAACTGTATATAAAATGTACTGCTCTCCCCAGGAGTCCCAAACTGTGGAGATCCATTTGGCACCTTGTTTGTTTCCTGTTTGTGTCGCCGTAGTGTCACTCAGTGGGGTCTGAAGGTCCATGGGGGACGCCGCTCCCCTTGTTTGACCCCCTCCCCCATCCTCCTCAGCACGGGGAACTGGAGTTGTTATAGTCCATTAGAAAGGAGCGTTTTTGATGTCAGGTTGACTTCCACAGCGGGTTATTATAGCTCCAACCATCCCCCTGCACAGGTGAGGGAGAAAAAGCCTTTTAAGAAAATAAAGCTCAAATTTGGATCAAATTACCAAAATTTACAAAGTAAGGCCCATTTAAATCCCACCCAGTGCATCTTTAAAAACGTGCAATATTGTATAAAAGCTCTTTATGCTTGATAGCATATGAAAATCAGAAATTTAGATTATAACATTATTTCCTAAAATCAATCAAAATAGGATTCAGAAAGCAGTAAAGTCCAACTTTTGAAAAGTATGCTAATTTATACACCATTACTTGGCTCATGGGCTCTTTTACCGCAAATTACTGCATCAGTGTGAGTCGAAGAGATCAGTAACACCAACGCAGTGCGCAAAGCTGAAGTCCACGTTGCTCTGTTAGCATCTGTAGTCTTCTTGATAAAGCTAGTCAGCTGATGATTGAAGCACAAAGTGCTCTGAAATCTGTGTTGATTCTGGACTTGGTAAAAACAGAGCGAACCAACCACCACCAACACCAGCAGATCACATGACAACTGCAGAAACTTCACTCTGGAGCTTGGATTCGGTGACTTCCTCTCTTCCTCCAGACTCCATGACTTTGATTTCCAATTAAAAGCAAAATTGACTTTCATCTGAAAACTTGGATCCTCATCTCTGAGAGACGCACAGTATTTGTACAGTTTGAACTGCAATGTATTCAAACTAGAAAATTCTCATAATCTGAGATAATGATTCAGTTTTTCATGTGCTGTAAGAAATAATCAGTCAATTATATATAAAAGGATGTTTCACTTCATATGGAACAAAATGTATCGTTTGGAAGTAAAAAGCAAAAAGAAAAGATGATTTTTTTTTTTTTTTTGCACATACACTTGTACTAGTTTTCTCTACAGGTGGTTGTGGCTCAGGAGGTAGAGCAGGTCATCTCTTCCAGTATGAATGCTAAAGTATTCTTGTGCAAGATACTGAACCCAGAGTTGCTTCTGATGTGTTTATATGTAATTGTGCATGAATGTTAGATAGAAAACACTTAGATGTAGAAAAAAAACTGCTTGTGTGCCTGAGTCATAGTGTATAACGTGCTTTACATAAGAACCAGTCCATTTCTGTAAGGTAGACAGCTCTTCCCGCTCCACCACAACCACCCACACATGCAGGGCCTTGGAGTAGGGGTATGTCACCAGGGTGCAGAGGAGGCTACCCCCCCCCTCTGTCCCCTTCTGGCTGCCTCTGCCTCAATTTTATCCCACAACTTAGACATTCACATTACTCACACTCTCATTACACATACATATAGGATCTTGGGGGTGGGCACGATGCACGGAGTCCAAAGTACCATCAGGGTGTACACCCCACCCCTGGCATCGTTGCCCACCTCTCAATTTTAAATACACGTAGACATTGAGGGCTAGCAGGAGGGACCATGCGCTTACCTGCTGCTCTCTGGCAGGTAGCTCCAAGCCCTCCTGGGTTTTAAATGCACCTTAGAACACACATGCATCAACACTACAATGAGCGGGTGGAGGGAGGTTTGGAGTCTTCTCTCACCCCCATTCTCTGCGACCTGCTGGAGCGGGGGGGCTAGGAGGAGGAGTTGGCCGTCCGACTGCGGTCTGGAGTGTGGGGCCTCCCTGCTGCTGCGGAGTCGGGGCGGTCTGCCTCTCCCCACCGCAGGGAAAAGGGTAACACCACCTGGGTCTGGGTGCAGTTCCCCCCTCCAGGGGCAAGGGTACCTAGACCCGGTTTGTAGAGTACGCTTGGGGAGTGTGATCGTGTGTACAGCGTCTCTTTATGTCTGTCTCCACGTTGGTTGAGTGTGGAGTAAGTGCATATGAGAGCATGAGGGTGGGAATGGATGTTTGTATCTGTGTGTGCCTGTATGTCTGTGTCTATATGTCAGGTTGGGTGTCAGGCGCCACCTCTCTGGGGACATCTCAGGCCCTCCAAGGTTTGGAGGCCTATCTCCCCCTACCACCACTTCCCCTGCCAGTGGCGGACTCCCTCAGGTGTCGGTGCGTTGGTGGTTCTTTGTGTCCGGGGATGGGCGTCCAGGTACACACCGGCTCACTCCTTGGCGGCCGCTTATCGGGGCCTGGAGCCTGGGGCTCGCTCGGGCCACTTCGGAGGTGGGGTGCCCCCGGCCTCTCGGCCTGGGGCTCGGTCACTCAGGCGCGGCTGGCTGCCGGCGGAGCTCACGGGCGCGTCACTGCAACTCCCCCTGGCTTCTGCTCCGCGGCTGCTGAGTGAGCCCTCATCTGGGACTCTCCTCAGCTCTTTCTGGGACAGTGGCGCAGCTGCCCCTCTGTTGGTCTTCCTTGGTCTCTTGTGTTCTGGGGGCCTCTGGATGTCTGGAGTTTTGATCTCCTCCATACCTGCTTCATGCCCTGGAGGACGGGGCTGTGGCCCCCCCACACCCTCTAGCAGATTATTACATGAAGGAACCTTTTAAAAAACAAAAAACAAGCGCGTCCATGCTCACAGGTGTACACACGGGTGATCACACCCACAAACTACACCCTTTTTGGCTCCTACCTCAAAGCACACTGTGTTCTGTTGATCTTATGTGCTGCACAATAATGTTTAACATTTAGTATTTACTGTCATATTCCCATATATCATTGTGATGTTGTTTATTCTATTACTCTTGTTCTCTTCTGCTTGTTTTCTTTTTTCTTTCTCAGCAGGTGATCCAGGTGATCATTTTTTTCTTCTCTGCCCGTTCTGTTGGTTTTTGTCTTTTGCCCTTCTCCCCCGTCCCTCTTCTCAGCTGTTTCTCTTTCCCTCTTTCTTTCTCCCCTTCTTTCCCCCAGTCAAGTCTGTCCCGTATTCAGTAAGTGAAAATAAAATAAACAATAAAAGGTGAATCAAATGGATCATTACGGCAAGGCTGGGATGGTCAATTTGGTAAAGTAAATCCGTTGGGCATCTTTCTTTGCCTTTAGACAACAATTCTGATGGCAAAAGAGCCAAACGGGACAGGCCAAAAAAAAAAAAAAAAAAAAAAAAAAAAAGGTAGACAGCAATATAGTGGAAGCAAAGGTGATTAAAGCAGAACGACTTTGCGTGTTCTTCACGAGTTCTCTTTTAGTCGGTTGCCACTGCAGAAGCAAGAACTAAACCTAACATTTAGTTTGTGACCCAAAAATGTATCACCACAAAAACAGCACACAGTATAATCACACAGTTACAAGCGCTGTGTGTGCTAGTGATGGGATTTCCGGCTCTTTTTAGAGATCCGGCTCTTTCGGTTCGGCTCACTAAAAAGAGCCGGCTCTTTCGGCTCCGAACTGGCTCTTCAGGTTGTTTTGTTGCTTTAATTTATTTATTATTAACAATAATATAAAATTATGCACAAAAGGAATTACTAACGTAAAAACAAGTGGTTTTATTTATATATGTTTATATATAAATATATGCGGTGGCCCCTAGAGACAAAACACGTATAAACTCCAAAACACATTTCTAGCATGAACTGAACTTCCAAAGCAGAGCTACTAGATCACTTAAATCACACAATTGAAAGCATGTGTGTATTGTTTGTGTATTTATACACAGGCACTCATATATATATTCAAATAATTTAAAAAAAAGTTCATTTACCTGTTATTACCACACACCAAATCCGGTCGTTGGTACTTGCTGGCTTGTGTAGCCACAAGATAACAAAGGCTCAACACTGTGCCCAGCATCCTGGAGCACTTCTGTTGTCTTTTGTACGTGTTTTGAGTTTTTATGTGCTTCTGAGCTTTTATATGCTTCTGAGTTTTTACGTGCTTCGGAGTTTGTACGTGTTTTTACGTGTTTTGGAGTTTTTACGTGTTTTGGAGTTTGTACGTGTTTTTACGTGTTTTGGAGTTTGTACATGCTTCAGAGTTCGTACGTGATTTGAAGTTTGTATGTGCTTTGTCTCTAGGGGCCACCGTAAATATACTTTGATTTATTCACTCCACATAAAATGTAATAAATAAATCATATAATACAACAATCAACTATTCACATTTCAAGTTTTAACTATTTAAATTTTCAGCTTTTTCCTTTCACAAATTTAAAGTGAAAAGAACACAAAACACTGCAAACCACAACACAATTAAATATAAATTATAATATGAAAACTAAAAGAACATGCATATTCTCTGTCATATGGACCTGCATGAATAAACTTTCTCAATCCTTTATCATCTGCAACCGAAAATAGTTGTGGATGATTACTATACCTTTCTAATGTTGTTGTCCCTGCCTCTCTTTCTCTCTCTCTGGCTCTGTTCCTGTGCTACTGAGTGTAACTACCGCCCCTCCCCCCTCTGCCCAGCGTAAAGCACAAGGCTCGCGTGCAGAGTGAAGCGGAAAAAAAGTGCGAGAGAGAGGCTGAGAGAAAGAAAAAAAAAAAAAAAAAAAAACCCACGTGACGGCTCGCGATAAGGAGCCGGCTCGCGTCGTTCACGTCAAAGAGCCGGCTCTAAGAGCCATTTCGTTCGCGAACGACCCATCACTAGTGTGTGCTACTAATGAGGAAAAGGGGAGAGGCGTTACCTCGAGTTAAAAATAAAGCTTACTTCTGAAACAATCAGCAAGGCTCAAAATTCTTTTGCTTGTCAGGGCGACTAAATAATGCAAAGATTTTCACTCAGATTTCACAGTAAATGAAGCGCACTATAGTATTATGCCGTTCAGTGGGATATACTTTGAAATAGGAATGTTTACAAACTAGAGCTCAGACTGAATCTTATTGCTCTTGCAGTACCTCTTTAGTGAAGTATTTGGGCATCCAGGGTTTGTTATCAGCTGCTCTCTGCCTCTCCTCCCCTCTCTGACACTCCTCCAGTCTGTGTTTGTGCTCCGTGGCCTCGTCGATGTTCCCTTCCTTCAGCGACTTGGTGACGTTTTGCCACAACCGCCTATAAGCCAAAACACATTTAAAACCGTGTCGGAGGGCAAATGAGTGTGAAACGCTCCCAAAATGCTCACTGAACTCTGCTGCCTTTCACCTGGATTCTGTCCTCGCCTGTTTCTCCACCGGCCGCAGCTTCTTCTTGGTGACGGGAAGTTTGGTCGTGTCGATCACTTTGGTTTCCCCGCTGCTGTACGTGAACTCCAGCGTGCCGTTCCACTCTCCCTGTGCTTTGCACACGATGGTGTTGGTCGGGTTGTGCTTGACCTCTGCTGTCACCCTATGGCAGCAAGACAGAGACCGTTGTTGTTGTTGTTAAGTTAAAAGCAGCCTTTAGCAAGCAGATAGTTAAGATATATACATGCACTTAAAATCAATTAATGGGTGTTTGGGCTGTTTGTCTTCTCTGGGCTGTCAAAGCCACATCTGCCATCATTACTCTGCTCCCTGTGCTTTGAATCCCAGTGCTGCTCTTCTAGTTTGACTTTCAGACTCCCAATCTCCACCTCATTTGTTTGCTCAAAGCCTTATCCAATTCTCCACCTGCTTCATCTCCAACACTGCCAACATCTAGATTGCATGGATTGTCACCTACTACTTACTCTGCTCTGCCATTATTCAGTTTCATCAGAGTTTAATCGCCAAATAGTTCCTTTATTGAAGCAGTTTTACTAAAACTACCTTCCATACTGTGCTTACACTGTGACATCCATCTGTTGACTAAATTTAAGGAAACACGGTGAGCTTGAGCTCAAGGTGGCTCGGAATGAAACGTCTCTCAGTCCATCCACAGGAGCCTAAGGGGTCACTGAGTTGTTTGATTATGAAAACGATGTAAGTAACACGCTACGGCATTTACCATTACTGGATCTGAAGTCTACTAAATGCCTGTGGAAGATTTTGGACCAGTGTTGGGTCGCACTCTCCACCACCACTGTCAGAAAATGGTCACAAAATTTAAATGGTCGCCTGTCTTTACTTAGTCGCTAAATCACATTACTCCAATCATTTTTCAGGAAGTTGTGACTTATTTGTTTGGCTTAATCAGGAAGACAAAAAGAGCAAAGCTCTCCATATTATTTGGTTCAAGTAATAAATGATTTTCTTGAAAAAGTTATGCAACAAGCAATGCTTGGATCCGTAGGCTCTTCCTCAAGCAATCCCTATCATCTGTTGACCAACAGGGTGAACTGAAGTGCCATCCAGAGCCTGTAAAGAGAACAATGCAGGAGGAAGACATAGAGGGTCCTCTCACCATAGACATCCCAGCCACAGACTCTTAACTCTCTTGGTACTGAGCAGAAGCATTCAAACTGCATACAACAGGTTCAGGGAGAGCATCCACCTGCCACACCTGGATTGTTCTTATGAAACTTCCTGGTTCACACTGATGATGCCACATTGACAGCATAAGTGTGCTCAATACATCAACTTTATGCAAGCATCTACTCAGTGTGTGGGAAACATTGTTTTCTCTTAACGGTGAAGAAGAGTTCTGGTGCGACAGATAGTTAATGTTCTTTATGACCAAATTATTGGCAAACATTTCCTGTATTTTCTTTGCTTAAATCAGCTAAAATGTTTCATTTTATAAAATAACTCACAAATACTGAAACGTTAAGACAGAAGCATAAGCTGTGAAATCCACTGCATGCATGAACTACTACTGTTGGTGACATAATCTGTCATATGTAAGAGTCTGATAACCTCACAGATGAATTATTTCGCTTCCTCTGCCTTCCCTGAAGTGAACAAGAACCAGCCGTCCTTAAACTGAATCACATGTATGAAGAAGCTATCGCAGAGGGGGGAATACTCACCGATGTACCTTCCCTCCGTAGAAAGGCTTTGTGTGGAAGGTCACTGTGGCCGAGTAGCCGCTCTTGACACAGTTGATGGAGACTTTGCCCCCCAGCTCCACCCAGGGCACAGTGAGGATGGAGCGGGCGTAGGCACAGGGCAATGTGAAGACGTACTCCTCGTCGTGCTCGAGGAGATAAAGGACTCCTACGGGGAGAAAGAGACGGAGCTCTTAAAGTCAGTCCGACAGGATATGATGAGAGCAGCTACAAGAATTTTTTTTTTTTTTTTTTTTTTTTGAAGCTCATTGTGAGAATGAATTGTTTGAGTAATCCAAGAGTGTGAACACCATTTTCCAAGAAGTTTAAATCAGGTGAGGAATGCCAGCACAGTTGATTTGCCTGCACACCATCCGTCTTTGTCTGAAAACACAATCAGCTGTCAAAGTAATTAAATGCGTGGGCTTCGTATATGGATACTAAGCCAGCTATGTGCCCGTCACTGACTGAGCATTTTTCGCTTATGAAACACAGAAGGCAGCCTGGAGACTTAAACAGCAGATACAGACATTAGACACTGTTTAAAAACTTTACACTTACATCAAACGTGCACACATGTAGGGGTGCAACACTTTCTTTTTTTAACAAATATGGATTCAGATGTGTTTTCAGTTCAAGCTTTATCCGAAAGATCTTTAAAGCTGATATATTTATTGTTAAAGTTGTAGATGATTATATAGAACATAGCCAAAGGTTTCTAGCCATGAGGGCAGCTTATTGGCGAGTTACCCCTTTCAAGTGTCAGGCAGTCCTAAACTTTTTCTACGACAGCTATGAGATAATATGTCCCTAATACAGTCTCAGGTGGGTGGGCGCCGCCTTCTGATAAAACCTGTTTGAGGGACAGCCAATCACGGGGAGGGCTGCCTTAAAGACAGCTTGGTTCAGACGGGTCACATAAATAAGATATTAACGGCATAATAGGACATTTAGATGGGAATTATTTTTTGAATTGTGAATCATGCAAAGCCATTCTAATATAGTCTAAGACAATAAAAAGGAGCTGAACCAAAACCACTCAAGATGATGTCTGATTCCAACAGATGTGTCACAGTGCATTTCAGAACAGATCCATGAGCAGCTTCCAGCTCTGGATTGCACAGGAACAACAAAAATCATCAAATTTACCAAATAAAAGATAAAAAGCAGACTGCATGCTCTGCTTTTGAGATGCTCAAGATAGTCAGAAGTTTACATACAGTCATCCTAGGCATGGTAGTCATTGTGATTTTGGGCTTGCAATGATTTGTTTGACAGCACTCCTTGGACTGACCAATACTAAGGACAATGGTAAAGTCCAAGGAACTCAGTGAAGATCTGAGAACTGTAGATTTTAACAGGTTGGAGCTATTAGACCCATTTCTAAACTGCAGATTCAAAGGTGATCAGTTTAAACACACAAGTCGGCCATAAAGTGGAAACTGCTGAAACGCTAGCATCACTGTGACAGTGAAGCAGGTTTTACATCGCCTCCGTACTAAGAGGATGTAGACCAAGAAAGAAGCCCCTGCTACAAAATCAACACCTTGAAGCTTGACTGAAATTTCCAGCTGCGCACTTGGACAAGCCAAATGCTTTCTGGAGAAATGTTTTATGGTCAGATGACACAAAGATTCAGTAATTTGGCCACAGTAACGAGGTCTGTTTGGAGAAGTAAAGGCGAGGCTTTCAAACCTAAGAACACTGTACCAGCTGTCAAGCATGGAGGTGGTAGCATCATGCTCTGGGGGCTGTTTTGCTGCTAGTGGTGCTGGTACAGTCAACAAAGTGGATGGAATAATAAAGAACAACCCAAATGAACAGTTGAAACTTAGACACAGTTATAACAGGAAAATGATCCTAAATATACATCAAACTGGTTTTGAAACTGATAAAAAAAAACGTTAACAGTTGCTGGTTTGGCTTTCTTAAAGCTCTGACCTCAACCCAATTGAACATTTGGACTAGACTTAAAAGCTGCGTCTGTGCCAGGAATTAATCAATTGAATTGAATTTTAAATTTTGCCAAACAGAGTGATCAAACACCGGAATTATGGGATATATATAGTTTGAACCTGTATTAATTTGCAATTATAAAAGCTATTAGCTACACTGGAGAATGTTTAGCAAAATAGAAACCAGTTTATCTCTTTGGGCTCCTTGTTTGTGTTTCAGTCTCTCAGGAATCCCCATAAAGAAAAGCTATTGTGCTTCTAATAATCCACTCACCAACATCATGTGTGTCATCAGTGTACAAGGAGATTTAGTTAGATCAAGTTTTCCCATGCCCCTCTCATGACCACGAACAATTTTCAGCTCTACCATCATAACCTCGTGTTTGCAAGAGGTCACTTGTTTAGCTGTTTCACTGCAAGATGCCTTCAGGGGAAAAAACTGCATGCGGTCCTATTGTGAGCACATAATGACACAGAGTGAGAGAAACCAGCGACGGGAGTGCCAGGCTTAACCAAGTACTGCTGAAAGAACTGTCTGTATGGTAAATGAGTAAACTCGTGGTGGTGGAGTTATTCAGAGCTCATTTAGGGCAAATAAAAGTAGCAACCACAAAATATAAGAAATGAATTCCTCCTCCAAGGGGCTCAAGTGACGAAGCTTTTCATTTACGAGTCAAACACATAGAAAAACTATTAGAGAGATGCAAATACTTCAGCATTATTCTTACATTAGGGCACATTTTGAGTAAAAATGCTTTGGTGCTTTAGACAATTAAATATGAAGATCAATACCACGTATATATAAACTGGGTTATTTAGGAAAGTGCAACACAAACAAAAATCTGTACTGATTCATCTGAACCTTTAACTGACAGAAGTACATAAAAGTATTTAAAAATATAATTGTAACTATTTTTTAAAATTATACAAATTTAGAATTTGATGGCTTCAAAAACATTCAACAAGCTGGGACAGACCTATGATGGATGTTTCCTCCAATTAGGAAACGCTGCTGGTTGCCCATTTATTGCATTGACTTTTTGTTTTACATTTTTTCTGACCGACAAAATGTTCACTTAACAAACTGGTCACTCGGCTGTCATGAGCCAATTCCATAAGTTTCCATTTAAAAAATAATCATGGTCCAACTTTGAGCAACAATCAGAGTCTGTCTGCAACAACAGACTCGACTCAACTGGTTGTAAAAGGAAAGTTGCTGAGCACCACATAATTACACCACATAAGTCACTGTCCTGAAGCAACAACATCAGTATTTGTGGAGTAATTTCTGTTTCCAATACGATTCTGCCTGGACTCTGAATGTGAATAGTTAATGTGAATTTCTGCGAACAGTTAATCTCCATATTATCACAAACAGTTTGCATGCACTGTATCTGAACCTGACCTCATTCAATCACACCTGATAGCAGACTGACCCCGACTTTTTCTTTGACCATTTTTGCACTAAAGTCACTGTGAAGACTGCAACTAACTGCAAGTGGTTGCAATCCTGATTCCAGTCTTCAAAGCAATCATTTCAAGGGCAACAAGACTGCATACTTGTCATACTACCTTGGGTCGTTCTGTGGTTTTCCCTAGTGCACAGATGTCGAACTGCAGGCCTCAAGGGCCGGTGTCCTGCAGGTTTTAGATGTGTCCTTGATCCAACACAGCTCATTTAAAGGCTAAGTTACGTCCCCAACATGCCTAGAAGTTCTCCAGAGGCCAGGTGTGTTGACCCGGGGTATTATATAAAACTTGCAGGACGCCGGCCCTTGAGGCCTGGAGTTCGACACCCCTGCTAGTGTGATTGTAGCATTAAGCAAGTTAATTGGTAGCAGGTGAAGTATCATGCACATTTCAGCAGGACAATGTCTTCATGGCTACAAAGACACAACTTCACAGACAGAGTGAGCGTTTGACCTGCTGCCAGTCCAAATCCATCTCCTGTTGAAAAAGTACAGCACTTCATAAAAAGGAGAATCACACAACAGTGACCAGGACTGCTGAGGTGAGTTGAGGCATTACAGCAAGCAAGACAAAATTTCCAGCTGCAAAACTACAACATAATATCCTCAGTACCAAAGCGATTAAAAGGTTTTATTAAAAGGAAGGCTGATGTAATCCATCAGTAAACATGCCATGTGTGTTGCAGCTGTCAAATCCTGACATCTTGTACATTTCCAAGTGCAATTAACTACTCAAAGTCTTTTCTTTGTATTTCTGTCACTTAAATAAAGGTTCAAGTGATATTATAGATTATTTCAGTGATTTTTTTTCTTCTTAGAAAATAACCCAACTTTTCAAGAAATAGGATTTATACTTGTTTAATCCAAGGCTTACACTACAGTCAGCAAAACCCTTACGTAGCACTTATATAAAAGTGTTAATGATGGCCACAATATTAAAAAACAAACAAGCAATTTCATGTTAATTATATACATATTAATATATTTTCAATAACTGTCACTCTCCTGAGTACTGAAGTCCATTATCAGTCAAGTAATGAGATAACATCCTGAGCACGTTTTCAACTAATCATGTAAAGGTTCTAAAGATGCTTTTGCATGTCATAGATTAAAGCAAAGAACTTCAGTTAATCCAGATGTGGCACATCAGTGTATAAAAAGGTTTATTATTCTTTTTTTCTATCCTACACGACCTCTAGGAGGCTCCATACATTGAGATCCAGGTCAAACCGAAATCTAGCATCTCGTGTAGCTTTCAGGCTGCATCAGCTGCCGTTTCTTATTCTGCTGCTGACTCACTGCCAATCAGTATCAGTGCCTCTTTATAAAACTACAGTATCAGCTGCTGTCAGGAAAGACGCCACTGCAAAAAATAAATCCACCAATCAATGGATCCTGGGGTGACGGTCATCGTGTTCTCTGACGGCAGCATCAGCCTCCGCGCATGACAACGAACTGCTGCATCACAACCTGGTGGCAGGTGGTCAGTTTATGTATCCGGATTTAGTTGATTGGGCCCAAGGACTTCCTGTATCTCGGCTCAGGGTGACTCATCCCTGACAGCTTACTGTACACGATGTAACAGTACCAGCAGAGAGGTCTGGGCTATTGATTGCCACAGGAGGGATCTTATAGTCCTCACACAGACAGTGGCAGGCAGTTTTGGTGAGACACACTGTTTAGAGACTTTCTACATAGCCTGTAGATGCTAGAAGGTGAGCTACACTAAATGAGGGATTGTTCTTTATTAAAGGGGAACTATTTTTCTCACTTGTGGCTGCATAGCATATTCTTGACCCTGCCAGAGTAGATTTACATGATTCACAGTTCAAAATTATGCTTATTTATCTTATGCAGGTGCATAACACTGTTCATCTGCTAACAAGCCGTTTTTCTCCTCTCCCTTTAAGACAGCTTTCTTCTGATTGGCTGCCCCTTGCAAACAGAAGCTATCAAGAACAGGTGCATGTGGCTGTGCTTACAGCTAGAGCTGTATGCATTAATAAAAATAAAGTAAAGATCAAAACAAAATGCATGAATGCAGGAGACTGATTGTTTTCTGTGATAACTTTTTTTTGACCCACAGTATTTTAGAAGGTTTGTGGTAGACTGGCTCACCTTCTCCCACCATGGACACTCCTATAGACATGCCCATGAACTTGCTCTTGGTCCACACGTGGGCGTTGACACACATCCTCCGTTCCCGGCACTCGCAATAAAACCCGGACACAGGGGGATGATGGGACACCTGCTCGGCCACAAAACGCACTCTGTAGCAGCTTCCCGGTGAGTCCTCGTCCTGCTGTGTGTTGTTGGGGCCTCTGCTTGGCTCCCGAGCCGACCCCGGGTTCGATCTGTCCAAAGGCTTGACTTTGTCCCGAGGAACTTCCCAGGAACAGTGGAAGGTCTCCCCCAACACGGGGTTGTAGGGTTTCTTTGCCACGGCACCTTTCCGCCCCTCGTGGAAGGCAGTCAGGTAATACTCCACAAAGCGGACTATTCGGTCCTCAGCTGTGGCCCCCGCTGTTATTGACAGGAACATGTCGGGGTGCGCCATGAAGTTAGCGTACATTTCCAGCAGTGATCGCTTTTCCAGAATGAAAGTAGGCAGCACCACCTAGGAAAGCAACGCAAAGGAAAGATAGACACTTTGTGACACATTTTATTTCAGTCAGTGCTGCTAAAATCAAACTTCATAGCCAAGAACTTTTTGGTAACTTGACTTTCTTCTGCCTTTCCATTTGCATCCATGAAAGGCCCAAGGCGAAGAAAGCAGCTGTGGTAGAAAGATGCCAAATTACAGAACCTAGCTGACGTCAATGACAACAAATATGATGCTAATTAACTCAGACACCGCATTAAAGAAGAAAGAATAGATGTAAAGATGAGTTACAGTTGCAGGAGGAACTTAGGAGGGTTTAGTACATGACTTTGAGGCCTGGCTGAACTAATTCTCATAAGTAAGGATGCCATCTCTCTTATAGAGTCAGTGTTTCTGTGTCATACCCGTGTGAGATCCATTCCCAGTTTGAGCTGCGAGAGCAGGTGGAGAATGATGCTCCGCTGGTCATCCAGGACGCCCAGGTCCTCCTCTTCGTTGTCCTCCGTATCCGTCACCTCCTCACTGGGGCTGACGTCTTCCAGCCCTGGGTGCTGCTGTGAAAACAAGAGGGAAAAGAAAATTGGCCCAGGTGGACTGCTTGCACAAAATCCAACATATTAATTATATTTTTTCTTCATCTTTTATGTCGGAATCACACATATTTTCACATCTTGAGAACTCAAAAAAAAAATGCAACAAACTAAGAAGTCAATCAAAAGCTAACACCAAAAGATGGTGCACATTCGGGACTTTAGTCATGCTTAGTATTCCACAGTCACAGACACAATGGTGCTCGCTCTGGCACCTGTCCTCTGAAAAGGCCAAGAGGAGGAAGATAAAGTCATTTTCTTCCCCCACCATTCAACTGTCAATACCAATGATAAGGTCACGCATCTCATTTAGAGGCCAAGACAGGACCTGTTAGAGAAGCAACCTATCGGGACACAGCCAATTACCAATTATCACCAGTCATTCGGTTCATTTTCACTGTGGCCCATTCATGTCCTTTCAGCCTTTCAAGGCACTTTGAGTGTTTTAAATGGCAACAGGAGCTCTGAATTTCTCTGAGTGCGCCGACTGGCCTCTTGTTTGGACTCAAGAGCCTCGAGCTCTGACCTTCACTACGTCTGCAATGGTGAGAAGTTGTGTCCTTCGTTTGTGTCCCACCATTCAACTACAAACACATCCAGTCGAGGTTAAAGAGGAGCTCGTGCCTTTGATATCTCCTGCAGCAACTTGGGGCAGAAAAGAAGATGGGAAAGAAAAAAGAAAGAGGTTGATGTATAATGCAGAAAGTGCTCTCGAGGCTGCAGGCAACAACAACTCTCTGCACGCCCCTCTGCTCTTTATCCTCCATTTCCATCTGTGACTCTATGCAATAACATTTACAGATACATACAGTACGTGTCTTCTTTCCTACTTTAGATTATTTTAGTGAAGACGCTGCAGGAAAAAAGCCAAAAACAGGCAGGAATACTGAGGGAAGTCTGATCTGAAACTCCAGGCAGTGTAATTGCACACAGGGCTCCTGCAGAGAGCTGGGAGAAGCAGAAGAATACCAGAGTGTTCCAGGACCCGAGTGCCTGCTTGTCACCTGAATATTTTATTCCATGGGTGCACGCCAAAATATCCACATGCACACACAGACTACACGCTCCCTGCACCAAAACATTTTTGCACAAAAGACACCAGCGCACACAGGAGGGAGCATGCATGAGCACACATGTACAGGAGTCCCAAGGGCTGCCTGGTTCTCGCAGCAGAGTGATATATATAGAAATGAAAAGGAGGGGAGGATGGTAGGAGGAGGTCTGTTATGATTTCAGTGGTTCTAACTAATTAAAGAGGTTCCTGACAGCAACAGGAAATTACTGCTGAGGAGGTCAGAGCATCTCTCCAGAAAACCCTCGAGTGGATATATCGGTGGACTCGGTGGCTGGCATTAACTCAGACTTCTTAATGCAGTCCAACTCGTCCAAAAGTGGATCATAATGTGTCTCAAATAGGAAATAACTGCAAAGTGTGTTCAGATTTATGGCTCCATCGAAGCGAGAGAGGGAGAGGACAAGAGCAAGTACACTATTAAAAGGTTTCAGCTCCGTTCCTCCCGCTACCGTCACACATTGTAGCAGAAAATCCATCATTTTAATAAGTTCTTCTATAGTCATGTTTAAAATCACGTATATGCCCCTCTTGCTCTCATGTAGTGCTTCCTGTCGCATTTTTTACCCTTTTAACCGCCCACTGTTCCTACCATAGTCCCTAACAATTACACATGTTGTGAACATTTAACATACACACAGACAAAGCTCAAATTTTCAAAGTCAAGCAGTTTCTCCCAAACTCATCTCATACAGTGTTGTATGAGATTCCTTTAAAGTGGTGAAGTAAGTATTCAGATCACCAAATTACACTTTATGTGCTTATAAAGAACAACAGAATCAGCTGTATCTGCAAAACGGTAGGTTATCTAATAATTAATCATCCAGATTTGATCTATATTTAGCAAAAATAACTTTAGTATATAATTTAACTAGTGGCTAGATATGACAAATAAACGGAGTGGAGTATAGTTCAATATTTTCCTCCAAAAATGCAATGCTTATATTCCACCATGTTCTTCATAAATGCAATATAAAGAGGATGCGAGAGATTTTTCAGATGAAACACAAAAAAATGTCAGCTTATAGCAGACCAATAAGGCATTAATACATATCTATTAACAATTAGTTACAGAATTAAGCATGTCAGATGTATTAATGAGAGTCTAAGAGTGTATTTTGCACTTCACAAACAATCTCAGCAACTTTAACAGATGCAGAAAATGTTTACCACACGAATAAACCCCGACGGCTGATTTGTTCTATAATTTATGAAGTCAACAAAGGCGCTCAGTGTTGGAGGAAAACTCACTGCCTCCCACATCAGACCAGCAATGTTCACTGCCAAAATGCACAAACTTGTGCACACTGTGTACCCCCCTCCCCAGGCTGCATATACACTTACTCACCCCATAACCAAAACAGAGAAAAAAAGATAATCAGCACACGATGCAAGGGTGCATGCACACACAAATATCAGCTCAGAAACACTTACACTGCATTGTTGTGCAGCTACAGGCTTGACCTGCATAAGACTGGATCTCATCTCCAAAAAGAAGAAAAGAAACAGATAGGCTGGCCTCAGGTAAACGATCCAGTGGAAGGAGGGAAATTAAATTTTCTTGCTCCAAAAGCAGGACGGCCACAGCACAGCACTTCAGCCGGATCAAAATCCAATTTAAGAGATATTCTCTTGGTGGAAACTCGATCTAAATTTGGATCTTTTGAGGTGATTAAAGCTCGAAGTGTCCTCTCCCACATGTGGGTTTCCTGACTGAGTGAGCAGCTGCCTTGAAGGAGTCTTGGCTCTTTGTTGTGTTTTTTTGGTTTTTGGAGAGGCGTTCAGTGTGCCTGAGCAAAGTTGCTATGCATGACTTACAGAGAGTCTCTCTCTCGCCTCTGCTAACCCCCCCCCCCGCCTTTATAAAAAGAGGGAGGAGGGAAGAAAACAGCTGAGGGAAAGTCCCAGTGATGCTTCCCTCTACACCCTCCCATCATCCATCTCCGATTTCCCTTCATCTTTCCATTTTTACCTCATCCTCCTCCACCCTTACCTCATCACTTTTTCCTCTGCTCCCCTCCCTCCTGTCTTCTTCTGACAAGGCTTCCCTACCTCCTACGCCTCCTCCTCCTCTCCTAGTATATGTGGGACGGGTGTATGTATTATCTCCTATTATTACCACTAGTCTGCCAGTTCTGCACCCCTACAGTAGTCGACTCTTCAGGAACACATGCGAGGGGGGGGTGCTATCATCTACCTTGTTCTACCTTTCAGCTCGTTTCCAGTACATTTTCTCTCTGTAACACAGACTCTTTTTTTTTTTAACTCCAGTCCTCTGTTTGATTCATTCTTCCCCACTCTTCCTCCGCCCTCACACTGTCATCTCCGTCATTGTGTCTTTCATTTACTCCCCCCCCCCAGCTCTTCATTCATGCCATCCGCTATTCTGTTTCATCATCATCTTTCTCCTTAACCGTCTTCCTCGCCCTCATTCACATGGTTCCCCCCTGCCTCCTTCTCCTTCCTAATGTATTTTTCTATCCAGTGTAGGCGTCTGCAGAAGGCTCAGTTAGTGCAAGTCTGCACTTCAAAGACTCCTTTTCTTCCTCAGTTACAACTTTGAGGGCTTGTCCTCCTTCACCAGCTGTCCTTCTCATCCCCTATCATCATCATCACTTCCATTTTCACTCATTTGTTTGTCGAAACAACATCTGAGAAAAGGAATCTACTCGAGGTGTATGAGTCTCAACTTCTAAACCACTTGCTATTTTGCAGCAGCTCTGTCCTCCTTCCAGCTCGGCCTCTGAAGTGTGTGTACGAGAGTGAAGTGGATTTCTCCTGCTTCTACTCCTCTGGGAGCAGTACACAGAAAATAAATAAATAAGAAAAATAAAAAGGAAACGATTCGTCTCCATCCAGCTCAAACACAGATTTTCATTGGCTGGATGTGTTTCCTCCTATGCAGAGCGTAAAACTGACCCTAAACCTTGTTCAGGACACGAAACACCAGCTAAACAACAGAGAGCTGGTTTTTGGGGAAATACAGCTTTTTCTCTTTTTAATGAATGAGATTAAAGTCAGTTCAAAATCCGCCACTGCAGTGTGCACGCACATCTTTTTACTGAGATTATGAAACTGACACTCTTAACAATGGGGAGCCGGCACCTACAGTACAAAGACGTCTGATGAAATATGAGCCACAGCTTCCCCTCCGTGCTGTTGTTGCTGCTGTGTTTTAAAATGGAAACTAATTATTTATCACTTCAGATTCACAAAAACAATCCAAGAGTTCAAAAACCTAAGCACGGAGTAATTTACAATTATTTGTTGAAAAAAGAAAGAAAACAGAAAGAAAACTATCGAGCAGTCCACCCTGTTAGACCAGCTTTTGCCAACAAATACTGCAGTTTTTAAAATAATGTCATGTATAGTAATACATCGGGTCCATAATGTGCAAATTGCAGTAACTGTTTGAGACTTGCAGACATTTTTTAAATACAGTTTTGGTTTTAATAATCAAAAGCAAAGCAAATACTCTGTTGGGCTGAGATCAGGTGACTGACTTGGCCCTTAAAGAATATTCGGTTTTTCTCCTGGGTTGCTTTTACAGTTTGCTTTGGACACTATGAAGTGCTGACTATATAATCCTGTTAATCTTACTTTCAACTGTCCAAATATTTTTCCCCAGAGCTGTGCAGCGTCTTTTTGGATGACTTCTGGCTAATCTGGCCTTCCTGTTCCTGAGTGCAATCAGCAGTTTGCACGTTGTTGTAAACACACTGTATTTCCATTCATGAATCCGTCTCTTGATTGTAGGCTTAGACAGCCATACGCCTGCCTCCTCAAGACTGCTCTTAACTTTACGACATCTAACCAAGTAGTTTTTCTCAAACACGGAAATAATTCTGTCGTCATGCGTTTTAGTTCTTTCAATCCTAAAGTTTCTGTTTTCTAGCTGATGGGTTTAGTTTGAGTTTTCAGCCTAATGATGGCCTGACTCACTTCACTGACATGTCTTTGTGCCTCATATTTATACTTATATATTTATTTACGCATATATATATTCACAGCTTTGAATCTATCCATTCATTTCCTTACACTTATACAGGACCAGGATCCTTGCAGGGCAAGCCTAAGCAAGGATGCCCAAACCTCCCACTCCCCAGTCACCTTCTCCTGCTTAAACACCGAGGCGTTCCCAGGTCAGCCGAGAGATGTAATCATCCAGCATGTCTTTGGTCTACTTTTCAACTTCAGAATATTATGCCTGCTTCATTTGCCATGAGCCTCTGAAAATGCGTGTATAAAAATATCTGTAATTCCCAAACATCTTTGCACTTTTATCACATCAATCGTCTTGATCGTTCGATATAAAATCCACTCTGGACCTAACTCTAGCAGTGCAACAAACACTTTTAAGCATAATTTCACACAGTTTTCTGAAATCACAAACAGCTTCACACACAAACACAATGTGTTGAATGTGAATGTTCCAGGTAAAAATACAGGACGGTGGCGCCTCTCTGCTCACAGCCAGAGGTGTGTGTCTGAGATGACCGTGTAAGAATATCCGTTGGTTTTGACATCATTGAGATCCAGCAGCAGAAATAAAAACGTGTGAAGCCGAAGCTTGTTTGTAGATACTCTGGAGATATCTTCATGTTTACCATCCTTAATATGAGCATCACCATCAAGTTTGTGTGATGATGTCGCATTATGTTAATAAAGCATGTGTCTTACCTCCAGGGAGACACTTTAAGTTCAATACAAAGTCCAGCTCGGGATCACATTAACCTCCTGTAGTGCTGAGTTCCCGTGCTATCCAAGTCCAGCCTGTTAGCCTCTGACCTCTCTTAGATCAGTGTGGCATTTCCACCGGTAAGACTCTAGCTGGCTGGGTACATGTCCTCTCTAAACTAACAGGCAGCCACATGAAAATCACTTTATAATCACTTTGTCAATCGCTTGACATTTACTCAACCAATGATCTTCTCACCTGTGTGCTTTACACTGCAGCTAAGTAGTGTAATCACTACCTGAGGAGCTCTGGAAGTGAATAAATGGAAGGATCTACCACTTACCAAAGTAACCACTGTATGTGTGTGTGTTTTGAGCTCCTGTTAAATGTCAGGCATGTTGTGAATGTCAACTACCAGCGAATTACTAAAAAGCTTTTAAGTTGCAGTTGCTTCTGCCAATTTACACGAGCAGTGCTTATACTGCTCGCCAACAAAGCATATTATCATGCATCAATGGGGTAATTAGCAGCTTTAAATCCACTTAAAGCTGTTTAGATGTCTTTAATGTTTTAAAGACTAAATTAGTTTTCTGCTCGCAAGATCACAACAGAGTTTTAAATCTCCCAGAAGCTCCGGAAAAGGAATAAAGTCCACGAAAAGAGTTCAAGCTGAGACGCCGCAGATGCTTACGGTACAATGGGGGGCGGGGGGGGAGGTGGGCGTTGACCCAGATGCAACATCAGAACTGCAATAAATAATTCACAGCCTCAGACTCCTTGAATGGGTATGAATGAAAAAGCTGTTCCGCTTTGTCAAGAAAGAAAACCTCACAAAACCTTTTTTCCCTCCTAAAGAATAAAATAATAATATTTTTTAAATCAGGCACTGCAGTGGAGATGCGGATGTTGTACCCTGTTGTACCAGCTTCATTAGAGCAGCATCTAACATGGGCTGTGAGGACGTAAAAGGCACACACACACACAATTAATCTGTGATGTAGGTTTTGCGCATTGTTATCCCCATTTAAACTAAAATAGAGTGTAAGATTGAGGGGATCCCCACACTGTGACTGATGAATCACAACCATCACGTCCAGTTTAAAACCAGAACGTCATCGATGCAGTAGTTCATCTGTGATCCAAGTAAAACAATTAGGAGTTTCACTGTCCCTGCTTGGCTGGATTGCACACACTTTGAAGAATTAAAGTCCCTTAAGAAAGCAAAAATCTGACCAATACTCAGATTCACTCTTTCACCTGGATGAGATAAAAACAAACAAACCAACAGCTGATGCTGTGGTGGACGCATTCATCTTTTGTATGCAGCCAATAATCAACACATTAAACTCGAACTAAAAAAAGACGTCCCTAACTTCAAAACCTTTTGAGGTTGCAGTATGAGCTTTATGAGATCTCAGAAACTGCTTTCGTTCATCTCCCAGATCTGTTGCATCTCTTTAAGCTATCCATTGCTGATGACGATAAAAAGCCTCTGAGTGGCTGACAAATACGTTCACTCCGTTAAATGCTTCTTTATCGACTTCAAAAGGAGTCATAAACGTGCCTGCATCGCCACACAGCTGAAGTTCATTTTGCATCCTGCATAATTATTCAGTGAAGCATTGAGTAATCCGCTTCAGCATTCAAGTTTCTAAATCATGGATGATGCACAGTTACCGTTACATGACAGGAAGGCAAAAAACAAACAAACAAACATCTGCACCAGAATCTTTGTTTAGCAGCAAAAATAGAGTGACAAATGTCATTAAAGCTTTTTTAAAGGTCCTTGTCTGGATTTTATGAAAGCAGACTTATGCTTAAATGATTTAGGAACAATTTTAATTTCCGATTTGTGTTTTTAACCAAAAATCACATTTTTTTTCTTTTAAAGGATCTTGAACAAAACAAGCATTTCTGATCTTCTATTGGTCAAATTGATTATCAATTACCTGAGAAAATCACTTATTACAAACTTCCTTTCTGTGTGCAGGAGCAGAGAAAGCTTTTTTGAATAACCATTTAAAAAGTGAGCGCCTTGAGGTCTATTTTAGGAGATAAAGGAGAAGGTGGTTTCTAACAGGGGGATGTCACCGTCAGTGTAAAGTTGGAATTTTATTAGAAAAACAGATTACAGAGCAGAGAGTGACTCATGGCTTGTTGAACAGACTGAATGCGAGCTGAGAACACAGTTATCATTATTTGTTTTTGTCACACGCAGACTGACAGGACCTTTTGTCTATTAATAAGACTGAGGAAGCATCAGTGCTGCAGGATGTTAGCATGTTACTGATGTCGAGGGCAAAGTTTAGAAATAAAATAAATCCAGGTTGTTCTCCTTTTAAAAGAAGAAGCAAAAAATACACATCTTTACGTTTCCTATATACTGAATTAGCTGCACAGTGACTTATGTGAAGACTTTGCTGCCCTCTGCTGGAGTAAAGAAGGAACAATAACTCTGCAGTGCACCGAGGATTTTGTCCAGAGTGCACTTAAGAGAAAAGAAAATATGGACTATTTTCTGATGCAACAGTATTTGTGCTTTCTCTCCACATGACTGTGTTTCTTTCCAAATCCTGGATCTGAAGATAGAGGCTGTCGCTGATATTATAACTGATACTGACACATTTTACCACATTTTTTACTGTTTTATTCCTGTTTTCTGCCTTTTTCTTTATAATTCAGAGTTGTCTATCATTGAATTCCTGCTCTGCAGCAGCAGCTCATAACCACAGCAATACTGTAGGCAGCTCTAATATGTGGTAGGGGATTGCACTGGAGCTCTTGTAGATGCATAAACCAACGGGTTTTCTGCAAGCACCAGCAATTTCCTCTCTTTTTTCCAACAGTCACGCATCGGTCTTGAGCTTTTTCCTACTGACTGCATAGGAATTAATATCAACCGCCACAGCAGTGCTACATAATTCATACAGAAAGCCTTTATTATTCTGAGGTAATGTATTTTCTTCCTTCTCTCAAGTCTGCTCATGAGATTACGGGGTATATGTTAAACGGGCAAGTGGCCAAGAGGATCAGAAACTGACCTTGAGCTTTACGCCATCGCAAATGTTCGTTTTGAGGGTTTTGTCCAAACCAATTATTTAAAGCTGGTTTTATTCAAATTCTTTCTGCATTGCATTTCACAACCACAAGATGGCAAACTCAGCGCCTCAACAAATCCACCATTACTATGCCAAGCACAGAACATCAGATAAATTATCATCCCAGAGCAATCTTTATCCTTGATTATCTAAACATCATCTTAATGATAAGGCCGTCGAGTCGTGAAGAATCTCTCACTCGCTCTGCCTCACCTTCTGTTCTCATTAATACTGAGAAAAGGCTTTAAATCAACTCGATGAGACATGGACGCCGGTTAGAAAATTCCTCTTAAAGGAGGACTAAACATCAGTGTCGGGCTGGACTAATGTGCCTGCACTGTACGTCCGCTGCCTCTCTGCCTTGCGCCTTCAAACGGCAGCCAGAGCATCTTTAAAGGCTCTAATGAAATCTGGATCAAGCTGCAGGGCAGTGCTGAGAAACAGGCTGCAGGAGAGCGTGAAATATTACAGAGCAGAGACACAGAGTGGTAAAAGTCAAAAGCATGTTTCCAAATTTAGAGCTCTACTTTTCCTTTAAAAATGACATCTAGTCTTTGTGATAACTACTGACATCACACATGACAGGGCACTTTTACAGCAAACACGACACTACAGGCATACACCCATGTTCTGTATACTTTAAGTTAGCAGTTTTAGTGCTGAACAGTATATCACATGTAAGCTCTATTAGTCAGAAGTGGGCATATCTTGTAACGGTGTGCAGTCTATCCTTACAATCCCTGAGAAAACTTGACAAGTTAAAGACAAAAGAAGAGGTGACCTAAAAAAAAAACAAAAAAAAAAAAAACTATCTACAGCAGGTGAACGGCGTCTGAAAGTCACGTTATTAAAAAAAAGGGAAAGAATCCAGCAAAGACCTGACAAAGGACCTGAGAGATCCATCTGGCATTCAGTTAATCCATCTACTGTTCACTGAACCCTCAGCGGAAAAGGTCTCAGTGGAAGGATGGCTGTCAAGAAGCCATTCTTAAGGAAAGGAAACAAGGAAAAAAGCCTGTTGTATGCTAAAATACACAAGAACTGTGCTGAAAACCAGTGGCAACAGGTCTTATTGAGTATTAATGAATCCACATTTGAAATTTTTGGTTCAAGGTGTTTCAATATGTATAGAAGAGTGGTAACACAGTCATCTATAAAGCATGGTTGAGGCTCTATCAATGTTTGGGGTCTGCATTTCAGCCAGTATTCAAGATCTTGTCACTATTGATGGAATTATTAAAGCGACTTTGAAAACAACTTCACTCTTCAGCATGAGAATGATCCAAACCACACTGCCAATGCACCAAAGCGTACCTGGATAGAAAACGCAACACTATCAGTCACGGATTGCCCTGATTATCCCAGACCTCAACATTATTGAAGCAATGGGGGATCATCTCGACAGAGAACAGAACAAAAGGCAGCCGACATCCAAAGAAGATGTTTGAATGTCCTTCAAGAAGTCTGGAGAGCTATTTCTGAAGACCATTTTAAATTATGAGACAGATGCTAGAATTGTACAAACTCTGTTTGTGGTCTCACATGCTGTATTTCCATACATGTCTGCACATGTTTCAATAAATCACTACACCTAGAAAATATAAAGAAATCACTGGTAGCTCAAGACTTTTGCACATTTGTATGCATCTGGAATGAGTGCCGATAATTCATCGTATCATTAACGAGGCTACAAGCAGGACAACGTGTGCCTTATCCAGCTCCATGAAAATACAGTCACTGTCATTTTTATGATATCCCTAATAGCTTGCCATTATCCATCAGTGAAGGATGGTACGCCTTACTTAAGTTGGCAGAAACATACCGGCAGAGGCAGGGAAGTCAATGGAGATAGCCGACTGAATCATAACTGCCATAATGATGTCTTAAAAGGGGCCAAATCACTATTACGACCTGCCCTCGCTTCTCTGCTTATAATTGTTCGACGTGAAGTGTTTTGAACAGCTGGACTGTAAATGGTTTGACACTGCAACACTGTAATACCCATTTCACACTCGTATGTCAATAGAAAATGATCATTAACATGACAGATTATAATTCTGTGGCTGCAGATCAGATCGCTCCAGGCACAGTTCGTCCCTCGTGGCGTAAAAGCAGGAAGCTGATTGAACATTTACACAGAGGCTAAAATTTTCCACAAAGCCTTCCATTATTTGTTTTGTGGTTTCGCTGAAATGAATGTCAGGCCATTACAAGATCTGACAAGTATTTAACAAGCAACACACACTTCTGACAGGTAATGATAAAAGTCTAGCATTTGATGAAAAGGATATTTGTGAGCATGAGCAGAATTGAAAGCTGCTGAGACGACACTCCATCCATTAATCTTCATCTTCTTATGTGTAGGTGAGGGTTACATTATTCCACTAAGTTTGAATAAAAAGATGACAGCGCCAAAGATTAATGTGACTCGTGACAACGGTGTTAAAGAAAAGTGATTTATGATTACAAGAAGCTCATGTAAACACGTCGGTCAGTTTATTAGGTACACCTGGCATGGTTGGCATATAGACAGTGTAAAGACTAGCGAAAGTTGCTTATTTTTCTTGACAGTAAGTGCAAAATGTGTCCATATCCATATGTATGCTCTTCTTACTCCCTGGACATCAAATTCTCCGCGTCTCACCTTGCTGCACAAGGAGATTACTTCTAATTGGATCACTTCCAAACTCGTCCCGCCTCCCCAACTTAATTCATACTGAGTGGATCTCGTTTCTCCAAAACATTTTCATCTTGTTTTTATTCGTGTCAATCGTGTCAATCCATTTCATCATAGCTTCTGTCCAAGTGCATTAGTTCTTATTTGGTTATCGTCTTGTTTTTGTCAGGAAAAACTATCACAAAAATTAATAGTCAACAATATTAACACTATTTACAACCAAGGTAAGCATCTCTCAGTGCACACCCATAAAACAGATGAGCTACAGCAACAGAAGACGACACCAGGTGTTACTCCTGTCAGCTAATAACAAGAAACCGAGACTACAATTTGCACAGACCTCACCTAAATTAAATAAACAGTTCAGGCTGCCAGTGGTGATATTAGTACTAATTGAGCATTGTTTAAATTTCACAGCTTGCCTAAGTGTTCTTGCTGACCATGCTCATCCCTTTATGACCACCGTGGATGGGAAACTGCTGGTGGCCTTGTATCACTCCACCACAGAAAGCATCCTGGTTTGCTGTGTAACAGTGTGGTATGCAGTGAATAAATAGGCTGTCCAGTGGGTAATAAACACAGCACAAAAGATCATCAAATGCGTTTTAGTTGTGTGTTAATTTTACTATTTGCAATGGAAATTAAAACCATCTGGATTCTGATCTTCTTACAGTTGCTCCCAGCAGCACAACACATCATGTCACGAAGCTCAAATCATCTCAAACTACCTTCTTGAACTTGTCACCAGATATAAGACCAATAAAGCACCTCTGTGGTGTGGTAGAACAGGAGATTTGCATTACTGATGTAAGCCCACCAATCTGCAGCAACTGTGTGATGCTATCATATCAATATTGATCAGCACTTTGTCAAATCTGTGCCACGAATAATTAAAGCATCTCTGAAGGAAAAACAGAGTCCGAACTGGTGCTTGCAAAGTGCACCGAATAAAATAAAGGCTGGTTTAAGAAGCATTTTAGCCGATTTCTACTTCCATAATTGTGAACCTACAACTACACATCTATCCATTTTCTTCCGCTTATCCGGGGCCAGGTCCCGGTGGCAGCAGCCCAAGCAGAGAAGCCCAGACCTCCCTCTCCCCAGCCACCTCCTCCAGCTTATCTGGGGGAACACCAAGGTGTTTCCAGGCCAGCCGAGACATATAATCTCTCCAGTGTGTACTGGGTCCGCCTCAGGACCTCCTCCCGGTGGGACATGCCCGGAAAACCTCACCCAGGAGGTGCCCAGGAGGCATCCTTGTCAGGTGCCTGAACCACCTCCACTGACTCCTTTCGATGTGGAGGAGCAGCGGCTCTACTCTGAGCCCCTCCCGAATGGCGGAACTTCTCACCCTATCTCTAAGGGAGAGACTAGCCACCCTTCGGAGGAAGTCCATTTCTGCCACTTGTATTCGCGATCTTGTTCTTTCGGTTTTTTGAAAACTTTGCTCCCAATGTGGGGGTCCCTGGACATTCCAGCGCAAGAGAAACATTCTTTTTTCTTTTTTTTTTTGCCTGTCCCGTTTGGCTCTTTTGCCATCAGAATTATTGTCTAAAGGCAAACAAAGATGCCCAACAGATTTACTTTACCAAATTGACCATCCCAGCCTTGCCATAATGGTCCATTTGATTCACCTTTTATTGTTTATTTTATTTTCACTTACTGAATACGGGACAGACTTGACTGGGGGAAAGAAGGGGAGAAAGAAAGAGGGAAAGAGAAACAGTTGAGAAGAGGGACGGGGGAGAAGGGCAAAAGACAAAAACCAACAGAATGAGCAGAAAAAAAAAAGAAAAAAATGCATATATCGATCACCTGGATCACCTGTTGAGAAAGAAAAAAGAAAACAAGCAGAAGAGAACAAGAGTAATAGAATAAACAACATCACCATGATATATGGGAATATGACAGTAAATACTAAATATTAAACATTATTGTGCAGCACATCAGATCAACAGAACACAGTGTGCTTTGAGGTAGGAGCCAAAAAGGGTGTAGTTTGTGGGTGTGCAAGAGAAACATTCTGACATTCCACGAATGGCATTACAAGGAATTTAAAATGAAATCAATGAAGAGAAAATGGGGAAAACAGCTTTTGCTTTTGTCTATGGTCATTCTCGTAACTACCAGTGGAACTTGTTGCTTTAACTTTAGTGATAATAAAAGAATTTGCATAAATAAAACATTAAGGGGTTCACAGCAAATATAAGCAAATTAAAATGATTTATTTTGGGTGGAACTTGTTGTTAAAAGTCAATGTTTTAACTAAATTACAGAAACTGATGCGCTAATATCTCACTCCAGTGTCCCCTCTTTCTCTCCACCAGACTCTCACTGCATTTACGTCACAGTCACCTGCCCCCTGCCCCCTCCATTTCTTGGTACTGAAACAGGTTGGTCCAGACACACATTCCTCCAGGGATTGGCTCAGTACACTGTGTGACCCACTTATTTGACAGCACTTCTTTTAAAATTGTCAGATGAGTGGAGTGCTCCCCCTTCCAGCCAGGAAGAGCAAACACGATAGAGTGTGGCAGAAATTCTCAAGTGAGGCCACTGGCCCCTGAGTTTCAGCTTAAGTATATTTTGTATTTGTATCTATCATCACCACAGCAAGTAATTTCAGCTTACAAAGCACTAAAAGGCAAAGTTTTCATAACAATGAACATGAAAAAAATGCATCTTTTGGCAACTTCAAGAAGGCCTGACATCAACCACTTGAGACTTTGTTGCATATTTAATGCCACAGAGTGTTTTTGTTTACATAAGCTTTGTCTTTATTTATTCAAGTTCAATAAAGAAAAGCTTATAAAAAGAAACTTGGAGAAAAAAAGGAAATCAATCAAATATCCCCTTAAAATTAACTTAAGTGTTTGCAGAATTAAAACTGGCTTCATAATTTGATAGGTCAACAAGGCTAAGATAAAGAAAAAAGGCTCAGCTAGTTAACACATGAGGTTGCACTGCATCATCACCATTAAATATTAAAAGGTCAAGCAACAGGTAAGCCAAACTCTGTTTTATCCTTCTTTTTGACTCTATTGGCAACCGCAATTTACAAAATAAACATGATGTTGTTTTGAATAAGACACGAAACTAGCAATGGAAACCATATAGTCATCAGGAAAGCGTTTACTCACATCATAGACAACGCTACGGTCACTTAAGCGGTCGCCAATTACCTCAACAACAGTTTGTGACCATGGCAGGACCAAAATACCTGCAACCTTGTGCAATGAATTTGTTATCTCGTTGCCTTTGAAATGGTTGTTTCAAACACATGGACCAGGTTTTTTGCAGAGACGGTCTTCAAAGCAACTTTGGTGCATCAACACAGCAATAAAATGGCATCAAAACTGAGTTAGTCTACAACCAGTTTGCAACAAGTTTGAGATTAAAAGGCTTCAAGTCAGAAATTACAGAAAATCTGTTGGTGATAAACTAATCTGCAGCGCTGCAAATACACAGAAATGCACATTAACTACTTACATCAGAGTCTGAGCAGACCCTAACAGATATGAAAGAGACCAGAACTAACCACTAGAGACTGGTCTAAAACCTTCTGGCAACCACCAGTTGTGGGAGAACAATTAGTATTCCCTGAGTGGTTGCAAGTGGCTGCTGAGCCTGAGTCACATAGGCAAAAACCTCCTTGTGACCACTTTAGGATATTGGTACAGTCTTAGTAATTGATGGAGTGTTTACATTAAAAAAATACATGCAACTGTGGGAATATGCTAGCATTCAAAGCAATTATTAGGAGGTTTGTGGTGCATTATCTGTTTTTTGCATCCTATTTCAACCAACAAGAGCCAGAAACCTTCAGGAATCACTGCCAGCCACTCTTGGAAAACACATTTTTCCCAACCAATAAGTGGTTGTATCACATCCATTATGTTGGACATTTCTTGAGTAATGTGCACACAATGTCACGTGAGAAATCTATATCCATCTTTTAAATCTGTTCACACCATATCAAGGCACCTGCTCCACTGACACTGCACATTATTTTAGCATAAAGTTAACCACATGACTCCAAGTGTTACAGATATATTTTCTGTGCCCTCCATGCTAGTAGTTTGCACATCCCTGCACTCTGCTGCTTTCTTTTCATTTCTTTCAATACAAACAAAAAAACAAAAAAAAACCTGTTCACACTTTCAATAAAATTAACAAAATTTCACACAAGCTTCTTAACTCGCAGTACCTGCCTTTGCTTTCTTTTTCTAGTGTCTCTGTTATCCAGGTCAAACTCCTCAAAACTTTGCAATAAAACTGAATGTGATTCAGGAACATGAAGCAGAGCATAGCAGTGGAATATGATACCCTGTAGATGTATTTTTTTTTACAGTTTAATTACAGGAAGTGACCTTTGCTGTATGCCATGCTCACTGTGCTTCCTGCTCATAGCTACACGCACACAATCCAATAAATGCAATATGCAGCAAAGGACGAAAAAATACACTAAAATTCACTTTGCATGATAAGCCTGAACTTTAGGGCCAAAGGAGCAAATGTAAATTGATTTTCTTTGTACCCATCCAACCAAATCCTATCAACAAGCAGCTGTACAGTGATCTGAATGAAACACACTGCAGTTAGAAATCATACAGACTGTTTGTGCAGCCCTTTAGCATCCAAGCCAAGCTAGCAGAGGTCAGAGAGACGGGCCGAATACTGACGCGATAATTGACAGCGTGACGTGATGTTTCTCACCTCAGCACCATGGGGCAGAATCCTTTTCCTGAGGGCCGGGGAGGGCTCGGTTGACTGCAAAGGAGTCAGACCCCCGTTCTTCAGTTGCTCCCCCGAGGGCGACTTTGGTACAGTCCACACAGGAGCACCATCTGAAAAACGACAAGTTATTGTTGTTGAAAGAATCAAAGAGGGATCAGGGTGAAAACCAAGATTAGCCTCTCCTTTTTATATATATATGTGACATTCAATATAAAGGTGTGTGTGTGACTGATGGAAGTGACAAACCAGGAAGGTGTGTGCATGTGTGTCCTTGCATGAATCTACGCGAATTTAATATTTGTTCAGTGTTATAGCCTGCCTTGTATTGATTCACATGATCAAACATACAGAAGCGACTAGAATGGAGATTAAATTTGATTCCCGTCCCAAAAAGATCAAAGGCTCAATAAAGAAGAAGAAAAGAAATCAATCAACCAATTTCTTTCCACTTACTGCAGCGATTGTGCATTTAATAATAAATCATGCCCAAAAATGCTCAACCTTTACTGTCTTCACCTTCTGGGCTTTTGCTGTCAGAGATGATCATCCAACTCAAGGATCTTTTGTTGAAGGCGCAGTTGTTAAATGTCAGCGTTGTCAGAACTGACCCATTTTTAGGGATTTTCTAACTCGTTCAAAATGTTAAGAAACTTTAATTAAAAAGCAGCCACACCTGCACACATTGTACACAAATAAGTACAACATGGATGCTTGAGATTAAATGGGCGCTGATTTGATTTAAAATCAGTATTTTCCTGCATCGTCTTTAAATGTTACATCAGCACCTGCTTCATTGTAATTTAATCAAATCCTGCTTTCCGAAGCAAAATAATTTAGTGGTTCCCAAACTGGAGTACATGAAAAAGACTTGCAGGTAAACCAAAAGCAGAAGCCAAACCTGCACCAACAAACAAAATGAAGGCAGTAAAATATAACAAGGCTCATTTCACTCTCTCAAAATATTAGTTTCTGAGCTAATGTGAACAAGTTAGGAGCTCACAAGGCAACGTGTTCCTTATTTATTTTCAGCATTAATGACACCTTAGGTATTTTTATCTAAGAAGCAGGGGGAAAGGCAGAAAAACTGAAGTGAAACAGCTGATTAAACAGGACATTTTCTCACCTACACTTCATTTACTCTGGCCTGAATCCTTTAATTAATTTGCGAACTTGTAGGTTTTTTTTTATGGTTTGGGTTTTTTTCATGCAGATAAAACTCAAAGTCAACTCTGAGAATGTTCGGTCCACTTATTTACCAGACGTGTCAGCAGGCAACAAAAGATGCCGCGCTCCTACAGGGTGGATTTACATTTATTTACTGCAGTTTGTTTATCTGCACGTCTATGGTACTCACACCTAGAAGCTGGGTTAGATCAAGGTCGAATCAAGTTCTCAACGTAAATGGAAAAATAAAGCAGGGTTTTATTTTAAACAGCTGGCGCAGATGCAGGTGAAAAGTCCTCAAAATCACGACAGGAGTCAAAGGTTAGATCACAACGAGACTCCTCACTGGATGTGTGCCGAAACGTCCAAACTACATCCTCAGACTTTAAATAGAGTCGCTACTTTTGAAGGGCTTCCAATGCAGTCCTCGAGCAACCCAGTATTTGATGAAGGCCTAAGTGTCTTTATCAGTAAAATAAAAATGATCAATTTTTAAGCTGCGTGATTCAATTGTTAAAAGCAGAGAAATGGATCCCATTTCAAAGTACTGTTAATGGTGCAACACCAGAGATCCTTCTCATATCCACTCTCTGCACTAAAATTAGGTTAAATATCTAATGCACCAAGAGGCTGCTCTTTGATATCCATTAGTGAGAAGCTAACTGTGCTGATACAGGTTGGCATTCTGCTGGGCCCAGAGGGTCTGTCTCTGGAAAAAGTGCTGAAATAGCCCTCAGGCCAGGTTCTGCTTTGGTCAACTGAACAGTTTGACTGGCAGGAACCTGAAAGTGCGAAGAAACTACCTCCAGTGATACCTGGCTCCTGTAAACCGGAGACATAAGGGCAGCCAGCTCTGCCTGAGGGCAAGATTTGTTATTGAGCTGTGAATAAAGTGAAATTGAGTGTTTTTGTGTGTGCACTTTTTGAAAAGGTTATTGAAGATGGCGATGGCTTTTATCAGAATTCAATTTTAACGTAATTAATTATTCATTTAAAACTTCTGAAGTTTTGTGTTTTTTTTCTTCATTAATGGGTTTTTACAATTAAATACTTTCTCCAAGATGTCACAATGAAGCACCAGAAGCAGAGCTACTCGGTGAGCTGGGGCATGTCGCGGGCCATTGGAGAGAGGCATGCAGGTGTGTTATCAGAGATCAAACAGTGGCGACACAAACATTCATGCAGAAGATGTTTCCAATGGCTTTATCTTCCATTTCTGGGCCGTGACATCAATTCAGACTTCCCGATGATGTTGTCACATCAGAATTTCCCCCTACAAGTTCCCCCTTTCACCTCTTTTAAATAAGACTTTCAGCTCTCACTTATATTTAGATGGACTGGTGTGTTTTTTTACTAAATTTTTGCTAAGCTTGAAGGGGACTGGTTCGCAAAGGTTTGGAAATTTCCTTTATGGATTTTCAGTTCCTTAAAGGAAAATGCTGCTTGTGTGCAGGGGAAAGAGGAGTAGGGTGGGTGGGGCTTCAAGCTCTTTATGACACTGACTGAGCAGCGGAAAGGAGGGGATCCAGAAAGTGCTAGAGCAAGCAGCAAAGATCCTCTGTGATATCAGCCGATAATAATGCTGTCTGGTGTGTGACTGGCAGGTTTATGTTGGGTTTGTGACTCAAAAGCAAGTTGCTTTGGTTTGGTTTAAAAGTACGGAAGCCTGGAGGGACAAACGTGCCAGCCAAACTCAGTCCAACCTCATGCTTGGCTCTCTGCAAGAGTTATCTTGCCCATGCAGTGGCAATGCTTTGGTCTGTGGGCATAACAATACCATTCAACCAGCCAGCCACTCCCTTTATCAGCTGCTTTTTAACAAGATACTCAGGTAGCCATCCATGCTTGAGAGCCAAGCTATGCTAACGACCGAGGATCCTAACAAAAACAAAAACGAACTCCTCACTGAGGTGTGGCGGGTACATGCCGGAAGCAGGGAGCAGCTGGACCCCCGCGGGACTTATCAGCCAGGATGCGGAAGGAAAGAGGTCTGTACTTGCGGCCCGGTGGTCCCACTCCACACCACCCCCTGTCTGACGAACAGGTACAGGGCAAGGTGTATGCTGGCGCAAAAAGAAGACCAACAAACTGTGAGGACTGGAAGATTCAGGATGCGATCCAAACCCAAACGACCTTCCCAAAGTTACAGGTACAAGTGGGAAAACAACTTTATGGCTCAAACACTCCGATGAATAATCCACAGGGCGTAAATGATGGATCGGAAAATGTTACAGTTTGCTCGCAGGAGGAAAGCGGTTCAGATTTACAGCAGTTACAGCAGATTTCAAAATCCCTAGAAGCTAAAAATATTCAACTCTTCAGTATCCACATTCAGTTTATGGATTTATTTTTTTTCTAAAAGCAGGAATGAATATCATCTCAGCTTGTCTGCTTCACATCCCTCTCGCTTGTGCTAAAGCAGTTAAAGCCTCTATTCATTACTAGCAAGAGCTGTATTGGACAGCACTCTACTCCTTCAGTGTGAGAGCTTCCTGCTCTGAGAGATCATTTTACACATAAATGTAGCCACTATGAACTCCTCTAAAGGCCCAGCGGTCAACTTAAACTCGCGTTCTTTCTAAACACACCTTCGGTTTACCACAAGCAACCTTTCAAAGAAAAACTAATTCATGCTAATTGTCTGTGATTTAAATCTTTAGTCTTACAAAACAGCATAAACCCTCCCCAAACACGTCTACAGCATAATTTTACTTATTTTTATTTCCAGTAATATTTCTTTTACCAATAAACTGCCAAATGCAGTACCTCCAAGGCAATATTTCAACACAGATGTATTTTTAGTGGCATATTAGCAGCCAATTGCCAATAATAGGAAGGAACTGTTGATTTGTCGACAGAAGTGTATCCCCAGATTGTGCCCTAGCTTATGAATAGTTGGTGTGATCCATCCTGCTGTGACTGCAAACAGAATACATCTGCCACTGCCACTTGTTGTTCTTTTTTTCCCCAATCCTAGGGGCAACGACTGTTTGGTACTCAACAGGTTTTTAGAGGAGTATTACTTTACATCAACCCCTCTCCTCTCCTGGAGAAAACCTTTATCATGCTATTGTTTTATAGAAACCCAGAAAGTATAAATAGATTACAAATATTCCTCTTTGCTTGGAAAATAGGATTAGACTCCTACATTTGATGGACTTCAATTTCCTTCATCCTTCATCCTCCTTTATCCTTTCCGTTGGCATTTTTATTTTTATTTTATTTATTTTTATTATTATATACCCATATAACCACCCTCAGTCTGTAAACGGTTTTAAATAGAAACAACTTTATTGGATCCATTATGATCTGGCACAAAGAGGGTTAAACATGGCAGAGGTCTAACAATATAGGCACCAGTGTGGATTCCTTTGGCAAAGACTTGAACCTTTGAGATGTTGAAGTGCATAGTATAAGGTTTCATTCACACGTACACCCTGATTTTTTCCCCTCACATGCATATAGGGTGACAATCTGAAATGTCTGCACCAGCTCTGTAAACAATACTTTCTGTTAAAATCATTGCCATACGCGCTCCTTCATGCGTTTACTTGGCACGACCATTCTGAGGACTGCTGGCATTTCAATGCAACTGAGGACATTGAAGAAGACATAAAAATGAATGGAAGCGATACAGAACAACGCTTATGAGAAAAGACAACAATTTAACACACAAATGCAACATTCAACAACAATTGCTGGAAAGGTTTAAGTTCATGGCACCCATCAGGCAGGGACAAGAGGCGCAGTCTAGCTGACACAGCTGGGCCTTGCCGCTGGGTTCGGGAGATGGAGACTGAAAAGACAAGGGGGATGTGGGGCATGAAGGGGTCGGGGGCTCCAGCAGAAGCACTGGAACGGGACCCGTGGCGGACTCACCGGAGGGTGCTCCTTGGGAGGCGTGGTTGCGCTGGGAGACCTGGGACTGAGGTGGAACCTGGCTGCGGCTCTGAGTCTGTTGGAGGATGTTCAGGCACTCGCCCAGGCAGCTCAGTGTGGCAGCCGACGTAGCTTTGAGCAGGAGCAGGTCCTGATCCAGACAGGAGAGCGGCCCTTTGGTGGGCAGGGAGTCGATGGACTGGACAAGGTTCTTCTGTTGGCCCTCTGCTTGGGACATAACCTGTGGATGCACAGTGAGACATGACATTAATAAAAATAATCATACAATCAACCGTCACGTTACTATAATTTCCAATTTGGGTGCATATAAACTGAAATTACGCCCACTGTAATACAGCCCCAATCAAAAGTTTAAGACCAGATGAAAAATGGCAAAAAATCATAGTTTGCATGGTTGGATCTTTACAAGGTTCAAAGTAGAGCTTCAACATAAAACAGGAAGAAATGTGAATGAGACAAAATATTATTTGAGCATGCAATTTATTGAAAACAACACTTAGACTGAAACAGGCTGTTTTACAGCTCATCAAAAGTTTAGGACCACACCTCAAAAAAAGTCCCAAACATGAACTCAGTAATGAGTAGCTCCACCGTTATTGTTGATCACTTCAAAAATTCACTGTGGCATGCTTGATGCAAGCGTTTCCATGAGTGGGAACATTTCTCCAAGTGGTGAAGACGGCTGCATGAAGGGCATCTACTGTCTGCAACTGTTGTCTATTTTTTGTAAACTTCCCTTGCCATCCATCCCAAAAGGTTCTCAACTGAATTTAGATCAGGGGAACACACAGATTGGTCCAAAAGAGTGATGTTATTCTCCTGGAAGAAGTGCCTTTTCCTGCTGGCATTGTGTACTGTAGCATTGTTCCGTTGAAAAATATAGTTGTTACCACACAGACGAGGGACTCTCTCAGTCATGAGGTATGTTGCAACATCTGGACTAAGCGTGCGGCCGTTTGACACCCCTGCACCTCCTGAAGTTCCGTTGTTCAAGGAGACAAGGCCTTTGAAGACGTTTTTTGTTTTTGAAGCCTTTCAGTCTCAGTCTGATGATTATGGCGCTGCAGTCGGCACCAGTAACGGCCTTAATTTGGGTCAAGGATCGTCCAGCGTCTTGACGGACAGCCAACTGGATCCTCCAGCTCGGTACTGGTGAAATTTGTTTGGTCTTCCACTTGACCTTTTTGTGCCATAACCCTCAGGATCATTTAAGAAATTCCGAATGACTGTCTTACTGCGTCCCACTTCAGCAGTGATGGCGTGCTGTGAGAGACCTCGCTTATGCAGTTCAACAACCCAACAACATTCAAAGAGGAAACGTTTTTTTGCCTTTGCTATTAGAACATCATGACAGTGTGACTACCTGACAGAAAATGACAATGAATCCACATTTTTGCACAGATTTGGGTTTATAAAGGCAAACTTATGATCAGCTGTAAAACAGCCTGTTTCAGTTTAACCGTTGTTTTCAATAAATTGTATGCTCAAAAATTTTTTGTATTTGTGTCACTCCCATTTCTTCTTGTTGCATATTGAAACTACTTGGAACCTTGTTAAGATCCAAAATATGATTTTTTGCCATTTCTCAAGCGGTCTTAAACTTTTGATCAGGACTGTACTTCACACATATTTTAATGTACAGATTGTTACTTTTTGAGGCACTTGATGAAAACGTGCTGATAATATTTGACATTTTTATTCTCTTTCTTAAAACTAAATCTCTACTCTGCCATTCATTAATAACTCAGTCAAACTGGAGTAAAAGCAGGACGGCACCTATGGGCACCTACGCTATTCTGCAGGTACAGCCCTGCAGCAACTACATCACTATTTGTGGAGGAATTTCTAATTCAGATATATGAAGTTCTTTCTACACTCTGAATGTAAGCAGTCCATGTTAACGTCCGTGTAGACGGCACATTTAATCACCACATTATCACAAACAGATTGCATGTAATTGTCAACTTGACCAATTTAGTCGCCGACTGACAGCAGACTGAATCCACCTCTGCCGTTTTATCACCACCTTGATGTATCAAAGTAACTTTGAACACCGCGACTGTGATTGGTTGCAGACCTGGATCTGATTTTTGAAGCAACAATTTTAAATGAAACAAAGCTGCATTTAAAATAGATGCTGCAGTTAATTGTGACGTGTATTTAGCCTGTATCAACAATTCATGCTCAATTTGCTGCTTTTTAACTAATGTTTGATTAAGAAAAAGAAATTAGGAAATTGTCCATCTTAACAGTCAATACTGTTGAACTATTGACCTGTTTTTGCATTTTAGGGACCTTTAAACCTAAAAGCATAGAATGAGGGAATAAGTTTAAGAGAGAATGTATCTTCATCCTAGAGCGGACAACTGACTCCTGAATTGCCGAGCTATTTAGTTCCAGCTGTGCTGACTCACTGTGGAAAGAGCAAATCTTTAAAAGTAAGATCAGTTTGTTTGTTTCTTTAAACACCGAGCAGGATCCTAGCATCACTTTTGGGCTACAGGCCACATTAAAGCTTACTTTTGAGCATTAGAGACACTCTAATGCACACTTTTAGAAAATGGCTTGCAGCATCTTTAAATGTTATCATGTTGGATTAACTGAGGACAGTATTTGAAGTCTGTTTGCACAGGTTATGTTCACAAACCAAACCAAAAATGTCAAGTGCACGCATAAAGAAACAGAAATGAATGTGACTCATCTTTCATCATCTTATACAACAACTTTACTGGCATGTTGGTGGTGATACCACTTAGCATTAATTCTAGTGGTATAACCTCAGTCTTGACTACTGGAAACAAGCAATCCACACAACCTGCTCCAAGACGAGAGTGCCAAAACAAGAAACTGCAAAAACTCGTCAAAGCAGAAAGGTTCTCCTCCGTGCTCCCACAGACACACCGAGTATTTCTTACTTACTGAAATTATCTCTGTATGAGTCACCTATCAGAGTCTAAATGCATCACAAAAGAAAAAAGACTAACCGCTTCTCGCTTCCAGTGTAATAAGCTTCTCAGGGCTAATGAATCTGGGTTGTTTATCACGCTGGAAATGTTGTATTCATTAATATTGAATGGCTTCACAAACACTCGTCCTCTGCGTACACTTCTACAGCACATCTGTCTCCATGCATCAGTACACAGAGCTATTCTGGAGTCACTGAAAAGCTGTTGCAGTGAGGATGATGTGGCAAAGAGATTCACAGGAAGGAATTTCATCCTGAAAATGCACAGTCGTTTTCCAATTATTCAGCTATGCTGAAGTTCTTGGGGAGAAGGGTGTCATCTATTGAATGCTTGTTATAAATAGATTCTTAGTGTATGGTATCACTGATATCATCTCTGCTTCACTGTGTCTGTCAAACAATCACAACTTACTCTTTTACTTGAAACAGGATTTTATTTTATTTTCCAGCTAAAATCCTTCACGCTGTCACACTCTGTGACACATTACTGTAATTACAGGGCATTATTTAAGGCTTTTCTACATTACCTTGTGACAGAAATCCTCATACCACAATATCATGGTTGACATTTTTCCTGTATAAGTGGTGAGTTCAACATGACCAGTCTGTTTTAGCATGAGCGCAAGCATGCTCGATAATATCAAGTGAAATCATAAAGTGATTTATGCCATTTATGCACTCAGTGGAAGTCTCTTTCTGCCACATGTACTTGCACATGTCAAAACACTGACTCTTAAAACTTAAATTGGGTGATTTCATCTAATTAAAAATCAAACATGTTCCACTTTTTGATGAAAATGATGCCACATTTAAGGGTATTTCAAGGGATGAAGGAAGGAGTCTTTTTTAGATATTATATTTTAAAACTTCCACTATCTAGAAAACATTTTCAACTAAGTCCTATTATTAGTAAGTATTTGCAGGAGGTAAGGATCTGGTGCAGTGGCCCTATGAACATGATGAATATGAATATCAACAGTTAAATTTAGGTGAATCATTCCACAAATATTGACTTTTTGTTTTTTGACAGAGCAAGTTTCTGTTAATATTATATCTAAAATTTGTGGTAATGTTCCCTTTCATTTCTCTCATTCTTTAAAATCTTCAGTTGTGTACAGCAGCCAAAGATTATGTTGGCAAGCAGAGCAAGGTGTTTTAATTCAGAGCATGCTGATTATATGTGACAAAGAAAAAGAGGATGTGCGCTGGTTTGGATTGTTGTGTATAGACTTTGTCTATGAAAAGCTGTGAATAAAACATAAGCCATCTACCTGCAGGTCACCAGATGTGCTTCCAGAGCTCAGACATCCAAATCTTTCAGTGTTAAATTGAGAGTCCAGAGCGATAATTGATATGGTAAATGGTAAATGGCCTGTATTTATATAGCGCTTTACTAGTCCCTAAGGACCCCAAAGCGCTTTACATATCCAGTCATCCACCCATCCACACACACATTCACACACTGGTGATGGCAAGCTACATTGTAGCCACAGCCACCCTGGGGCGCACTGACAGAGGCGAGGCTGCCGGACACTGGCGCCACCGGGCCCTCTGACCACCACCAGTAGGCAACGGGTGAAGTGTCTTGCCCAAGGACACAACGACCAAGGCTGTCCAAGCCGGGGCTCGAACCGGCAACCTTCCGATTACAAGGCGAACTCCCAACTCTTGAGCCACAATCGTTGTACCAAATAAAACCTACTTTGAGCTGCTCCCTTAACCTGTGGTCACCACAGCGGGTAGCTTCACGTGTTTGATTTGGAGTTTTACCCCAGATGTCCTTCCTGATGCAACCCCAAAGTGGATTTGTGTCCCCAGCTAGAATCAATTAGAAAAAAGACGCAGCTGAAAACATTTTCTAAACAATGGCTTTTTAATATGGCAGCTCAAAAGCTGATGGTTGAAAGCAGGTTCCCCGTCATGCTCGTGATCTGGTGCTTTGATACAATCACCATCGCAGTGATGATCCTCAACATGGAAGTCACATTAGTTTGACACAGAAGTTGATGTTTGTTCTCTGCGTTGAAGTCACAGATGCGCACATCGGTCTGAACGGGAGCAGCAGTGCAAAAACTGTCAAGAGGTGCACACCACTGTCATTTTATTTCTTTAAGGAAGACTTAGGATCTTTCCTACTCCATTAAAAAGCAAAACATGAAAATAATAACTGCAAGTGAAAAAAGTTACTGTGGCTATTTCGTTTCCTTTTTGAGAGAAAAAAAAAAGACTTTTAATGTTTTATTTTTTGCAGAGAAAGCATCAGCGGTCTGTTTAATGACATCACTCATTTAACCTGATATCTTTGAAATTTTTTGCATTTCCTTTTTTTTGCTGCTCATCAGCTAACATGTATCATGGAAGTGGATAATCTATGATCAGCATATGCTGGATGACATAATGGCCAGCAGAGCAAAGCCAACTGTCTGTCTCTCATTTGTATCTGATCTGATTCTGAGCTAACAGCAGTGTTGTTATAAAGAAAACTACGATTTCTGTCCATCAGGAAACAGACACAGCCTGCATTTTGTTTGGTTTCGGCTTTAGCCCAAACATTCGATATGATACAAAAGATGAATGCTCAGCACATATGCAGCATGGCAGAAAAGCAGAGGTTTGGAGGCGTAATTACATCTGTGTTGCACTAATAATGCCAGAAAGCCGAACATGCCTGAGGGTCTACATTCACTAGAGGGGCCTTTAGGAGGTGGCAATGAAGGTGGAGAGCAAATGTGTTGCTATGCAACCTAAAGTAACTCAGAAAAAGCATACCATGCTCAAAAATAACACAGCTCACTGGGTTTTATTGTCCACAGGAAAAAATGCAGCCACATTTCTTTAGGTAAAAAAAAAAGAAAAAAGACCTGTTTACACACAAGGAAAATACGATAAAAGCAGATAAAGGAAAAATTTAAAGAGAAAAAATAGACCACAGGGTGAAATAATGTTTAAATATATCAGAATATCTGACACAGCATGATGAAGTTATAAAAAGCAAAGTAGAAAACTTAAATGTCTCAAATATTTCTCAAATGTCTGCTAGTGTTAGTGGTCACCTTCGAGGCCCACTCAAATAATTAATTATTTTCACAAATTTCACAAAAGGGAAATTTAAAAAGAAAAAAAATTATTTCAACAACCACTGCTTTCTGTATGTAAATAGCATCAAAGTTGATATGTTTATTAACTTTTAAAAGCAGGTAAAAAATAAAAAAAATAAAAAAATAAAAATCAGAGAGCTTTCAATAATGGCAGCTTCCCCCGCCACACACAGAAACAGACAGACAGACAGACAGAGTGCTCTCAGGAGCCAAGAGGACCAGCGATGCTTCCAGAAATAGCATAACCCCAATGATCCAGCTCTACCACGGCAGTGTAAGTGCCCAGTGGTGCTGCTGCACCGACAGCCGAGGCGTTTGATGAGTTCACATCAGCCAGCTGTGACAAGCTGGCTTTGGAGAGACGGTTATGTGGTCTGACTGCCACCGTCACGCATTCAGCAAAGGGACAGATGGATGGAAGGTGACAACGTGACAATGGCCCAAACATTCAACCGAAACCTCGTCGATACATCAGGATAGCAATTACTGCTGTCAGCGTGATAAAGATTTTTAGAAAATACTGAACTGTACTGAGAAACTGACCAGACACAGAAGCTCCCCAGCACTGAGACGTTTTAAGAATCATATTTAAAACGCACATTTACAGCAGATTATTAGTAAGTTTATTTAAATAGGTTATGTTAGAGGCATTAATTGTTTAGATTTCAAATGTGTAATGAATGACAGTATAATATGACATGTATAGCAACGTGTATGTGTTTGTGTGGTTATAAAGCACAAATAACCTCAATATTCAAACATATGAAAATACTGCTTGAATGACACTATTTTACTTTTTATTCATCACAGTGATTTGTATAATATCAGAGTCACTGTAATAACCAGGTTCTGATATATGAAATGTGTCCACATAAATATTCAAACTATGATAACAACTGGCGAACATAATAATATGGAATTAGTAGAAAACCAAACAGAAATGAGCAATCTGTTTGTCCTTTCATGAATTCAGCACAACACTGCCAATTTACAGCAGCCAACTCTGCCTTTGAACTGACCTGCAATTTCACAAGGTACAAATGATCTCATCTCTGGAACAAACAGCATTCACATTCAGTGATCACAAGGTGCATCCACGCACTGTAGGGGTGAATCTCTCAGGCACAGAAAGTGTTGTGAAAAAGCATTTGCCCCATTCTTGACTTCTTATTTTCTGCACTCTTACATGTCTCAGATCAAACAACTTTTAATATTAGACATAGATTTTTGCAAAGCCAAAGAATTTCAGTCTTCTCTGAGTCCGGAGGTTGACTAGTCCACTGGTAGAGTAGGGCGATATGACCAAAAATATTTATCACGATATACATTTGAAAATTTGCGATAACGATATAACTGACGATATAATTGACACTAGACAAAATACTTTACAACTCCACAACTTTATTAGTGCAAAAAACCCCATCAATGCATTTTCACTTAAACAAGCAGCTGTTTTTTATGTGTATTAAAGTTATATACAGTGGGGCAAAAAAGTATTTAGTCAGCCACCGATTGTGCAAGTTCCCCCACCTAAAATGATGACAGAGGTCAGTAATTTGCACCAGAGGTACACTTCAACTGTGAGAGACAGAATGTGAAAAACAAATCCATGAATCCACATGGTAGGATTTGTAAAGAATTTATTCGTAAATCAGGGTGGAAAATAAGTATTTGGTCAATAACAAAAATACAACTCAATACTTTGTAACACAACCTTTGTTGGCAATAACAGAGGTCAAACGTTTACTATAGGTCTTTACCAGGTTTGCACACACAGTAGCTGGTATTTTGGCCCATTCCTCTATGCAGATCTTCTCGAGAGCAGTGATGTTTTGGGGCTGTCGCCGAGCAACATGGACTTTCAACTCCCGCCACAGATTTTCTATGGGGTTGAGGTCTGGAGACTGGCTAGGCCACTCCAGGACTTTCAAATGCTTCTTACGGAGCCACTCCTTTGTTGCCCGGGCGGTGTGTTTTGAATCATTGTCATGTTGGAAGACCCAGCCTCGTTTCATCTTCAAAGTTCTCACTGATGGAAGGAGGTTTTGGCTCAAAATCTCACGATACATGGCCCCATTCATTCTGTCCTTAACACGGATCAGTCGTCCTGTCCCCTTGGCAGAAAAACAGCCCCATAGCATGATGTTTCCACCCCCATGCTTCACAGTAGGTATGGTGTTCTTGGGATGCAACTCAGTATTCTTCTTCCTCCAAACACGACGAGTTGAGTTTATACCAAAAAGTTCTACTTTGGTTTCATCTGACCACATGACATTCTCCCAATCCTCTGCTGTATCATCCATGTGCTCTCTGGCAAACTTCAGACGGGCCTGGACATGCACTGGCTTCAGCAGCGGAACACGTCTGGCACTGCGGGATTTGATTCCCTGCCGTTGTAGTGTGTTACTGATGGTGACCTTTGTTACTTTGGTCCCAGCTCTCTGCAGGTCATTCACCAGGTCCCCCCGTGTGGTTCTGGGATCTTTGCTCACCGTTCTCATGATCATTTTGACCCCACGGGATGAGATCTTGCGTGGAGCCCCAGATCGAGGGAGATTATCAGTGGTCTTGTATGTCTTCCATTTTCTGATGATTGCTCCCACAGTTGATTTTTTCACACCAAGCTGCTTGCCTATTGTAGATTCACTCTTCCCAGTCTGGTGCAGGTCTACAATACTTTTCCGGGTGTCCTTCGAAAGCTCTTTGGTCTTGGCCATGGCGGAGTTTGGAGTCTGACTGTTTGAGGCTGTGGACAGGTGTCTTTTATACAGATGATGAGTTCAAACAGGTGCCATTCATACAGGTAACGAGTGGGGGACAGAAAAGCGTCTTAAAGAAGACGTTACAGGTCTGTGAGAGCCAGAGACTTTCCTTGTTTGAGGTGACCAAATACTTATTTTCCACCCTGATTTACGAATAAATTCTTTACAAATCCTACCATGTGAATTCATGGATTTTTTTTTCACATTCTGTCTCTCACAGTTGAAGTGTACCTCTGGTGCAAATTACTGACCTCTGTCATCATTTTAAGTGGGGGAACGTGCACAATCGGTGGCTGACTAAATACTTTTTTGCCCCACTGTAAAAACGTAACAGTGCAAATTCCTTGCTGACAGTTTAACCAAAAGGCATTTCCAGTGGAATTGGCCGACATATCCATATAAGCATGTACAAGATCCACAAAACTTAAAGAGGTTATACACACACAATACGGTAATATTATGTTGAAGCCCAGTACGTATCACTCCGCGAGGCTCCTGCCTGCAATAGCCGTAATGCTCCGTCAATCCATCAAGCGGTGCGGCTTCGTAGCTTAGCAAAGTCATACTAAAACATTTGACAGATTTTCGAGCGCCGTGTACCATGTAAAATCGTTTCGAGGTCAGCAAACACAACCAGAATTCATACATAAGGGGCACTGTCGATTTTCAGAAAAATCAAAGGATTGATTTTAAGTGTGCCGTATTTTCCAAACAACACGGTAATAACGACGGCCCGCTAGCATACCAAAAATAGTGCTTTGTTGTGTATCTGACGGACGAAAGCTAAACCAGTTCCACACCACGGAAGTTGCAGCATTTTTACAAACCAATTCGCTCTTCTCATTCTGCGTCGCCGCCATGTGCGTATATAAACATAGGCACTGCACATACACGTTTTACTCATATTCTATTGCGATATTTCATTTTCCTATCATTGCCCAAAATTACACCGGTATTACCGTGAACAGTATGATATAGCCCAGCCCTACTTGTTGGTGTGTTTTACATTATTGTTGTGCTGCATAACCCAAGCACCGTTGAGCTTCAGTGTACAGACTGATGGTTGGATAGTCTCCTTCAGGATTTCTTGGTAGACAGCAGAAGGTCCAGAAGCAGCCCCACACCATCACACTACCACCACCATGTTTGACTGTTAGTATAATGTTCTTTGTTAGTACTGTTCAAACCTGCCAAAACATTCAGCTTGGGTCTCATCAGACCACAGAATATTTTTCCAAAAGTCTCGGGAACCATCAAGACTTTTTTGGCAAATACAAACTTTTCCATGGACGCTATTTTTAGCCCACTCGCTTTCTTATTGTTGAATCATAAATTCTAATCCTTAGCTGACGCATGCGAGGCCTGCCGATGTTATTCTGCGTTCTTTTGTGAGCTCCTGGATTAGTCATTGATGAGATGAGTTTGGTAGGTTGGCCACTCCTGGGAAAGTTCACCACTGTCACAAGTTTTCTCCATTTGTGGATGACGGCTCTTCCCGTGGTTCACTGGAGTCCCAAAGAAATGGCTTTATAACAATTTTCAAGCTAAAAGATGTCAATGATTTCTCAGCTGTTCTCAGGCTTTGTGAGATTATTTAGCCTACTTCACTTTGTAACACAGGTTTTATTTAAGTGATTTATTATCAGGCCTGTGAAACTGAACTCATCTTCCGCAAAATGTGCTCACAATTAATTCATGATTCAACAAAGGGTCCAGGAAGGTTTGGATAGCTTGTGAGAAAGGGTTTGTGTGCCTTAGTGAACATTGCATCTACAAGGTCAGGGGCAATTTGCCCCTGGTAAGGTCTCCCACTTCAAACTAGTTCCAGGTAAAGGACCAATCCAAGCGTGATTCACATTGGAAAAAGCTGTGATAGAGAGCCTTACAGGAAGCAAAAGAGTGGTGTTTATGAATATTATCAGCTGTAGTAACCAGAAAATAAATTGGATGTACAACAAAACATCCCAGATGCTGCTGTTTGATCATAAATCCACTATGTAATCAGCATGCAGCAGCTTTCTGGCCTCTACAGTGTGTAGTTGTGTATAAATCACAGCACAAGCAGACTCCTGTACTATCAGCTCCAGTGTACTGGCCTGTTACGAATAAAGGCTGGAAAACAACAAATGACAAGAGGAAGAAGGGAAGGCAGGAGGAGAAGTGGAAGAGAAGACATGAAGAGAGATGGAGAGGAGCTAAATAATGGTAGATATGAATCAGGTCACAGAAAGAAGCAACCTAATTCTTCCGGACCAAAAGAATGTGAAGCCTTACAGAGGATGAATCATGCATCACAGAGGGCCTTGTTTTCTGTCTGTGGAGGAAAGGCGGGCACCAGAGGAATGTTTGTTTTGCTTAATGATCACACCATCTGCTTGTTATTTACTCAAACTGTCCCTGGTTCATTCTGAGGAGAGACACTCTGCTCCTGAGAGGTGAGAAATGATCCTGCACTCATACTGATCACTAGCTTCTTTTTCTGTCACAGAGTGAATCCTTTAGGCGTGATATTCTTAGCATGGGGAGACAGACGCACAGCGTGGCGCATCTTGAATGGGGAATTTAACAAGTCGAAGTCAGCCAGGTCTTCAGCGAGCAAGTAAGGCTTAAAAGAAAGATCTCCACATGAAACATTGATGCTCCTCCAAAGAGTGCCTTCAGACTCGCATGCAGGAGAAACTGTTGAGTTAAACGGCAGGCTTTAATACACCGTTTAGTGTTGGGCGGCACAGTGACTCAAGGTTAACAGATGCTCCAGTGAAATGTCAATTACACGACAAGTTATTAGGCAAAAAAACAAAACAAAACATCTCCTCTTTGGTAGGCGTCACATAAAGCTCCTTTGTCCCAGCTCAAAGAAGACAGTAAATGAACTGTCTTTGTCATTCTGGTACAAAGCTCAGAAATCCACAGGTCAAAGATTGTCTTCTTATCCCTGTAACCTTCAGCTGAGCAACACAGTCAGCCCGACTCATGGCTGAAATAATGATTTAAAGTTAAAAATAGCAAACATCTGAAGGTCCCCGCTTTTCAGATCTTTCACATTTTTGCAGATTTTAATTTTCTTGACCAATTACTGACAGCATACACAAATAAAAATGTACTTTAAAGCAAAATTGTCTTTTCACAATAAAACAAACTTCACAATTTTCCCCAAATGCAGTAACTTGAAGGATCTTCTGACATCAAAATAAAACAAAATAAGTGCTCTGCTTCTGTAAAGACGTGCAAAAAATGAACTGAAAATGAACTGAATGAACAACATACGTCATACAACAAAAACATATCAGATACTTCCAATGCATCAATTCCCAGTAGGCTTAGAACTTCTCCAGATAACAGGTCATCCATCCTTTTCACTTTTTCACTCATCTCCATAATTTTCCTGTACCTGATTTGATCCTTTGCTCATACCGAGGCTGCAAGCTTGTAGCTGGTTCCGAGGTTTATTGTTGTGCACGCTTCTGTGGCAGTTCTGCTGCGTTTTACTTGCAAATTGATTCATGAAGGGCTTCCACACTATGCTAGCATGTCGCTGACAGTTTTGCGACACTGCGCGTGTGTTGTTAATGAATAAATATGCTGGATATCAGCAGATTCCAGTTCATGGAGAAAGGAAATTTGTATTTCTGAAAAGATGTGAGGTGAGAAACAATGCCAAAAGCCAATCAACAGACTGGTGGCCTGGCCAGGTTGTCACAGTACTACAGCTGAGACAGACTCCAGTGCGCCCACAAAGTCGATTGAAAAATGGATGGACAGACATAATTTGCCCCAATTTTCAGGCTGAAAAAACCCATTTATGGTTTGTTTTAACAAATTTCCAAAGGCGCTGTGCCATATCAGATTCCCCGACTTGCATATGCTCCCCTGGATTAGCTCTATGGTGCTCTATGGTGCAAACCAAATGCATTGCATGGCTGATTACACAGACTACTTAATGGGAACTGCACTCATGTAATGCTCAGTCGGTTTGTCTCTACACACTTTCACATACAATTGCTTGCACCACAATTAGGGAATGAAACACGCAACAAAAAAAAGAGTGAAAATTAAAATATTCAATAATTTTTGAGGTCTTAATTTAGGTTTGCATAATTAAAAGACAAAAACATATCACAAAGTCTCTTATAAAGATAAACAAACATTTTCTGACATGGCCGGCATGACTTCATACCTGTCAGCCTCTGTTTCCATTCTCAGTACCAACAGTTTATATGGGCAGAAGTATTTTAGAAAGCCTCTTGTCTCTCTTTGTCCATATTTCCTCCTGTCATCATCTCTCCATAATTTAGCGACCAGATGCACAGCTGCTTGGCAATAATCCGAAAAGAACATTTTGTCTCTAAACAAAAAAAGGGGTGAAAGCAAAACTGCAGCAGCAAAAGGCTGTATAGTTCACCAGCCAAGCATACAATCATGTCTTCATTGTGTCTATTAGTTTTGCTTTACCAACTTCACTTCAAGCCTAATGTTGTGCAATTAATCAATTTAAATCAGCTGCAGACAAGCCTATTAAGAAGTGATGGGAGAAAAGGAGGGAAAAAAAAATCTTCTCTGGAAAGATAAGCGGTAAAGAGTGAACGACCGTTCTGAGAGTACAGAGATGTAGCACATGGGGACAAAGTGGTAACTAGAACTGACAGGACTGGTGAATGAGGCGGGGAGAATTAATGAGGATTTGAACTTCAAACTACAGCAAAAGTTACCGGAAATGTCAAGTGAGGAGATTTTTTTTAATTAACTTACGCTGTGCTTCCAAGTTTTAACTCACAGAAATCATAAAACTGTTTAAACGTAGCATTAGTACAGTACACACTTTCAGGGATGAACCGGGCAACACTGCGTGGAATATCAACGGTTTACAGTTTAGTCTTTTCTCTAGCTTTTTTTTTTTTTTGCAAATTGATGATTGCACAAACTGCTTCTGTCACCAGCCACGTTAATCAGTATTGATATATATGCAATAAAAAATGCCAACCATGCTGAACTTACAGTAAAGTGTGAGCACACTGCAGTCAGTGTCAGGCCTGCCAAGATGCCAGAAATATCTGCTGAACTCACTGCACCAGTGTCTCACCTGAGACTTTTACAATCTCTGAAGACAAAGGTCACAGAAAATATAGCACAGCTTTAAAAAAAAAAAAAAAAAAGATTTATTTTTTTGCCTTTATTTTGACAGGATAGGAAAGTAGATGAGAAAAAAGTCAAGAGAGGGGGGGATAACACATAGGAAATGGCCTGAATTGGACTCAAACCCAGGCCTTGCAATGGACTTTCGGTGAAGTTTGGGTGAAATAAGGAGAAAAGACAACCAACAACTAGTCTGTATTAATTAAAAACTGGAAAACTTTCCAGTTAATCAGAATTCCAGGCTCAGGGGGGGAATTCAGATTTTAGGGGATAGTTGGAAGAAGCTGGTTTCATCGTGGTATGTTTGCTCATGTGAAGCCCAATCTCAGCTTATCCAATACAAGTTGCTTCACAGAAATTACTGGACTCCCAGTAAGCTAGTCAGGTTGAAGCTTGCTGACGATGGCACCTGTTGGAAATGCGAGGAGGAAGCCAGGACCCTAGTTCATATGTTGTATGCATGCCGGAAAAATGATTATTTGTGGGACAATTATATTGTAAATTATATTTGAGGCTTCACAGTATAAAGGGTGACAAATATAAAATGATATTATATAAAACATGCTTAATTTAAATGCCCATTTGGGGAGGTATTTGCCTGTGATGAGGGGTTTTTGACCACTGGAAAGGATTCCTGTGCAATTCTCAAATCCCAACACCTTGATGCTCAACATGGATGATTCTGTGCATCAGTCAAATATTATTACTTCACTCTTCTCTGCAACTGGCTGCTAGACCAGCAACCAAGCATCAGCACCAAGAAAGAGTAGCCCACAGATCAGTAATACCACATATTTTTACAATACCCTCATCTGACAGCACACACTCACTGCAGGTAGACGGGGAGTCCAAACCTGCCCACGCACTGCTAATACGTTACCACCGCTGAACCATAATTTCCTCATCATCCACCCTGCTGCATGTCTTTACGCCACTTTTAAACACGTATTTCTTCACTTTGATATAAATCGCATCAGCTTTTCATACGTCAAAGTAGACAGCGTGCTCTTTTCAATGTCCAGCTCACAATGAACACTCTGGCTCCTTCTTATAAAAGTCGCAATAACAATTGATGAGAAAACAAAACAAGCGGCTGAATTATCTGTTAGCTTCAACGTAGCTATAGCCTTATAGCCTTTATATACAGTGCTTTGTATCTGTGTCCATGCTGTTGTTTCTAACCAGAGGAATGCTACCCATCTACTTCTCTCAGTCTCTACTGCAGGAGAACACAAATCCCTGCAGTATATATGCTCAACTATTCACGAAGCATAATTTCAATCAGCTGCACAGTTATGCAAGATACTGTGGGTAAAAGAAATTAAATCTATAACTATTTACATGGAAGAAGCTGTAAGAAATAAATGTTTGATATTTCTGCCTTTACTGTAATATATATTGTACATATATTTATTACTCTCAGATTTAGCCATTCTTATATTTTGCTTGTTTTATGTTATTGTATTTTTTTTTTTGCACACCTCTGTTGCTTGTGAAGCTCGCACACAAGAATTTCACTCGCATGTACTGTACCAGTGTACCTGCACATGTGATGTGACAATAAAAGTGATTTGATTTGATTTATTTGCAATTACACAATTTCTAAATATTAAATTGCTAAATCTATGTGCTTGAAAATCAGTAAAATGTCAGACACTCACAAGATTCCCTGTTGTCTGATTTACTCAGCTCACAAAAAAGCTAAGAAATTATCAGGTTTTCTAAAAAATAAAATAAAATAAAAAAAATCCCCTTAACAGCAATAAAATGAAGGAAAAAAGAAATCTCTGAACACTCGTGTTTGTCTACTGCGATGTGATGCATTATACATCACTTGCTGTACTGTCCCGTCTCGTGTGCGCCATGGCGCTCTGTTGTTGTTAAGCTTGAATGAAGCTGTGACGAGCATTAATGTTAAAGTGACCCACATCCGAATGACAGACTTCTGCTACTTCAACAGAGCGTTACACCGCAGAGGGGCTTTAGTTTTTCAAAGTAAAACATTTCTGCTAATGGACACAAAAATACTAAAATTAAATATAATTACTAGATAACCAATCTGTAAAAGCCTTTGAAAACAGCCTCTTATGAGTCAGACTATAGAAAGTATTTCCTTAGGTGGAATACCAAATACCAAATCCTGTCTTTGGAAAACACTGCTCACTGCTGGCATTAATAAAAAAGCCATTACCGAAAATTAGTACAAAACTGTGCTGGATACCCTCAAGCAGTGGACAGACACAGCTGAATAATCTTTATAATGAAAAAGAGATGTTAAGGAGTGACCGTCTCCAGTAAAAACAGAGAAAAGAACTGCCGAGATTACAGTGGAAGAGGAGGAAGAGGAGGTTTCCTTCCCGCGATTCACTTGTGTCAGACAGAAACTGACACATACACGCCATGATAGGTTAAGCTCTTGTTGGGTTCTTGTTTCTTTATGTAATTTATCAATTAATAAATAACATTTTCTGGAAAAATAAAACTATTCTTTAACTTAGTTCTTGTAACATATAATTAAAGCCAGTTTCTTTTAAGGGAAAAATTCAGAAAGAAAGTGTACTGAAGAAGGAAACTGCATTCAATAAATCTAAAAGGTGAAAACATATGCCCACTCATAAGTCAAAAGGCGTGTTGTTACTGCTACGACTTCTCCACCCACCTCTTTGACCTCCAGCAGCCGGCCTGGGTATTGACTCTTGGCTCGTCGAGCTGCAGCTGGAGATTTGTGGTGAGTGATCGTGACGATGTTGCTGGGTGTGGCGGGGTGACCCAGGTGCCTCGGAGATCCCGGGGATGAAGTTGGTGTTAGGTGGGGAAGGAGGGAGAAACTACGGGTCCGACCAGAGGAAGAGGAGCCCTGGAAGATGGGATTTAAAGATGACAGGAACATGATGATGTAAAGGAAAAAGTAAAGGAAAATAAAAAATCTATACATAATGATTAAAAAATAAATAAATAAGGGTTTAGTAAGATGTAGTCACTATTACACATAAATGGAGAGTAGTTTTATGTTCATGAGCTTCATGCTAGTGTTAATGTTGTGCGTTTTATTATGATGTCACCTAGTGACACGGATCCGTCACTTCCAACTCATCACAACCAACGCCTTAAAACCTTTAAACTCACTGGGTAAGTCCTGGTAAATGAACTGTTACTTAAACCGTACTAATCTTACTGAGCACTACACGCCACTTTCATCCAGTGACACACAATCGTACAATGATTTGTGCTACAGTCATGTGGCAAAAAAAGTACAACCTCTTTCAATTTAAGATATTACATATCAGGACATAATGGAAGAAAAATGAACTGGTCCTAAACTGGTCTTGAAGTTAGGTAAATACAAGCTCATATGAACAATAACACATGACGTATTAAAGCATATTATTTATTTGTAAAATATAGTAGCAGGAGCAGTGTGTGAAGTACACCCTTACTGCTTTCTTAGGAACTAAGAGAGTAAGTAGCAGCCAGGCGCTGCTAATCAACTGCACTTAACTAACTGATGAGACTCTACAGGCCGCAGTATGTTAAACGTTCATGGCAGAACTATTTGGAAAAACAGCAACCGTTTTCTCTCTAAAATGAGCATGACAGCAAAGCCAAAAAAGCCAAGACTCTCCTTAAGACAGATGAGACCAAAGTGGAGATATTTGCTCACATTTGCACAGCAAAAAACAAGCACAGCATACCAACTGTCAGGCAGTGGTTGGGGCCTGTTTTGCAGCCACAGGACCTGAACACCTTGCGGTCAAAGAGAAAACTTGGAAACATACCAAAGTATTTTACAGTCAAATATGAGGCCATCAGTCTGGCAGGTAAATCTGGCCTGAAAGTGGTCATAGCCCCTATTTACCAATATGTGAAAACACTAATTTACCATTGGATTTATGGGATATGTGCCAGCCTCCCGTTCTGTTCTAACCACCATGTGTACGTTAATAAATCAATTGCAAGGGAAAACCCTGCAGGAGAGAGTCCAACTGAAGAAAATGAAACAAATGTGTCCAAAGAGGAAGCCAGAAAACTTCCAGATTAAATGATGGCGGTTTGGACATCAATCAAAGTCAAGTGCTTAATCCAATCAACTGCGGTGGGACCTAAAGAGAGCTGTGCATAGACGGATGCCTGCAAACCTCAACGAACTTTCGTCCATAACAATGTGAGATACTGATAAAATCCAAAACAGCTTAAAGGTGGCTCTGCCAACAACTGAATCATGGAGTCATTGCATTTTGGATTAGTTTGTGTTAAATAAATGTTGACACAGTGTGATGTGTCATGCATCTTGTTGTTCCCCAGTAAAACTGTTACCTAAAAACATTTTTTCTCATACAAGCATGTGAATTGATAGGCGGTGGGTGCCTCAGCTGAGTTTTATCAAAAGATAGAATCAGCCTTTTTGTTGTTTTGTTTCCCTCTGCGGCAAAGCTTAAGTCACATCACATCTTTCATTTTGATGCCTCCTTTGCTTCCCCCTCTGTGACTCTTGTCTCCTCACTTCGCTGACCTCCATGCTCACACAGGCAGCGATGTCAGACCAGTATCTCTCTCTCCTGCCCCTGCTCTCCATTAGTATACTGCAGCAGAGAGCCAGCGCAGATTTATCCCCCAGAAGACCACAGAGGTCTGGTCACAGCAGCGGTGAAAATAAAATGGATCAAATAAACAACTTCCACCCCAGAGCACCACACAATGAGAGGGAAACAAATGGCCTTCCCGTTTTTGGTCAGAGATGCTGCTCACTCTGCAGTAACCAAGAGGATCAAACCCATCACGAACCTGCCGTTGTTACATACCACACAAATAATCAGGGGTCACTCCCTCTTCTTTTCAGATAATAAAACTGCTCACAAGTTAAGAATATTTTCCTTCTGATTAGATGCATCACCAAAGTCTAAGCAGAGGGAGGTACTGAAGGTCGGTACTTGTGAAGCAGTTCTAACAGAAGATAATCGGCTTACGGGAGAGTACATTGTTGTATTGTGCGCGGCTAAGCCACGAGCTATGAGTATGAGGAAAAGACAGTGTTTCGGGAGTGTGAACAGATAGACACGCTGAGGTTTTGTACTCCAAAAACTGGCACAGAGCCCCAAAGCACTTTAATAAACTGCAACAGAAAAAATAAGAAAGCTGTAAAGAAAAAGGAGGGCCAGAGCTGGAAGGAAGGAGGACAGACGTGTATTTACATAATTAGAGCTCTTTTAGTTAAGTGCATTCCTCTCTTACCATTTCACTTCTATCTAAAATTAACTGCTGAAATCGTTAAGTTAAATAAATAAATAACTCGGCAATTGCAAAGTTAATGTGATTATACTTTACTAACTTCACTTAAAGAGAAAAGCAGAGGTCTTACAGGTCTTACTGGGGGACAGGGCTCGTTCAAAGAAGGTGGCCTCGGTACACTTCCTGTTAGTCTAACCCTGCGGTACAGAAGTCCTATCTTTACAACAACACTTGCGTGGGCAAACCTGGCCCTCTGCGAGGCATCAGGAGTAGACAGGAAAGTCAGCACCACAGGGAAAGACACTTATTACAAACAACTTGCTATTCAGCAATAAACTTGGTTAGAGTGTCTGAAAATAGCTCAATACTGAGACACTAAAATGGAAAAAAAGTACTGGGCCACAGACACATTACACCTGCAGCTGTTAGGCCACCAAAACCGAAGCCATGAAGCTCCCAGCACACAGATTTGGTGCTGATGGTAATACTAGAGTTTTTAGTTCTCTCTGTGGTTAAATACTTGCTCATACAGTTTTCTCTCCACCTTTTTAGGGTTTTTACCCAACAATAAAGCACTATGAGGTGAAGGCTGCTGTAATTTGGCCTTATATAAGTGAAACTGAATTAAAATGAAATTGCAGTCATTGAGCTAACAGAGAGTTGGTGCCCTTTACACACTGGAAAACAACGCTCTTTAACTGCTGTGGTTCTTAAATGCTTTCATTTGCAACAATATAACTTACTATACACCAGAGAGTATGTAGGAGTGAAGAAACTTCTGACTGACTTGTTAACAGATATGGCCCATTACTTTGACGAGGTGGGTGTCCACTACGAAAAACTTTCAAGTGTGAATTGATCAAAGTCTATTCAAAGGCTTAATCGAGCAGAAACAGCTGTATCAGTCTAACTCACAGGGCATATGTTGCCTTCTTGTGCCCTCAGGAGGGGTGTTTGCACCTTTCCAGCTTCACAACAAAAGAAATAATAAGGTCACTGGCCAATTTATCAGACTGCTAATCAGCTTGATAACTTCAAAGGCTTTTACAGAGAAACTCTGAAGCCATGTCACGTGAATTTAGACTATCACAACAGAATGCTGGAGCCGGCTACCTGCAGGACTCAGCTGTGGCTGGAAAGGGGAACCCTGTTTGCTGACTCCAACAGATGCGACCTCTGATATTTTGGCCGCACTGCAATAAACAAGGTCAACTTGTCCTGTGGGAAATGATGGGAAGATCCTCAGGCGAAGAGATATAAGTGTCTATTCATTCATTTAAGAGTTAGTGCTTTGTTGAACATGGGGCTTTCTTAGACTGGAAGCTGTATGTGACGCAAACAACGTGGCTGCACAGAGAAAGATGATGTATTTATTCTGCACTTTCACTAGATTATCAACAAAGCAGGTTAAAACAGGAAACACATTTTAACAGCAAAACCTCACTTTTAAATGATCTTTATGTATTATATATGGCACAAAATGAAATGGTTAAGCGCCCCGCCACAAAATTTTGTAAGTTCAAAGTTTAAATTTCCGTTGAGATCTGTCCATAAATCTTTGAGTAATTCTGCAGGCCAAAAAAAAAAAAAACAACCCACACACACAAAGGAAAAACAGCCTAGTTACATCACTTGGTTCAGTTCTACTGCCCCCTCATCACTCCCTTTTACAGCACACAAACAAAGTAGCACAACATTAGCATGCTTCATTTTTTTAACCTTTAGACCTCATCATGTCTAACAATGCAGTCTCTCTTTACCGGCCTCATGCTCATAGGCGTGTTTGTGACTGGGATAGATATCCATTTATTGATAAAGATGTGTAAATGTGTTTATAGGAAATGAAGGACACGCTTTCTAGCAGTAAACTCTGTTGCGATCAGTCCAGTTGATGAATGGTGGTGATGACACACATAAGACTGATGATTATTAGTTACAGCGCAAGACTAAAGCATGATGGAAGGAAAACTGATTAAATATCACATTTTAAAATGTTATTAGCTTGGAATATAGAGCAATGTGAATGCACATGCCTCCGTAAATAATAACCATCAAGTTTTCTACAAAGCCATACCGAAATAGAAGGTTTAATCTTTTAACAGTGGCAAAAGGTTTACATGTCTCAGTGGTCGAATAGTGAGTTTCGGAGGATATCGGGGATGGCTCTGGGTGTAAATACAGTTTAATCAAACAAAACAGGAAACAAAATAATATTTTTATCATTAAAATAAGAAATACAGACAATAATAAAGGTTAGCTAGGGTTGAAGATTACATGTATTTTCCTGCTGAGCGAATGTACTTCACACTGAACTGCTTGTATGCGTTTATAATGCTGACATCGAGGGGCAGAGAGGTGATGGCTGTGACAGCCTCAGAATAAATTTACATGTAGTTAAAAGTAAATGCCTTTCTGCTGCGTTTTCTCTTGGCTCCGGGCAGGCTGGGAGTGGCACTGGATATGTGGAGCAGTTGGACCGGAAGGAGGGCGGGGGCTGCCGGGTACTACTGGGTTTTTGACTTGGCTCTGTGGCTCCCTTCCCTTCTCTTCCCCACGTTGTGTTGGCCTGTGAGGTGCATTCCCTGGGGCCTCCCTGCAGACACGTTGCCTTGTCCCTGTGCCTGGCTCTTTAGGGTGTGGTGGGTGCCTCTCATTTCAAGGACTGGTAGGGATGCAGGAGCTGTCAGCCTGGAGTGGACGCCTTGTGGGATTGGTCGTCATGCACTGTTGGAGCTGTGCGGCAGCCCCTGGGTTGCTGCTGTCCCACTTGGCCTTCGGATCGCTTTCTGCCTTTTGGCTTCTGCAGTATTGGTTGACTTATACCGTGTGTTCAGACTTTCCTGCATGGTTCTCTCACAGAACGCTGGTGTTCTCAGCTTGTTGGTCTTTGCTATTGGTTGTGGGGTTTCTGGACTTTTAAGTTCTTGTCACCTCATCAACACTTTTTGTTATATGTTTGAACTGTGAAGATTGGGGTGTTTTTGATGGGGATAGAGTTGTTCTCATAGCACAATTACCACACTGCTGGCTGCCTTCTATGCTTGTGTACGCACCTTAGTTCAATATTGGTTTCTGGCTCTCATCATGGTGCACTTTGCTGGCTTTTCAGGGGTTTTGGTATTATGGAGATTACAGGTATAGCTTTACAAATGCACACACACACACACACACACACACACACACACACACACACACACACACACACACACACACACACACGAAAGGAAAAGGGGGATGGGAGGTGGGAGGTGGGCCCTAACGATGTATCAGAATAATATTAATTGACGGATTGCTATTTTTGCTGACAAGTCAGTGTCTTACAGGCAAACTACAGGAAATGATGGCAATCTGCTAACAACCAAAGCAATCTCAAGGTGGTTTTCAGTGCTGCAGCATATATTTTTTGTTACTAATATCAACTAGAGACTATCAGCAACCTCCAGCAACCACTTCCCCACTGCTCCAAAATTACACAATTTTCCCCTACAGACTGATTTCAAGGGTTCTGTGTCCAGTCTCTGACTGAGGGCTAAAATGGACATGAAGCCACAGCTTAGGTTTCCAAAGTTGCAACTGAAGAAATCTAGAACAACCTTTCAGACAGACAAGATCAAGGCAGAAATATCTGCGCATAACGCACAGCACCACGTTGGGCAATAAAGTGGCATATCATCACAAACATGCCGTACAAACTGTCATTAATTCACACTGTTTTGTCGAGCCCAAAGGATATCTGCACTTACCTCCTACTGATTAGAAGCATGGCACACAAGCATATTCTTGCTCTACTTCAAAATAAAAGCCATTTTTGACTGCACCTTTAATGGATCAACATCTTTTTCCATAAAAACTCACAAGGAAACGAAATCATTCGCCTCTGTTTGTAATAAATCTTTCCCGACACACTTTTTGTGTCACAGAGGTGAGTTATCGGAGATGTGGCTGCGCCTCCACCGCCAGCTGCCTCATCAACGGAGTGGCTGCGATAACGATCTGTGAGGCAGACAGCGAGGCTCAGGGACGGATTAGACCACAGCACTGTGTACAGTAATAACAGCTGCTGCCGTGGAAATGCCCCGCAGTCACCGAACGGGAACAAAACTGCTACTCAGCTCCACAGGCCAGAAGGGAAAAGACTGATAGAGCGCATTGCCTTTCCATTTTTTCCTTACTTATCCAATTTTCTCCCATCTTTTGATTGCTTTTCTCATTATGGCCGAGCAGAGTAATTGGAATCCCCCCCGCTCCAGCTGTGCAACGGTTTGATGTGTTGAAGAGCTACATGTTGAATAAGCAAGTTGGCAAACAGGCAACATAATGAGGCTGTAAACTATTTAATTGTTGAAAAAGACGCACAAAATCTGGATTTTGTAAGGAGCTATATGCAGCGGACTGATATCTACGCTCAAGGAACAACAGAAGTTTTCGCTCTCATGGTTTAACATTTGAAGGTGAACCTGTGTGTGTGTGTGTGTGTGTGTGTGTGTGTGTGTGTGTGTGTGTGTGTGTGTGTGTGTGTGTGTGTGTGTGTGTGTGTGTGTAATATTTGTCTGTCATTTACTCACCAGCAGCTCCTGGCCTCCTCCTGCTCTTTCCACACTCAAGTGTTCATCTGAGCCCTTTAGCTTCCTCACCTGAAACAAAAAGCATAAACTAAGTAAAAAAGAAGAAAACCTATTTGAAAAAAGCAGCTGCTTCCAAAGAGCGAAGAACAGTAGAAAAAAAATGTATAAAAATACAGATTTCATCTTAAAGTCATCTTTAAAGTTCTGCAGATTTAGTATGCAAACATAGTGAATACATACACAAGTATTTCTTTTCTATTCATGAAGCTAAAGTGAAAAAGATGCCAGGAAAATCACTACACTCAAAAATCTTTGCATTACAAGTAAAATATTATGGTGATTAAAATCTAAATCTAAAAGTTTGTTTCTCTTTTTATCCTGTAGGCTTTATCTATGTTCAAGAATATAAATTAGCCCAGAAGTCCACTTAGCAACCCCTTGGCAATGTGTATCACTGGTGGGTTGATATCATTCGCAAAGATAGTACCTCAGAATACTTTGGTATCTAGCAGATTACTGCATTTGACCTTAGCTTTCATGGAAGATCCCAAATTGTTTGGAAAACAAAGAGTAAAACTTGGAAAAAGTCCAAAACAAACCAGAAATCAGAAACCTCACCCTCAGAGCAAAAGTTGTTACCTTACTGCTGCAATTTTACGAGGCACAAAAGAGATAACTCAAAAGATAAACGCTGTGAACTCTACATATTCCAGCGTTGCAGTACCAGATAGCGATAGCCTCAAACAAGCTTCTCCAAACTAACAGTTTGTACAGATGTTCATATAATGAAGTGGCTAATAGCATCAGCTCTAAACTTTACTCAAAAAACAAACGATGAAGTACATTCTGAGTAACTGCAATCTGACGCAAAAACCTAACTTTAATACCAAAAGTTTGCAGAAATAACACAGTTTGGATTTTTTCTCTTGTTCATGCACTGCTGATTTTCACACTGTCACCACCGGCTGTGGAGCTCCACAAGGAGCTCTATAACAAGCCTCATTCTCCACTGGATCAGACGAATGGGGATACACCCCACAGAGATACAGGCAGCACACACACACCGACACACATAGAACTAATCCCTTGACGACCACACTAAACCCCCAAAGAAGCAATGGCCCAAACATTATTCCATGAAATCCATATTTGGAAAAAAAATACAGTTTTTGATGAAGGTAGTTATAATGCACCCAACTCAGTAATCCATCTGGAGTGAGCATACAGAGATAAGAAGAGGACAGTGACGCCAGGGACTCTTAGCTGCACATGCATCCTTTATTAAAGCAGCAGGAGCGCTCTACTACACGATATTTCCCTAAATCACTAAATCAAAGGAAGGACTAAAAATATTGTCAGATTAATCAGCAGGCAAAGCTTCACAAGACAGATGAGATGAGTTGGGCAAAGGGTGTCAGCCTCACTTTTGTTGCCGTTTTCATTTTATTTCTTGCGTACATTAACACATTTCTGTATGTCTCGTTCACTTTCTTTTTCATATTATTTGTTTCCTTTTAGAATGAGTCGCTCACAAAGTCAGAGGCACATAGTTCATCTGGAAACGTAACAGTACTTGTTGTCGGCAGAGATGTGGCATTTATCTGGATGCCATTTAATAAAGTCTTCCGACTGCAGATATGCTCACTGTGATGAGCATTCATAGGGCGAGTGCAGAGAAGAATCGGAAAATGTAACAAACCTCTGTAAATCACCCGAAAGAAGATGCCACGCGCAGTGTGTCGAGGTTAAAACTATTCAGCACTATTACTTTCATGTCATCCATTTCAGTTTGTTTCATCACCATCCAAGATCATTGTCAAATAAGTACAAGAGCCAATGTACTACACTCACTTTGAAATTCAGGATGCAGCCGGAGTTCATTGTTGTTTATCCTGCTATAACACAAACGCTTTGGGAAGCTATAACCCAATAACTCTTTGAAGTCACTTGTTTTTTGTTTTTAAAGAAGCGGAAAAAATGATATTTTAGTGCACTATGACTACGAATCAATGACAGGAAGAAATAATAAAAACAGTAGTAGCTCATCTGGCTCACAATCCATAGCAAGTCACAGGTTATTGTAGCGCGCGAAGTGCTGAAAGAAAGATTTTGTTGTCAATTAAAATCAACTGAGAAGTTAAGGAAGCTCGCAAACAGCCAAATCTGGGACAAATTAATCCAGTTCACGACTAAATAAGATCAGGAGTATTATGATCTAGACTGTATCTTGTGATGGGTCGTTAATTAAGAGACCAATTGAAACTTAAAATGACAGGAAGAAATCTGTCACTTTTCCATTTACTCAAAGCCAGCCGCTTAAAAGCAGAATAAAAAGAAAGAGGGCAGGAATTCCTTTAGGTACGCTGCACAGAGTTTTCCACCTGAGGAAAATCCTACTCCTGTCAAAAACAAATAAACAAAAACAACAAAAAAAACTTTGTACTGAACCCAGTATGAGTTTGCAACAGTATTCTATTTCAGGCCTTTATAAACAGACACACAACAGAACATTAATCTCGAGGGAAATGTCAAGGTTCTCTGCTGACTTATCTTCCTCAGCAACAGACACCAAGAGCTTAGACCAGGGTCATGTTTATAACATGTTTCTGTGTCTGTGTGTGTGTGTGTGTGTTTTACCTTGGCACTGCTGTCAGAGTGACGTCTGGCACATGCTTGGAGCTGGCTGATCCAAAACTGCTGCTCCTTGGCATCAGAGGCTACAGAAAAACACACACAGAACAAAAACTAATTAAAAAAATTAAAACCCATATGCTCCTGACTCGACTAACAAACTAGTGCATGAGTTCAGGTGCCGATCAATACACAGCTATAAGAAAGCCTTCAAGTGTCCACATCTACCAATGGTTAACAAGCACTTATTATCGGCATGAAGTGAGACAGAGTCACGGCTGCAGACAGGGGACTTTATTAAGGGTTCAAGACACTGAAATGCAGCCCAACTGCATTTCAGTGTTTTTGCTAAACTGTCTTAGTGTAAACACAACACTCGTCCATCTGCCTTTTTTATGCTTGAATAATTCATAGATCAGTGTTAAGTGGCTTAAGGATACATTGCAGTGAAAATGCCCAGGTGCAAGCACTGGAACCTAATCAGCCTTTGCCTTAATAAATAACCATTTCAAAACTGAAATTTATTGACTAATGAGTTAATGATTAGTAAATCATCCCAGATTTATATGTTATCTATTTACTCACATGTAAATGGTTTTAGTTCCTTCACAGGATGAGACCATTAGATCAAATCCAAGTGAAACTACACAGTGACTAAGGGTTTAGCATCAAACAAGGCAAAGATGTTCCCACACATGTTTTACAGTGCTTCAAACAGACAACGTAAACAAGTTGGTTTTACCTTTTTTAAACAACCAGCAGCCTTCTTTACTTTATGTTAAATCAAAATTCTTAAGCAAGTTTAACCAAAGACTTAATTAACCCCAAAAGGCAGAAATGAGTCGGTATGCCGCAAAAAACAAAGAGCAGAGAATAAAACAGCCAACACACAGTTAGCTTAGCTTATCCTCATTCTGCCAAAGATAAAAAATAAATAAATAAATAAATAAATAAAAAATCAACCTACTAGCGCCTCAAAAGCTAGCTAATTAACATGTTTCATAGGTTTCATTCTCCAGCTGTGGCACTAAACTGCTACTAAAAAGTAGCCACGCACAAATCCCCACATGACCCCGTTACACTTTTCGATTTGTATGGATCAAACATGTTAAACAGTGGTGCAGCATAGCAATGCAGAATTATGCTCTTTGCTTTCCAGGCTTTTTGCTAAGCTAAGCCTAATGGGTGTAGCTACAACAGAGTTCAGGGTACACAAGTGTAAAATAAATAAGGATCTAGATTACGGTTTGAGATGGAGTGAACCGGCTACTGCTTTAAGCTACAAACTTCGCCAAAGGGCGATGAGGGCTGCAAATGAGGCATCAGTGAGGTCAACCTGCAGGATGCCAGCAATCTCATTTGCTTTTGAATGATCACTGAACTTGCTGACTGTGTTCCTGAATATTTGATCATGTTACTTTCTGAATGATGTCCTGAGGGCTGCTATCACATTTGAACCTCTTCATTTTCCTGTCCACGCCAAATTGAACACTCAGTATTCAAGAAACACCAGCAACTCATTGCTCAGCTTGCATGTGGTTTTTCCCCTCAGCACAGAAACAATCCAGGCCGCTATCCAAACACAAACCGCCAGATTTGCTGACTAATGCAGTGAGTTGCAGCCTCAGGCTGAAGAAGACGCTGACTGTCTGCTTGCTTTGACCTCTTCCAGGGCAGAACGGAAATCCACCTGATCTCATTTCACTGACTAATTATTAGAGAAAAAATAACTGTGATGGCACTGATAAAAGTAAGACAGCAGGTCAACTCGAGCTGGAGTACAAACAGTAGAAAAAAGCTTTGATGCACGCAGGCCAGATGTCATTCTGCACTTCTTTTATTTCAATATAGCAAACAATAGAAAGGAACCAAAAAAACCATTTTACATTATGAAGTAAAATGCCTTTAAATTCATTAAAATACACCTGAAACAGGTATGACCTGATGATAAACTAAAAAAAATGTTAGGCATATCATTAAAAATGGCTGTAACTACATGTGACCGACTATGCCATAAAATAAAGACGCTCATTCAACATTTGGGCCAATAAAACCTCATATGACTGTGACATATCACATAAATCTGTTGTCCATCACTCACTTTGATCCCTTTCCTCAGGACGCACCTGATACACATTCCAGCCGTTAGCCTACCTAGCTAGTGACAACAGATGCATTTTTACTACTTTACTTTACTACAAGTGGGGCTAAGCCCAAATCAACTAAACTAATCAAAGTCATCTCAACTTTGGTTTAACTGAGAACAGCAACAGAAAACAAAAATGTGTCACCTGTCACCTGAAGTCATGAATCCAGCTAAGCTAAAGCTGCTTTTCATCACAAAGCACCTGGAGCTTAAAGACCTTGAACCGTGAAACGTTGAAGAATACAAGCTCAGGAAAGCAACTTTAGAAAAAGCACATATTTCTTTTTTGGCAGCTGAACAAATTGGAAAAAGTAAGCAGCCACACTCAGCTGGACAAGAACATATTCATCCAGTGGCGGTTGATAATGTGTGAATTTGTGCCTGTGACAGAACCAGCTAGTAAACAAAGTTGCACTGCTTGTGAGGATGAGGACTGCGCTAACATTCACTCACAGCTGCTAGATAGACTGTGCTCATATTAGCAATTTCTCTGTTCCACTTTACAAAACAGATACTTCTCTCAACTCTTTTGGTGCAGTCAAGGGGACAATTTGTAGAGCTTTCTGTTCTACAATCTTCTGTTGTTTAACTTTGGTGAGTCTGCGTAATTAAACCCTCACCTTCCTGTTCTCAGCTGATAAGAAAGGCACCTTTTTTGGGTCAGAGATGGTTGTGTGTGAAAATCACAGAATTTTCCTAAACGCTCAGTCCAGGCTGTCTGGCACCAACAACCAGGCCACATTCAGGGTCATCGTGACCATGTCTGCATGCATAAATGTACCGAGTTGCTGGCTTGTGATTGGCTGCTTATAGATATATGATATATGCAACTAAGCAACTAAAGTGGCTGGCAAGTGTGTATGCTCACATGGCAGAAAAATAAGGAAAGGCATAAAAGGCTAATAAAAAAGAAACCCCAATAACTCCTTGGATTTTATGCTTATCTGTTTAAGAGCCATTTCATTCTGCTTTTTGTTCTAATTATGCAGGTCGCACAATAAAAATAATGCTGTAAAGTCTGTCCAGATGCCAACTTTACCAAACGGTCCATCTGAGGCTCACAGCAGCACTTGGGAGCATCTTTGCGGAACAGAAAAACAGGAGTGGGACACCTAAAGTCTTTACAAAATCCTCGCATGAATGAGCACAATAGGCCCACAAGACTTATTTATAGATCACAGCGTAAACACTGCTTCAAGTTTACCAGAAAGATGGGCTTCATTCAGATTTAAACTACTACACTGAACTCTGAATGTTTTGAGTTCAATGAGCCAGAACAGCGAGAAAAAAAAACACACAGAGAAAGTTCAAACTGAACATCCCTCACAACTTCAAATATTCTGCTGCGTTTAGTGACTGACTAAGACATAACTGTCAGAAGAAAAGATAAAATGCACATAAGCACAAAGTAAACTGAGGCATAACTAAAGTTTTTATTACTTATAAATCTCAGCTGAACCTGAACCAGAACAGCACTCCCACTCTGCACACGCTGAATTAAACATGTGTCTGAAGCAGCAGGTGCCAGCCTCGAAAGGTATGTATATTTATTCCGGACTGTTCAGTGCACGGCACTTGGTTCAGTGTAAGGTTTCCTTATTTCATGCCAGCCACCGAGCCAAAAAGTTTCTGTCAGAAGTCTATTCGTGTTGGCACATCTGCAGCATGAGAATAAAATTTCAAGATCACAAGCTCCAACCAAAATGCTCTGGAAGAGCAGCAGTCGCATCAAAAATAAGCTATAGCATGCCAACAGGATTAGCGCTGACATCTGAACGAACGCTGTGCCAGTTTTATTAAACACGTACAATGTGTGAAGTCATGCTACGTGTTCTTTTTCACTTTTAATCAAACTTGCTCCTCAGTCAGAAAATGAGGCTTCCCATCTCAACCCAGGCTCCCAGGAGGTGCCAACTAACTATTTCAAAGGCAATGGATGTGTCCTCAGTGCTGGCAAGAAGAAAATGCAGCAGTGGTTTGGGCAACTGTTAACCTATTCCTGGCGTTCTGGATTTACTGGTTAATCTCATCATAGTAATACAAAAAAAAAAAATCATTACCTTCACCAAGAAGGCTTGTTTTTGGAGGTGTTTGCATCCATGCCATTGTGTCTGCAAACACAATAGCTCGAAAAGAGTTCATTCTGATACAACAGTGTAGGTGTAGTTTAGGTGTAGGTGTGGAGTGGGATCATGTTAATGCTAATATATCGACATTTGCCAGACATCCACCAAGGTGTTCAAGGTCAACTGAATAATTTAATGATCACAAATTGACAAAAAGGCTCATAACTTAGAAACTGATTCTTACAAGTGTGTTGTGTGTTGTCAACAGATAGAAAGTACTGTGTAAGGATTTCAAATATCATGTGATATTTGACCTCTGAGCTGATCTGATCTGAAGGTAAAAGTGAATCCTTTTTAAAACTATGCTTCTTACTGCAGTTGTTTGTATTGAAAACATTCATTTATATGGGGAATGACATACGGGAATTCTAAATATCTGATTATTAACTCTGACCTCTTCTTCAAGGTCATATAAGGTAAAACCATAAGAACTGTAAGAAATTATACTTGTATATGGGAATTTCATATATCACATTCTTGTTTGCATCAACATATCATGTCATCTCACTTTTACATTTGACATCGACGTTTTTGCCAGTTTGACCGAAAAAGCATTGTCAAGAGAAAGAGAAATATATTGGAGAATAATGTTATGGAGTTTAATCCTCACAAACACCTGTTATCTATCATCCACTTCTACATAATGTACCAAGTACAATGCTATTCCCTTCACAGTGAATACTTCCCAAGAGTGAGTAAGCTTGGTGGAGGTTTGCGCTCTTGGAGTGCTTCTTGTATTAAAATATGTGACGCTGCATGTAAAACCAGAAAAAAAAGTCAAATGTATTTTCTTTAACTTTTTGTAACGTTTCTAAATTTCAAGATTAATGTGCAATAAAGGCCACATTTATCTGTTTTTGTTTAATTTCTATGTATTTTTAACTTAAAAATGTCAAACTATTTGAATTATTGTTGTTTTGCAGTGATACAAATGGATAAATACTCACTTGTAGCACATTTGTAAATTATTAAGTTTTAGGTACAAAACTGCACTGAGGTTACAAGAATCTGTTTATTGATCACAATCCACACAGCGTTATCTCCACAGGCCAAAGAAGTTAAGGTCACCAGCAAAACTAAGTGGGAAAAGTTTGCTGGAGGAGACGAGAGATTCAGCAGGTTCCTTGCACTGAATAAATGGCTTATATCAGCATGTACTGACCACTCAGTGCATTTTATCAACAATTTTAATATTTTTTGGGAACGCAGGCATCTGTTTAAAGCAAATGGATTTAATTTTAACAAGTCAGGGGTGAAACCGTTCACCTCCAACTTGTTTTATTCCATACGTCATCCATCTGTGCTTGGTGCTAAGGCTCATATAAACGAGGAGTTATCTCATAAAGAGGAACAAACAGTACTCCAAGAACAGACAAAGCCCAGCAGAAACCTTGAGGAGGAGCCTCATCTGCCCCCACGCCGGAAAAGCTTCAGAAAGGAGAGACATCAGAGGCAAGAAGAGGGGTCCCTATTTGCCTCCAACTCTCTCAACAACACCAACGACCAGGACCAGGGACCACGACCTTCCCCTGTCCCCCAAACCCCTGACAGGCCATCTCCCTCCTCCACCTCCCTTTCTCCCTCCTCGCCACACCTGAAATTCACTGAGGAGATGATGGAGTGGGTCAATGCTGGGCTCAGATCTACCCCCCGGTCCAATCCGTTTTTGCCCCCCATAAACCCCCCACCAGAGCAACCAAAGGTTCGCCATTGAGCCCCGCCCTCAACAGAGCAATTGAAGTTACATTGACCGCTCCCAAACACGAGGGGGCAAATAATACCTCTAAAACACTTAAGTTGGCTTTATTAAACGTTAGATCTTTAGCTGGGAAAACATTTTTAATTAATGATTTAATCACTGAGCACAGCCTTGATTTTATGTTTTTAACAGAAACTTGGTTGGACCAAAGTAACAGTGGAGCTGTTCTCATCGAGACGACCCCTCCTAACTACAGTTTTATCAGTGAGGCCAGGGTGAGCAGGAGAGGGGGGGGGTCGCTGTCTTATTTAATGAATCATTTCAATGTAAGCAGCTATCTCCTGGAAGTTTTCAGTCTTTTGAATATGTGGCTTTACAGCTGAAGGCCCCATCCAAAGTTGTGTTTCTTAATGTTTACAGGCCTCCCAAATACTGCACAGACTTTTTAAATGACCTCAGTGAACTGCTGTCTGTGATCTGTGTTGATTTTGACTGTGTAATTATTGCTGGGGATTTTAACATCCATGTGGACAACCCTCAGGACAAAGGGACTAAAGACCTGAGTAACACTCTGGGCAACTTTGGGCTGACTCAGCATGTAACAGAGGCCACACATAATAGAGGACACACTCTTGACCTACTGATATCCAAGGGCCTGAGCATTTCAAACATTACTGTGTCTGATGTGGGCCTGTCTGATCATTACTGTGTTTTCTTTGAAAGTAAAATTTCAGCCCACACAAATATATCAACAGCAGTGATCACAAAACGGTGTATAACTGAATACAGTAGTGAGATATTTAACCAGGTCTTCCCCTTAACACCTGGCCTGTCCAGAGGGTCAGTCAATGAGCTCGTCAATAGCTTCAATGCTAAAATGTTAAATGTTATGGACACTATTGCTCCCATTAAGGTGAAGGTTATCTCTGGAAGGAAAAAGTCTCCATGGAGAAACTCCACCCTGGTGAAAAATGAAAAAAAAGAGTGTTGGAAAGCTGAGCGCAGATGGAGAAAAACAAACCTCCAGGTTCATTATGACATCTATAAAGAGAAACTTCACAATTATAATTTACAACTGAGGAGTGCAAGGAGGTCCTACTTCTCTGACATCATCACCAAAAACAGTCATAATGCTCGGGTCTTATTTTCTACAGTTGACAGGCTAACAAACCCTCCTGTGTCAGTGGCAGCTGAACTTCATTTGACCATGGCCTGCAATGACTTTGCCAAATTCTTCACAGACAAAATCCAAAAGATTAGACCAGCAATTGGTACATCAACAACATATTCAGGATATATACAGAGTCCACTGAAAAACTGTTTAAACACCATCAAACAGTTTCACCCTATTAACAGCAAAGACCTGGAGGACATCTTAGGTCAACTGAACTCCTCCTCTTGCTGTTTAGATGTCCTGCCAACAAGTTTTTTCAAAAAGGTCTCAAAGACTTTGGAGTCAGACCTGTTACAGATCGTCCACTTTTCTTTAATGTCAGGTGTGTTTCCAGAACCACTAAAAACTGCTGTAATTAAACTTATACTGAAAAAGGACAATCTTGACAAAACACAAGTGAACAACTACAGGCCGATCTCAAATCTCCCATTTTTAAGTGAGATTATTGAAAAAGCAGTTTCTCTACAGCTCAATTACTTCTTAAAACAGACTAACTGCTATGATGCCTTCCAGTCAGGTTTTAGACAGAACCACAGCACTGAAACCGCTCTGACCAAAGTGTTCAATGACATAGGTCTGAATACAGACAGTGGAAAAATGTCAGTCTTAGTTTTGCTGGATCTCAGTGCAGCATTTGATACAGTTGACCACAACATATTACTCAAACGACTGGAGAACTGGGAAGGTCTTTAAGGAACTGTACTAAACTGGTTCAAAAAATACTTAGAAAACAGGAAATACTTTGTATCAATAGGTAACTTCACATCTGAGCAGACAAGTATCACATGTGGAGTTCCCCAAGGTTCCATCTTGGGACCCCTTCTGTTTAACATTTACATGCTCCCACTGGCACAGATTATAAAGAACAACAAAATAAACTACCACAGCTATGCAAATGACACACAAATATATATCACAATGTCACCAGGAGACCGAGGCCCTGTACAGGCTCTTGGTAAATGCATTGAGGAAATTAATGACTCGTTGTGCCACAATTTTCTCCAGCTAAACACAAATAAAACTGAAGTAGTAGTCTTTGGTGCCAAAGAAAAACGATTACAGGTCACCAGAGAACTTCAATCTATACACCTAAAAACCACAAACCAGACGAGAAATTTGGGAGTAGTGATGGATGCAGACCTAAACTTAGAAAAACACATTAAGACAATAACAAAATCAGCTTACTATCACCTCAAGAATATTTCAAGGATAAAAGATCTGATGTCTCAACAGGACCTGGAAAAACTAGTCCATGCATTCATCTTTAGTAGGCTTGACTACTGTAACAGCATCTTTACAGGTCTACCTAAAAACATCAGTCAGACAACTACAGCTCATTCAGAACTCTGCTGCTCGAGTCCTCACTAAGACCAAAAAAGTGGACCACATCAGTCCAGCTCTGAGGTCTTTACACTGGCTGCCTGTCCGTCAGAGGATAGACTTTAAAGTTCTGATGCTTCCCAGTATGAACCTTCCAGATCCCTCAGGTCATCTGGATCTGGTTTTTTATCAGTTCCCAGAGTCAGAACCAGACACGGAAAAGCTGCATTCAGCTTTTATTCTTCTTATATCTGGAACAAACTCCCAGAAAGCCTCAGATCAGCTGAAACACTCAGTTTATTTAAACCCAGGTTGAAGACTCACCTGTTCTCAGCTGCATTTGAATAAAACACCAAATCCACACTTTTAAGCTTAAATTTCAAAACTTATATTTTAACTACTGATTTTATCTACTGTTCTGATTTTATCTACTGTTTTTTTAAATCAATTTTAAATCATGCTTTTTATTGTTTTTGTTTTTTAATGTCTCTGTAAAGCACTTTGAATCACCTTGTTGTTGAATTGTGCTATATAAATAAACTTGCCTTGCCTGGCTGACTGGCAAGGATGCACCCCCCGGCTGTGGGTAGCTCTGTGAACGGGGTTTTCAGAGTCAAAATCAGAATATTTCTTAACTTCTCTAGAACTTCCAGGAGTGTAAGTGTTTTGTTACAGATGCTCACTTAAATATAAATATGAAAGATACCAAACAAAAACTCAAAAGTAAAAAAAAAAAAAGAAATAAGTAAAACTAAGGCACTCAAAGTGAAACGCTAAATTAAAATGAAATATTCCAAAGCTTAAAGCAACACTAGGTACGGTCTAGATAAGATATCACAAGTGAAAATAGTCCAGGTGTCATAATGCCGCAGGTGGGATTTCCTGTTGCATACATCATGGCTGAGCGAGTCTTGCGCTCCTGTGGCTGTACAACACAAAGAGTGTGGAGGATTGTCTAATACGGAGCACAACTTGAACAACATCTTCCTTTCTGAAACCTCCGTCAGAGAGTTTTCCCCTCACAGTCGAGAGGTTCGCTGAACGAGGACTTACAGGACATCATTTATTTGCAGCTTATGAAACTTCAGAAACTGTTCAGAAATAGTTTTGAGGGATGTTTACAGACACTGAAGTTAAAAGCAAACAAGGATTGCAAATACTAGAAAGTCCCGTTGTTCCTGATGACGTCATTGCTGATGGCGGCCGCATTTATGAAGACAGGATTCTCTGTCTGCATTTTTTTTTTTTTATACTTAAAACGAAACAGATCAAAGTCTTTTCTTATTAACAGTTTGCAGCACTGGAATGCTTTTGTCTGTTACAGAAGTAATTAAGGATATTCAGGCACTCTTGAACCTTTTCTTTCTTTTTAAAATTCTCATTTCTCTGCTGTACCAAAAACTTCAGGAACTGTGATAGGAACATTATTCAAGTCAAACAGTGCATTTTGTGAGCACCATTAATCCACTACTCATTTACTGGAGATTGGAAAAAAGAGAGTCCTCAGTACTCTCTTAAAAAAGGATTTATGCCAAACATCAGTGAAACTGTGTGATTTTCTGCAGGGGAAAAGCATCCCCTGATAGTTTTTGGGAACACTGGAAAATGTTGCGTTTAACAGAAGTGGGCTGGTTGTATTGGAGTGAAAGTTAGCAGGGTTCAAACTCCTCACACAGCTTTTTTGTTTGCTTGTTAAATGTGTAAGTGAATGCAGCACCACTGAGAATTTCTGAGAATAGTGTAATTTTCATCACTTTGTACAAACACATTCATCTGAAGCAAACTGGACCCTAAATCAACTCCCCTTTGTTTCCAGAGTATTTTTCACAAATATAATCATCAGAAGATGTTTAAGTGGGAAAATGAGTGCAGCACTCTCCTTGTTAGGGAGAATAAAACAAGGCGGCCACATTTTATCATCGGATTAATGCGGTATTACATCATCACCCAAAACAACCAAAAAAAAAAAAATCTTCTGAGATTTCTTTTTTAAAGTCAAGTTGAGATGTTATTATTGAGGTTCGGGTTATTTTAGTGCAGGAAGAATTCAATTTGCACTTGTCAATCACTTTCACTGCCAACATCTGCCAGCTACAGAAGGTCTCTTTAAGTGAAGAGGCAACTCTGAAAATGAGACATTCACACAAACGCCGCATTCGATGTGTGTTCTCCCACTGGGAGTGGCTGCTCGCCCCTGCAGGGAGCACACAGTATTCAGTCAAAAACACCTGTAACAAGCTGTCTTTCTGCAAAAAATATCCGGTAACAAGCTTCCCACTTTCTTCTTCTTGTCATCATCCACAGAAATCACTCACTCTGACTAAAGGGACGACTTACCCGCAGATGAGCAAGCGCCTAAATCTGATGTTTATCTGTGATGTGCACAAGCACAGCTGTGATTTTAGGTAATTAGTCATCTGTATTGAGCACCAGCCTTGCACCTGTGCATATGCTGACACAAGTGATATACGTACAGTGCTGTGCAAAAATCTTGAGTCACTCGTCTTTTCTTTTTATTAACATAAAGAAATAGGTGCAGAGATTTATTGAAGCATATCCAAAAACACATGTAAAAACAGCATAAAAAAACAAAAACAAAGTTTGTACGATTCTAACGAGCTGGGAAGTCAATATTTGTTATGACTATCTTTATTCTTCAACACAGCCTGAACTCTCTTTGGCATTTTTCCTTGTAATTTTTTTAAGTAGTCTCCAGGAACAGTTCTCTGGGCCTCTTGAAGGACATTCAAAGCTCTTTTTTGGATGTTTGCTGCCTTTTGTTCTGTTGTCTGTCAAGATGATCCCACACTGCTTCAATAGTGTTGTGGTCCAGGCTCTGTCTGTTTTTCTATCCAGGTAGGCTTTTACTGCATTTGCAATAAAAGTGGGATCGTTGACATGCTGAAAAATTAGGCTGCTGACAATCAGATCCTTTTCTGATGGTACTGCATTGTGGATTAATATCTGACAGAATTATGAATGCCAGAGTGCCACTGGCTGAAATACAGCCTTAAACCATAAAGCAGATATTTTACAGATGGTTGTAGACAGTGTTCATCACTTCATCACACTTATTGCCACCGATTTTTCATTCATTTCTTGTGTAACCTGACATGCCTCAGCCTTTTCTCCCTGTTTCACTTCCTTAACAATGGCTTCTTGACAGGTACCTTTCCACTGAGACAATTTCTCACTTTAAAAGAATACAAGAAAATTCTGGCTTGTTGGAGGTAGAAACTTGTAGAAACCAGAGACTAATGGGCTTTTGCCTTAATGAATAATTTTTTCTGAGCTGAAAGTGATTGACCAATGAGTTAATGATTAGGAAATCAGTCTCAGTTCATCAGTTGTATTCTCATGTAAATATTTGTAGCTCCATTACAACGGTCAGACTGAATCAAAGTGAAACAACAAACTGACTAAATCTTTGGTATTTTTCATCGGTGTAACTAAAGAAGGAGGAATCCAAAAAAACGAAACCAAAAATTCCTTTGAAAATGTTTGATAAAGCAGCCACTGTCTAAAGAAAACCTTGTAAAGACCTTCAAAAGGCCTGGAAAATGACTGATTATAAACGCTTAATAAAGAAATATGAGAGAGACTGACTCACTGGATGCAAAATAGTAGTGTAGCATTTATATAAGAGTAGCTGCCTCACTGAGGAGGATTACACTGATCCTGAAATAAATTTAGCTGGGTTTGTCTTGGAGATGACACTGACAGCTCAATTCATTTCATGAATACATAAAGTTTGCCCTGTAAAGTGAGAAGACTAACAGGAAAATGAGAAGCTGGACCGTGTGCTCATTTAAAACGAGCAACAATGGACACCCGTCCTAGTCTGCTCTTATTTAAAAGTCAATATCCAGCCCACAGAGATGGCTGAGTGATATCTGAACATTACTAGGTGATCAAGAGAGAAGGAGAGAGAAAGAGAAACCTCCTTCCCACTCAGTCATGGCACCACCACCACCGCCTAATTACACATGTTTTAATTACAGTGTCATGAAAGATGTTATTGGTTATGATAATGGTGAGTCTGAGGATTAATGCTTGGACGAGCAGTTAGATTTGATTAAAGTGCTGGGAGATATTATGAGCGAGGCACTTTAAACATATATTTTCAAGAAAATGGACGGGCTGACGAAGCCTAGAACAGAGGGAAGAGCTGCCAGGCAATTACAGTAACCAGCAACCAGCCTTCACTCATCAGCACAGCACAATGACATTTGAACCCTATGATTGCTCTTGCTAAAGCAGTCCCAGTGCATTATATGCAAAGAAACGTTGTTGTGATTACAGGCTAACTTTAGATACAATTGCTTTTTCTTGCTTCACACTACTGCACCTCACGATTTTTTTTTTTTTTTTTTGCACCAAGCAGTTCATTTTAATCTCCTACGCTGATCAGAAAAGAGGAATTTGATGTCATCTTTAAACAGAGTAAGAACGTCCAATTAAGGCAAAAGTCACACATATTCTGAGATAAAAGTTACTATGTGAAAGTGAACAGTGGCTGTTAATAAAGACAAAAGACTGAGTGCTCCCCAATTATTGGCACATTTTAATGATTTTTGTTCCTTAATGATCGCACCCTTAAAGGACTGCAACAGATGTAATCCTTTCCTTTCTTACTTCGCCGTAGACGAGTAGCAGAGTAAAAGTTTACTTCAGTGAAAGTAGAAAAGCTGATCATGTAGTCTGTGTTTTTAAACACCCACCAAAGAAGTTTAAACCAAAGCCAAAGAAAAAAATATCAATGATGTGAATCTTCTGTTCCACCCCCATCCCAAAGATGCTCTATTGGGAGCGAGATAACCTTGGAGGTCATTTGACAACACTGTAAAACATGTTCAAGAAAACAGTTTGAGAGTATTTGAGTGTTGTGATGTGGCGCGTTATCCTGTTGGAAGAAGCCATCAAAGGATGTGGCTTAAACACCACTAAGGGTACTAAGAGCCCTGAAGAAGATATCCCCCAAACATCATTACATCATCATCATCACCAGCCTGAGCTGTTGATGTAAGGCTCTTTCATGTGGTCAAAGGAGCTTGCAAAGAAAAGCGTCTGGACTTCTTTAAGTTGCTTGAAGACGTTTCACCTCTCATCCGAGAAGCTTCTTCAGTTCTATCTTAACAGTCCAAACATCACAATGGCCAATTAGATTTTTTCCCTGCTACCAAGAGCCATTCTGCACATACTCCTATATAAACCCATCAAACCTAACAGCAAATTAAACACATTTACAGCCTGGTACAAAAACCACTTTTGGCCTATGAATGTAATTTGTCTTATGTCAACTCTCAGTTGTATAGCAGATGAACTTCCTTACCCATTCAAACGGTATTAAGACTTAAGGTTATGTGTGATTAGGGGCCTGTGATCCTCAGGTCAGAGCATTTTTTTCCTCCTTGCGCTCACAACACTCATTTCAAAACAGTTCAACTTTTTGAAGGCTCAACTTTTTGCTGCGACTGCAGCAATCAATCACAAAGAGGTTTCTGGTGCCACACTCACTTAGCCAGCAACCAATCACCAACAACCTGTATGTATCCGAGATCCAAGTTTTAAGTAAGTGGCATTATGATATCATTTTATTTATGTTCTTAGCAACAAACATCATACAGTCTACTAACTCATACGGGGGAAAAGTTGCATCAGAGGTTTCAAAATAATACTCCACAATCCTCTGAGTGGAGTCATGCACAGCCGGTGCACTTTTTAAATGCAGTCAACAGTCTTTACACATTTGACATATTTTACACACTTTTCGTTAGCATATGGTCTAAATCAAACAATAACTAACAACAATTTGTCCACAGGGAAGCAAATCAGTAAACACCCAATTACCATTCAGTGAAATTTATGCTGAATATGTACAACAGCCAAAACCGTCCACAGCTAACAGGGGCCATCCTGAGAAGCCATACAAGTCTTACAAATACTAATCAGACAATAACTCTTGATGATGGCTTTAAAACATTGTGCTTTAATTATACAGCTGCACAATCAAAACTGTGCCAGGCATCCTAATAAGCCAGTTTGTACCCAGCTCACAAAAACCTGACCCTTTCATTGGCTTCGAGTCTCTGAGTCTTCATATGATAAATAGCTTAATTTTTCATCTCAGTGTTCAGACATGATTAAATTCAAATCGCTCTTCACCTTTGCTCAGCAACAAAACATGCGGCCCATGTGTCCTTATATCCGACAACGGAAGGACGAAGCCGCTTCAGTTTAGAGGCAGAAAACTCTCAGGCTACTGTATAGCCGTGTGAGAAATGCTACAGATTGTGTGTATCCAGCATCTTCTTACAGCAGCTAGGGAAAAGGCAAGTCGTTCAAAGCTATCCTGTGAAGAGATATCATCCTGAGAATAAAGGTGGCATTTACAGCTCTGGACTTGGACTATTGGTGGACTTATACACTGCTTATCAGCTAAACCAGAAAGACTGAAAAATGACTCCCGACTGAACCTTAAAGTTCCCCCAACCCGCATCCAAGTAGGTTTCAGGGGTTCCCATGGTAACCAATATCCAGAACTGAGTATACCAGCCAATCTTAACTTCACAGACTACTAAAAAGCTAATTTGAGCCACTTTGTGCCCTGCTGGTTGAGCAAAGTGAGCTTTTGCAAGTACAAATTTTACTCTTTTGTGGCTAATTTTTAAAATATAATTTAATTTAGCAAACATTTTTAAGGATATCTTTGTTGCTGACCCCAACAACAATACCATCCTCTAACGCATTTGTTTAGTTTGGGGTGTTGGCACCAGTCGAGACAGGATTGCAGTTTTTTTGGCAAGCATCTGAATGAGTCACTGGAAATAGAAACACCTCTTCTGTGAGTTACAAAGTCCAACTTCTTCTTCACTGTGGTATTATTGTTTCCTTTTAGCTTGATTCACTGGATCACAGAGTTATTCAGAGAATATAGGCCAAGTTACTCTGATATCCTCCCCCTCAAGACTGTAAGGGGACATTCCAGCAGCTCAAGTGGAGCAACAATGAAAAAGGAGTCTCTCTTATTTAAGTGGATACAGGTCACTGAAAGCCCAGGCCTTTAGCACAGTAACCACCTTAAGGATCATGTTGCGGCAATACTTCTTAAAGAAACATTTCACCTTTGTGTAAATTCACTTATTGAATGGCCATAGAAACATAATTTCTTATCTGGATTAGGCACACGTGCATGCCGACTTATTTGCATGAAAAATAATGACTATATATAGATGCAACATCACAGTTCAAATAAAAATTGGTTTTAAATTATATTTAAAATGAACAATGATGATTACCTAAGTTCCATCTATTCATCCATCCATTCGCTACCGCTTATCCTTTTCAGGGTCGCGGGGGGTGCTGGAGCCAATCCCAGCTGTCATAGGGCGAGAGGCGGGGTACACCCTGGACAGGTCGCCAGTCTGTCGCAGGGCTAACACACAGGGACAGACAACCATTCATACTCACATTCACTCGCACATTCACACCTAGTGGCAATTTGGATTATCCAATTAACCTATCCCCACAAACTGCATGTCTTTGGACGGTGGGAGGAAGCCGGAGTACCCGGAGGGAACCCACGCAAACACGGGGAGAACATGCAAACTCCACACAGAAAGACCCCGGCCTGATGGTGGAATTGAACTCAGGACCTTCTTGCTATGCGGCAACAGTGCTAACCACCGTGCCGCCCTTACCTAAGTTGATTTTTTTTATTGATATAGCCACTATTAAGTTTGATCCTGTGGGCTGTGCATGTCATATCTCGATATAATCATAAAAAACATAAATGTTTCCATGATAAAATAGTGTCAATAGCAATATCTATGACATGATAATGCTACGTGTTTACGCTCCCTAGCCAGCACAACAATACAAGACCAGTCATGTCTGAGAGCGAGAGCAGCAGTGCCACCCTGTAATGACTATTTAGTACCTAAGGAGTTATCAGAGGTAAGATCTCCAATAAAGCATAGTATTTTGCAATGTGAACAAGAAAACTAACTAACTAACTAAGGTGGAAAGGATATACTTGAGGCAAAAAATACAGAAAGGGAAAAAAAGCTATTAAGGAACCCAAGGAGGACAGAGTAGGTGAAGGATTGTTGGAGCACTCGTTAATATATCACAGGAACAGTGTGACGAGGTGGATGGAAATCCACTTTACACAGTCTGACCCAACATACTACCATCCCAGGTAGAAAATAGAAAAGAAAGTTTCAATTTTATTATGTGACAACATTGTGCAACTGAAGAGTTACAAGGTTACTTTAGCTTGTGTTAAACTCTAATGTTAAGTGGTTACTTTCTGCTTTTACTTAAAGGTTTCATTGAAAAACACAAGCTAGGCTACTTTTATGCTTACACTGGCTGTGGCACCTTGTGGCAAAAGATTCATACTTTCAGTTAAGCAGTCTGTAAATCAGTGACAGTAGCTCATTGATGAAAGATGGATTTTGTTTCCACTATGAAATCCTACTGTCTGTTGCAATCACCAGTAAAACCTTGTTCTTTCTGTATATTTCCTTGAAATACCGTGACGTAATTTTTTTTTGAGGCCATATCACCCACCCCTACTGTGGACAGTCGTTTTTAATATCCACAGCACTTTCCAGAGGTGTCTGACACCATTATTATATGTTTACAGTGTAAATAACAGAGTGCACTCTAAGAATGAGAGTGAGTCTCCTATTGACTGTAAATAAATGAATGATAAGTAACTTAACAAATTGAAACTCTTTCCCTTCAACCCAAACTGGTCACTGCAGATGTCTGCGAGAGGTTTCTTCCTATTAAGAGAGTTTTTCCTTCCCACTGTCGCCAAGACCATGCTTATAGGGGTGTCATCCTAATCTCTGGGATTTTTATCTCGATTATTTTAGGGTCAAGTCTTTATAATCGAAAAGGGAGTGACAGTTGTTGTGATTTGGCACTATATAAAGAAAACTGAACTACATTTAATTGAATTGATATAAAATGGCAATGTTGTGTTTTATTATCCACAAAGCTCAATGTCCATGTGGATGACACCAAATTAATACGGACTAAATAAATGTCCATCAAAGTCTAAAGACTTTAAATGATTTATTGTGTCCAAATCTGTTCATGACTTCACACTTATATAGTTTCTAGACAATCAACTAAAGACTTATATAATTTCTAGTCTTAAGTGTTGAACAGATTTAGTAAAAAGTCTGAGAAAAAAGCAACATCAGGTCATACTGGAACTTCTGTAGACAGCACTGCTATCGATGAAATGAATCAATAAATAATGGAACTGAAACTGTTTACTTTACTTACCAACACTAGAACTGAGGGTCATTCTGATCTCTTGGCATTTTAAAACATATGTAACTCTGTTAAATTAAAACTCTGCCATCTCACGACTTTCCCTAAAACGGGTTTATTGATCATATAATGAACTTTGGAGTGTGTGGGATAAAAAAGAAAAAAGAATTATGACAACTTAGACATCGGGTGTCATTCTGACCCAATAGAAATTCATGTAAAACAGCAATTGCAGAATGCCGGGTTGCCTAGCAACGCACTTGTTTGGACACATTGTGATGTGATGGCAGCTTTAACATGAGCCAGATATAGCTAGATGATATTGATAAATAAATATATAGGGAACTGTAGTTGGATAAATGATGAATAATTACCGCCGCGCTGAAAGGGTCATGCCTGGGATGTTGAGCCAGGTCAGAGCGGAGGAGTGTGTGATGGAGCGCGTGGAGAACTGTAGCTGAACCGAGCAGAAAGCCCAGCATGCGGGGAATTAATCAGAGCAAATAAAGAGTGAAATCCAGAGCAGAACAGCTGAATCAGACATGTTTCATGCCTGGGGAGCAGAGCAGAGTCTGGTGGGCGGAGGCAGATGAGGATGTTGTGTTGTACTTTTACAATAACTGATTTAGTGCACAGTGTATCTTTCTTTTTCTTTAGCCAACTGTGGGCAATGACCTGTTCAATCTGTGTCACAGAGAGCACTTTGTTTTTTATTTTTTATACCTTCTTTATTTTAGCTAAACTAATACAGCCCATTATCCAAAACTCATTTTTAACTCTGTTTTTCTTCTACAATAATTAAATGATTTAGATCTATTATTGTGTTGCTCGGTATAATCTTTATTTATTAGTGAATTCCAGTACACACTTTAACTTTATATTCTGTAATGAAAAGATATAAATGTTTTGTTAAACTAGAACTAAAAACTAAAACCCCAATTTTTCAAAGTATAAAAAGCTTTTTTTTTGTTTTGTTTTAATTCACAAATTAACTTCTTGAAGAACTTACTTCTTTGCACACAACTGCTGTTGTTGCAGGATTGAGTCAAAAATCCACCAGCCCACAGGAATCCATGGCAGTTCTAGTGCTAAATAAACACATCGCTCTTATTTCATGTCATGGTTTTTGTCACGTCGCGAATGTAAATCCAAGATTCCTCGTCTCTTATCTGTTTCTTGACCTCTTACAACTACTGAATGAAACACTGATTCAGATCAGATCTGACTCGCTGATAAATGCAGTTATTTCCACTGACTACTCATCTCTCTGTGTGGACGTGAGCAGGTAGTGTTCAGGAGGTCATCTATCTAGTGTTGCTAAAAATAAAATGCTCAGGCTTGAACCAAAACAATGAAGTAATACAAATCAAATAAGCAGAAAAATGTCCTCGAAAGTCTTTGCTCTTTAAAGAAAAACACTGCAGCTCGAATTTATGAGCCATCTATAAGCCGCTATTCATCCCGCCGCTGCTAGTATCTACACCGCACTTCACAGGAATCCAAAGTAAAACACACACACACCCTCTCACTGTTTGTTCTCTGCCGTATACGGGCAGCCTGAGGCCAGCGCGAGGACATACCTCTGAGTTTATACAGCTCTCCATTGACGGCGTTTACGATGAACATGTGCGGAGCCTCGTCGCTCGTTGTCACCGAGGCGCCGATCAGAGGCAGCGAGCCACGGGGCTTCTGGCTCTTCCCCTGCTCATTGACAAAGTACTGCAGCTGTCCCAGCTCTGGATCCAACACAAAATACCTGCACAGGAGGAAAAGGCAGAGAGAGAGAATGAAGTTAAGAAAGTAATGAACCAGGGAAAAGACCGGGGAACGGGAAATGGAAGAAGCACCGTTACCGTTATCATCATCATTTTGTTTTATGCTCTCATTATCTTGTTTACTGGTAAAAACTTTTTTTATATATTCCTGCTGCACAAACTTTGTGCAGGATGTGGAAGAGAATAGGAAAACAAGGCGGGGGACATGAATGTATGTGAAATGGAGCAAAAAGAGAGCTGCCGTAATAACACTCAACACCCTTAACATATCTCACCTCCCATGTAATGATGCCTGCAGGATATTATTCACCACATCTCTCTTCAGGCAGCACTCGTGAACAAAAAATTTTAAAAAAATAAAAAGAACAGCCCTTCATTTACATTAACGCCTGCTTTCAGCACCATCAAGCCAGCAAGCTTGATTCCAAATTACTCATGGTAGCAATTAGCGCGGTCATCTTGTGCAGAACCCACAGCCCGAGGCGTGGAAATTAAACCCCACATTTTCTCCTTTGTGATTAATGAATCGCATTCAATCACTGGGTAATTGAATCCCTCATCGCTGGCTGGAAGATGCAAAGCCAGTCAGGCAAACAGAGGCAGAGACATTTCATTTCCTGTGGCCGGAAAGGATCGCGTATGACATTCAAGAAGCTGGTCCGTCGGCTCTGCTTAACACTTTGTTCTGGTTCTGCAGTTCAGCACAGACCACAATGGCACTGGGTGGCTATGGCTGACCTTTTCATGTTTTTGCACAGAGGCCTGAGGCAATAGCGGTTGTCTTTGTCTTGTGTTCATGTTCAGAGGCGCCCTGTATCATCCTCCTTTCCCTGAGATTCAACCTGTATATTAAAAAAAAACTAAACATAAAACTCTCCATGCACCATTACTGGAGCTGCAGTATTGATCAGCAAACCTAAGTGGACCTATTATGCTCATTTCCAGCTCCATATTTGTATTAATGGACTCAACTAGAGTAGATCTGCATGATCTGCAGTTCAAAATAATCTGATTTCATCCTACATTGGGCTGTGGCACATCGCCATCAAGTTTATCTCAGTTTTAGCTCCCGTTCCCAGTCCACTCTCCTTTCAAGCAATCTTTCATCAGACTGGCTGCCCTTGCAAACAGAAAGTTTGAACATCAGCTGGATTTTAATGATCAGGGATAAAAGCTACTTTCGGCTGCTCTGTTTTTGTGCTTTTAGAACAGAGTGCCTTTATTTGTCACTGTACGGCGTACAACAACATTTCTAGTGAGGCCAAAAGAAGTGACAGTCAGCATGTGGGAGGAAACCGGTAAAACCCAGATGAATGCATCGGAGGAAGAACTCGAGGAAAGTGCCGCCCATGTGCAAATCAAACATATGGACTTATTCTGGATTTTTAAACAAAGATTGAGCAAAGAAGAGAGCTGATTACCAAGTTACTGCCCATTTCAGAGTGAGCAAAGAAAATAACAGAATCCATCACAAACTTTATGGGCTGCTGGTACTGGTTAGGTACTGGAGTGCAGGTATGACACAACGTTTTTTAAATGACACCGCTGTACCCAAATCTACAAGAACTCTTATGTCACAGAAGACTCTGACTGCTGTCTCACATTCAAAACACTTGTAACAGTACAGCAGTCAACAGGTATTTGTATCCAAGTAACTTGGACTAGACTGCAATGCGAAGAGTTCAGTTTTTAAGGTGCATGCAACATTTTTAACGAAAAATATTTATCAGGCTGTCTGCGCCACGCTCCCCTTTTGCAGCAATAAAAACAAGTGACATGAGAAGAAGAGACTGAGAACTTACCAATGCATTGTGAGTTAAGCATCATGGAAATGTTGAATTATCATGGTGTCTCTGATGATATCCCCTCTTTGTGACATCATGCAGATCAGGACAAAAAAAAACTTTTTTTTAAACGTGGAACTGTCTGAAGCCTGAGCTTTGGGTTCATATTGATTACTTGTACATACACTCACTGACGCTTTATTGGAAACTTTGGCCATTTTATATAAACATCTACCATTGTAACAAGTTTTGACTTAACAGGTCTCAGCAGATAATTCATGACTTCGCAAAGGGGTGCAATTATTTTTCCACGTGGGGCTAGGAAGGTTTGGAAATTTTTTCTCTATATGAATCTTAAATAGAACTTTAAGGCGCCATCTATCCATTCCATGTCACATGTGTCTTTTGGGTGTCTCAGAAAAGCTGTTTACTTCATGTTTCAAACACTGGCACCGTTTCCTATTTTCTTCATAACAGGTTATATTCTTATTACCTGTTATGAATCTGTATCCCCCACAGTTTAATGGAAACGCATCAACTTCCTTTACCAATGTATCTGCATCATTATTTAATTAAAAAGGTGAAAATATGAGCCCCCATTGTTGCCCATCAGGTTAAGCTCGTGATCAGTTTTTTTTAAGCATTTGCAGAAACCCGGGTTCAAATCCACCCTGAGGCCATTAACTGCATGTCTTTCCCAGCTTTCACTACTCACCTAAATAAAGGATAAAAAGGTATAAAGAAAAGAACATAACCATCAGTTTCCTAGGACTATGCAGGCCTTTTAGATGATTAGGAAAAGCTGAGATGAGATGCTAGCTCTCATATCAGATCTATGATATATTAGCACAGAACACCAAAGGATCATTTCTCTAATGACTAAAGAAAAAAAACAAAACAAAACAAAACAAAAATGTTCATTACCACAATAAACCAACATCTGCTGAACAGACACTGCTTTCCATTTATCATTACACCCTATTGATGTGTGATCCTCAAACATATGCTGGCTCCTAGTTAAGCAGAAAGTCATTCAAACTGTGCGACACGCAAACAGAAATGCGTCGAATCAATCTTTGTCAACTGACTAAACATTACGTTTGAAACATGACTCACACATGAGTCCAGTGAACTCAAAACTGTGCCTGTTTAAACTAAATAAAGTTGGTCAAGTCATGAAGTAATCTATTGATTTTTTTTTTTTTTGCTTGAGGGGTTATTTTTATTGACAAAAATGTTGATAGAAACAGTGAGGCCAGCAAGTGTTGCACAAATCAGATTTTCATTGTTGTTTTTCTGTCACATCTCTGCAGCTACACTGGGAAACTGGGTTTTCCATATATTTCCAGCCTCTTTCTTCCATTTGCATCATGGTCATTCTGATTGGTTCCCAGCTTTCAAGGAGGTGGGTCGTGACTAATACAAGCATGTCAGAGGGGGCAACAGAAGGAGGGGGGTGGGGGTGTATGAATGCATAAAAGCAGCAAATGAATGCAAAGAGCACCTTTTTGTTGAGACCCTGATGGACAGTGAATGGCAACCCTCCTTCCTGGATGCATTTTAGGCTTTTTTCATGCTGCCTGCATCTGTTCATTAATCTAAAAGAGCTCAAAACAAAGCAGTTTGAGTTTATGGCTGGAGGCACGGACACCAGGTCAAGCTCTAACTAACAAATGAAATGAGGGATGCTGAATAATGTAATGTTTTACAAGCTGCCTTAAAAAGATATTAAAATACTCGCACTTCAGGTGAGTCATGACAAAGTTTCCCTTGAAAGCAAAACAAGCATGTGTGTGACGTAACAAGCAAAGCACACTGACGCGAAGGCTGATTTAAAATCTTGAGATAAACTGGAGCAGCGTATTCAAAAACCACTGCTTTAACAGTGCATATATCATAATTTCCTAACTCATTAGCTGCTTGAGCTGCTAACTTCTCCATCCTTCACAGGATGCATTTTTCCCCATGAACCCTCTCAGCTCCAGCGAGCACACGGGGAACGCTGCCGTCTGAAAATTGATCCTTGCTCACAGTCTTGTCCCCTTCCATCAGGAGGGCTGGAGATTTATGCCGACCGCAGCCATCCAGGGAACAATCTGCCTGCATCACTTTATATCCAGGGCTGTCTTCGTCGGCCTCACGCGCTGCATGTTGAGCTCACAGCAGTGTACCAAGTCTTATCCCCTGTGCAGTCAGCAGAATGGAGGCATTCACTGTTGACCCCCTCCAGGCAGTCTTCGCTTGTCCAGCTAAACCACATTGCAGACTTTTGATATGATGAATGGCGCCAGAAAGCAAAGTCCGGGCTTTCGTGGGCTCTCTCTGCTGATAAGCCGATACCGACCTGCAGGGCCAGAGTCTTGGCCCACAGAGACCTTTTCGCCTTTGGACGCAAGAGGCTGCAGCAGCCCGCCGACCAAATGAAAAGATGATTAGTTTGGCTGCAGTAAAATCTAAGACAGTAAATCTAATTTCCAACTAGTATCAAACTTGATTCATGAACAATATTTTACAGTACCTTAGTATCTAAAATGCAGGCTGTGCATATGGCTCACAATCTGTTATGTGGGCTTTTGTCACTTTCCAGTTGATAAATGAAACTGTAGGGCTTCAAAAGACACCCAACATCATGATTAAAAAAGAAAAAAGAAAGAAAAATGTGTCCTGGAAAAAACAGATTGGAAGGTGCTGAAAGAAATTTATGAGAATAAGGCTCACACAGAGTAGGGCTGAACGATTATGGAAAATAATCTAATTGCGATTTTTTGCCCCAATATTGCGATTGCGATGCGATATGCGATTATTTTTTAAGGTCTTTGTCTTCTGTATTATTAAACAAAGACAAGCAATACATCATATAGTATGGCCAATACTATATTACATTAATTTTAAACTGTTCTTTCCTGGAAGACAGACCTCTGTTATGATGACATGAGGTGATGCATGAATTGATGACTGACATTTTTATTTAACTTCTTCAATCACAACAGTATATTTGAACATACACAATAGTTTATTTTTAGCTTACAAACATCTGAGCATAAAGTGCTGACAAGGAACCCTGGTGTAAACATTAAAATGAAAGTCAGTACAATGTGCAGATTGCAGAAATATACATAAAAAAAATCAGTGGCTTTACCACACTCAGTTTTTCGACATCTGTGAACTACTAGACAGTCATTCAATTAAAAAATAATATTAAATAAATAAAACTAATAAATAAAAAATACACACATCTTACTGATCTCTGCAGTCAGTAACATTACACATAAAGTGCAAACATAATAGCAATTGTATAAACACACACACAAACACGCCTTTAAAATTTAAAGGCGTGAAATTGGACGGTCTAGCCTTCTGATTAGCGTCACCGCTGTCTCGGTGGAGTTTAATAAACTCGGCCGTCTGCTTCTTGCTATCTAAAATATAACCAGACACTGGTGTAAATTCTCGACTGTCTCATACTTCTGTTTAATAAGTTTTCTGTTTGACGTTTAGTCAGCTGTGTGAAAACCAAGGAGGAACCCACCCGGGGGATTAATAAAGTTTTATTTTATCTAATCTAATAACTTTAATCTCAGCCAAACCGATTTACTCACGAACAAACAAAACACTGAAAAACGCCCAACAATAACATTTTTAGGTTGTCTAAGTGACTTATATATTACGTTTAACCCGAGCAGCGAAACTCCGCGGTGTTCTGAAAATGATGTGCCGGGAGTTGTGCCGTTCTCGGCCGCATCAGTAACCCTCGAGCTCCCGGCTAGCTGTCGAGCTGGTGGGTAGCAGACGCCTCTGAAAACGTCGAAGCACTTTTGCAAATATGGGATATCTTGATAAACCGAGCAGATATTTGATGTTTACACAACTACTTTCTCGCCTGAAAATATGTTAAAAGTTTATTTTGTGACCCAGAAAGATTAGTATGGCTGGGCCGCGCTATGAATTCTGGGATATGATAGTAATTTGGACAGCCTTCGGCACGTCGCTGTGACGTAATCGGTCTACAAATGCGGCCTCAGGAGGATGCAGCCCATGAATTTGGACATGTCCAGAGTATAATCGCAGCCTTTGCGGTTAGAAAATTGCACTTGATCATGTCGCGATATTATCGCAAATGCGATATATCGTTCAGCCCTAACACAGAGATACAACATGGGCACTAAATGCATCGTGACCAAGCAGAACAGGAAGTTGAATATGCTCAGTAATATGTGCTAATGCATGATGAATGTGAATGCCTTTGTTACTCAGTTTAGATATTACAGTACCCTGGGGTGGGATTCTTTGTTGGCAAAGACATTCAATACCTTTAATGGACAAATCAATTCACTCAATGCAATCATGAAACAAATCACCATCTGCAGTCGATTTTGTTATCCGCCCTTAAAATATCAGAGAACGTGTCATCACGTAGGGTTTTATTGCTTCTAAATATACCACAGCTGTTTATTTTAAACCTTTATACATACTTGAATTAGAATTCATGTTCAAACTTTCTATCTCTAGAAACCTGTACGTGCACTCAGGAGCAGACATCTGTAACAACATAGAGCCCGCTATAAATCACCACCATAACAATATTTGCACTTTAAAAAGAGCTTAGTCAAGCACATTTGTCCACATCAACAGAAACACTATCATTTCCTAATGGATTTAACAATTGTGCTGCAGGAAATGGCTTGTCAGCAGGATTTACATCTCCTCGCTGCTCTTTTGGCAGTTAATTCTCAAATATGCTTGGAGGGACGTCAGAGTAGTGAATCACACTGATTATTGGCAGGAAAAGGGGGATCAATAAGAGAGTGATTGGCAACTATCAGGGAGATTACATGCTGCTGGCATTTTATTTTCCTGTAACATCATGAGAAGATCTTGACACTGCTGTGGCCAAATAAATTATACTCAATCATTTCATTAGGTACACCTTGCTAGTACTGGTTAGGAGCCACTTTTGCTTTCAGAGATGCTTTGATTCTTTGTGGTACAGATTCAACAAGTTACTGGCAACATTTCTTAGAGATTTTGGTTCACATTGAGATGGTAGCATCACACTGTTGCTGCAGATTTGTTGGCTACATAACCATGATGAAAATCTCCTGTTTCACCACATCCCAAACATCCTCTACTCAAAGCACCACCCATAGTTGTTCATACCAAGCAGGATGGTTTCATGCTGTCATCAGAATCATCTTTTTTCCCATGTTATTTATGCCAAATTCTGATCCTCGTCCAAATGTCTCAGGACAAATCATGACTCATCAGAACCAGACAACGTTTTTCCAATTTCCCATTGTCCATTTTGATGAGGTCATTGTGAATTGTAGTTTTCTGTTCTTAGTTTGCGGGCGTGGCACCCAGTGTGGTCTTCTGCTGCTGTAGTCCATCTGCTTCAAGGTCCAAACCTTGCTTGAAGCAATCTATCCAAACCTCTCTAAAAATCACTAGATATATATATTTTTTTATTATTTCGGGATGATTGTGCAGGAAAATCCAATCCCAACAGATCAGTAGCTTCTGAAAAACTCGCACTAGCCCAGCTGGCAGCAACATCCATGCCACATTCAGTGACTCAAATCTCCTTTCCTCTCCTTTCTGATACTCAGTGTGACGTTGAGCAGGTCATCCTAACCATACCTAGATCCACAAATGCATGGACTTGATTTGCTGATAAATCATGTTTTAACATGCAACTAAATAGATGTATGTAATAAAGTAGCTGGTGAGTGTAAGCTCATCATTCACAATCTCTTAACTCTTGTTTGCTTCCACAAACGTATCATCATAATAAAACTTTACCATCTGACGTTTTTAAACATCTAAACATTTCAGGCTGTACTTTTTGACCAGCTGCCATATCAGGGACATGGAATAGTTTCACAAGTGGGGGCAATGAAACTATTAAAAGGCTTTGTTAAAACCAGATGTTATTTTAAGCATTCCTAAAAGTATACAAGAAAACTACACACAAGAAAACCAAACAAGATATGAAGGAAAGGGGAAATGCAAAATGCTAACTCATTTCCCTTTCCCCTGCACTCTAATATCAAAGCTGGCCTTACAAAAAACAGAAAATTAGAACAGAAACCCAAGAAACAGCAAAAACACAGGAGATACAGCCATTAAACAGACAGAAATATATCAACATGAAGCCAAGCTAATGCCTGCAGTTTTCTTCCCCTTTTCAGACACAGAAACACCCACCAGAGCTGCACCACCCCGACTCACAGCTTTGATCAAAGAAGCACAGCAGAGCTCCTTTTCCACTGAGTGCAAGTGCAAAGAAATTATTTGTTCATCACAGTACATCCCCCACCCTGCAGAGCACTTACGAAGACATGGATATAACATCTACACAACGCTCACAGCTTCTTATACAGGAAGACGGTCTAAAATGGAAATTGAGAAAGAGCTATAAATGGTATGAATTGTGTGATTGGCACACACTTCATACATATGCCGATAACCAAATTACAAAGAATTAAGTTAGATATCTGCTCCATGGAATGATGAATGTTACAACTGATTTACAGCAGCAGAAGGTGACGTTGTTTTTCCATTTTTTTTAAAGTGTGTCGTCAACATTCGTCCCCCTGGAAACTAGCCGTGCGCTACAATCCACAATCAAAAGCTCACATTTCTACTTTTAAAATGACAAAAAGCATGTCCACTAGCGTGAAATGATCACACAGTAACCACTTGCAGGTAATGCATGACTTCAAAATGCAGACAGAAAAAGCTGCGAGAGGTAAACCAGGCCTCACAGATGGTACTTATGTGTCTGTAATAAATAAGCTGAGTATTTTCCTATCATTGCAGACATGCTAAATATGTTCCGAGTGTCTTTAAGTGGGAACACTTCACTGTGGCAAACTGATTGTTTAGTCTGAGAGGCCGGAGAATGCATAATGTCAACCTATTAATTCTCAAATGGACTCTCGTGGCTTCTAGGGCAGCATTAAGAAGGAGATGAGTTCTCGTATGTGTGTGTTTGTCTGCACATTCAAAGGCTTCCTGACCAATCAGACTTCTGCACCTTTAAGTTTTAGTCATAGTCTCATTTCTACACAGAGCTGTTTGAGAATTAAGACTTGATTTAAGGATTTTTATAATGATTGTGTTCTTTTTTTCCTCCCATCCACTATATTCTTTACCAACTATCCACTCCTTTTCAGCGTGATAAGGATATAAAAGGCTTTAAAATAGTTACTGATTTACAAGCCATAGTCAAGGTCAAATTTGTTTATACAGCACATTTAAAACAGCAAAATATAGGCCAATTCAACTTAACACTAAAATCCAGGAAAACAGAACACAATACACAACATTAAAAGACAAAAATTTATTAAAATAAAATAGGATTTAAAATCTGAGCCAAGCAGATGTGCAGAGTTAGATCATTCCATATATTTAGTGCAAACATTTATATTTTGATCACCTCTCTGTTTTAATCTCATTTGAGGAATGTGTTAGAGCAACTGGTTACATGACCTCAGAGTTGTTACAGGTGTGTGAATGTGAAGCAGCTCAGACAGATAGGAAGTCAATCTGCAAATGATTGACAAATCATCAGAAGCACAGAAAAAACATAAGCACACACAACTAGAATAAACTCTAAAAACCTGTTACCCTTTATTCTCTCTTCTAAATAAGTTTGACTGTGCTCTGTGTTTGTTACAAAACCTGTCTGACAACACTTCCTCTTATGCATGCGAACACAACATACACCGTGTATGATAATCAACTGTTGAATAACAAGCAGCTTGCAAACAACACTTCCTCTATTAATCTTTGTGACACTGTGCAAAGTTTGCATCTGGGACATACGAAGGATAGATGGCATATTAATGATCTCCTTCATATTCAGCCACACTTTTTGTCAGTGCATGTAAGGACTTTTGTTGATATTAAAATGATTGTGCTACTTGGTTTCCTTAAATATAAAAACATCCCAAAGTTATCTTAAATACACCTCAGAGAGGGAGACCATTCCAACTGTAACACAGTAATAATCAGGGTGTAGGCCTGTTGCCAGTCCACCTATTTTATAGCCTCATAAGTTTCCAACTAACTTTAGCATATTGGCCATCAACATATGAGAAGTTAACCCATAGATGATAATGAAACATTTTCTGGGCACTTTGTCAATATCGCAGTAGGTAATTAATTAGGAAGTTGGATCAGCTGTCGTCAGAGAAACTGGCCTTTTTTCCCTCCACTTTATTGTTTGACATTTAAACTCAGCATTCTTCCTCTGGCTGTATTGAAATTTCTTACCAGCATTGTATTGACGGGAAAGCAACACGCTATCTGAGGAACTATATCAAAGACCTTTGTATGCAAACACTGATAGCAACGTCAACGTCAGACATTGTCAGAGCGAACAAATGTTGTCAATAAATAAAATGTTTCAGTCGAGAAGTATGGACTTGCTTTGTAAGACAAAAATGTACATTTATTATTTCAAAATAAGCACTAAAAAGTTACCGCCGAGCATAGAAGCCAATTCAAGCTGCCACTATGGGTTCAAAATGTAAAGAGTACCCAACCCTAACTCCCACAGCTGCAGTCAATTTAGAATCACCAGCTAACTTAAGATGCATATGTTTAGGTTGTGGGAGGAAACACACGCAGGCAGCTAGAGAAAACACTTTGAACCATGTGATTTTTCTTTCATTTTTTTGAGAAACATAACTGATCCTTTATAACTGAGGTCATCTGAGAGGAAACTAGAAATGCCTCGCCCTCTTTGGAGTGTAGAAGACGTGGCTTGTGATGTTTTTGTCTTTTCTTTTTCTTTCATGTGAGATTGTGTAACGATCGGTGGCGCTTGATAATTAAAAAAATTAAACAGAGGAGTAAGTACTGCTCTTGTGTGTTGACTTTTGCCTTTGCATTTTTCACACGTATAACACAGATGCGTGTGCTTACGCTGGTGGGAGGAGCTTATGACAGAGACAAGACTTGCTGAAAGAAGGCTGTTTTTTCTTGGGGGTTTTTGGCTTTCCAGAATTCTGCAGTTTCAATGCTTATAATACTGAAACTCTTGTTAACAACCCCATCTGTTTATTGGTTTTGTATACACTGCCTTAGACCATTTATTCTTATTAACCACTTTTTTATGATACGCATTTCAATTAATCTCTACAGCACCTTCAGGCAAACTTTGAGCTCATTTGCTCTGTTGCACATTAAACTTCTTCCCTTCCAAAATCTTTCCTTTCATCAGTTCATCTGGGTATAAATGTGTCACTAGCTTTCCCATAATGGCACATTATTAAAGTCACACTGCCATTATTACAACAGTGTTATAATAAATGATTATTACTATATTACACTGACTGTGACTGTCATCAATGCTTAGGTTTAAAGGGTTTGAATCATTTACTATCCTTACAAGTATAGCACACATTTCATATGTGCATATATAAACAAAACTGACTACTTAGCACATTTTCTTCACACAAACGCACACAGCACCTACTCAACATAACGGTACTTCACGCTGACACATGGCCGCCCACACAGTGGCAGAATTAGCTCCACTCAGGTCTCCTGCCCACCAAGACACGGCCTGCCAAACATGCACACACACACACACACACACGCACGCACGCACGCATGCACACACACACACACACACACACTTTGTGTTCCTCCACGTGATGAAACGTGACTGACAATGTAATTACTCAAACAATGTCTTCCACCGGGGCACGGCCTCTCCTCCTTCAAACGTTTCTATTTTTACGCTGCGGGCACTTACGGATATTAACTGTGAGCTGAACACAACCTGAGGAAGGATGGAGCATCTGATCGTCTTCCTTCACAGGTATAAAAGAAACGGGTCATTTTAAAATCTGGTCCGGCTGCAAAAAGCCTTTCATTTTTATTTTAACCTAGCTGATTTATATTTCTCTACAGGCCCCCTCCCATAGTAAACCTCTAATAATATATATATATAATATAAATCTTTATCCCAGGTGACAGCAAATGCTTTCCTGAGCTCAGAGAAAGATAGAGAACTACAGCATAGGGTGTAAAAATCACTTACTGTGAAGAAATATGAACAAAGGCTCAAAACAACAGTGAACCCACCATTCAGTCCTGATTCATTTCAAAACTAAATAATCTTGAAATTAAATAAATAAATAAAACGTTGCTGTAGCAGAATGACATTTTTACTAAAGATATTCTAAAGAAATAATCTTGCTGGAATAGATTATTTTAAAAATAATTACATTGGCTGCAATGGTTTCTGCTTTAAAAGCTTTAAAACGAGCTAAAAATAGAAATACCATAAACAATAACAAAAGTAATGCTTTCTGACCTTCATGTTGACATATTATCAACATTACAGTTTTTCAGGGGTGGGGTGGGGGAGTTTGTTGTTTTTGTTTTGTTTTGCTTTAATGAAAGGACTACAAGTACTTCCAGTTAATTGTTTCAGTGTTCCTGGGTTTGTGACATATTGGCCTTTCACAGCACAACACATTAAAATAAGCCATCAAGGGTGAAAACTCCGGTCAATGCAAGATTTACAGAATAATTATGAATGTCAACCCATGGATCACCCATGTTTTCCTCTTCATGGGTGATCCAATCAAACTTAAGAGTGCAAAAGGTTTAACATGGCAGATTTCAATTGTACTTTAAGCACTCTTTGGATAACTCTGCAATTTAAGCTAAATATTAATATTTAATATTAAATCATCTCAAAATGCAATTACATATAATGCTGTTAAAAAAAAAAAAAGAAGAAGAAAAAGAATAAATGAATATTCCACTACAGCAGATTCCTTTGAAAAACTGCTATCTGTTGGTGCATCCTCCAGTGAGTCACCCCTCTTTTACCCATACCTGCAAATCTCTGCACAGAGCTCACAGCAATCATGTTCATTTACTTTATTTACTGATATCTGCAGTAAAAGTTCAGAGTTTAAGAGTCAAGAAACGTGCCTGTAAGACCAAGTGTGGCTTCTCTGCCAGCAGCGACACCATTAGCTGCAAAGCCAACAAACCTAAGTGCACATAATAATTTCTTGATACTAAGAGTTTGCAACTGCAGGATGTCACAGACAGCAGCTGCAAAGCTGAACCACAGTTCAAGGATTTTAAACAACAAGTTGCAGATCCCACCTTTGTGGGGAATTCTCATGGAGACGATGCATAAGTGCTCCATATGACTGTTTCTATCATTTCTTTCTCCTGTAAAACTCCCCTTTTCATTGTCTCTGTTTTTTACACCGAAACAGGTGCCTGGTGACGCAATGAAATGTGGGAATGGATCAGATCCTGATCATCCCCTTCGCAGTGTTATCTCTACAGTCACAGAAGCACAAGTACTGAAAGTGAAAGTCGATTTGCTCCTGGCAGATTGCACCGTGTTCCACACCATCCATAAACGGACTCCCTACATCCAGAAGATTACATTTCCCTGAGAACATTAAGACAGTGTCTGCTGATTTGTTCTTACTTCAGCATGGTGTTTACAGTGCTTACATTTATTAGAGCACCACACAATGTAAGGTTCATGTCACAGCTGCCATAAATTAAAAGCACTGGTAATTACCAAAATATTTTTTTATGTTTCTGTAATGGTTAATCCACCAGCATGCACAAGCTCTTTAATCCAAATGACAGTTTTAATGCTAAAATATAGTTCTTGTTGTTATCCATGAATTTTCTAATTTACTGTTTGACAAAAACAAAAGCATAAAAAAAAGGCATGCACAGCATTCTTTTTTGGATTAGACACTAAATTAAAGTTATTTACTTCCATTCATGAGCAGAAAAATTTGTCTTACTAGTTGAATGTTGCACTTGATTAATTTCTGGATTCTCAGTGACAACTTTCGTCTTTTATTAAGAGAGTGCACTAAAATTCCTAAATCCACATCCAGAACTCTAAAACTTTATTACTTCTAGCCCCAGCTCTGGAAACACATTCTTAATTTAAAGTTATCCTACAAGCAAACAGAGGATCAAACAGTCCTTCTTGGTAGTGATAATAAGATGACTCCAGGAATCACCTTAATTCACTTATATAGCTTTAACTGAATTTCAGGTAGAGATAATCATCACTGCTTTGATTAGTCACATCGTGGCAGTGTTCTGTACGTGAAAAAAACAAAAACAGAGCAAAGCAAAGTCTGATTGCTAAACTCTTTTCCTTCTTCAAGAGCCAAAAAATACAATTTAAAAATTATGAATTTGAATTCAAATGAAACTACTTTGTACATTTTGTCATCATTACTAATGTTAGGGCTACGAGCAGTAGCAATAAGCCTACTGACCCATGTTAGTATAGTTTCAAAGACAATCTAAATGGAAACTAAAAGCCATCTCAGCTCCAGGCTACGTTTTCAAGATGTTTTAGTCGCTGCTCCCCGTCTGTGCTGAAACACTCTTTCAGCTTGAGGTCTTGGCGCTTGCTCAAGTCAATGAAGTTAAAGGATTCTCTCCTGCGAAGCTACACCTTTACCCTATAGGCACTTTGAAATTGACACTGGACAGGCAGCATCACCCACAAAGGCCAAACCAATTTGGTAATGCCCTTTCGTCTGTACAAAGATCAGAAATCAGCACACCCGTGCACATGGCAGACCGTACTATTTGATTAAAACGCGCTTCACAGGCTACATGTGACAAATCCCACGAGAACATCACGCACATTTAAGGCTTCCTTTAATCAGTGCCACCTCGCTTTGATCGCTCTGAAATGAACGTTTGTCTCGCTGTCCCACAAGTGTTCCTGCGGGTACGTATCAAGATGCAGTTCGTTGCATCGTCTGTCAGTTTGATGGGAGAGCAGGGACGAGTCAGTCTTTCCTCCGCCTTCCTACACCGCCCCTCAACACAAACAAACCCCACACAACGTGAGCTTCCCTCTCCTCTGCAGCAGTGCCACTGTACACAATGGGATGCTCCAAGTCGCTTAGTTCTTCTTTACCCACACACAAAACTAATTGCACTGCCAAACGCAGAGATCCTGCATAATTCATGTTAGCTGTTCGGACCGCGGGGGGAAGAAAAACAAGAATGAAAAGAAAGTCCAACCCAGGGGAAGATGTTTCACATGTGACTCACATTGACTTAAAATTAAAAACACAGCTTCTCATAAAAACCTCTCTCTGTATTTGTCTGTGTCTGAGATGAGGAAATCGGACAGGGCGGCGTGATGGCATATAAATTCTGGATGAGGTACAGGCACTTTTTGAGAATTGCACTGCTGTGAAGATGTTATATACTTCATTACAAGAGTGCCTGCACTGATTCAGGAGCAGCGGAATTACAGATTGTCACAGTATATGGGAATAATATCAGTACAGATCAGCAACTGCAAAAACCTGTACAGACGGGCAGGCGTAAGTGTACAGTGTGTCCACAGTTTCAGGAAACACAAACACTTTGTGGCAGCAGGGTCTCATTCTTGCGCGTTAGCCACTTTTCATTGTCCTTTCTAATCTTTTTTAATGTCAGCAAGACTTCATTTTGTCCACCTTGACCTTTGTGTTATCCACATTTTATTAGCCAAACACCAGTTGGTTAAAACAAAGTAACAATGATTGTTAGTTAGTCGTTTGGCACTTTCCCGTTAATCAAACTGCATGATATCTGATTGGCTTCAGTTTCAGTCCTATTCAGTTGTAGTGAAGGCCACAGAGCTGCTAAAGGTGGAGACCTGCACAAGCTGGAGGAAAATACTAGAAACTATGGCTGAATTAATTCGATTTTTCTGGGGAAAATAAATAAGAGTGTGCTGATGGCGTTGTGCTACCTGGTATAGCGTGTCGTCTATTAATGTGAAGGTCGGTTGTTTGACCCCTGGCACCAACCTGCATGTCAAAGTATTGTTGGGTAAGATACCGAAGCCCAGTTTTCCCCTGACCCAATGTTAGGTTAAAGTGCTTAGTCATAGAAAAGCACTTGTATAAATGATTTAATAGGTGAATGACACTTTCAGTTGTCAAATTGAGAAGAAAAACACCATCTAAGCACCTTTTATTAGTTAGTTTAGTAGCCGTTTCTCTTATAACTGGATGTGTAGTGGCAAAAGTTTAAGAACCACTGCTGTAATCAGTCGTGTTGTTTGAAGCGCACTTATAACATGTAATAAAAATGAAGGCTAATGTTTACCGCCAACTTAACCATTCAGTACTCTGCCACAACATAAGGATGGCTCCCTATGTTATGTCATGCTGAGAAGAGGCCCTGATACAAACTCATGAAACACTGAAGACACTTCATCTCTCAGCTGGCTTGGGAATGCCTTGGGTTCCCCTCCAGAAGAGATGGAAGAGTATCTCTGCTCAGATTGCTGCCCCCACAACCCAGACCCACATAAGTAGCAGAAAACAGATGGATGGCTAACTTTTTTTTTTTTTTTTAATAAACCAATATCTTTAATGAGATCGATAGTTAAGAATTTAAGAGGGCTATTTTAAAGGGGGAACAATTAATCCGGTAGCTCTAAAATGTATTGACAGATGATGAATCAGCACCAACTTTGACAAATGATTAATTACTTTGGCATTTTCCAATTCCATCATTGTTTTCAGTTGAGTAATCTCTAATCCTAATTTAATTTATACATTTTTTAAATTATTGCTCAAGTGTTCCAAAATAGTTTAAAACTTTTACTCTGAGTTCTGAGAATGCAAGTTAGGAAACCAGGCTTTCAAAACCCCCAAAGATATTAACTTTATTATAAGAACAGACCAAGAAAAGCAGCAAATCTGATGTTTCTGAAAATACTTTAGCAATTAATATAATAACATAATATACTGGAAATTACAAGAATTTTAGAGGATTATTATTATAAGTATTATTTAATGACAGTTTTTGTTTTCTAACATCTCTTTTGCCCATTATGTAAGTCAGCCCATGAAGACAGCGATCAAACAAACTAATTCATCAGCAGGCGTCCAGACTTGTGTGATTTTGAACCCCCTCCCCCTCGCAGTGACGTGGTGGTAAAAGTGCAACGTGGACGGGGCAAATAACAACACGAAGCCTCACCTGGGGCATGAACCGAAACTAAATCATGTGTCAAACGTCCCCGACCCCATCCACGTGCTTACCTGTTCTGCCAGCCTTGGATCAGGTTGGTGTATTTGCTCAGGACTCCTTCCAGCTGCCTCTTGCGCGCCTGCTGCTGTTGCTGCAAATTCATGCTGTTCCCCAGCACAGTTGCCCGACTGCCTCCCGCTACAGCCGAGCCTCCCAGGGAGCCGGAGCCGGGGCTGTGCGACCCGGGCCGCCCACCGGGCTTCCTCGATGATGAGCTCCCGCGGAGGTCCGCGGAGGAAGAGTTTGCTTTGTTGGTCCCGGGATGCGGACTGCAGAGCGTCTTGTCCATCCTGGCGACGGGACGGCACACAGCAGGAGGAGGAGCAGGAAGAGAGGGGAGGAGGGAAAGGAATGGACCAGAAGCAGCAGCAGAAGAGATTTTTAGCAAAGCATAAGTGCTAAACGGGGTTGTGTTTGTCTGCTAAACTAAAGCAGAGGCAGTGGATGTGCAGAAACTGCGCTGCGCGGCGGCTTTATGCGTCCCTCGGTGCGTGACACAGCTGACATATTCCTCGATGGTGTTTGAGTCCCGCTCTGTCCTCTGCAGTGCGCGGCTGTGTGGCAATGTGGGTCTCATCCACCGTTTCTCTGGTAGGAAGGACAGCAGAGCGCAGACACTCCCACTCTACTCTAGACCTGCCCCCGGATATTACCTACTATGCACTCTCCTATGAAACGTATCGTCAGACACCCCCCCCCCCCCCCCTCCGTCCAAAAAAAAAAAATTGGAAAGGGCAGGAAAAGCCTCACATGACACATATTTAAGCTGATACGCATGACTTTTTTTGTGAACAGTGACAGCTCACTATGTGCATGTATGCATGCCTAAACTACAATAATTGTGGATGAATAAAAACACAACTATACTGACGGAATGTTATAGGAAAGAAAATCCCCCTAAAGTCCCTAAAGCTTCACTATAGGCGCACTTTAGGGGGACTTCTGTGGAGATAGTCTGTCTAAATATAAAACAATGTGTGTTGGCTTTGACAAATAAACTAAAAAGTCTGGATTTGACCAAGAGAGTGTAGAGTTTAGAGGTGCAGCTTGTTTGTGAGTCTGTCTGCCTTCAGTTTTGTATTTAATAGCTGAAAAGCATGCTTTATTGTGTTGGGATCAGGTGACTGACTTGATCATTGAAGAATATTCCTGTCAAAGTTCACCAGAAGGCCACAAACACAGGACAAGCTCAAAACGTTTTGCAGTTTTAATGGGCAGATGAACAACAGCTAGGAATCCCTACAGCAGGGGTTAGTGTGAGGTAAGATGTTCAGGTAAGTTTAATACAGTTCAACTCAATTTAGTTTTATTTCTATAGCACCAAATCACAGTAGCAGTTACCTCACAACGCTTTGTTAATGTAAAGTAAAATCCTGCAATAACAGATAGAAAACCCCAGCAATCAGTTTTAAAGATTTTTATTGGCAGTTCACTACATGTACAGGACCTACAGGATATACTATAAGCACGTACTTGGTAATAGTGGCAAGGGAAAAAACTCCCTTTAAAACCAGCAGAACCAGGCTCAGGAAGGGGCAGCCAAGTCCACCACTAGTTGTGGCTGAGGATAGGGAGACAGAACCGACAACAAGCTGTAGAGCTCAGTAATAAGGGGACTAGTTCAGGTCTTGGATATCCAATACTAAAGTCTTTGAAATGAGCAAGGGGAGAGTGGATCAGACAGATCTGCACATATCCAGTTGAGAATGAGACAGACTTTCCAACATATTCCCACATTAGTAGGCTAACAATTTGGTGACAGGTTGTGGTTTTGGGAGTATAAATACTGCATTGAATGAAGATAAGAGACAGGTGTGCCCATTCAGGGTTTCCTGTGACCACACCTGCCACTGAAGGACACTGGTTCGTTTAGATCCATCTCCATATTCAAACGGACAGGGGAGAGAGAGAGAAGACAGGACCATATCAAAGCAATATCATTGCCTCAATCATGGCTGACATGTTGTTTGCTTCGGATTATCAGCTGATTTTCTCCTTCACCATCATTTATATTTCCCACCAAGGTACAAATTAATCTTGGTTTTATCTTTACAACTGTTTTTTTCCCCATAACTGTGCAGGCTTCTTTAGATGTTTTCTTCAAAAAAAAATAATCTTGGCTTCCTGTTCCTGAGTGTTAAAGTAGTTTGTACCCTGCTGATTTTTCCATCTCTAAAGTGCTCTCTGTGATAGGTTTATTCTAGTTTTTCAACCTAATGGTGGCCTCCCTCACTTGCACTGAAATCTCTTTGGCACTCATGTTTACAGATAAAATAAAAAGTAAAGGAAACATTTCCTCACCTGACCACGAATCTGCTCAATCAGTCAAGTGTTAATTTAATTTTGAGCTTCTGAAAATGGGTGATTCTGTATTTAAAAAAAAAAAATAAGTCTCCATAATTTTTTTGTTATTAAGCCCATCGAATTTAAGCTGAAGGTCTGCACTTCAATTACATTTTGGCTTATTTGATTTAAGATTCACTGTGGTGGTAGTGTAAAAACGAAGAACTAAAAAAATGTGTCTTTGCCTAACAAATTATGGACCTAAGTGTACAGCAATTATTCAATCTATAGTCTATATTAATACCACAAATGTCATGGGATGAGAGGCAAAGTACGTCCTGAATAGGTAAGAAATACAAACAACAATTCATGCTTATTCATGATAAATTAACCTAATCTCATGATAATAAAATAACATGTCACAATCAACACACGTTTATACTCATAAGCAGACTAGTGCAATGCATACTTGCCAGTGCAGCACAGTCATGATTAAGAATAAAGGTCCAATCCAAATAAAGCAACAAAAAAGTTACACAAGCAGCAGAAAAAGGAAGGAAGCCCTTACTAGATAGCTTGTTTTATTTCACAGTCGCTTTGTGAGAGAGAAGCATGTGAGAGGATGTAGTTTAGTGTGAACGGGGGGATCTCTTCTTTGACTGCTTCATTTGTAGCATTATGGCCCTGTGAGGTGACTCTTTACACTTTAAAAAAGCAAGTATTTACAACTGGATTAACATTAAAATAAAATGTAGAAAAATATTATAATTGTGAACCAGACTGGTGTATTGTTACACGAAAGCTATATAGCTAAATGTATGGCACCAGATGATTAACTCTGCTGAAAATGGCTGGTGTTGCACATTGCAAACTGAAACAATAAAAAATATACATATGCACAAATGCACATTAAATAAATCTAAAGGTTATAACAATATTCACCGTGATCTCAGTGTCAGTTTTTAAAATTATTGGTACTCTGTTTCAGTCACTAAAATTCTGGCTATAAACTTCATATATTCTACCTGTGAGTGAGATTTAATTTTCTCATTATTAAAGGAAAGTCCTTGTGAGAGATGCGCAAAAGATCTTTCTGTATACAGTATGTGCCAGAATGAAACGATTCAGGTGTGTTTCAGCGAACATTTGATAGCTTTTGATTTATTTATTTTTTCCCAGAGGAAGTTAAAACACAATACACGGCTGAGTCATTTTTTACATGAGAGAAAGGATGTTAGGAACCCATTTATGTGTAAAACTTTCTCGTATAATACACAAAAACTACTGGTACACAGGTTACATTTTAAGATGTTATTACTTTAAAAATTGTGCCCTGGGTATTTAAGCACTAGTAATGCCAAGCAACAGTATTTTTTTTTAATAATCATTGCTGTAAAAACATTGCACAAGAACCACCATGCAGTAAATGCAGAAAGACTGTTAAAGAGATAACAGACATGGACATCAACTACAAATAGCATTTTTTTGAACTGCAGATTCTGCTTTACTCTGCAATTTCTGTGGCCCGAAGAGAGATTACATCCAACCAACTCAGTAGACTACATAGTATAGTGTCACTTTATATTTTACTTGCATGGCTCACTTTCATTTTTATAATCCAGGAAACTAAATAATATGAGGAAAGACTTTTTTTCTGTGAGCAGATATGGTAAAAGAGACTTGACACCAAAGAAGTATTAGTTTGAAATTACTTGAGATAGAAGCATGGATATATTTCTAATCAAAGCATTATATAACCTATTTGTGCACATACCCTCACAATCACAACCATGACAACCAGGGTGAAAAGGACACTTTAATGAAGACAAGACTGAAGACTATTGCAGGCCATTAAGAAGAGACTGAGATTGCACTGAGAAATCGAAGGCGTGCCGCAATGAATCTCCACAAGATGCTTAACAGGGCACAGAGAGATACTGGCTGCTTGTAAAGCAGAGCAGGTCAGCCACTAATCAGAAGGTCGGTGGTTCGATCCCAAGGCTGCATCCTGGCTGCATGCCAAATATCCTTGGGCAAGATACTAACCCCATGTTTGCCTACTGGTGGTGGGCAGAGGGCCCAGTGGCGCCTGTGTCCGGCAGCCTCGCCTCTGTCAGTGCGCCCCAGGGCAGCTGTGGCTACAATGTAGCTTGCTATCGCCAGTGTGTGAATGTGTGTGTGAATGGGTGAATGACTGAATGTAGTGTAAAGCGCTTTGGGGTCCTTAAGGACTAGAAAAGTGCTATACAAATACAGGCCATTTACCATTTACCAATATGAGAGAGAAAAAAAATCCTTGGGCAACAGAGAGTCAATGGTTTTGTTGTAGGCTCGTGCTTGAGGTCAAGGCGGCTTGATTCTGACAATGTTGGGGTTTTTGTTTGTTTGTTTTTTTTACAGTTGATGATACAGTAGCAGTACTAGTACCACAATCATAGTGCCATAATCCTATACATCACAGCGCTGACAACACTGTTATGTTAATGTGAAACTAATAGCTTTGACAAAATCACAAAATTTTGATGGGCCAGAAATGGGAAACTCTCTTTTTGATGTGATGGCATCAGGGCAGGCAAGACAAGCAGTGCTTTTCAGGTTAATCAATTAAAACCAAAGTTAAAGCGATGCCTGTCCATTGATCTTTTTTATAATTTTAATAATTATTAGATTTTGCATTTTATAACAACAAAAACAAAAATACAACAATAAAGAACAAGAAAAAACAAAACAAAACAGTGAGGTTTTAACATCTGTTGCATTAAGCTGGAACGTCCGCTTCAGGTAGACAAATAGGTGCAAAAACTGTCCCATTTTTCCACCGAAGCTTCAGTCGCGTGATGTAACCTTCCCACATCTTTTTTTGCAAGAAACGTCTCAATCATTCTTTCTTTCCACTTTTTAAGTGTTGGAGTATGGGAGTCCTTCCAATGTGGAACTTCTCCTTTGTCTCCTAGTGGACACAATTTAGGTGATATGGGCAAGTTACAAGGTGTCCATCCCTGCATATATTTCAATACAGTTTTCCAAACTGGGAAAACCAGAGGGTATGTATCAAAGTACCTTTAGTTTGGTGGCATTTCCAACACTGGTCATCTATACCAACACTTTGTAGTTAGCTAAAAGTCAGAGTTGTCACACTGCTGGAGTAGATGCCTCAACACAGACCTTCAGTGACACTTTACTCAAGGATTTTGCATTAATAAACTTGGTAGACATATTTCTACCATAACATTGCCAGGGCAAAAGTTGTGGCTTTCCCAATCCTCTTTGTCTGACGGATACAGGAAAATGCTTAGGACACTGTCTGTAATTTCAGGCCAAATGTTTGGTCCTGCAGCCAACCAGCCCATGGAATACAGCACACAGGTGAACAAAGTGAGGCAGGAGTTTGTTGAATTCCCCTTGTGACTTTTATAGGCTTTCTTCCTGCTAAAGACTTTTGACAAGAAATTATTCATATTTGAGCTTTAATTCAACCTCTCTTTTAACCTATAGGTGGCAGTAAGTGGCTAAACTTGTGCCGTTTGGCTGGGATAACTGTCAGTTATCTCATTAAAACAGAATAATCCAGTACAGAGAAGCTGACACTATGATCACATGATCCAGGCCACAGGTGAAGATGAACAAACTAATGTCACAGTTTCCAAGCATTTCAGTTCAGTTCAGTTCATTTTTATTTCAAACATTTCAAACATGTGCCTTCACAATCATTACAAAATATCATTCCATTATTTGTTTGAAAAGGAGTAGGCTGAAGTATTTACTTATTTGTCCCTACCCCCTCAAGTTTTACCTCTCATTCATTTAATTTTTTTTTGTCTTAAATTAAACAAACAACATATGAAACATATGAAGTAAAACAAAACATAACATACATAAATCAAAAACAAGAAATTAGCAAGCCCCACCACAGTATAGTTTCTTTCATATGAAAAATACAGAATGTGTATATTTGCAGATACACAAGTATCCTCTACACAGTAGCTCATATATGGCAGTAGTAAAGCACAGTATAAAATGTGCAGTGCTTTCTGATCCAACATATGCTTTGCTTTCCCCAGGACGGCAATGCCCCGTGCCAATTTCCCCCGAACATAAGTAATGTGTGGCTTCCAACAGAGCTTGTGGTCAATGATCACCCCAAGAAATTTTATTTCATTTACTCTTTCTAAATATACATTGTCAACACATATTTCTACTTCGATGTTTTTCTTTTGGTTTCCAAACAACATAAATTTGGTTTTATCTAGATTCAATGATAATTTATTTATATCAAACCACTTCTTTAATATCGTTAATTCCTGTGTGATCATTTCCAAAACCTGTGGCAACTCCACACCTGAACACAGTATATTTGTGTCATCTGCAAATATTACAAACTTTAAAATCTCCGATACTCTGCAGATATCATTTAAGTACATAATAAACATTTTTGGACCCAGTACTGAACCTTGAGGTACTCCACAAGCTATATCCATCAAATTAGATTTATATTCATTTATTTGTACATATTGTTGCCTATTCCCTACATAGCTTTTTAACCATTCCAAAACCACTCCCCTAAACCCGTACTTTTCCAGTTTTTTTAATAGACTTTCATGATTAACAGTATCAAACGCCTTCTTTAGATCTAAGAAAACTCCGAGCGCATACCTCTTATTATCCATACATTCCGTTATCTTTTCCATTAAATCTATCAGTGCCAAAGCTGTTGATCTGTTGCTTCTGAACCCATACTGACTATCTGTCATTAATTCATATTTTTCCACAAAATTGTCAAATCTTTTTATGAAGAGTTTTTCCAGTATCTTAGAGAACTGGGAGAGTATTGACACTGGTCTATAGTTTGTAAAATGATGTCTTTCACCAGTTTTGTAAATGGGAGTAACTTTAGCAACTTTCATTTTTTGTGGAAAAACTCCTTTTTGAAACGACAAGTTGAATATATATTTTAATGGTTTTACGATACCATCAATAACTGTCTTTCATTCTTCATACAGTTATTTTCAATCATGTTTTATTTTTGTTGTTGAATATAATCGTTGTACCATTCACCTTGTCATTAGATGTCATAATAATTAATTATTGACACTATATTTTTGTTTGTAAAGCATTTGGTTTTCCTTTTTCTTGCCAGGTTGTATTTTTTGCACAAATGAAAATGACTCTGATAGATGTATGTTTTTAAAAACAAACACTGATAAGTCACAATCAGCATTTCTTAAAAGTGCTCTCTTTGGATATTCTGAACTATTTTTATCTGATACATATAGTTATAATACATATGTGGAGATGTATGAAATAAGCAGAACACATATGAATACCAATGTAAATAGATTTTCAACATTCTTTTTTACTTTAAGAGTGAAATATTGGAATAACTAAATAAGAAACGGTTAATGGCAGGTGTGTTGCTTTGTACATAAACTTTATCAATGTGCAGATTTGTCTGGATTGCTCCTGCTTATTTAATTGTATCTTGAACTGGAATAAACAAGGTTTCCTCACTAAAAAATTAAAGCGTTTATGTCTATGTGCTGTCCTGCAAATAAAAGTCCACAGAGAGCAGAACCACTGTGGTACTGAAGAGCAACTTGCAGTGACCCGGCCTGGTAACAACTTAACTGTAGTTGGTACTCCAAACACCTCAAGCACAAGACAACACAGCACATATAGCGTCTCAGCTGTTCCTAGAACTGCGCTCTTCTGGACAGAGATCTCGGATGTTGTTCCTTGGCAATAGGGTCTCATCCCAACAGGCAACATTGCGATGATTGTGAAAAGTCATCACTATTTTATGTCTTGGAACTGTGAAGACGTGGGGAATTTACATGTTGGGAATGACAGTGGGCCTCTAAGAATGAGAGAGGGTTGGAACGAATCTATACATGTGCTCTACGTGTGAAATGAAAATAATAAACCTAAAAAAGTATTAAGCACCTTAAATCTGTATAATTTCAAAACCTGACTGGGTTTGGAATACACTATGTGATGGCCAAAACATGAAGCTATTTTATTGTTGTCACCAGAGATGGGCAGTAACGCGTTACTTGTAACGCGTTACTGTAATCTGATTACTTTTTTCAAGTAACGAGTAAAGTAAGGGATTACTATTGCAAAATCGGTAATTAGATTACCGTTACTTTCCCGTAGGAACGCTGCGTTACTGCGTTACTAAAACCGTGATTTTTTTTGCGAGAATGTCTCATGACAGTGACGTAAGCAAGTGCAACGTTGGTGACAGCAGCTGTGTGCAGATCAACAATGGATAATATATCAGTGCGGGAGAGAGTATGAGCGTGCAGCGTTTAAAGTGTGGAAGTACTGACCTTACTTTGAGTTTGATTCCATAAAAAGTGACAAAAACATTAGCGTCCATCGTGCGTGGGAAGAAAACTTCTTTTTACAGCGAAAAAAACCCCTAAACTTCCGAGCAAGCACCGAGTAGCTACGACGTGATGGGAAACTCACAGAGACACTCGCGCGGATTCTTCAACTGACCGCAGCACACCTGCACCAGGGTAACCCTCCGCCTACCCTGCTCCTGCTTTACAGGTGAAAATAGAGCAAAAGGACCGCTGAGTCTTTGACTTTATTTATTTTCTGCTGTGTTTTACTTGCATCTGTTTGAAAGAGTGAGTGAAAACACAAAAAATATTTTATTTTATGTGCTGGAATGTGCAGAAAATAGGTTTAAATGTTAAACTAATTTATTCAAGTCAGAGAATGTTGCATATAATTAAATGTTTTGCTTGATGCATAAAGTTAAAAGATTAAAACTGATAAAACAAGTTTTAAAAAGAGACTTTTCCATTTGATTACATTTTGTATGATGGATTATGTAGAAAAAGTAGAATTGGGCTGAAAGATCTATCGCTTTATCACCTCTTCAGGTTGTAAATCGTGTTTTTAAAAAGTAACTAAGTAACTAAGTAATTAATTACTTTTGAAAATAAGTAATCAGTAAAGTAACGGGATTACTTTTTTGGGGGAGTAATCAGTAATTAGTTACTGATTACTTTTTTCAAGTAACTTGACCAACACTGGTTGTCACTAATATCACAAACACCTTGATGTGATTATGTTCGACTGGATGGTTTGAACTTCTGCTCGAAGAATCTTTTACGGCCACAAGTGAGGTTATATTGGAATATACTGAGAACCCAGAGTGTATTATGAGGACGTGAAAGAGTGCCTTTTGCGTAACTATGAGACGCCTTAGGCCGTGACAAATCGTCAGTATGTTGCGTGTTGGGAATGATAGTGCTCTAGTGTCTTATACACAGTAGATTTTAAGACATTCTAGATGTATTATTGAAATAAGAAAAAGAAGAAAGACACAATTCCTATAACCTACAAAGCTGACTTCACAGCAGCGCTACAGCTACCTCAACAAGTCACACTTTGTTGAGAAAACTCATTGCCGCTGCTTATATCTGTGAGCTCATGCTTTCATTCACTACCCACAGTTTGTGACCCTAGGTGAGAGTAGGGATGCTGGTAAACCTAGAGTGTTGCTTTTTTGCTAAGCTCTCTTGAAATTTAGTCCAGAATCATCAAATTAAATGGTGGAGATTTGGACTTGTGCAGACACGACAGTGTAACTTTGTTTTCTGTTACCATACATTCATCTTCCTTTGCACAACACGCCATTTGCTGTTCTCTATACACACGTGTTTTCTCTCTTGCGGGCATTTGCACAAAAGTCCCCTCGCCCAACGTGGGGCTCGAACCCACGACCCTGAGATTAAGAGTCTCATGCTCTCCCGACTGAGCTAGCTGGGCTTCTTCAGCAGCAAGGCTTTAAGATGGACACAGGTTCTTATAGCTGGGGGAGGTTGACTAGCATTTCAAGCGCAGGCAAAGAAAGCCAGGAGCCATTGCACCAGCGTAGGGTCTGACAGTGGGTCGGAGAATTTCATGCCCATACCTAACTGCACTCATTGTGCCGTTGCCTTGCCTGTAGAGGCCTGTGCATACCTCAGTGCATGTGCCTCTCCAGACCATCACTGACCCACCAGCAAAGCACTCATAATCAAGGATGTTACATTCAGCATAAAGTTCCCCACGACTTCTCGGGAAGCTTTCACATGTGTTATGTGTTCTAAGGTTAAATCCGCTTTCCTCTGTGAAAAGCACAGGGTGCCAGTGGTGGAGGTGGCAATTCTGGTATTCCATGACAAATGCCAGATACAAGCGGGATTTCAATTCAGGCTTCCACTTAGAAAGCAGAGCTCTGTCATGTTAACGAAAGCTCTTCACTACAAAAGTTCCTATAACCTGCAAAGCTGATTTCACAGCAACCCTACAGCTACCTCAACAAGCCGCACTTTGTTGAGTTTAACACACAAAGGTTGATGAAGCTCTTGAAAACATATTTTTAAGTAAAGAAAGTAGATGTCAGGAGTGGGATTTGAACCCACGCCTCCATTTGGAGACCAGAAGTCCCTTTTGTCTGGAAGGAGCCTATCCTTGAGTCTGGCGCCTTAGACCACTCGGCCATCCTGACGAGTTGACCAACCACCTCTTCAAAGTCATCCTGGATGTTCAAATGTCCCAACCACCTCAGCAGGCTCCTTTCGATGTGGAGGAGTTGCAGCTGTAATCTGAGTTCCTCCTGAAATACTAAGCTTGTCATCCAATCTCCGAGGCCGAGCACTGCCACCCGACGGAGAAAACTCATTGCCGCTGCTTATATCTGTGAGCTCATGCTTTCATTCACTACCCACAGTTTGTGACCCTAGGTGAGAGTAGGGATGCTGGTAAACCTAGAGTGTTGCTTTTTTGCTAAGCTCTCTTGAAATTTAGTCCAGAATCATCAAATTAAATGGTGGAGATTTGGACTTGTGCAGACACGACAGTGTAACTTTGTTTTCTGTTACCATACATTCATCTTCCTTTGCACAACACGCCATTTGCTGTTCTCTATACACACGTGTTTTCGCTCTTGCGGGCATTTGCACAAAAGTCCCCTTGCCCAACGTGGGGCTCGAACCCACGACCCTGAGATTAAGAGTCTCATGCTCTCCCGACTGAGCTAGCTGGGCTTCTTCAGCAGCAAGGCTTTAAGATGGACACAGGTTCTTATAGCTGGGGGAGGTTGACTAGCATTTCAAGCGCAGGCAAAGAAAGCACAGGCTACTTTCAAGTTTTTCTATCATCCATTCAAGCTCTTATGTCCTTGTATGCATGCCACACCACGGGGCATGCTCCGATTGAGACGACTGAATGTCTCCCGGGGAATCTTCTCCCCAGATCTGGACCAGGGCATCACTGAGCTCCTGGACAGTCTGAGTTCCAACCTGGTGGTGTCAGATGGACCAAAGCTAAATGTCCCAGGGGACATTTATTGTATTGAATTTTGGTCAAGTAGGCCAATATAGGGTTGGGGGGTGGGGAGTGTCGGTCAGCGGTATCAGTCCCCACGCAAACTGCCTGCATACTCTTGTCGGATGAGGCCGGGAAGCAGGAAGAAAGCCAAGAGCCATTGCACCAGCGTAGGGTCTGACAGTGGGTCGGAGAATTTCATGCCCATACCTAACTGCACTCATTGTGCCGTTGCCTTGCCTGTAGAGGCCTGTGCATACCTCAGTGCATGTGCCTCTCCAGACCATCACTGACCCACCAGCAAAGCACTCATAATCAAGGATGTTACATTCAGCATAAAGTTCCCCACGACTTCTCGGGAAGCTTTCACATGTGTTATGTGTTCTAAGGTTAAATCCGCTGTCCTCTGTGAAAAGCACAGGGTGCCAGTGGTGGAGGTGGCAATTCTGGTATTCCATGACAAATGCCAGATACAAGCGGGATTTCAATTCAGGCTTCCACTTAGAAAGCAGAGCTCTGTCATGTTAACGAAAGCTCTTCACTACAAAAGTTCCTATAACCTGCAAAGCTGATTTCACAGCAACCCTACAGCTACCTCAACAAGCCGCACTTTGTTGAGTTTAACACACAAAGGTTGATGAAGCTCTTGAAAACATATTTTTAAGTAAAGAAAGTAGATGTCAGGAGTGGGATTTGAACCCACGCCTCCATTTGGAGACCAGAAGTCCCTTTTGTCTGGAAGGAGCCTATCCTTGAGTCTGGCGCCTTAGACCACTCGGCCATCCTGACGAGTTGACCAACCACCTCTTCAAAGTCATCCTGGATGTTCAAATGTCCGAACCACCTCAGCAGGCTCCTTTCGATGTGGAGGAGTTGCAGCTGTAATCTGAGTTCTTCCTGAAATACTAAGCTTGTCATCCAATCTCCGAGGCCGAGCACTGCCACCCGACGGAGAAAACTCATTGCCGCTGCTTATATCTGTGAGCTCATGCTTTCATTCACTACCCACAGTTTGTGGCCCTAGGTGAGAGTAGGGATGCTGGTAAACCTAGAGTGTTGCTTTTTTGCTAAGCTCTCTTGAAATTTAGTCCAGAATCATCAAATTAAATGGTGGAGATTTGGACTTGTGCAGACACGACAGTGTAACTTTGTTTTCTGTTACCATACATTCATCTTCCTTTGCACAACACACCATTTGCTGTTCTCTATACACACGTGTTTTCGCTCTTGCGGGCATTTGCACAAAAGTCCCCTCGCCCAACGTGGGGCTCGAACCCACGACCCTGAGATTAAGAGTCTCATGCTCTCCCGACTGAGCTAGCTGGGCTTCTTCAGCAGCAAGGCTTTAAGATGGACACAGGTTCTTATAGCTGGGGGAGGTTGACTAGCATTTCAAGCGCAGGCAAAGAAAGCACAGGCTACTTTCAAGTTTTTCTATCATCCATTCAAGCTCTTATGTCCTTGTATGCATGCCACACCACGGGGCATGCTCCGATTGAGACGACTGAATGTCTCCCGGGGAATCTTCTCCCCAGATCTGGACCAGGGCATCACTGAGCTCCTGGACAGTCTGAGTTCCAACCTGGTGGTGTCAGATGGACCAAAGCTAAATGTCCCAGGGGACATTTATTGTATTGAATTTTGGTCAAGTAGGCCAATATAGGGTTGGGGGGTGGGGAGTGTCGGTCAGCGGTATCAGTCCCCACGCAAACTGCCTGCATACTCTTGTCGGATGAGGCCGGGAAGCAGGAAGAAAGCCAAGAGCCATTGCACCAGCGTAGGGTCTGACAGTGGGTCGGAGAATTTCATGCCCATACCTAACTGCACTCATTGTGCCGTTGCCTTGCCTGTAGAGGCCTGTGCATACCTCAGTGCATGTGCCTCTCCAGACCATCACTGACCCACCAGCAAAGCACTCATAATCAAGGATGTTACATTCAGCATAAAGTTCCCCACGACTTCTCGGGAAGCTTTCACATGTGTTATGTGTTCTAAGGTTAAATCCGCTGTCCTCTGTGAAAAGCACAGGGTGCCAGTGGTGGAGGTGGCAATTCTGGTATTCCATGACAAATGCCAGATACAAGCGGGATTTCAATTCAGGCTTCCACTTAGAAAGCAGAGCTCTGTCATGTTAACGAAAGCTCTTCACTACAAAAGTTCCTATAACCTGCAAAGCTGATTTCACAGCAACCCTACAGCTACCTCAACAAGCCGCACTTTGTTGAGTTTAACACACAAAGGTTGATGAAGCTCTTGAAAACATATTTTTAAGTAAAGAAAGTAGATGTCAGGAGTGGGATTTGAACCCACGCCTCCATTTGGAGACCAGAAGTCCCTTTTGTCTGGAAGGAGCCTATCCTTGAGTCTGGCGCCTTAGACCACTCGGCCATCCTGACGAGTTGACCAACCACCTCTTCAAAGTCATCCTGGATGTTCAAATGTCCGAACCACCTCAGCAGGCTCCTTTCGATGTGGAGGAGTTGCAGCTGTAATCTGAGTTCCTCCTGAAATACTAAGCTTGTCATCCAATCTCCGAGGCCGAGCACTGCCACCCGACGGAGAAAACTCATTGCCGCTGCTTATATCTGTGAGCTCATGCTTTCATTCACTACCCACAGTTTGTGGCCCTAGGTGAGAGTAGGGATGCTGGTAAACCTAGAGTGTTGCTTTTTTGCTAAGCTCTCTTGAAATTTAGTCCAGAATCATCAAATTAAATGGTGGAGATTTGGACTTGTGCAGACACGACAGTGTAACTTTGTTTTCTGTTACCATACATTCATCTTCCTTTGCACAACACGCCATTTGCTGTTCTCTATACACACGTGTTTTCGCTCTTGCGGGCATTTGCACAAAAGTCCCCTCGCCCAACGTGGGGCTCGAACCCACGACCCTGAGATTAAGAGTCTCATGCTCTCCCGACTGAGCTAGCTGGGCTTCTTCAGCAGCAAGGCTTTAAGATGGACACAGGTTCTTATAGCTGGGGGAGGTTGACTAGCATTTCAAGCGCAGGCAAAGAAAGCACAGGCTACTTTCAAGTTTTTCTATCATCCATTCAAGCTCTTATGTCCTTGTATGCATGCCACACCACGGGGCATGCTCCGATTGAGACGACTGAATGTCTCCCGGGGAATCTTCTCCCCAGATCTGGACCAGGGCATCACTGAGCTCCTGGACAGTCTGAGTTCCAACCTGGTGGTGTCAGATGGACCAAAGCTAAATGTCCCAGGGGACATTTATTGTATTGAATTTTGGTCAAGTAGGCCAATATAGGGTTGGGGGGTGGGGAGTGTCGGTCAGCGGTATCAGTCCCCACGCAAACTGCCTGCATACTCTTGTCGGATGAGGCCGGGAAGCAGGAAGAAAGCCAAGAGCCATTGCACCAGCGTAGGGTCTGACAGTGGGTCGGAGAATTTCATGCCCATACCTAACTGCACTCATTGTGCCGTTGCCTTGCCTGTAGAGGCCTGTGCATACCTCAGTGCATGTGCCTCTCCAGACCATCACTGACCCACCAGCAAAGCACTCATAATCAAGGATGTTACATTCAGCATAAAGTTCCCCACGACTTCTCGGGAAGCTTTCACATGTGTTATGTGTTCTAAGGTTAAATCCGCTGTCCTCTGTGAAAAGCACAGGGTGCCAGTGGTGGAGGTGGCAATTCTGGTATTCCATGACAAATGCCAGATACAAGCGGGATTTCAATTCAGGCTTCCACTTAGAAAGCAGAGCTCTGTCATGTTAACGAAAGCTCTTCACTACAAAAGTTCCTATAACCTGCAAAGCTGATTTCACAGCAACCCTACAGCTACCTCAACAAGCCGCACTTTGTTGAGTTTAACACACAAAGGTTGATGAAGCTCTTGAAAACATATTTTTAAGTAAAGAAAGTAGATGTCAGGAGTGGGATTTGAACCCACGCCTCCATTTGGAGACCAGAAGTCCCTTTTGTCTGGAAGGAGCCTATCCTTGAGTCTGGCGCCTTAGACCACTCGGCCATCCTGATGAGTTGACCAACCACCTCTTCAAAGTCATCCTGGATGTTCAAATGTCCGAACCACCTCAGCAGGCTCCTTTCGATGTGGAGGAGTTGCAGCTGTAATCTGAGTTCCTCCTGAAATACTAAGCTTGTCATCCAATCTCCGAGGCCGAGCACTGCCACCCGACGGAGAAAACTCATTGCCGCTGCTTATATCTGTGAGCTCATGCTTTCATTCACTACCCACAGTTTGTGGCCCTAGGTGAGAGTAGGGATGCTGGTAAACCTAGAGTGTTGCTTTTTTGCTAAGCTCTCTTGAAATTTAGTCCAGAATCATCAAATTAAATGGTGGAGATTTGGACTTGTGCAGACACGACAATGTAACTTTGTTTTCTGTTACCATACATTCATCTTCCTTTGCACAACACGCCATTTGCTGTTCTCTATACACACGTGTTTTCTCTCTTGCGGGCATTTGCACAAAAGTCCCCTCGCCCAACGTGGGGCTCGAACCCACGACCCTGAGATTAAGAGTCTCATGCTCTCCCGACTGAGCTAGCTGGGCTTCTTCAGCAGCAAGGCTTTAAGATGGACACAGGTTCTTATAGCTGGGGGAGGTTGACTAGCATTTCAAGCGCAGGCAAAGAAAGCACAGGCTACTTTCAAGTTTTTCTATCATCCATTCAAGCTCTTATGTCCTTGTATGCATGCCACACCACGGGGCATGCTCCGATTGAGACGACTGAATGTCTCCCGGGGAATCTTCTCCCCAGATCTGGACCAGGGCATCACTGAGCTCCTGGACAGTCTGAGTTCCAACCTGGTGGTGTCAGATGGACCAAAGCTAAATGTCCCAGGGGACATTTATTGTATTGAATTTTGGTCAAGTAGGCCAATATAGGGTTGGGGGGTGGGGAGTGTCGGTCAGCGGTATCAGTCCCCACGCAAACTGCCTGCATACTCTTGTCGGATGAGGCCGGGAAGCAGGAAGAAAGCCAAGAGCCATTGCACCAGCGTAGGGTCTGACAGTGGGTCGGAGAATTTCATGCCCATACCTAACTGCACTCATTGTGCCGTTGCCTTGCCTGTAGAGGCCTGTGCATACCTCAGTGCATGTGCCTCTCCAGACCATCACTGACCCACCAGCAAAGCACTCATAATCAAGGATGTTACATTCAGCATAAAGTTCCCCACGACTTCTCGGGAAGCTTTCACATGTGTTATGTGTTCTAAGGTTAAATCCGCTGTCCTCTGTGAAAAGCACAGGGTGCCAGTGGTGGAGGTGGCAATTCTGGTATTCCATGACAAATGCCAGATACAAGCGGGATTTCAATTCAGGCTTCCACTTAGAAAGCAGAGCTCTGTCATGTTAACGAAAGCTCTTCACTACAAAAGTTCCTATAACCTGCAAAGCTGATTTCACAGCAACCCTACAGCTACCTCAACAAGCCGCACTTTGTTGAGTTTAACACACAAAGGTTGATGAAGCTCTTGAAAACATATTTTTAAGTAAAGAAAGTAGATGTCAGGAGTGGGATTTGAACCCACGCCTCCATTTGGAGACCAGAAGTCCCTTTTGTCTGGAAGGAGCCTATCCTTGAGTCTGGCGCCTTAGACCACTCGGCCATCCTGACGAGTTGACCAACCACCTCTTCAAAGTCATCCTGGATGTTCAAATGTCCGAACCACCTCAGCAGGCTCCTTTCGATGTGGAGGAGTTGCAGCTGTAATCTGAGTTCCTCCTGAAATACTAAGCTTGTCATCCAATCTCCGAGGCCGAGCACTGCCACCCGACGGAGAAAACTCATTGACGCTGCTTATATCTGTGAGCTCATGCTTTCATTCACTACCCACAGTTTGTGGCCCTAGGTGAGAGTAGGGATGCTGGTAAACCTAGAGTGTTGCTTTTTTGCTAAGCTCTCTTGAAATTTAGTCCAGAATCATCAAATTAAATGGTGGAGATTTGGACTTGTGCAGACACGACAGTGTAACTTTGTTTTCTGTTACCATACATTCATCTTCCTTTGCACAACACGCCAATTGCTGTTCTCTATACACACGTGTTTTCGCTCTTGCGGGCATTTGCACAAAAGTCCCCTCGCCCAACGTGGGGCTCGAACCCACGACCCTGAGATTAAGAGTCTCATGCTCTCCCGACTGAGCTAGCTGGGCTTCTTCAGCAGCAAGGCTTTAAGATGGACACAGGTTCTTATAGCTGGGGGAGGTTGACTAGCATTTCAAGCGCAGGCAAAGAAAGCACAGGCTACTTTCAAGTTTTTCTATCATCCATTCAAGCTCTTATGTCCTTGTATGCATGCCACACCACGGGGCATGCTCCGATTGAGACGACTGAATGTCTCCCGGGGAATCTTCTCCCCAGATCTGGACCAGGGCATCACTGAGCTCCTGGACAGTCTGAGTTCCAACCTGGTGGTGTCAGATGGACCAAAGCTAAATGTCCCAGGGGACATTTATTGTATTGAATTTTGGTCAAGTAGGCCAATATAGGGTTGGGGGGTGGGGAGTGTCGGTCAGCGGTATCAGTCCCCACGCAAACTGCCTGCATACTCTTGTCGGATGAGGCCGGGAAGCAGGAAGAAAGCCAAGAGCCATTGCACCAGCGTAGGGTCTGACAGTGGGTCGGAGAATTTCATGCCCATACCTAACTGCACTCATTGTGCCGTTGCCTTGCCTGTAGAGGCCTGTGCATACCTCAGTGCATGTGCCTCTCCAGACCATCACTGACCCACCAGCAAAGCACTCATAATCAAGGATGTTACATTCAGCATAAAGTTCCCCACGACTTCTCGGGAAGCTTTCACATGTGTTATGTGTTCTAAGGTTAAATCCGCTGTCCTCTGTGAAAAGCACAGGGTGCCAGTGGTGGAGGTGGCAATTCTGGTATTCCATGACAAATGCCAGATACAAGCGGGATTTCAATTCAGGCTTCCACTTAGAAAGCAGAGCTCTGTCATGTTAACGAAAGCTCTTCACTACAAAAGTTCCTATAACCTGCAAAGCTGATTTCACAGCAACCCTACAGCTACCTCAACAAGCCGCACTTTGTTGAGTTTAACACACAAAGGTTGATGAAGCTCTTGAAAACATATTTTTAAGTAAAGAAAGTAGATGTCAGGAGAGGGATTTGAACCCACGCCTCCATTTGGAGACCAGAAGTCCCTTTTGTCTGGAAGGAGCCTATCCTTGAGTCTGGCGCCTTAGAACACTCGGCCATCCTGACGAGTTGACCAACCACCTCTTCAAAGTCATCCTGGATGTTCAAATGTCCGAACCACCTCAGCAGGCTCCTTTCGATGTGGAGGAGTTGCAGCTGTAATCTGAGTTCCTCCTGAAATACTAAGCTTGTCATCCAATCTCCGAGGCCGAGCACTGCCACCCGACGGAGAAAACTCATTGCCGCTGCTTATATCTGTGAGCTCATGCTTTCATTCACTACCCACAGTTTGTGACCCTAGGTGAGAGTAGGGATGCTGGTAAACCTAGAGTGTTGCTTTTTTGCTAAGCTCTCTTGAAATTTAGTCCAGAATCATCAAATTAAATGGTGGAGATTTGGACTTGTGCAGACACGACAGTGTAACTTTGTTTTCTGTTACCATACATTCATCTTCCTTTGCACAACACGTTTTTGCTCTTGCGGGCATTTGCACAAAAGTCCCCTCGCCCAACGTGGGGCTCGAACCCACGACCCTGAGATTAAGAGTCTCATGCTCTCCCGACTGAGCTAGCTGGGCTTCTTCAGCAGCAAGGCTTTAAGATGGACACAGGTTCTTATAGCTGGGGGAGGTTGACTAGCATTTCAAGCGCAGGCAAAGAAAGCACAGGCTACTTTCAAGTTTTTCTATCATCCATTCAAGCTCTTATGTCCTTGTATGCATGCCACACCACGGGGCATGCTCCGATTGAGACGACTGAATGTCTCCCGGGGAATCTTCTCCCCAGATCTGGACCAGGGCATCACTGAGCTCCTGGACAGTCTGAGTTCCAACCTGGTGGTGTCAGATGGACCAAAGCTAAATGTCCCAGGGGTGTTGTATTGAATTTTGGTCAAGTAGGCCAATATAGGGTTGGGGGGTGGGGAGTGTCGGTCAGCGGTATCAGTCCCCACGCAAACTGCCTGCATACTCTTGTCGGATGAGGCCGGGAAGCAGGAAGAAAGCCAAGAGCCATTGCACCAGCGTAGGGTCTGACAGTGGGTCGGAGAATTTCATGCCCATACCTAACTGCACTCATTGTGCCGTTGCCTTGCCTGTAGAGGCCTGTGCATACCTCAGTGCATGTGCCTCTCCAGACCATCACTGACCCACCAGCAAAGCACTCATAATCAAGGATGTTACATTCAGCATAAAGTTCCCCACGACTTCTCGGGAAGCTTTCACATGTGTTATGTGTTCTAAGGTTAAATCCGCTGTCCTCTGTGAAAAGCACAGGGTGCCAGTGGTGGAGGTGGCAATTCTGGTATTCCATGACAAATGCCAGATACAAGCGGGATTTCAATTCAGGCTTCCACTTAGAAAGCAGAGCTCTGTCATGTTAACGAAAGCTCTTCACTACAAAAGTTCCTATAACCTGCAAAGCTGATTTCACAGCAACCCTACAGCTACCTCAACAAGCCGCACTTTGTTGAGTTTAACACACAAAGGTTGATGAAGCTCTTGAAAACATATTTTTAAGTAAAGAAAGTAGATGTCAGGAGTGGGATTTGAACCCACGCCTCCATTTGGAGACCAGAAGTCCCTTTTGTCTGGAAGGAGCCTATCCTTGAGTCTGGCGCCTTAGACCACTCGGCCATCCTGACGAGTTGACCAACCACCTCTTCAAAGTCATCCTGGATGTTCAAATGTCCGAACCACCTCAGCAGGCTCCTTTCGATGTGGAGGAGTTGCAGCTGTAATCTGAGTTCCTCCTGAAATACTAAGCTTGTCATCCAATCTCCGAGGTCGAGCACTGCCACCCGACGGAGAAAACTCATTGCCGCTGCTTATATCTGTGAGCTCATGCTTTCATTCACTACCCACAGTTTGTGGCCCTAGGTGAGAGTAGGGATGCTGGTAAACCTAGAGTGTTGCTTTTTTGCTAAGCTCTCTTGAAATTTAGTCCAGAATCATCAAATTAAATGGTGGAGATTTGGACTTGTGCAGACACGACAGTGTAACTTTGTTTTCTGTTACCATACATTCATCTTCCTTTGCACAACACGTTTTTGCTCTTGCGGGCATTTGCACAAAAGTCCCCTCGCCCAACGTGGGGCTCGAACCCACGACCCTGAGATTAAGAGTCTCATGCTCTCCCGACTGAGCTAGCTGGGCTTCTTCAGCAGTAAGGCTTTAAGATGGACACAGGTTCTTATAGCTGGGGGAGGTTGACTAGCATTTCAAGCGCAGGCAAAGAAAGCACAGGCTACTTTCAAGTTTTTCTATCATCCATTCAAGCTCTTATGTCCTTGTATGCATGCCACACCACGGGGCATGCTCCGATTGAGACGACTGAATGTCTCCCGGGGAATCTTCTCCCCAGATCTGGACCAGGGCATCACTGAGCTCCTGGACAGTCTGAGTTCCAACCTGGTGGTGTCAGATGGACCAAAGCTAAATGTCCCAGGGGTGTTGTATTGAATTTTGGTCAAGTAGGCCAATATAGGGTTGGGGGGTGGGGAGTGTCAGTCAGCGGTATCAGTCCCCACGCAAACTGCCTGCATACTCTTGTCGGATGAGGCCGGGCAGCAGGAAGAAAGCCAGGAGCCATTGCACCAGCGTAGGGTCTGACAGTGGGTCGGAGAATTTCATGCCCATACCTAACTGCACTCATTGTGCCGTTGCCTTGCCTGTAGAGGCCTGTGCATACCTCAGTGCATGTGCCTCTCCAGACCATCACTGACCCACCAGCAAAGCACTCATAATCAAGGATGTTACATTCAGCATAAAGTTCCCCACGACTTCTCGGGAAGCTTTCACATGTGTTATATGTTCTAAGGTTAAATCCGCTGTCCTCTGTGAAAAGCACAGGGTGCCAGTGGTGGAGGTGGCAATTCTGGTATTCCATGACAAATGCCAGATACAAGCGGGATTTCAATTCAGGCTTCCACTTAGAAAGCAGAGCTCTGTCATGTTAACGAAAGCTCTTCACTACAAAAGTTCCTATAACCTGCAAAGCTGATTTCACAGCAACCCTACAGCTACCTCAACAAGCCGCACTTTGTTGAGTTTAACACACAAAGGTTGATGAAGCTCTTGAAAACAGATGTTTAAGTAAAGAAAGTAGATGTCAGGAGTGGGATTTGAACCCACGCCTCCATTTGGAGACCAGAAGTCCCTTTTGTCTGGAAGGAGCCTATCCTTGAGTCTGGCGCCTTAGACCACTCGGCCATCCTGACGAGTTGACCAACCACCTCTTCAAAGTCATCCTGGATGTTCAAATGTCCGAACCACCTCAGCAGGCTCCTTTCGATGTGGAGGAGTTGCAGCTGTAATCTGAGTTCCTCCTGAAATACTAAGCTTGTCATCCAATCTCCGAGGCCGAGCACTGCCACCCGACGGAGAAAACTCATTGCCGCTGCTTATATCTGTGAGCTCATGCTTTCATTCACTACCCACAGTTTGTGACCCTAGGTGAGAGTAGGGATGCTGGTAAACCTAGAGTGTTGCTTTTTCGCTAAGCTCTCTTGAAATTTAGTCCAGAATCATCAAATTAAATGGTGGAGATGTGGACTTGTGCAGACACGACAGTGTAACTTTGGTTTCTGTTACCATACATTCATCTTCCTTTGCACAACACGCCATTTGCTGTTCTCTATACACACGTGTTTTCTCTCTTGCGGGCATTTGCACAAAAGTCCCCTCTCCCAACGTGGGGCTCGAACCCACGACCCTGAGATTAAGAGTCTCATGCTCTCCCGACTGAGCTAGCTGGGCTTCTTCAGCAGCAAGGCTTTAAGATGGACACAGGTTCTTATAGCTGGGGGAGGTTGACTAGCATTTCAAGCGCAGGCAAAGAAAGCACAGGCTACTTTCAAGTTTTTCCATCATCCATTCAAGCTCTTATGTCCTTGTATGCATGCCACACCACGGGGCATGCTCCGATTGAGACGACTGAATGTCTCCCGGGGAATCTTCTCCCCAGATCTGGACCAGGGCATCACTGAGCTCCTGGACAGTCTGAGTTCCAACCTGGTGGTGTCAGATGGACCAAAGCTAAATGTCCCAGGGGTGTTGTATTGAATTTTGGTCAAGTAGGCCAATATAGGGTTGGGGGGTGGGGAGTGTCGGTCAGCGGTATCAGTCCCCACGCAAACTGCCTGCATACTCTTGTCGGATGAGGCCGGGAAGCAGGAAGAAAGCCAGGAGCCATTGCACCAGCGTAGGGTCTGACAGTGGGTCGGAGAATTTCATGCCCATACCTAACTGCACTCATTGTGCCGTTGCCTTGCCTGTAGAGGCCTGTGCATACCTCAGTGCATGTGCCTCTCCAGACCATCACTGACCCACCAGCAAAGCACTCATAATCAAGGATGTTACATTCAGCATAAAGTTCCCCACGACTTCTCGGGAAGCTTTCACATGTGTTATGTGTTCTAAGGTTAAATCCGCTTTCCTCTGTGAAAAGCACAGGGTGCCAGTGGTGGAGGTGGCAATTCTGGTATTCCATGACAAATGCCAGATACAAGCGGGATTTCAATTCAGGCTTCCACTTAGAAAGCAGAGCTCTGTCATGTTAACGAAAGCTCTTCACTACAAAAGTTCCTATAACCTGCAAAGCTGATTTCACAGCAACCCTACAGCTACCTCAACAAGCCGCACTTTGTTGAGTTTAACACACAAAGGTTGATGAAGCTCTTGAAAACATATTTTTAAGTAAAGAAAGTAGATGTCAGGAGTGGGATTTGAACCCACGCCTCCATTTGGAGACCAGAAGTCCCTTTTGTCTGGAAGGAGCCTATCCTTGAGTCTGGCGCCTTAGACCACTCGGCCATCCTGACGAGTTGACCAACCACCTCTTCAAAGTCATCCTGGATGTTCAAATGTCCCAACCACCTCAGCAGGCTCCTTTCGATGTGGAGGAGTTGCAGCTGTAATCTGAGTTCCTCCTGAAATACTAAGCTTGTCATCCAATCTCCGAGGCCGAGCACTGCCACCCGACGGAGAAAACTCATTGCCGCTGCTTATATCTGTGAGCTCATGCTTTCATTCACTACCCACAGTTTGTGACCCTAGGTGAGAGTAGGGATGCTGGTAAACCTAGAGTGTTGCTTTTTTGCTAAGCTCTCTTGAAATTTAGTCCAGAATCATCAAATTAAATGGTGGAGATTTGGACTTGTGCAGACACGACAGTGTAACTTTGTTTTCTGTTACCATACATTCATCTTCCTTTGCACAACACGCCATTTGCTGTTCTCTATACACACGTGTTTTCTCTCTTGCGGGCATTTGCACAAAAGTCCCCTCGCCCAACGTGGGGCTCGAACCCACGACCCTGAAATTAAGAGTCTCATGCTCTCCCGACTGAGCTAGCTGGGCTTCTTCAGCAGCAAGGCTTTAAGATGGACACAGGTTCTTATAGCTGGGGGAGGTTGACTAGCATTTCAAGCGCAGGCAAAGAAAGCACAGGCTACTTTCAAGTTTTTCTATCATCCATTCAAGCTCTTATGTCCTTGTATGCATGCCACACCACGGGGCATGCTCCGATTGAGACGACTGAATGTCTCCCGGGGAATCTTCTCCCCAGATCTGGACCAGGGCATCACTGAGCTCCTGGACAGTCTGAGTTCCAACCTGGTGGTGTCAGATGGACCAAAGCTAAATGTCCCAGGGGACATTTATTGTATTGAATTTTGGTCAAGTAGGCCAATATAGGGTTGGGGGGTGGGGAGTGTCGGTCAGCGGTATCAGTCCCCACGCAAACTGCCTGCATACTCTTGTCGGATGAGGCCGGGAAGCAGGAAGAAAGCCAAGAGCCATTGCACCAGCGTAGGGTCTGACAGTGGGTCGGAGAATTTCATGCCCATACCTAACTGCACTCATTGTGCCGTTGCCTTGCCTGTAGAGGCCTGTGCATACCTCAGTGCATGTGCCTCTCCAGACCATCACTGACCCACCAGCAAAGCACTCATAATCAAGGATGTTACATTCAGCATAAAGTTCCCCACGACTTCTCGGGAAGCTTTCACATGTGTTATGTGTTCTAAGGTTAAATCCGCTGTCCTCTGTGAAAAGCACAGGGTGCCAGTGGTGGAGGTGGCAATTCTGGTATTCCATGACAAATGCCAGATACAAGCGGGATTTCAATTCAGGCTTCCACTTAGAAAGCAGAGCTCTGTCATGTTAACGAAAGCTCTTCACTACAAAAGTTCCTATAACCTGCAAAGCTGATTTCACAGCAACCCTACAGCTACCTCAACAAGCCGCACTTTGTTGAGTTTAACACACAAAGGTTGATGAAGCTCTTGAAAACATATTTTTAAGTAAAGAAAGTAGATGTCAGGAGTGGGATTTGAACACACGCCTCCATTTGGAGACCAGAAGTCCCTTTTGTCTGGAAGGAGCCTATCCTTGAGTCTGGCGCCTTAGACCACTCGGCCATCCTGACGAGTTGACCAACCACCTCTTCAAAGTCATCCTGGATGTTCAAATGTCCCAACCACCTCAGCAGGCTCCTTTCGATGTGGAGGAGTTGCAGCTGTAATCTGAGTTCCTCCTGAAATACTAAGCTTGTCATCCAATCTCCGAGGCCGAGCACTGCCACCCGACGGAGAAAACTCATTGCCGCTGCTTATATCTGTGAGCTCATGCTTTCATTCACTACCCACAGTTTGTGGCCCTAGGTGAGAGTAGGGATGCTGGTAAACCTAGAGTGTTGCTTTTTTGCTAAGCTCTCTTGAAATTTAGTCCAGAATCATCAAATTAAATGGTGGAGATTTGGACTTGTGCAGACACGACAGTGTAACTTTGTTTTCTGTTACCATACATTCATCTTCCTTTGCACAACACGCCATTTGCTGTTCTCTATACACACGTGTTTTCGCTCTTGCGGGCATTTGCACAAAAGTCCCCTCGCCCAACGTGGGGCTCGAACCCACGACCCTGAGATTAAGAGTCTCATGCTCTCCCGACTGAGCTAGCTGGGCTTCTTCAGCAGCAAGGCTTTAAGATGGACACAGGTTCTTATAGCTGGGGGAGGTTGACTAGCATTTCAAGCGCAGGCAAAGAAAGCACAGACTACTTTCAAGTTTTTCTATCATCCATTCAAGCTCTTATGTCCTTGTATGCATGCCACACCACGGGGCATGCTCCGATTGAGACGACTGAATGTCTCCCGGGGAATCTTCTCCCCAGATCTGGACCAGGGCATCACTGAGCTCCTGGACAGTCTGAGTTCCAACCTGGTGGCGTCAGATGGACCAAAGCTAAATGTCCCAGGGGTGTTGTATTGAATTTTGGTCAAGTAGGCCAATATAGGGTTGGGGGGTGGGGAGTGTCGGTCAGCGGTATCAGTCCCCACGCAAACTGCCTGCATACTCTTGTCGGATGAGGCCGGGAAGCAGGAAGAAAGCCAAGAGCCATTGCACCAGCGTAGGGTCTGACAGTGGGTCGGAGAATTTCATGCCCATACCTAACTGCACTCATTGTGCCGTTGCCTTGCCTGTAGAGGCCTGTGCATACCTCAGTGCATGTGCCTCTCCAGACCATCACTGACCCACCAGCAAAGCACTCATAATCAAGGATGTTACATTCAGCATAAAGTTCCCCACGACTTCTCGGGAAGCTTTCACATGTGTTATGTGTTCTAAGGTTAAATCCGCTGTCCTCTGTGAAAAGCACAGGGTGCCAGTGGTGGAGGTGGCAATTCTGGTATTCCATGACAAATGCCAGATACAAGCGGGACTTCAATTCAGGCTTCCACTTAGAAAGCAGAGCTCTGTCATGTTAACGAAAGCTCTTCACTACAAAAGTTCCTATAACCTGCAAAGCTGATTTCACAGCAACCCTACAGCTACCTCAACAAGCCGCACTTTGTTGAGTTTAACACACAAAGGTTGATGAAGCTCCTGAAAACATATTTTTAAGTAAAGAAAGTAGATGTCAGGAGTGGGATTTGAACCCACGCCTCCATTTGGAGACCAGAAGTCCCTTTTGTCTGGAAGGAGCCTATCCTTGAGTCTGGCGCCTTAGACCACTCGGCCATCCTGACGAGTTGACCAACCACCTCTTCAAAGTCATCCTGGATGTTCAAATGTCCCAACCACCTCAGCAGGCTCCTTTCGATGTGGAGGAGTTGCAGCTGTAATCTGAGTTCCTCCTGAAATACTAAGCTTGTCATCCAATCTCCGAGGCCGAGCACTGCCACCCGACGGAGAAAACTCATTGCCGCTGCTTATATCTGTGAGCTCATGCTTTCATTCACTACCCACAGTTTGTGACCCTAGGTGAGAGTAGGGATGCTGGTAAACCTAGAGTGTTGCTTTTTTGCTAAGCTCTCTTGAAATTTAGTCCAGAATCATCAAATTAAATGGTGGAGATTTGGACTTGTGCAGACACGACAGTGTAACTTTGTTTTCTGTTACCATACATTCATCTTCCTTTGCACAACACGCCATTTGCTGTTCTCTATACACACGTGTTTTCGCTCTTGCGGGCATTTGCACAAAAGTCCCCTCGCCCAACGTGGGGCTCGAACCCACGACCCTGAGATTAAGAGTCTCATGCTCTCCCGACTGAGCTAGCTGGGCTTCTTCAGCAGCAAGGCTTTAAGATGGACACAGGTTCTTATAGCTGGGGGAGGTTGACTAGCATTTCAAGCGCAGGCAAAGAAAGCACAGGCTACTTTCAAGTTTTTCTATCATCCATTCAAGCTCTTATGTCCTTGTATGCATGCCACACCACGGGGCATGCTCCGATTGAGACGACTGAATGTCTCCCGGGGAATCTTCTCCCCAGATCTGGACCAGGGCATCACTGAGCTCCTGGACAGTCTGAGTTCCAACCTGGTGGTGTCAGATGGACCAAAGCTAAATGTCCCAGGGGACATTTATTGTATTGAATTTTGGTCAAGTAGGCCAATATAGGGTTGGGGGGTGGGGAGTGTCGGTCAGCGGTATCAGTCCCCACGCAAACTGCCTGCATACTCTTGTCGGATGAGGCCGGGAAGCAGGAAGAAAGCCAAGAGCCATTGCACCAGCGTAGGGTCTGACAGTGGGTCGGAGAATTTCATGCCCATACCTAACTGCACTCATTGTGCCGTTGCCTTGCCTGTAGAGGCCTGTGCATACCTCAGTGCATGTGCCTCTCCAGACCATCACTGACCCACCAGCAAAGCACTCATAATCAAGGATGTTACATTCAGCATAAAGTTCCCCACGACTTCTCGGGAAGCTTTCACATGTGTTATGTGTTCTAAGGTTAAATCCGCTGTCCTCTGTGAAAAGCACAGGGTGCCAGTGGTGGAGGTGGCAATTCTGGTATTCCATGACAAATGCCAGATACAAGCGGGATTTCAATTCAGGCTTCCACTTAGAAAGCAGAGCTCTGTCATGTTAACGAAAGCTCTTCACTACAAAAGTTCCTATAACCTGCAAAGCTGATTTCACAGCAACCCTACAGCTACCTCAACAAGCCGCACTTTGTTGAGTTTAACACACAAAGGTTGATGAAGCTCTTGAAAACATATTTTTAAGTAAAGAAAGTAGATGTCAGGAGTGGGATTTGAACCCACGCCTCCATTTGGAGACCAGAAGTCCCTTTTGTCTGGAAGGAGCCTATCCTTGAGTCTGGCGCCTTAGACCACTCGGCCATCCTGACGAGTTGACCAACCACCTCTTCAAAGTCATCCTGGATGTTCAAATGTCCCAACCACCTCAGCAGGCTCCTTTCGATGTGGAGGAGTTGCAGCTGTAATCTGAGTTCCTCCTGAAATACTAAGCTTGTCATCCAATCTCCGAGGCCGAGCACTGCCACCCGACGGAGAAAACTCATTGCCGCTGCTTATATCTGTGAGCTCATGCTTTCATTCACTACCCACAGTTTGTGGCCCTAGGTGAGAGTAGGGATGCTGGTAAACCTAGAGTGTTGCTTTTTTGCTAAGCTCTCTTGAAATTTAGTCCAGAATCATCAAATTAAATGGTGGAGATTTGGACTTGTGCAGACACGACAGTGTAACTTTGTTTTCTGTTACCATACATTCATCTTCCTTTGCACAACACGCCATTTGCTGTTCTCTATACACACGTGTTTTCTCTCTTGCGGGCATTTGCACAAAAGTCCCCTCGCCCAACGTGGGGCTCGAACCCACGACCCTGAGATTAAGAGTCTCATGCTCTCCCGACTGAGCTAGCTGGGCTTCTTCAGCAGCAAGGCTTTAAGATGGACACAGGTTCTTATAGCTGGGGGAGGTTGACTAGCATTTCAAGCGCAGGCAAAGAAAGCACAGGCTACTTTCAAGTTTTTCTATCATCCATTCAAGCTCTTATGTCCTTGTATGCATGCCACACCACGGGGCATGCTCCGATTGAGACGACTGAATGTCTCCCGGGGAATCTTCTCCCCAGATCTGGACCAGGGCATCACTGAGCTCCTGGACAGTCTGAGTTCCAACCTGGTGGTGTCAGATGGACCAAAGCTAAATGTCCCAGGGGACATTTATTGTATTGAATTTTGGTCAAGTAGGCCAATATAGGGTTGGGGGGTGGGGAGTGTCGGTCAGCGGTATCAGTCCCCACGCAAACTGCCTGCATACTCTTGTCGGATGAGGCCGGGAAGCAGGAAGAAAGCCAAGAGCCATTGCACCAGCGTAGGGTCTGACAGTGGGTCGGAGAATTTCATGCCCATACCTAACTGCACTCATTGTGCCGTTGCCTTGCCTGTAGAGGCCTGTGCATACCTCAGTGCATGTGCCTCTCCAGACCATCACTGACCCACCAGCAAAGCACTCATAATCAAGGATGTTACATTCAGCATAAAGTTCCCCACGACTTCTCGGGAAGCTTTCACATGTGTTATGTGTTCTAAGGTTAAATCCGCTGTCCTCTGTGAAAAGCACAGGGTGCCAGTGGTGGAGGTGGCAATTCTGGTATTCCATGACAAATGCCAGATACAAGCGGGATTTCAATTCAGGCTTCCACTTAGAAAGCAGAGCTCTGTCATGTTAACGAAAGCTCTTCACTACAAAAGTTCCTATAACCTGCAAAGCTGATTTCACAGCAACCCTACAGCTACCTCAACAAGCCGCACTTTGTTGAGTTTAACACACAAAGGTTGATGAAGCTCTTGAAAACATATTTTTAAGTAAAGAAAGTAGATGTCAGGAGTGGGATTTGAACCCACGCCTCCATTTGGAGACCAGAAGTCCCTTTTGTCTGGAAGGAGCCTATCCTTGAGTCTGGCGCCTTAGACCACTCGGCCATCCTGACGAGTTGACCAACCACCTCTTCAAAGTCATCCTGGATGTTCAAATGTCCGAACCACCTCAGCAGGCTCCTTTCGATGTGGAGGAGTTGCAGCTGTAATCTGAGTTCCTCCTGAAATACTAAGCTTGTCATCCAATCTCCGAGGCCGAGCACTGCCACCCGACGGAGAAAACTCATTGCCGCTGCTTATATCTGTGAGCTCATGCTTTCATTCACTACCCACAGTTTGTGACCCTAGGTGAGAGTAGGGATGCTGGTAAACCTAGAGTGTTGCTTTTTTGCTAAGCTCTCTTGAAATTTAGTCCAGAATCATCAAATTAAATGGTGGAGATTTGGACTTGTGCAGACACGACAGTGTAACTTTGTTTTCTGTTACCATACATTCATCTTCCTTTGCACAACACGCCATTTGCTGTTCTCTATACACACGTGTTTTCGCTCTTGCGGGCATTTGCACAAAAGCCCCCTCGCCCAACGTGGGGCTCGAACCCACGACCCTGAGATTAAGAGTCTCATGCTCTCCCGACTGAGCTAGCTGGGCTTCTTCAGCAGCAAGGCTTTAAGATGGACACAGGTTCTTATAGCTGGGGGAGGTTGACTAGCATTTCAAGCGCAGGCAAAGAAAGCACAGGCTACTTTCAAGTTTTTCTATCATCCATTCAAGCTCTTATGTCCTTGTATGCATGCCACACCACGGGGCATGCTCCGATTGAGACGACTGAATGTCTCCCGGGGAATCTTCTCCCCAGATCTGGACCAGGGCATCACTGAGCTCCTGGACAGTCTGAGTTCCAACCTGGTGGTGTCAGATGGACCAAAGCTAAATGTCCCAGGGGACATTTATTGTATTGAATTTTGGTCAAGTAGGCCAATATAGGGTTGGGGGGTGGGGAGTGTCGGTCAGCGGTATCAGTCCCCACGCAAACTGCCTGCATACTCTTGTCGGATGAGGCCGGGAAGCAGGAAGAAAGCCAAGAGCCATTGCACCAGCGTAGGGTCTGACAGTGGGTCGGAGAATTTCATGCCCATACCTAACTGCACTCATTGTGCCGTTGCCTTGCCTGTAGAGGCCTGTGCATACCTCAGTGCATGTGCCTCTCCAGACCATCACTGACCCACCAGCAAAGCACTCATAATCAAGGATGTTACATTCAGCATAAAGTTCCCCACGACTTCTCGGGAAGCTTTCACATGTGTTATGTGTTCTAAGGTTAAATCCGCTGTCCTCTGTGAAAAGCACAGGGTGCCAGTGGTGGAGGTGGCAATTCTGGTATTCCATGACAAATGCCAGATACAAGCGGGATTTCAATTCAGGCTTCCACTTAGAAAGCAGAGCTCTGTCATGTTAACGAAAGCTCTTCACTACAAAAGTTCCTATAACCTGCAAAGCTGATTTCACAGCAACCCTACAGCTACCTCAACAAGCCGCACTTTGTTGAGTTTAACACACAAAGGTTGATGAAGCTCTTGAAAACATATTTTTAAGTAAAGAAAGTAGATGTCAGGAGTGGGATTTGAACCCACGCCTCCATTTGGAGACCAGAAGTCCCTTTTGTCTGGAAGGAGCCTATCCTTGAGTCTGGCGCCTTAGACCACTCGGCCATCCTGACGAGTTGACCAACCACCTCTTCAAAGTCATCCTGGATGTTCAAATGTCCCAACCACCTCAGCAGGCTCCTTTCGATGTGGAGGAGTTGCAGCTGTAATCTGAGTTCCTCCTGAAATACTAAGCTTGTCATCCAATCTCCGAGGCCGAGCACTGCCACCCGACGGAGAAAACTCATTGCCGCTGCTTATATCTGTGAGCTCATGCTTTCATTCACTACCCACAGTTTGTGACCCTAGGTGAGAGTAGGGATGCTGGTAAACCTAGAGTGTTGCTTTTTTGCTAAGCTCTCTTGAAATTTAGTCCAGAATCATCAAATTAAATGGTGGAGATTTGGACTTGTGCAGACACGACAGTGTAACTTTGTTTTCTGTTACCATACATTCATCTTCCTTTGCACAACACGCCATTTGCTGTTCTCTATACACACGTGTTTTCGCTCTTGCGGGCATTTGCACAAAAGCCCCCTCGCCCAACGTGGGGCTCGAACCCACGACCCTGAGATTAAGAGTCTCATGCTCTCCCGACTGAGCTAGCTGGGCTTCTTCAGCAGCAAGGCTTTAAGATGGATACAGGTTCTTATAGCTGGGGGAGGTTGACTAGCATTTCAAGCGCAGGCAAAGAAAGCACAGGCTACTTTCAAGTTTTTCTATCATCCATTCAAGCTCTTATGTCCTTGTATGCATGCCACACCACGGGGCATGCTCCGATTGAGACGACTGAATGTCTCCCGGGGAATCTTCTCCCCAGATCTGGACCAGGGCATCACTGAGCTCCTGGACAGTCTGAGTTCCAACCTGGTGGTGTCAGATGGACCAAAGCTAAATGTCCCAGGGGACATTTATTGTATTGAATTTTGGTCAAGTAGGCCAATATAGGGTTGGGGGGTGGGGAGTGTCGGTCAGCGGTATCAGTCCCCACGCAAACTGCCTGCATACTCTTGTCGGATGAGGCCGGGAAGCAGGAAGAAAGCCAAGAGCCATTGCACCAGCGTAGGGTCTGACAGTGGGTCGGAGAATTTCATGCCCATACCTAACTGCACTCATTGTGCCGTTGCCTTGCCTGTAGAGGCCTGTGCATACCTCAGTGCATGTGCCTCTCCAGACCATCACTGACCCACCAGCAAAGCACTCATAATCAAGGATGTTACATTCAGCATAAAGTTCCCCACGACTTCTCGGGAAGCTTTCACATGTGTTATGTGTTCTAAGGTTAAATCCGCTGTCCTCTGTGAAAAGCACAGGGTGCCAGTGGTGGAGGTGGCAATTCTGGTATTCCATGACAAATGCCAGATACAAGCGGGATTTCAATTCAGGCTTCCACTTAGAAAGCAGAGCTCTGTCATGTTAACGAAAGCTCTTCACTACAAAAGTTCCTATAACCTGCAAAGCTGATTTCACAGCAACCCTACAGCTACCTCAACAAGCCGCACTTTGTTGAGTTTAACACACAAAGGTTGATGAAGCTCTTGAAAACATATTTTTAAGTAAAGAAAGTAGATGTCAGGAGTGGGATTTGAACCCACGCCTCCATTTGGAGACCAGAAGTCCCTTTTGTCTGGAAGGAGCCTATCCTTGAGTCTGGCGCCTTAGACCACTCGGCCATCCTGACGAGTTGACCAACCACCTCTTCAAAGTCATCCTGGATGTTCAAATGTCCCAACCACCTCAGCAGGCTCCTTTCGATGTGGAGGAGTTGCAGCTGTAATCTGAGTTCCTCCTGAAATACTAAGCTTGTCATCCAATCTCCGAGGACGAGCACTGCCACCCGACGGAGAAAACTCATTGCCGCTGCTTATATCTGTGAGCTCATGCTTTCATTCACTACCCACAGTTTGTGACCCTAGGTGAGAGTAGGGATGCTGGTAAACCTAGAGTGTTGCTTTTTTGCTAAGCTCTCTTGAAATTTAGTCCAGAATCATCAAATTAAATGGTGGAGATTTGGACTTGTGCAGACACGACAGTGTAACTTTGTTTTCTGTTACCATACATTCATCTTCCTTTGCACAACACGCCATTTGCTGTTCTCTATACACACGTGTTTTCTCTCTTGCGGGCATTTGCACAAAAGTCCCCTCGCCCAACGTGGGGCTCGAACCCACGACCCTGAGATTAAGAGTCTCATGCTCTCCCGACTGAGCTAGCTGGGCTTCTTCAGCAGCAAGGCTTTAAGATGGACACAGGTTCTTATAGCTGGGGGAGGTTGACTAGCATTTCAAGCGCAGGCAAAGAAAGCACAGGCTACTTTCAAGTTTTTCTATCATCCATTCAAGCTCTTATGTCCTTGTATGCATGCCACACCACGGGGCATGCTCCGATTGAGACGACTGAATGTCTCCCGGGGAATCTTCTCCCCAGATCTGGACCAGGGCATCACTGAGCTCCTGGACAGTCTGAGTTCCAACCTGGTGGTGTCAGATGGACCAAAGCTAAATGTCCCAGGGGTGTTGTATTGAATTTTGGTCAAGTAGGCCAATATAGGGTTGGGGGGTGGGGAGTGTCGGTCAGCGGTATCAGTCCCCACGCAAACTGCCTGCATACTCTTGTCGGATGAGGCCGGGAAGCAGGAAGAAAGCCAAGAGCCATTGCACCAGCGTAGGGTCTGACAGTGGGTCGGAGAATTTCATGCCCATACCTAACTGCACTCATTGTGCCGTTGCCTTGCCTGTAGAGGCCTGTGCATACCTCAGTGCATGTGCCTCTCCAGACCATCACTGACCCACCAGCAAAGCACTCATAATCAAGGATGTTACATTCAGCATAAAGTTCCCCACGACTTCTCGGGAAGCTTTCACATGTGTTATGTGTTCTAAGGTTAAATCCGCTGTCCTCTGTGAAAAGCACAGGGTGCCAGTGGTGGAGGTGGCAATTCTGGTATTCCATGACAAATGCCAGATACAAGCGGGATTTCAATTCAGGCTTCCACTTAGAAAGCAGAGCTCTGTCATGTTAACGAAAGCTCTTCACTACAAAAGTTCCTATAACCTGCAAAGCTGATTTCACAGCAACCCTACAGCTACCTCAACAAGCCGCACTTTGTTGAGTTTAACACACAAAGGTTGATGAAGCTCTTGAAAACATATTTTTAAGTAAAGAAAGTAGATGTCAGGAGTGGGATTTGAACCCACGCCTCCATTTGGAGACCAGAAGTCCCTTTTGTCTGGAAGGAGCCTATCCTTGAGTCTGGCGCCTTAGACCACTCGGCCATCCTGACGAGTTGACCAACCACCTCTTCAAAGTCATCCTGGATGTTCAAATGTCCCAACCACCTCAGCAGGCTCCTTTCGATGTGGAGGAGTTGCAGCTGTAATCTGAGTTCCTCCTGAAATACTAAGCTTGTCATCCAATCTCCGAGGCCGAGCACTGCCACCCGACGGATAAAACTCATTGCCGCTGCTTATATCTGTGAGCTCATGCTTTCATTCACTACCCACAGTTTGTGACCCTAGGTGAGAGTAGGGATGCTGGTAAACCTAGAGTGTTGCTTTTTTGCTAAGCTCTCTTGAAATTTAGTCCAGAATCATCAAATTAAATGGTGGAGATTTGGACTTGTGCAGACACGACAGTGTAACTTTGTTTTCTGTTACCATACATTCATCTTCCTTTGCACAACACGCCATTTGCTGTTCTCTATACACACATGTTTTCTCTCTTGCGGGCATTTGCACAAAAGTCCCCTCGCCCAACGTGGGGCTCGAAACCACGACCTTGAGATTAAGAGTCTCATGCTCTCCCGACTGAGCTAGCTGGGCTTCTTCAGCAGCAAGGCTTTAAGATGGACACAGGTTCTTATAGCTGGGGGAGGTTGACTAGCATTTCAAGCGCAGGCAAAGAAAGCACAGGCTACTTTCAAGTTTTTCTATCATCCATTCAAGCTCTTATGTCCTTGTATGCATGCCACACCACGGGGCATGCTCCGATTGAGACGACTGAATGTCTCCCGGGGAATCTTCTCCCCAGATCTGGACCAGGGCATCACTGAGCTCCTGGACAGTCTGAGTTCCAACCTGGTGGTGTCAGATGGACCAAAGCTAAATGTCCCAGGGGTGTTGTATTGAATTTTAGTCAAGTAGGCCAATATAGGGTTGGGGGGTGGGGAGTGTCGGTCAGCGGTATCAGTCCCCACGCAAACTGCCTGCATACTCTTGTCGGATGAGGCCGGGAAGCAGGAAGAAAGCCAAGAGCCATTGCACCAGCGTAGGGTCTGACAGTGGGTCGGAGAATTTCATGCCCATACCTAACTGCACTCATTGTGCCGTTGCCTTGCCTGTAGAGGCCTGTGCATACCTCAGTGCATGTGCCTCTCCAGACCATCACTGACCCACCAGCAAAGCACTCATAATCAAGGATGTTACATTCAGCATAAAGTTCCCCACGACTTCTCGGGAAGCTTTCACATGTGTTATGTGTTCTAAGGTTAAATCCGCTGTCCTCTGTGAAAAGCACAGGGTGCCAGTGGTGGAGGTGGCAATTCTGGTATTCCATGACAAATGCCAGATACAAGCGGGATTTCAATTCAGGCTTCCACTTAGAAAGCAGAGCTCTGTCATGTTAACGAAAGCTCTTCACTACAAAAGTTCCTATAACCTGCAAAGCTGATTTCACAGCAACCCTACAGCTACCTCAACAAGCCGCACTTTGTTGAGTTTAACACACAAAGGTTGATGAAGCTCTTGAAAACATATTTTTAAGTAAAGAAAGTAGATGTCAGGAGTGGGATTTGAACCCACGCCTCCATTTGGAGACCAGAAGTCCCTTTTGTCTGGAAGGAGCCTATCCTTGAGTCTGGCGCCTTAGACCACTCGGCCATCCTGACGAGTTGACCAATGACCTCTTCAAAGTCATCCTGGATGTTCAAATGTCCCAACCACCTCAGCAGGCTCCTTTCGATGTGGAGGAGTTGCAGCTGTAATCTGAGTTCCTCCTGAAATACTAAGCTTGTCATCCAATCTCCGAGGCCGAGCACTGCCACCCGACGGAGAAAACTCATTGCCGCTGCTTATATCTGTGAGCTCATGCTTTCATTCACTACCCACAGTTTGTGACCCTAGGTGAGAGTAGGGATGCAGGTAAACCTAGAGTGTTGCTTTTTCGCTAAGCTCTCTTGAAATTTAGTCCAGAATCATCAAATGGTGGAGACGTGGACTTGTGCAGACACGACAGTGTAACTTTGGTTTCTGTTACCATACATTCATCTTCCTTTGCACAACACGCCATTTGCTGTTCTCTATACACACGTGTTTTCGCTCTTGCGGGCATTTGCACAAAAGTCCCCTCGCCCAACGTGGGGCTCGAACCCACGACCCTGAGATTAAGAGTCTCATGCTCTCCCGACTGAGCTAGCTGGGCTTCTTCAGCAGCAAGGCTTTAAGATGGACACAGGTTCTTATAGCTGGGGGAGGTTGACTAGCATTTCAAGCGCAGGCAAAGAAAGCACAGGCTACTTTCAAGTTTTTCTATCATCCATTCAAGCTCTTATGTCCTTGTATGCATGCCACACCACGGGGCATGCTCCGATTGAGACGACTGAATGTCTCCCGGGGAATCTTCTCCCCAGATCTGGACCAGGGCATCACTGAGCTCCTGGACAGTCTGAGTTCCAACCTGGTGGTGTCAGATGGACCAAAGCTAAATGTCCCAGGGGTGTTGTATTGAATTTTGGTCAAGTAGGCCAATATAGGGTTGGGGGGTGGGGAGTGTCGGTCAGCGGTATCAGTCCCCACGCAAACTGCCTGCATACTCTTGTCGGATGAGGCCGGGAAGCAGGAAGAAAGCCAGGAGCCATTGCACCAGCGTAGGGTCTGACAGTGGGTCGGAGAATTTCATGCCCATACCTAACTGCACTCATTGTGCCGTTGCCTTGCCTGTAGAGGCCTGTGCATACCTCAATGCATGTGCCTCTCCAGACCATCACTGACCCACCAGCAATGCACTCATAATCAAGGATGTTACATTCAGCATAACGTTCCCCACGACTTCTCGGGAAGCTTTCACATGTGTTATATGTTCTAAGGTTAAATCCGCTGTCCTCTGTGAAAAGCACAGGGTGCCAGTGGTGGAGGTGGCAATTCTGGTATTCCATGACAAATGCCAGATACAAGCGGGATTTCAATTCAGGCTTCCACTTAGAAAGCAGAGCTCTGTCATGTTAACGAAAGCTCTTCACTACAAAAGTTCCTATAACCTGCAAAGCTGATTTCACAGCAACCCTACAGCTACCTCAACAAGCCGCACTTTGTTGAGTTTAACACACAAAGGTTGATGAAGCTCTTGAAAACATATTTTTAAGTAAAGAAAGTAGATGTCAGGAGTGGGATTTGAACCCACGCCTCCATTTGGAGACCAGAAGTCCCTTTTGTCTGGAAGGAGCCTATCCTTGAGTCTGGCGCCTTAGACCACTCGGCCATCCTGACGAGTTGACCAACCACCTCTTCAAAGTCATCCTGGATGTTCAAATGTCCCAACCACCTCAGCAGGCTCCTTTCGATGTGGAGGAGTTGCAGCTGTAATCTGAGTTCCTCCTGAAATACTAAGCTTGTCATCCAATCTCCGAGGCCGAGCACTGCCACCCGACGGAGAAAACTCATTGCCGCTGCTTATATCTGTGAGCTCATGCTTTCATTCACTACCCACAGTTTGTGACCCTAGGTGAGAGTAGGGATGCTGGTAAACCTAGAGTGTTGCTTTTTTGCTAAGCTCTCTTGAAATTTAGTCCAGAATCATCAAATTAAATGGTGGAGATTTGGACTTGTGCAGACACGACAGTGTAACTTTGTTTTCTGTTACCATACATTCATCTTCCTTTGCACAACACGCCATTTGCTGTTCTCTATACACACGTGTTTTCGCTCTTGCGGGCATTTGCACAAAAGTCCCCTCGCCCAACGTGGGGCTCGAACCCACGACCCTGAGATTAAGAGTCTCATGCTCTCCCGACTGAGCTAGCTGGGCTTCTTCAGCAGCAAGGCTTTAAGATGGACACAGGTTCTTATAGCTGGGGGAGGTTGACTAGCATTTCAAGCGCAGGCAAAGAAAGCACAGGCTACTTTCAAGTTTTTCTATCATCCATTCAAGCTCTTATGTCCTTGTATGCATGCCACACCACGGGGCATGCTCCGATTGAGACGACTGAATGTCTCCCGGGGAATCTTCTCCCCAGATCTGGACCAGGGCATCACTGAGCTCCTGGACAGTCTGAGTTCCAACCTGGTGGTGTCAGATGGACCAAAGCTAAATGTCCCAGGGGTGTTGTATTGAATTTTGGTCAAGTAGGCCAATATAGGGTTGGGGGGTGGGGAGTGTCGGTCAGCGGTATCAGTCCCCACGCAAACTGCCTGCATACTCTTGTCGGATGAGGCCGGGAAGCAGGAAGAAAGCCAGGAGCCATTGCACCAGCGTAGGGTCTGACAGTGGGTCGGAGAATTTCATGCCCATACCTAACTGCACTCATTGTGCCGTTGCCTTGCCTGTAGAGGCCTGTGCATACCTCAATGCATGTGCCTCTCCAGACCATCACTGACCCACCAGCAATGCACTCATAATCAAGGATGTTACATTCAGCATAACGTTCCCCACGACTTCTCGGGAAGCTTTCACATGTGTTATATGTTCTAAGGTTAAATCCGCTGTCCTCTGTGAAAAGCACAGGGTGCCAGTGGTGGAGGTGGCAATTCTGGTATTCCATGACAAATGCCAGATACAAGCGGGATTTCAATTCAGGCTTCCACTTAGAAAGCAGAGCTCTGTCATGTTAACGAAAGCTCTTCACTACAAAAGTTCCTATAACCTGCAAAGCTGATTTCACAGCAACCCTACAGCTACCTCAACAAGCCGCACTTTGTTGAGTTTAACACACAAAGGTTGATGAAGCTCTTGAAAACATATTTTTAAGTAAAGAAAGTAGATGTCAGGAGTGGGATTTGAACCCACGCCTCCATTTGGAGACCAGAAGTCCCTTTTGTCTGGAAGGAGCCTATCCTTGAGTCTGGCGCCTTAGACCACTCGGCCATCCTGACGAGTTGACCAACCACCTCTTCAAAGTCATCCTGGATGTTCAAATGTCCCAACCACCTCAGCAGGCTCCTTTCGATGTGGAGGAGTTGCAGCTGTAATCTGAGTTCCTCCTGAAATACTAAGCTTGTCATCCAATCTCCGAGGCCGAGCACTGCCACCCGACGGAGAAAACTCATTGCCGCTGCTTATATCTGTGAGCTCATGCTTTCATTCACTACCCACAGTTTGTGACCCTAGGTGAGAGTAGGGATGCTGGTAAACCTAGAGTGTTGCTTTTTTGCTAAGCTCTCTTGAAATTTAGTCCAGAATCATCAAATTAAATGGTGGAGATTTGGACTTGTGCAGACACGACAGTGTAACTTTGTTTTCTGTTACCATACATTCATCTTCCTTTGCACAACACGCCATTTGCTGTTCTCTATACACACGTGTTTTCGCTCTTGCGGGCATTTGCACAAAAGTCCCCTCGCCCAACGTGGGGCTCGAACCCACGACCCTGAGATTAAGAGTCTCATGCTCTCCCGACTGAGCTAGCTGGGCTTCTTCAGCAGCAAGGCTTTAAGATGGACACAGGTTCTTATAGCTGGGGGAGGTTGACTAGCATTTCAAGCGCAGGCAAAGAAAGCACAGGCTACTTTCAAGTTTTTCTATCATCCATTCAAGCTCTTATGTCCTTGTATGCATGCCACACCACGGGGCATGCTCCGATTGAGACGACTGAATGTCTCCCGGGGAATCTTCTCCCCAGATCTGGACCAGGGCATCACTGAGCTCCTGGACAGTCTGAGTTCCAACCTGGTGGTGTCAGATGGACCAAAGCTAAATGTCCCAGGGGTGTTGTATTGAATTTTGGTCAAGTAGGCCAATATAGGGTTGGGGGGTGGGGAGTGTCGGTCAGCGGTATCAGTCCCCACGCAAACTGCCTGCATACTCTTGTCGGATGAGGCCGGGAAGCAGGAAGAAAGCCAGGAGCCATTGCACCAGCGTAGGGTCTGACAGTGGGTCGGAGAATTTCATGCCCATACCTAACTGCACTCATTGTGCCGTTGCCTTGCCTGTAGAGGCCTGTGCATACCTCAGTGCATGTGCCTCTCCAGACCATCACTGACCCACCAGCAAAGCACTCATAATCAAGGATGTTACATTCAGCATAAAGTTCCCCACGACTTCTCGGGAAGCTTTCACATGTGTTATGTGTTCTAAGGTTAAATCCGCTGTCCTCTGTGAAAAGCACAGGGTGCCAGTGGTGGAGGTGGCAATTCTGGTATTCCATGACAAATGCCAGATACAAGCGGGATTTCAATTCAGGCTTCCACTTAGAAAGCAGAGCTCTGTCATGTTAACGAAAGCTCTTCACTACAAAAGTTCCTATAACCTGCAAAGCTGATTTCACAGCAACCCTACAGCTACCTCAACAAGCCGCACTTTGTTGAGTTTAACACACAAAGGTTGATGAAGCTCTTGAAAACATATTTTTAAGTAAAGAAAGTAGATGTCAGGAGTGGGATTTGAACCCACGCCTCCATTTGGAGACCAGAAGTCCCTTTTGTCTGGAAGGAGCCTATCCTTGAGTCTGGCGCCTTAGACCACTCGGCCATCCTGACGAGTTGACCAACCACCTCTTCAAAGTCATCCTGGATGTTCAAATGTCCGAACCACCTCAGCAGGCTCCTTTCGATGTGGAGGAGTTGCAGCTGTAATCTGAGTTCCTCCTGAAATACTAAGCTTGTCATCCAATCTCCGAGGCCGAGCACTGCCACCCGACGGAGAAAACTCATTGCCGCTGCTTATATCTGTGAGCTCATGCTTTCATTCACTACCCACAGTTTGTGGCCCTAGGTGAGAGTAGGGATGCTGGTAAACCTAGAGTGTTGCTTTTTTGCTAAGCTCTCTTGAAATTTAGTCCAGAATCATCAAATTAAATGGTGGAGATTTGGACTTGTGCAGACACGACAGTGTAACTTTGTTTTCTGTTACCATACATTCATCTTCCTTTGCACAACACGCCATTTGCTGTTCTCTATACACACGTGTTTTCTCTCTTGCGGGCATTTGCACAAAAGTCCCCTCACCCAACGTGGGGCTCGAACCCACGACCCTGAGATTAAGAGTCTCATGCTCTCCCGACTGAGCTAGCTGGGCTTCTTCAGCAGCAAGGCTTTAAGATGGACACAGGTTCTTATAGCTGGGGGAGGTTGACTAGCATTTCAAGCGCAGGCAAAGAAAGCACAGGCTACTTTCAAGTTTTTCTATCATCCATTCAAGCTCTTATGTCCTTGTATGCATGCCACACCACGGGGCATGCTCCGATTGAGACGACTGAATGTCTCCCGGGGAATCTTCTCCCCAGATCTGGACCAGGGCATCACTGAGCTCCTGGACAGTCTGAGTTCCAACCTGGTGGTGTCAGATGGACCAAAGCTAAATGTCCCAGGGGACATTTATTGTATTGAATTTTGGTCAAGTAGGCCAATATAGGGTTGGGGGGTGGGGAGTGTCGGTCAGCGGTATCAGTCCCCACGCAAACTGCCTGCATACTCTTGTCGGATGAGGCCGGGAAGCAGGAAGAAAGCCAAGAGCCATTGCACCAGCGTAGGGTCTGACAGTGGGTCGGAGAATTTCATGCCCATACCTAACTGCACTCATTGTGCCGTTGCCTTGCCTGTAGAGGCCTGTGCATACCTCAGTGCATGTGCCTCTCCAGACCATCACTGACCCACCAGCAAAGCACTCATAATCAAGGATGTTACATTCAGCATAAAGTTCCCCACGACTTCTCGGGAAGCTTTCACATGTGTTATGTGTTCTAAGGTTAAATCCGCTGTCCTCTGTGAAAAGCACAGGGTGCCAGTGGTGGAGGTGGCAATTCTGGTATTCCATGACAAATGCCAGATACAAGCGGGATTTCAATTCAGGCTTCCACTTAGAAAGCAGAGCTCTGTCATGTTAACGAAAGCTCTTCACTACAAAAGTTCCTATAACCTGCAAAGCTGATTTCACAGCAACCCTACAGCTACCTCAACAAGCCGCACTTTGTTGAGTTTAACACACAAAGGTTGATGAAGCTCTTGAAAACATATTTTTAAGTAAAGAAAGTAGATGTCAGGAGTGGGATTTGAACCCACGCCTCCATTTGGAGACCAGAAGTCCCTTTTGTCTGGAAGGAGCCTATCCTTGAGTCTGGCGCCTTAGACCACTCGGCCATCCTGACGAGTTGACCAACCACCTCTTCAAAGTCATCCTGGATGTTCAAATGTCCGAACCACCTCAGCAGGCTCCTTTCGATGTGGAGGAGTTGCAGCTGTAATCTGAGTTCCTCCTGAAATACTAAGCTTGTCATCCAATCTCCGAGGCCGAGCACTGCCACCCGACGGAGAAAACTCATTGCCGCTGCTTATATCTGTGAGCTCATGCTTTCATTCACTACCCACAGTTTGTGACCCTAGGTGAGAGTAGGGATGCTGGTAAACCTAGAGTGTTGCTTTTTTGCTAAGCTCTCTTGAAATTTAGTCCAGAATCATCAAATTAAATGGTGGAGATTTGGACTTGTGCAGACACGACAGTGTAACTTTGTTTTCTGTTACCATACATTCATCTTCCTTTGCACAACACGCCATTTGCTGTTCTCTATACACACGTGTTTTCGCTCTTGCGGGCATTTGCACAAAAGCCCCCTCGCCCAACGTGGGGCTCGAACCCACGACCCTGAGATTAAGAGTCTCATGCTCTCCCGACTGAGCTAGCTGGGCTTCTTCAGCAGCAAGGCTTTAAGATGGACACAGGTTCTTATAGCTGGGGGAGGTTGACTAGCATTTCAAGCGCAGGCAAAGAAAGCACAGGCTACTTTCAAGTTTTTCTATCATCCATTCAAGCTCTTATGTCCTTGTATGCATGCCACACCACGGGGCATGCTCCGATTGAGACGACTGAATGTCTCCCGGGGAATCTTCTCCCCAGATCTGGACCAGGGCATCACTGAGCTCCTGGACAGTCTGAGTTCCAACCTGGTGGTGTCAGATGGACCAAAGCTAAATGTCCCAGGGGTGTTGTATTGAATTTTGGTCAAGTAGGCCAATATAGGGTTGGGGGGTGGGGAGTGTCGGTCAGCGGTATCAGTCCCCACGCAAACTGCCTGCATACTCTTGTCGGATGAGGCCGGGAAGCAGGAAGAAAGCCAAGAGCCATTGCACCAGCGTAGGGTCTGACAGTGGGTCGGAGAATTTCATGCCCATACCTAACTGCACTCATTGTGCCGTTGCCTTGCCTGTAGAGGCCTGTGCATACCTCAGTGCATGTGCCTCTCCAGACCATCACTGACCCACCAGCAAAGCACTCATAATCAAGGATGTTACATTCAGCATAAAGTTCCCCACGACTTCTCGGGAAGCTTTCACATGTGTTATGTGTTCTAAGGTTAAATCCGCTGTCCTCTGTGAAAAGCACAGGGTGCCAGTGGTGGAGGTGGCAATTCTGGTATTCCATGACAAATGCCAGATACAAGCGGGATTTCAATTCAGGCTTCCACTTAGAAAGCAGAGCTCTGTCATGTTAACGAAAGCTCTTCACTACAAAAGTTCCTATAACCTGCAAAGCTGATTTCACAGCAACCCTACAGCTACCTCAACAAGCCGCACTTTGTTGAGTTTAACACACAAAGGTTGATGAAGCTCTTGAAAACATATTTTTAAGTAAAGAAAGTAGATGTCAGGAGTGGGATTTGAACCCACGCCTCCATTTGGAGACCAGAAGTCCCTTTTGTCTGGAAGGAGCCTATCCTTGAGTCTGGCGCCTTAGACCACTCGGCCATCCTGACGAGTTGACCAACCACCTCTTCAAAGTCATCCTGGATGTTCAAATGTCCGAACCACCTCAGCAGGCTCCTTTCGATGTGGAGGAGTTGCAGCTGTAATCTGAGTTCCTCCTGAAATACTAAGCTTGTCATCCAATCTCCGAGGCCGAGCACTGCCACCCGACGGAGAAAACTCATTGCCGCTGCTTATATCTGTGAGCTCATGCTTTCATTCACTACCCACAGTTTGTGACCCTAGGTGAGAGTAGGGATGCTGGTAAACCTAGAGTGTTGCTTTTTTGCTAAGCTCTCTTGAAATTTAGTCCAGAATCATCAAATTAAATGGTGGAGATTTGGACTTGTGCAGACACGACAGTGTAACTTTGTTTTCTGTTACCATACATTCATCTTCCTTTGCACAACACGCCATTTGCTGTTCTCTATACACACGTGTTTTCGCTCTTGCGGGCATTTGCACAAAAGCCCCCTCGCCCAACGTGGGGCTCGAACCCACGACCCTGAGATTAAGAGTCTCATGCTCTCCCGACTGAGCTAGCTGGGCTTCTTCAGCAGCAAGGCTTTAAGATGGACACAGGTTCTTATAGCTGGGGGAGGTTGACTAGCATTTCAAGCGCAGGCAAAGAAAGCACAGGCTACTTTCAAGTTTTTCTATCATCCATTCAAGCTCTTATGTCCTTGTATGCATGCCACACCACGGGGCATGCTCCGATTGAGACGACTGAATGTCTCCCGGGGAATCTTCTCCCCAGATCTGGACCAGGGCATCACTGAGCTCCTGGACAGTCTGAGTTCCAACCTGGTGGTGTCAGATGGACCAAAGCTAAATGTCCCAGGGGTGTTGTATTGAATTTTGGTCAAGTAGGCCAATATAGGGTTGGGGGGTGGGGAGTGTCGGTCAGCGGTATCAGTCCCCACGCAAACTGCCTGCATACTCTTGTCGGATGAGGCCGGGAAGCAGGAAGAAAGCCAAGAGCCATTGCACCAGCGTAGGGTCTGACAGTGGGTCGGAGAATTTCATGCCCATACCTAACTGCACTCATTGTGCCGTTGCCTTGCCTGTAGAGGCCTGTGCATACCTCAGTGCATGTGCCTCTCCAGACCATCACTGACCCACCAGCAAAGCACTCATAATCAAGGATGTTACATTCAGCATAAAGTTCCCCACGACTTCTCGGGAAGCTTTCACATGTGTTATGTGTTCTAAGGTTAAATCCGCTGTCCTCTGTGAAAAGCACAGGGTGCCAGTGGTGGAGGTGGCAATTCTGGTATTCCATGACAAATGCCAGATACAAGCGGGATTTCAATTCAGGCTTCCACTTAGAAAGCAGAGCTCTGTCATGTTAACGAAAGCTCTTCACTACAAAAGTTCCTATAACCTGCAAAGCTGATTTCACAGCAACCCTACAGCTACCTCAACAAGCCGCACTTTGTTGAGTTTAACACACAAAGGTTGATGAAGCTCTTGAAAACATATTTTTAAGTAAAGAAAGTAGATGTCAGGAGTGGGATTTGAACCCACGCCTCCATTTGGAGACCAGAAGTCCCTTTTGTCTGGAAGGAGCCTATCCTTGAGTCTGGCGCCTTAGACCACTCGGCCATCCTGACGAGTTGACCAACCACCTCTTCAAAGTCATCCTGGATGTTCAAATGTCCCAACCACCTCAGCAGGCTCCTTTCGATGTGGAGGAGTTGCAGCTGTAATCTGAGTTCCTCCTGAAATACTAAGCTTGTCATCCAATCTCCGAGGCCGAGCACTGCCACCCGACGGAGAAAACTCATTGCCGCTGCTTATATCTGTGAGCTCATGCTTTCATTCACTACCCACAGTTTGTGACCCTAGGTGAGAGTAGGGATGCTGGTAAACCTAGAGTGTTGCTTTTTTGCTAAGCTCTCTTGAAATTTAGTCCAGAATCATCAAATTAAATGGTGGAGATTTGGACTTGTGCAGACACGACAGTGTAACTTTGTTTTCTGTTACCATACATTCATCTTCCTTTGCACAACACGCCATTTGCTGTTCTCTATACACACGTGTTTTCTCTCTTGCGGGCATTTGCACAAAAGTCCCCTCGCCCAACGTGGGGCTCGAACCCACGACCCTGAGATTAAGAGTCTCATGCTCTCCCGACTGAGCTAGCTGGGCTTCTTCAGCAGCAAGGCTTTAAGATGGACACAGGTTCTTATAGCTGGGGGAGGTTGACTAGCATTTCAAGCGCAGGCAAAGAAAGCACAGGCTACTTTCAAGTTTTTCTATCATCCATTCAAGCTCTTATGTCCTTGTATGCATGCCACACCACGGGGCATGCTCCGATTGAGACGACTGATTGTCTCCCGGGGAATCTTCTCCCCAGATCTGGACCAGGGCATCACTGAGCTCCTGGACAGTCTGAGTTCCAACCTGGTGGTGTCAGATGGACCAAAGCTAAATGTCCCAGGGGTGTTGTATTGAATTTTGGTCAAGTAGGCCAATATAGGGTTGGGGGGTGGGGAGTGTCGGTCAGCGGTATCAGTCCCCACGCAAACTGCCTGCATACTCTTGTCGATGAGGCCGGGAAGCAGGAAGAAAGCCAAGAGCCATTGCACCAGCGTAGGGTCTGACAGTGGGTCGGAGAATTTCATGCCCATACCTAACTGCACTCATTGTGCCGTTGCCTTGCCTGTAGAGGCCTGTGCATACCTCAGTGCATGTGCCTCTCCAGACCATCACTGACCCACCAGCAAAGCACTCATAATCAAGGATGTTACATTCAGCATAAAGTTCCCCACGACTTCTCGGGAAGCTTTCACATGTGTTATGTGTTCTAAGGTTAAATCCGCTGTCCTCTGTGAAAAGCACAGGGTGCCAGTGGTGGAGGTGGCAATTCTGGTATTCCATGACAAATGCCAGATACAAGCGGGATTTCAATTCAGGCTTCCACTTAGAAAGCAGAGCTCTGTCATGTTAACGAAAGCTCTTCACTACAAAAGTTCCTATAACCTGCAAAGCTGATTTCACAGCAACCCTACAGCTACCTCAACAAGCCGCACTTTGTTGAGTTTAACACACAAAGGTTGATGAAGCTCTTGAAAACATATTTTTAAGTAAAGAAAGTAGATGTCAGGAGTGGGATTTGAACCCACGCCTCCATTTGGAGACCAGAAGTCCCTTTTGTCTGGAAGGAGCCTATCCTTGAGTCTGGCGCCTTAGACCACTCGGCCATCCTGACGAGTTGACCAACCACCTCTTCAAAGTCATCCTGGATGTTCAAATGTCCCAACCACCTCAGCAGGCTCCTTTCGATGTGGAGGAGTTGCAGCTGTAATCTGAGTTCCTCCTGAAATACTAAGCTTGTCATCCAATCTCCGAGGCCGAGCACTGCCACCCGACGGATAAAACTCATTGCCGCTGCTTATATCTGTGAGCTCATGCTTTCATTCACTACCCACAGTTTGTGACCCTAGGTGAGAGTAGGGATGCTGGTAAACCTAGAGTGTTGCTTTTTTGCTAAGCTCTCTTGAAATTTAGTCCAGAATCATCAAATTAAATGGTGGAGATTTGGACTTGTGCAGACACGACAGTGTAACTTTGTTTTCTGTTACCATACATTCATCTTCCTTTGCACAACACGCCATTTGCTGTTCTCTATACACACGTGTTTTCTCTCTTGCGGGCATTTGCACAAAAGTCCCCTCGCCCAACGTGGGGCTCGAACCCACGACCCTGAGATTAAGAGTCTCATGCTCTCCCGACTGAGCTAGCTGGGCTTCTTCAGCAGCAAGGCTTTAAGATGGACACAGGTTCTTATAGCTGGGGGAGGTTGACTAGCATTTCAAGCGCAGGCAAAGAAAGCACAGGCTACTTTCAAGTTTTTCTATCATCCATTCAAGCTCTTATGTCCTTGTATGCATGCCACACCACGGGGCATGCTCCGATTGAGACGACTGAATGTCTCCCGGGGAATCTTCTCCCCAGATCTGGACCAGGGCATCACTGAGCTCCTGGACAGTCTGAGTTCCAACCTGGTGGTGTCAGATGGACCAAAGCTAAATGTCCCAGGGGTGTTGTATTGAATTTTAGTCAAGTAGGCCAATATAGGGTTGGGGGGTGGGGAGTGTCGGTCAGCGGTATCAGTCCCCACGCAAACTGCCTGCATACTCTTGTCGGATGAGGCCGGGAAGCAGGAAGAAAGCCAAGAGCCATTGCACCAGCGTAGGGTCTGACAGTGGGTCGGAGAATTTCATGCCCATACCTAACTGCACTCATTGTGCCGTTGCCTTGCCTGTAGAGGCCTGTGCATACCTCAGTGCATGTGCCTCTCCAGACCATCACTGACCCACCAGCAAAGCACTCATAATCAAGGATGTTACATTCAGCATAAAGTTCCCCACGACTTCTCGGGAAGCTTTCACATGTGTTATGTGTTCTAAGGTTAAATCCGCTGTCCTCTGTGAAAAGCACAGGGTGCCAGTGGTGGAGGTGGCAATTCTGGTATTCCATGACAAATGCCAGATACAAGCGGGATTTCAATTCAGGCTTCCACTTAGAAAGCAGAGCTCTGTCATGTTAACGAAAGCTCTTCACTACAAAAGTTCCTATAACCTGCAAAGCTGATTTCACAGCAACCCTACAGCTACCTCAACAAGCCGCACTTTGTTGAGTTTAACACACAAAGGTTGATGAAGCTCTTGAAAACATATTTTTAAGTAAAGAAAGTAGATGTCAGGAGTGGGATTTGAACCCACGCCTCCATTTGGAGACCAGAAGTCCCTTTTGTCTGGAAGGAGCCTATCCTTGAGTCTGGCGCCTTAGACCACTCGGCCATCCTGACGAGTTGACCAATGTCCTCTTCAAAGTCATCCTGGATGTTCAAATGTCCGAACCACCTCAGCAGGCTCCTTTCGATGTGGAGGAGTTGCAGCTGTAATCTGAGTTCCTCCTGAAATACTAAGCTTGTCATCCAATCTCCGAGGCCGAGCACTGCCACCCGACGGAGAAAACTCATTGCCGCTGCTTATATCTGTGAGCTCATGCTTTCATTCACTACCCACAGTTTGTGACCCTAGGTGAGAGTAGGGATGCAGGTAAACCTAGAGTGTTGCTTTTTCGCTAAGCTCTTTTGAAATTTAGTCCAGAATCATCAAATGGTGGAGACGTGGACTTGTGCAGACACGACAGTGTAACTTTGGTTTCTGTTACCATACATTCATCTTCCTTTGCACAACACGCCATTTGCTGTTCTCTATACACACGTGTTTTCGCTCTTGCGGGCATTTGCACAAAAGTCCCCTCGCCCAACGTGGGGCTCGAACCCACGACCCTGAGATTAAGAGTCTCATGCTCTCCCGACTGAGCTAGCTGGGCTTCTTCAGCAGCAAGGCTTTAAGATGGACACAGGTTCTTATAGCTGGGGGAGGTTGACTAGCATTTCAAGCGCAGGCAAAGAAAGCACAGGCTACTTTCAAGTTTTTCTATCATCCATTCAAGCTCTTATGTCCTTGTATGCATGCCACACCACGGGGCATGCTCCGATTGAGACGACTGAATGTCTCCCGGGGAATCTTCTCCCCAGATCTGGACCAGGGCATCACTGAGCTCCTGGACAGTCTGAGTTCCAACCTGGTGGTGTCAGATGGACCAAAGCTAAATGTCCCAGGGGTGTTGTATTGAATTTTGGTCAAGTAGGCCAATATAGGGTTGGGGGGTGGGGAGTGTCGGTCAGCGGTATCAGTCCCCACGCAAACTGCCTGCATACTCTTGTCGGATGAGGCCGGGAAGCAGGAAGAAAGCCAGGAGCCATTGCACCAGCGTAGGGTCTGACAGTGGGTCGGAGAATTTCATGCCCATACCTAACTGCACTCATTGTGCCGTTGCCTTGCCTGTAGAGGCCTGTGCATACCTCAATGCATGTGCCTCTCCAGACCATCACTGACCCACCAGCAATGCACTCATAATCAAGGATGTTACATTCAGCATAACGTTCCCCACGACTTCTCGGGAAGCTTTCACATGTGTTATATGTTCTAAGGTTAAATCCGCTGTCCTCTGTGAAAAGCACAGGGTGCCAGTGGTGGAGGTGGCAATTCTGGTATTCCATGACAAATGCCAGATACAAGCGGGATTTCAATTCAGGCTTCCACTTAGAAAGCAGAGCTCTGTCATGTTAACGAAAGCTCTTCACTACAAAAGTTCCTATAACCTGCAAAGCTGATTTCACAGCAACCCTACAGCTACCTCAACAAGCCGCACTTTGTTGAGTTTAACACACAAAGGTTGATGAAGCTCTTGAAAACATATTTTTAAGTAAAGAAAGTAGATGTCAGGAGTGGGATTTGAACCCACGCCTCCATTTGGAGACCAGAAGTCCCTTTTGTCTGGAAGGAGCCTATCCTTGAGTCTGGCGCCTTAGACCACTCGGCCATCCTGACGAGTTGACCAATGACCTCTTCAAAGTCATCCTGGATGTTCAAATGTCCCAACCACCTCAGCAGGCTCCTTTCGATGTGGAGGAGTTGCAGCTGTAATCTGAGTTCCTCCTGAAATACTAAGCTTGTCATCCAATCTCCGAGGCCGAGCACTGCCACCCGACGGAGAAAACTCATTGCCGCTGCTTATATCTGTGAGCTCATGCTTTCATTCACTACCCACAGTTTGTGACCCTAGGTGAGAGTAGGGATGCTGGTAAACCTAGAGTGTTGCTTTTTTGCTAAGCTCTCTTGAAATTTAGTCCAGAATCATCAAATTAAATGGTGGAGATTTGGACTTGTGCAGACACGACAGTGTAACTTTGTTTTCTGTTACCATACATTCATCTTCCTTTGCACAACACGCCATTTGCTGTTCTCTATACACACGTGTTTTCGCTCTTGCGGGCATTTGCACAAAAGTCCCCTCGCCCAACGTGGGGCTCGAACCCACGACCCTGAGATTAAGAGTCTCATGCTCTCCCGACTGAGCTAGCTGGGCTTCTTCAGCAGCAAGGCTTTAAGATGGACACAGGTTCTTATAGCTGGGGGAGGTTGACTAGCATTTCAAGCGCAGGCAAAGAAAGCACAGGCTACTTTCAAGTTTTTCTATCATCCATTCAAGCTCTTATGTCCTTGTATGCATGCCACACCACGGGGCATGCTCCGATTGAGACGACTGAATGTCTCCCGGGGAATCTTCTCCCCAGATCTGGACCAGGGCATCACTGAGCTCCTGGACAGTCTGAGTTCCAACCTGGTGGTGTCAGATGGACCAAAGCTAAATGTCCCAGGGGTGTTGTATTGAATTTTGGTCAAGTAGGCCAATATAGGGTTGGGGGGTGGGGAGTGTCGGTCAGCGGTATCAGTCCCCACGCAAACTGCCTGCATACTCTTGTCGGATGAGGCCGGGAAGCAGGAAGAAAGCCAGGAGCCATTGCACCAGCGTAGGGTCTGACAGTGGGTCGGAGAATTTCATGCCCATACCTAACTGCACTCATTGTGCCGTTGCCTTGCCTGTAGAGGCCTGTGCATACCTCAGTGCATGTGCCTCTCCAGACCATCACTGACCCACCAGCAAAGCACTCATAATCAAGGATGTTACATTCAGCATAACGTTCCCCACGACTTCTCGGGAAGCTTTCACATGTGTTATATGTTCTAAGGTTAAATCCGCTGTCCTCTGTGAAAAGCACAGGGTGCCAGTGGTGGAGGTGGCAATTCTGGTATTCCATGACAAATGCCAGATACAAGCGGGATTTCAATTCAGGCTTCCACTTAGAAAGCAGAGCTCTGTCATGTTAACGAAAGCTCTTCACTACAAAAGTTCCTATAACCTGCAAAGCTGATTTCACAGCAACCCTACAGCTACCTCAACAAGCCGCACTTTGTTGAGTTTAACACACAAAGGTTGATGAAGCTCTTGAAAACATATTTTTAAGTAAAGAAAGTAGATGTCAGGAGTGGGATTTGAAACCACGCCTCCATTTGGAGACCAGAAGTCCCTTTTGTCTGGAAGGAGCCTATCCTTGAGTCTGGCGCCTTAGACCACTCGGCCATCCTGACGAGTTGACCAACAACCTCTTCAAAGTCATCCTGGATGTTCAAATGTCCGAACCACCTCAGCAGGCTCCTTTCGATGTGGAGGAGTTGCAGCTGTAATCTGAGTTCCTCCTGAAATACTAAGCTTGTCATCCAATCTCCGAGGCCGAGCACTGCCACCCGACGGAGAAAACTCATTGCCGCTGCTTATATCTGTGAGCTCATGCTTTCATTCACTACCCACAGTTTGTGGCCCTAGGTGAGAGTAGGGATGCTGGTAAACCTAGAGTGTTGCTTTTTTGCTAAGCTCTCTTGAAATTTAGTCCAGAATCCTCAAATTAAATGGTGGAGATTTGGACTTGTGCAGACACGACAATGTAACTTTGTTTTCTGTTACCATACATTCATCTTCCTTTGCACAACACGCCATTTGCTGTTCTCTATACACACGTGTTTTCTCTCTTGCGGGCATTTGCACAAAAGTCCCCTCGCCCAACGTGGGGCTCGAACCCACGACCCTGAGATTAAGAGTCTCATGCGCTCCCGACTGAGCTAGCTGGGCTTCTTCAGCAGCAAGGCTTTAAGATGGACACAGGTTCTTATAGCTGGGGGAGGTTGACTAGCATTTCAAGCGCAGGCAAAGAAAGCACAGGCTACTTTCAAGTTTTTCTATCATCCATTCAAGCTCTTATGTCCTTGTATGCATGCCACACCACGGGGCATGCTCCGATTGAGACGACTGAATGTCTCCCGGGGAATCTTCTCCCCAGATCTGGACCAGGGCATCACTGAGCTCCTGGACAGTCTGAGTTCCAACCTGGTGGCGTCAGATGGACCAAAGCTAAATGTCCCAGGGGTGTTGTATTGAATTTTGGTCAAGTAGGCCAATATAGGGTTGGGGGGTGGGGAGTGTCGGTCAGCGGTATCAGTCCCCACGCAAACTGCCTGCATACTCTTGTCGGATGAGGCCGGGAAGCAGGAAGAAAGCCAGGAGCCATTGCACCAGCGTAGGGTCTGACAGTGGGTCGGAGAATTTCATGCCCATACCTAACTGCACTCATTGTGCCGTTGCCTTGCCTGTAGAGGCCTGTGCATACCTCAATGCATGTGCCTCTCCAGACCATCACTGACCCACCAGCAATGCACTCATAATCAAGGATGTTACATTCAGCATAACGTTCCCCACGACTTCTCGGGAAGCTTTCACATGTGTTATATGTTCTAAGGTTAAATCCGCTGTCCTCTGTGAAAAGCACAGGGTGCCAGTGGTGGAGGTGGCAATTCTGGTATTCCATGACAAATGCCAGATACAAGCGGGATTTCAATTCAGGCTTCCACTTAGAAAGCAGAGCTCTGTCATGTTAACGAAAGCTCTTCACTACAAAAGTTCCTATAACCTGCAAAGCTGATTTCACAGCAACCCTACAGCTACCTCAACAAGCCGCACTTTGTTGAGTTTAACACACAAAGGTTGATGAAGCTCTTGAAAACATATTTTTAAGTAAAGAAAGTAGATGTCAGGAGTGGGATTTGAACCCACGCCTCCATTTGGAGACCAGGGCCCTGTTTCAGGAAGCCGGTTTAGTGGAAAAACTGAGTAAGTATACCCTGAGTTAACGAAAACTCTGGGTTTTCGGTTTCACAAAGCGAGTTCAGCTGCAGCCTGAGTGAGTCACTATGACGACACACGCCGTGAAGCTAACCTGCCCCCTAGCAGGTTTACCACAACTAACCCTGACTGTCTCCGCCCCTTTGTCGGAAACCTGACAGTAGGAAGTCTCAGACATGGCGTGTCCCTTCCTTGAAGAGCCGGTAGATATCGAAGCCCAAATTCTCCGCAGAGCTCTCCGCCGGGAGAGAGTGATTCGAGCGCGTCTGGACATCTTACCTGATGATTTCCTGTGCGAACGTTACCGTTTCTCAGCACAATCTATAATTTATTTGGATAACATCCTCAGGCCATATATTACGCATGTGACACATCGCGGACATGCTCTCAGTTCATTGCATATTATTTGTATTGCACTTCGGTTCTTGCAAACGGGAGCTTTCTGTATAATATTGGTGACGCTGAGCACGTTTCCAAGGCTACCGTCTGTCGGGCAGTCAGGAATGTTACAGTTGCACTGAAACGTCTCCTGTACTCGTCTGTGGTGTTCCCCGGTCACAGACCCACAAGATTCATCAAAGAGGGATGCCACAAAATTGCAGGTATCAGGATGAACAAAACTTAATTTATGATGTGGTGATACTTGAACTACTACTTAAATTTTACATTTATTTTCAGGGTTCCCAGGCGTGATTGGCTGTATAGATGGTACTCACATTCCAATTATTGCTCCTTCAGTAAATGAAGGAGACTATGTGAACAGGAAGTCTTTCCACAGCATTAATGTACAGGTACATAGTTCCCTGTAGCATTTCAAACTAACAAATTATTTCATCATAGTAATGGATGCTAATTTGTGTTCTCTGCACTGTGAAGATCATATATGATGCTGCCAACATTATCACAAATGTGGAAGCCAAGTGGCCAGGCTCTGTCCATGACTCACAAATATTCCGTGAATGTACACTGAGCACAAAATTTGGACATGGTGAGTTGAGAATACTTTAAAATATATAAAGACCAATTGCTTCAGGGACATTTGAACTGAAGTGTATCCTTCTGTCTTAGGAGAGTTCACTGGCTACTTGCTTGGTGATAGGGGGTATCCATGTTTACCCTATTTGCTTACCCCTTACCCTGACCCTGAACCGGGCCCACAGCAGCGATATAATCTGGCTAATTGCAGGACAAGAGCCAGAGTTGAAATGACTATCGGAATGCTTAAGGCCCGGTTCCAGTGCCTGCAAAGACTCAGGGTCACCCCAGAAAGGGCATGTGACATTATTGTGGCATGTGTGATTCTTCACAACATTGCCACAATTAGAGGAGAACACTGTCCTTCTGAACCAAACATCAGCAGTGATCCAAACCATGAACATCCTGACCCTCCCACGGACATACAAGATGGAAGCGCAGTCAGAGACACCATATGTCACAATCATTTCTTTTGACCCATCACCTCAACATGTTGAAAGAAGAATAAACAGATTTTTTGTTCAACTGGCTTTATTGGTCGCCTGTGTTTCCTGTACACAAAGTATTAAAAGATGTAAACCTCATAAAGTGTCTCTGTTGCTTCCTCCTCTGTAACAGCTGTCAATGTTTCTTCATTATTTTCCTGTAGTAAAGAAATAAACAACATTGCTGTTCTACTGTAAACTCATATAATCTGTGGAGTATTACTCACAACTGCATGTTGGTCTGGCTCAACAGGAGGCTGCACCAGATGCAGTACACCATCACCATCAACTGATAGAATATGAGGTTTATACAGGTCACTTATAACTTACAAGGGACCAAATGGCAATTAACAAACATACCAATCACCTTACACTTCATTGTCATTATGCTCTCAAAGACAACCAAGACTGAGGCAAGGCAAAATCAGTAGGAAAATAACTTCACTACAAAATAATCCATTATGGTAAAGAGTTTATCAAATGAATGAGTAGCACTGCGAAGGTGACTGTGAAGAAAGGATGTATGCACATCATGTATTATTTTGGATTTACCCCCTATGTAGGCACTTGTGTCTTGCGGGGTTATTGACTCAGAGGATGTCCCCGCAGAGATGCCTTCGGCCACAGGGCGCCCACTGTTTTGGCTGAGGGCCAACTGCTCAGCCTCTGTGAGTGGTGGTGGTGGAGGACCCCCATCTGTTTTTCGGGCCTCCGCTTTTTTTCTGTTGGCTATAACGGGTCACATTTGAGCATACAGAGTAAGCAAATATGTACTTGTAATGTGCTCAGATAATTTCAATAAGTGCTTACAGACAGAAAATTAATGTAGCCTCTAACTGCAATTGATTTACATGGGACAAACAGACCAAGCACTATGGCTCATAATACAATTACACCTTACCTGTTTGGACTATATTTTTATATTTCATTTTTACTTGCTGCCAGGCACGTTTGGGGCCTGTTGGGTTGCACCTGCGCTCACATCACGTCACAAAATCAAATGTATAAAATAACAAATAAAATAACATATGATAAAATAACGTGTTAAATGGGTGGAAATCCCTCGATCAATGTTTAAATTAACACTCACGCATTGACTCTGTCGGCTATGTTTTGCCATGCATGCTCACTTTCTTTTCGCTGTGTTACTTTTTTCCGCGGAATTTGCATGTTATCGGCATATGCTGCCATCAGAATTTCGGCCTCAAGCGCTGTAAAATACATTGACCGCGCCTTCTTTCCCTCCGTCTCCATGGTGACTCGCTTAATCTGTGCTCCGCTTATCAGGGCTTTATGTATCCTCGTCCGCGCGCTTCACTTGGGGTTAAAGCAACTCCGCCTTGATTGAACTAATTGTTATCAGCCTTTCTGAAACGGAATATTCCGAGTTGGACAGTTCGGGGTTACTCAACCGTGAGTGTCGTTTTTCACTCTGAGTTTTCCAAACCGGCTTCCTGAAACAGGGCCCAGAAGTCCCTTTTGTCTGGAAGGAGCCTATCCTTGAGTCTGGCGCCTTAGACCACTCGGCCATCCTGACGAGTTGACCAACCACCTCTTCAAAGTCATCCTGGATGTTCAAATGTCCCAACCACCTCAGCAGGCTCCTTTCGATGTGGAGGAGTTGCAGCTGTAATCTGAGTTCCTCCTGAAATACTAAGCTTGTCATCCAATCTCCGAGGCCGAGCACTGCCACCCGACGGATAAAACTCATTGCCGCTGCTTATATCTGTGAGCTCATGCTTTCATTCACTACCCACAGTTTGTGACCCTAGGTGAGAGTAGGGATGCTGGTAAACCTAGAGTGTTGCTTTTTTGCTAAGCTCTCTTGAAATTTAGTCCAGAATCATCAAATTAAATGGTGGAGATTTGGACTTGTGCAGACACGACAGTGTAACTTTGTTTTCTGTTACCATACATTCATCTTCCTTTGCACAACACGCCATTTGCTGTTCTCTATACACACGTGTTTTCTCTCTTGCGGGCATTTGCACAAAAGTCCCCTCGCCCAACGTGGGGCTCGAACCCACGACCCTGAGATTAAGAGTCTCATGCTCTCCCGACTGAGCTAGCTGGGCTTCTTCAGCAGCAAGGCTTTAAGATGGACACAGGTTCTTATAGCTGGGGGAGGTTGACTAGCATTTCAAGCGCAGGCAAAGAAAGCACAGGCTACTTTCAAGTTTTTCTATCATCCATTCAAGCTCTTATGTCCTTGTATGCATGCCACACCACGGGGCATGCTCCGATTGAGACGACTGAATGTCTCCCGGGGAATCTTCTCCCCAGATCTGGACCAGGGCATCACTGAGCTCCTGGACAGTCTGAGTTCCAACCTGGTGGCGTCAGATGGACCAAAGCTAAATGTCCCAGGGGTGTTGTATTGAATTTTGGTCAAGTAGGCCAATATAGGGTTGGGGGGTGGGGAGTGTCGGTCAGCGGTATCAGTCCCCACGCAAACTGCCTGCATACTCTTGTCGGATGAGGCCGGGAAGCAGGAAGAAAGCCAGGAGCCATTGCACCAGCGTAGGGTCTGACAGTGGGTCGGAGAATTTCATGCCCATACCTAACTGCACTCATTGTGCCGTTGCCTTGCCTGTAGAGGCCTGTGCATACCTCAATGCATGTGCCTCTCCAGACCATCACTGACCCACCAGCAATGCACTCATAATCAAGGATGTTACATTCAGCATAACGTTCCCCACGACTTCTCGGGAAGCTTTCACATGTGTTATATGTTCTAAGGTTAAATCCGCTGTCCTCTGTGAAAAGCACAGGGTGCCAGTGGTGGAGGTGGCAATTCTGGTATTCCATGACAAATGCCAGATACAAGCGGGATTTCAATTCAGGCTTCCACTTAGAAAGCAGAGCTCTGTCATGTTAACGAAAGCTCTTCACTACAAAAGTTCCTATAACCTGCAAAGCTGATTTCACAGCAACCCTACAGCTACCTCAACAAGCCGCACTTTGTTGAGTTTAACACACAAAGGTTGATGAAGCTCTTGAAAACATATTTTTAAGTAAAGAAAGTAGATGTCAGGAGTGGGATTTGAACCCACGCCTCCATTTGGAGACCAGAAGTCCCTTTTGTCTGGAAGGAGCCTATCCTTGAGTCTGGCGCCTTAGACCACTCGGCCATCCTGACGAGTTGACCAACCACCTCTTCAAAGTCATCCTGGATGTTCAAATGTCCCAACCACCTCAGCAGGCTCCTTTCGATGTGGAGGAGTTGCAGCTGTAATCTGAGTTCCTCCTGAAATACTAAGCTTGTCATCCAATCTCCGAGGCCGAGCACTGCCACCCGACGGAGAAAACTCATTGCCGCTGCTTATATCTGTGAGCTCATGCTTTCATTCACTACCCACAGTTTGTGACCCTAGGTGAGAGTAGGGATGCTGGTAAACCTAGAGTGTTGCTTTTTTGCTAAGCTCTCTTGAAATTTAGTCCAGAATCATCAAATTAAATGGTGGAGATTTGGACTTGTGCAGACACGACAGTGTAACTTTGTTTTCTGTTACCATACATTCATCTTCCTTTGCACAACACGCCATTTGCTGTTCTCTATACACACGTGTTTTCGCTCTTGCGGGCATTTGCACAAAAGTCCCCTCGCCCAACGTGGGGCTCGAACCCACGACCCTGAGATTAAGAGTCTCATGCTCTCCCGACTGAGCTAGCTGGGCTTCTTCAGCAGCAAGGCTTTAAGATGGACACAGGTTCTTATAGCTGGGGGAGGTTGACTAGCATTTCAAGCGCAGGCAAAGAAAGCACAGGCTACTTTCAAGTTTTTCTATCATCCATTCAAGCTCTTATGTCCTTGTATGCATGCCACACCACGGGGCATGCTCCGATTGAGACGACTGAATGTCTCCCGGGGAATCTTCTCCCCAGATCTGGACCAGGGCATCACTGAGCTCCTGGACAGTCTGAGTTCCAACCTGGTGGTGTCAGATGGACCAAAGCTAAATGTCCCAGGGGTGTTGTATTGAATTTTGGTCAAGTAGGCCAATATAGGGTTGGGGGGTGGGGAGTGTCGGTCAGCGGTATCAGTCCCCACGCAAACTGCCTGCATACTCTTGTCGGATGAGGCCGGGAAGCAGGAAGAAAGCCAGGAGCCATTGCACCAGCGTAGGGTCTGACAGTGGGTCGGAGAATTTCATGCCCATACCTAACTGCACTCATTGTGCCGTTGCCTTGCCTGTAGAGGCCTGTGCATACCTCAGTGCATGTGCCTCTCCAGACCATCACTGACCCACCAGCAAAGCACTCATAATCAAGGATGTTACATTCAGCATAAAGTTCCCCACGACTTCTCGGGAAGCTTTCACATGTGTTATGTGTTCTAAGGTTAAATCCGCTGTCCTCTGTGAAAAGCACAGGGTGCCAGTGGTGGAGGTGGCAATTCTGGTATTCCATGACAAATGCCAGATACAAGCGGGATTTCAATTCAGGCTTCCACTTAGAAAGCAGAGCTCTGTCATGTTAACGAAAGCTCTTCACTACAAAAGTTCCTATAACCTGCAAAGCTGATTTCACAGCAACCCTACAGCTACCTCAACAAGCCGCACTTTGTTGAGTTTAACACACAAAGGTTGATGAAGCTCTTGAAAACATATTTTTAAGTAAAGAAAGTAGATGTCAGGAGTGGGATTTGAACCCACGCCTCCATTTGGAGACCAGAAGTCCCTTTTGTCTGGAAGGAGCCTATCCTTGAGTCTGGCGCCTTAGACCACTCGGCCATCCTGACGAGTTGACCAACCACCTCTTCAAAGTCATCCTGGATGTTCAAATGTCCCAACCACCTCAGCAGGCTCCTTTCGATGTGGAGGAGTTGCAGCTGTAATCTGAGTTCCTCCTGAAATACTAAGCTTGTCATCCAATCTCCGAGGCCGAGCACTGCCACCCGACGGAGAAAACTCATTGCCGCTGCTTATATCTGTGAGCTCATGCTTTCATTCACTACCCACAGTTTGTGGCCCTAGGTGAGAGTAGGGATGCTGGTAAACCTAGAGTGTTGCTTTTTTGCTAAGCTCTCTTGAAATTTAGTCCAGAATCATCAAATTAAATGGTGGAGATTTGGACTTGTGCAGACACGACAGTGTAACTTTGTTTTCTGTTACCATACATTCATCTTCCTTTGCACAACACGCCATTTGCTGTTCTCTATACACACGTGTTTTCTCTCTTGCGGGCATTTGCACAAAAGTCCCCTCGCCCAACGTGGGGCTCGAACCCACGACCCTGAGATTAAGAGTCTCATGCTCTCCCGACTGAGCTAGCTGGGCTTCTTCAGCAGCAAGGCTTTAAGATGGACACAGGTTCTTATAGCTGGGGGAGGTTGACTAGCATTTCAAGCGCAGGCAAAGAAAGCACAGGCTACTTTCAAGTTTTTCTATCATCCATTCAAGCTCTTATGTCCTTGTATGCATGCCACACCACGGGGCATGCTCCGATTGAGACGACTGAATGTCTCCCGGGGAATCTTCTCCCCAGATCTGGACCAGGGCATCACTGAGCTCCTGGACAGGCTGAGTTCCAACCTGGTGGTGTCAGATGGACCAAAGCTAAATGTCCCAGGGGACATTTATTGTATTGAATTTTGGTCAAGTAGGCCAATATAGGGTTGGGGGGTGGGGAGTGTCGGTCAGCGGTATCAGTCCCCACGCAAACTGCCTGCATACTCTTGTCGGATGAGGCCGGGAAGCAGGAAGAAAGCCAAGAGCCATTGCACCAGCGTAGGGTCTGACAGTGGGTCGGAGAATTTCATGCCCATACCTAACTGCACTCATTGTGCCGTTGCCTTGCCTGTAGAGGCCTGTGCATACCTCAGTGCATGTGCCTCTCCAGACCATCACTGACCCACCAGCAAAGCACTCATAATCAAGGATGTTACATTCAGCATAAAGTTCCCCACGACTTCTCGGGAAGCTTTCACATGTGTTATGTGTTCTAAGGTTAAATCCGCTGTCCTCTGTGAAAAGCACAGGGTGCCAGTGGTGGAGGTGGCAATTCTGGTATTCCATGACAAATGCCAGATACAAGCGGGATTTCAATTCAGGCTTCCACTTAGAAAGCAGAGCTCTGTCATGTTAACGAAAGCTCTTCACTACAAAAGTTCCTATAACCTGCAAAGCTGATTTCACAGCAACCCTACAGCTACCTCAACAAGCCGCACTTTGTTGAGTTTAACACACAAAGGTTGATGAAGCTCTTGAAAACATATTTTTAAGTAAAGAAAGTAGATGTCAGGAGTGGGATTTGAACCCACGCCTCCATTTGGAGACCAGAAGTCCCTTTTGTCTGGAAGGAGCCTATCCTTGAGTCTGGCGCCTTAGACCACTCGGCCATCCTGACGAGTTGACCAACCACCTCTTCAAAGTCATCCTGGATGTTCAAATGTCCGAACCACCTCAGCAGGCTCCTTTCGATGTGGAGGAGTTGCAGCTGTAATCTGAGTTCCTCCTGAAATACTAAGCTTGTCATCCAATCTCCGAGGCCGAGCACTGCCACCCGACGGATAAAACTCATTGCCGCTGCTTATATCTGTGAGCTCATGCTTTCATTCACTACCCACAGTTTGTGACCCTAGGTGAGAGTAGGGATGCTGGTAAACCTAGAGTGTTGCTTTTTTGCTAAGCTCTCTTGAAATTTAGTCCAGAATCATCAAATTAAATGGTGGAGATTTGGACTTGTGCAGACACGACAGTGTAACTTTGTTTTCTGTTACCATACATTCATCTTCCTTTGCACAACACGCCATTTGCTGTTCTCTATACACACGTGTTTTCGCTCTTGCGGGCATTTGCACAAAAGCCCCCTCGCCCAACGTGGGGCTCGAACCCACGACCCTGAGATTAAGAGTCTCATGCTCTCCCGACTGAGCTAGCTGGGCTTCTTCAGCAGCAAGGCTTTAAGATGGACACAGGTTCTTATAGCTGGGGGAGGTTGACTAGCATTTCAAGCGCAGGCAAAGAAAGCACAGGCTACTTTCAAGTTTTTCTATCATCCATTCAAGCTCTTATGTCCTTGTATGCATGCCACACCACGGGGCATGCTCCGATTGAGACGACTGAATGTCTCCCGGGGAATCTTCTCCCCAGATCTGGACCAGGGCATCACTGAGCTCCTGGACAGTCTGAGTTCCAACCTGGTGGTGTCAGATGGACCAAAGCTAAATGTCCCAGGGGTGTTGTATTGAATTTTGGTCAAGTAGGCCAATATAGGGTTGGGGGGTGGGGAGTGTCGGTCAGCGGTATCAGTCCCCACGCAAACTGCCTGCATACTCTTGTCGGATGAGGCCGGGAAGCAGGAAGAAAGCCAAGAGCCATTGCACCAGCGTAGGGTCTGACAGTGGGTCGGAGAATTTCATGCCCATACCTAACTGCACTCATTGTGCCGTTGCCTTGCCTGTAGAGGCCTGTGCATACCTCAGTGCATGTGCCTCTCCAGACCATCACTGACCCACCAGCAAAGCACTCATAATCAAGGATGTTACATTCAGCATAAAGTTCCCCACGACTTCTCGGGAAGCTTTCACATGTGTTATGTGTTCTAAGGTTAAATCCGCTGTCCTCTGTGAAAAGCACAGGGTGCCAGTGGTGGAGGTGGCAATTCTGGTATTCCATGACAAATGCCAGATACAAGCGGGATTTCAATTCAGGCTTCCACTTAGAAAGCAGAGCTCTGTCATGTTAACGAAAGCTCTTCACTACAAAAGTTCCTATAACCTGCAAAGCTGATTTCACAGCAACCCTACAGCTACCTCAACAAGCCGCACTTTGTTGAGTTTAACACACAAAGGTTGATGAAGCTCTTGAAAACATATTTTTAAGTAAAGAAAGTAGATGTCAGGAGTGGGATTTGAACCCACGCCTCCATTTGGAGACCAGAAGTCCCTTTTGTCTGGAAGGAGCCTATCCTTGAGTCTGGCGCCTTAGACCACTCGGCCATCCTGACGAGTTGACCAACCACCTCTTCAAAGTCATCCTGGATGTTCAAATGTCCGAACCACCTCAGCAGGCTCCTTTCGATGTGGAGGAGTTGCAGCTGTAATCTGAGTTCCTCCTGAAATACTAAGCTTGTCATCCAATCTCCGAGGCCGAGCACTGCCACCCGACGGAGAAAACTCATTGCCGCTGCTTATATCTGTGAGCTCATGCTTTCATTCACTACCCACAGTTTGTGACCCTAGGTGAGAGTAGGGATGCTGGTAAACCTAGAGTGTTGCTTTTTTGCTAAGCTCTCTTGAAATTTAGTCCAGAATCATCAAATTAAATGGTGGAGATTTGGACTTGTGCAGACACGACAGTGTAACTTTGTTTTCTGTTACCATACATTCATCTTCCTTTGCACAACACGCCATTTGCTGTTCTCTATACACACGTGTTTTCTCTCTTGCGGGCATTTGCACAAAAGTCCCCTCGCCCAACGTGGGGCTCGAACCCACGACCCTGAGATTAAGAGTCTCATGCTCTCCCGACTGAGCTAGCTGGGCTTCTTCAGCAGCAAGGCTTTAAGATGGACACAGGTTCTTATAGCTGGGGGAGGTTGACTAGCATTTCAAGCGCAGGCAAAGAAAGCACAGGCTACTTTCAAGTTTTTCTATCATCCATTCAAGCTCTTATGTCCTTGTATGCATGCCACACCACGGGGCATGCTCCGATTGAGACGACTGAATGTCTCCCGGGGAATCTTCTCCCCAGATCTGGACCAGGGCATCACTGAGCTCCTGGACAGTCTGAGTTCCAACCTGGTGGCGTCAGATGGACCAAAGCTAAATGTCCCAGGGGTGTTGTATTGAATTTTGGTCAAGTAGGCCAATATAGGGTTGGGGGGTGGGGAGTGTCGGTCAGCGGTATCAGTCCCCACGCAAACTGCCTGCATACTCTTGTCGATGAGGCCGGGAAGCAGGAAGAAAGCCAGGAGCCATTGCACCAGCGTAGGGTCTGACAGTGGGTCGGAGAATTTCATGCCCATACCTAACTGCACTCATTGTGCCGTTGCCTTGCCTGTAGAGGCCTGTGCATACCTCAGTGCATGTGCCTCTCCAGACCATCACTGACCCACCAGCAAAGCACTCATAATCAAGGATGTTACATTCAGCATAAAGTTCCCCACGACTTCTCGGGAAGCTTTCACATGTGTTATGTGTTCTAAGGTTAAATCCGCTGTCCTCTGTGAAAAGCACAGGGTGCCAGTGGTGGAGGTGGCAATTCTGGTATTCCATGACAAATGCCAGATACAAGCGGGATTTCAATTCAGGCTTCCACTTAGAAAGCAGAGCTCTGTCATGTTAACGAAAGCTCTTCACTACAAAAGTTCCTATAACCTGCAAAGCTGATTTCACAGCAACCCTACAGCTACCTCAACAAGCCGCACTTTGTTGAGTTTAACACACAAAGGTTGATGAAGCTCTTGAAAACATATTTTTAAGTAAAGAAAGTAGATGTCAGGAGTGGGATTTGAACCCACGCCTCCATTTGGAGACCAGAAGTCCCTTTTGTCTGGAAGGAGCCTATCCTTGAGTCTGGCGCCTTAGACCACTCGGCCATCCTGACGAGTTGACCAACAACCTCTTCAAAGTCATCCTGGATGTTCAAATGTCCGAACCACCTCAGCAGGCTCCTTTCGATGTGGAGGAGTTGCAGCTGTAATCTGAGTTCCTCCTGAAATACTAAGCTTGTCATCCAATCTCCGAGGCCGAGCACTGCCACCCGACGGAGAAAACTCATTGCCGCTGCTTATATCTGTGAGCTCATGCTTTCATTCACTACCCACAGTTTGTGGCCCTAGGTGAGAGTAGGGATGCTGGTAAACCTAGAGTGTTGCTTTTTTGCTAAGCTCTCTTGAAATTTAGTCCAGAATCCTCAAATTAAATGGTGGAGATTTGGACTTGTGCAGACACGACAATGTAACTTTGTTTTCTGTTACCATACATTCATCTTCCTTTGCACAACACGCCATTTGCTGTTCTCTATACACACGTGTTTTCTCTCTTGCGGGCATTTGCACAAAAGTCCCCTCGCCCAACGTGGGGCTCGAACCCACGACCCTGAGATTAAGAGTCTCATGCTCTCCCGACTGAGCTAGCTGGGCTTCTTCAGCAGCAAGGCTTTAAGATGGACACAGGTTCTTATAGCTGGGGGAGGTTGACTAGCATTTCAAGCGCAGGCAAAGAAAGCACAGGCTACTTTCAAGTTTTTCTATCATCCATTCAAGCTCTTATGTCCTTGTATGCATGCCACACCACGGGGCATGCTCCGATTGAGACGACTGAATGTCTCCCGGGGAATCTTCTCCCCAGATCTGGACCAGGGCATCACTGAGCTCCTGGACAGTCTGAGTTCCAACCTGGTGGCGTCAGATGGACCAAAGCTAAATGTCCCAGGGGTGTTGTATTGAATTTTGGTCAAGTAGGCCAATATAGGGTTGGGGGGTGGGGAGTGTCGGTCAGCGGTATCAGTCCCCACGCAAACTGCCTGCATACTCTTGTCGGATGAGGCCGGGAAGCAGGAAGAAAGCCAGGAGCCATTGCACCAGCGTAGGGTCTGACAGTGGGTCGGAGAATTTCATGCCCATACCTAACTGCACTCATTGTGCCGTTGCCTTGCCTGTAGAGGCCTGTGCATACCTCAGTGCATGTGCCTCTCCAGACCATCACTGACCCACCAGCAAAGCACTCATAATCAAGGATGTTACATTCAGCATAACGTTCCCCACGACTTCTCGGGAAGCTTTCACATGTGTTATATGTTCTAAGGTTAAATCCGCTGTCCTCTGTGAAAAGCACAGGGTGCCAGTGGTGGAGGTGGCAATTCTGGTATTCCATGACAAATGCCAGATACAAGCGGGATTTCAATTCAGGCTTCCACTTAGAAAGCAGAGCTCTGTCATGTTAACGAAAGCTCTTCACTACAAAAGTTCCTATAACCTGCAAAGCTGATTTCACAGCAACCCTACAGCTACCTCAACAAGCCGCACTTTGTTGAGTTTAACACACAAAGGTTGATGAAGCTCTTGAAAACATATTTTTAAGTAAAGAAAGTAGATGTCAGGAGTGGGATTTGAACCCACGCCTCCATTTGGAGACCAGAAGTCCCTTTTGTCTGGAAGGAGCCTATCCTTGAGTCTGGCGCCTTAGACCACTCGGCCATCCTGACGAGTTGACCAACCACCTCTTCAAAGTCATCCTGGATGTTCAAATATCCCAACCACCTCAGCAGGCTCCTTTCGATGTGGAGGAGTTGCAGCTGTAATCTGAGTTCCTCCTGAAATACTAAGCTTGGCATCCAATCTCCGAGGCCGAGCACTGCCACCCGACGGAGAAAACTCATTGCCGCTGCTTATATCTGTGAGCTCATGCTTTCATTCACTACCCACAGTTTGTGACCCTAGGTGAGAGTAGGGATGCAGGTAAAGCTAGAGTGTTGCTTTTTCGCTAAGCTCTCTTGAAATTTAGTCCAGAATCATCAAATGGTGGAGACGTGGACTTGTGCAGACACGACAGTGTAACTTTGTTTTCTGTTACCATACATTCATCTTCCTTTGCACAACACGCCATTTGCTGTTCTCTATACACACGTGTTTTCGTTCTTGCGGGCATTTGCACAAAAGTCCCCTCGCCCAACGTGGGGCTCGAACCCACGACCCTGAGATTAAGAGTCTCATGCTCTCCCGACTGAGCTAGCTGGGCTTCTTCAGCAGCAAGGCTTTAAGATGGACACAGGTTCTTATAGCTGGGGGAGGTTGACTAGCATTTCAAGCGCAGGCAAAGAAAGCACAGGCTACTTTCAAGTTTTTCTATCATCCATTCAAGCTCTTATGTCCTTGTATGCATGCCACACCACGGGGCATGCTCCGATTGAGACGACTGAATGTCTCCCGGGGAATCTTCTCCCCAGATCTGGACCAGGGCATCACTGAGCTCCTGGACAGTCTGAGTTCCAACCTGGTGGTGTCAGATGGACCAAAGCTAAATGTCCCAGGGGTGTTGTATTGAATTTTGGTCAAGTAGGCCAATATAGGGTTGGGGGGTGGGGAGTGTCGGTCAACTGTATCAGTCCCCACGCAAACTGCCTGCATACTCTTGTCGGATGAGGCCGGGCAGCAGGAAGAAAGCCAGGAGCCATTGCACCAGCGTAGGGTCTGACAGTGGGTCGGAGAATTTAATGCCCATACCTAACTGCACTCATTGTGCCGTTGCCTTGCCTGTAGAGGCCTGTGCATACCTCAGTGCATGTGCCTCTCCAGACCATCACTGACCCACCAGCAAAGCACTCATAATCAAGGATGTTACATTCAGCATAACGTTCCCCACGACTTCTCGGGAAGCTTTCACATGTGTTATATGTTCTAAGGTTAAATCCGCTGTCCTCTGTGAAAAGCACAGGGTGCCAGTGGTGGAGGTGGCAATTCTGGTATTCCATGACAAATGCCAGATACAAGCGGGATTTCAATTCAGGCTTCCACTTAGAAAGCAGAGCTCTGTCATGTTAACGAAAGCTCTTCACTACAAAAGTTCCTATAACCTGCAAAGCTGATTTCACAGCAACCTCAACAAGCCGCACTTTGTTGAGTTTAACACACAAAGGTTGATGAAGCTCTTGAAAACATATTTTTAAGTAAAGAAAGTAGATGTCAGGAGTGGGATTTGAACCCACGCCTCCATTTGGAGACCAGAAGTCCCTTTTGTCTGGAAGGAGCCTATCCTTGAGTCTGGCGCCTTAGACCACTCGGCCATCCTGACGAGTTGACCAACCACCTCTTCAAAGTCATCCTGGATGTTCAAATGTCCGAACCACCTCAGCAGGCTCCTTTCGATGTGGAGGAGTTGCAGCTGTAATCTGAGTTCCTCCTGAAATACTAAGCTTGTCATCCAATCTCCGAGGCCGAGCACTGCCACCCGACGGAGAAAACTCATTGCCGCTGCTTATATCTGTGAGCTCATGCCTTCATTCACTACCCACAGTTTGTGACCCTAGGTGAGAGTAGGGATGCAGGTAAACCTAGAGTGTTGCTTTTTCGCTAAGCTCTCTTAAAATTTAGTCCAGAATCATCAAATGGTGGAGATGTGGACTTGTGCAGACACGACAGTGTAACTTTGGTTTCTGTTACCATACATTCATCTTCCTTTGCACAACACGCCATTTGCTGTTCTCTATACACACGTGTTTTCTCTCTTGCGGGCATTTGCACAAAAGTCCCCTCGCCCAACGTGGGGCTCGAACCCACGACCCTGAGATTAAGAGTGTCATGCTCTCCCGACTGAGCTAGCTGGGCTTCTTCAGCCGAAAGTCTTTAAGATGGACACAGGTTCTTATAGCTGGGGGAGGTTGACTAGCATTTCAAGAGCAGGCAAAGAAAGCACAGGCTACTTTCAAGTTTTTCTATCATCCATTCAAGCTCTTATGTCCTTGTATGCATGCCACACCACCGGGCATGCTCCGATTGAATTTTGGTCAAGTAGGCCAATATAGGGTTGGGGCTGGGGAGTGTCGGTCAACGGTATCAGTCCCCACGCAAACTGCCTGCATACTCTTGTCGGATGAGGCCGGGCAGCAGGAAGAAAGCCAGGAGCCATTGCACCAGCGTAGGGTCTGACAGTGGGTCGGAGAATTTCATGCCCATACCTAACTGCACTCATTGTGCCGTTGCCTTGCCTGTAGAGGCCTGTGCATACCTCAGTGCATGTGCCTCTCCAGACCATCACTGACCCACCAGCAAAGCACTCATAATCAAGGATGTTACATTCAGCATAAAGTTCCCCACGACTTCTCGGGAAGCTTTCACATGTGTTATATGTTCTAAGGTTAAATCCGCTGTCCTCTGTGAAAAGCACAGGGTGCCAGTGGTGGAGGTGGCAATTCTGGTATTCCATGACAAATGCCAGATACAAGCGGGATTTCAATTCAGGCTTCCACTTAGAAAGCAGAGCTCTGTCATGTTAACGAAAGCTCTTCACTACAAAAGTTCCTATAACCTGCAAAGCTGATTTCACAGCTACCCTACAGCTACCTCAACAAGCCGCACTTTGTTGAGTTTAACACACAAAGGTTGATGAAGCTCTTGAAAACATATTTTTAAGTAAAGAAAGTAGATGTGAGGAGTGGGATTTGAACCCACGCCTCCATTTGGAGACCAGAAGTCCCTTTTGTCTGGAAGGAGCCTATCCTTGAGTCTGGCGCCTTAGACCACTCGGCCATCCTGACGAGTTGACTAACCACCTCTTCAAAGTCATCCTGGATGTTCAAATGTCCGAACCACCTCAGCAGGCTCCTTTCGATGTGGAGGAGTTGCAGCTGTAATCTGAGTTCCTCCTGAAATACTAAGCTTGTCATCCAATCTCCGAGGCCGAGCACTGCCACCCGACGGAGAAAACTCATTGCCGCTGCTTATATCTGTGAGCTCATGCCTTCATTCACTACCCACAGTTTGTGACCCTAGGTGAGAGTAGGGATGCAGGTAAACCTAGAGTGTTGCTTTTTCGCTAAGCTCTCTTAAAATTTAGTCCAGAATCATCAAATGGTGGAGATGTGGACTTGTGCAGACACGACAGTGTAACTTTGGTTTCTGTTACCATACATTCATCTTCCTTTGCACAACACGCCATTTGCTGTTCTCTATACACACGTGTTTTCTCTCTTGCGGGCATTTGCACAAAAGTCCCCTCGCCCAACGTGGGGCTCGAACCCACGACCCTGAAATTAAGAGTCTCATGCTCTCCCGACTGAGCTAGCTGGGCTTCTTCAGCCGAAAGTCTTTAAGATGGACACAGGTTCTTATAGCTGGGGGAGGTTGACTAGCATTTCAAGAGCAGGCAAAGAAAGCACAGGCTACTTTCAAGTTTTTCTATCATCCATTCAAGCTCTTATGTCCTTGTATGCATGCCACACCACCGGGCATGCTCCGATTGAATTTTGGTCAAGTAGGCCAATATAGGGTTGGGGCTGGGGAGTGTCGGTCAACGGTATCAGTCCCCACGCAAACTGCCTGCATACTCTTGTCGGATGAGGCCGGGCAGCAGGAAGAAAGCCAGGAGCCATTGCACCAGCGTAGGGTCTGACAGTGGGTCGGAGAATTTCATGCCCATACCTAACTGCACTCATTGTGCCGTTGCCTTGCCTGTAGAGGCCTGTGCATACCTCAGTGCATGTGCCTCTCCAGACCATCACTGACCCACCAGCAAAGCACTCATAATCAAGGATGTTACATTCAGCATAAAGTTCCCCACGACTTCTCGGGAAGCTTTCACATGTGTTATATGTTCTAAGGTTAAATCCGCTGTCCTCTGTGAAAAGCACAGGGTGCCAGTGGTGGAGGTGGCAATTCTGGTATTCCATGACAAATGCCAGATACAAGCGGGATTTCAATTCAGGCTTCCACTTAGAAAGCAGAGCTCTGTCATGTTAACGAAAGCTCTTCACTACAAAAGTTCCTATAACCTGCAAAGCTGATTTCACAGCAACCCTACAGCTACCTCAACAAGCCGCACTTTGTTGAGTTTAACACACAAACACTCATTGGTACTTCGACATTTATGCATTCCATTTTGTACATATTGCCATTTCTTTTGCACATTATTCATACTGCTGACCTCTTCATATTTTATTTTAGATATATGTAGATACGTGCACACACACACACACACACACACATACACACACACACACACATATATATATATATATATATATATATATATATATATATATATATATATATGTATCTAGTAATGTGCATACATTCTTATATTTTTACTTTTCTTACAATTGTCACATTCCTGTTCCTATATTTGGCTTGTATCTTATGGTTCTGTACTTTTTCTCACCACTGTTGCTTGTGAAGCAATTTCAGTCACATGTGCTGTACCAGTGTAATAGCACATGTGATGTGATAATCAAAGTGATTTGATTTGATTTGATTTGATTTGAGATATGACACGGATGGAAAAATTGCCAGTGCCACTTGTTTCAGGGTTTTTTCCACTCTAGTGTACCTGTTGATAATTTCCTTAACATCAAATTAGGTCAAACTGTCAAAAGTCTTGTCTGGTATATACCAGACTAAATTAATATCCTAGGAATTTAAATTATTAAAACAAAAGTCAAACCACCATAACTCTTGAACCATTAGCTTGATCAAAAAATTCCAATGGTTCCTGAAAGCATCAACTCTGTCTTTTTCAGTGATTATCCGGTTTTTACAGAAAAAACAACAACAAAAAGCATCAACAAAACAATTAAAAAACATGTTAAACATAACCCAAAGGTCCAATAAACCAGCTGTTTTCTTGAGAGCTCATCTCTCTCACTAACTCTCTCAGCCAACCTTCGTCTTCATGGGGCTGATGTGACACCGTGTGTGGGATTATAGTAATAACACTAATATCACTGTAAAGTGTAGAGTCGCTGTTTTCTAGAAGTGTTGGAATTATTTTAATTGAGCAAATGGTTTAGCAGTTTTAGGAGTTATAGATGTTTTTAAAAAGTGTTGGGAAACATCTTTCTTCGCTACTGAGTTGTTAGGCTTCAAAAGGATAATAGATGATGCTATACTCGGATTAAAAAATTGTTCCTTTAATTTTTAAGTATATGTGCACCTTATACATGCATCCAAGTGCATACGCATACTTTTCAAAATGTCAAACTACCTCTTTAATGAAAAACAATCACATGTTGTGCTGCCAGCTTTTTGTTTCTGGAGTTCTTGTTTCAGAACTTTAGAGATGTTTCCCAATTTTGAACTCTGAACCATGCCCTACAATTTTTTTTTCTGATCCAGACATCTGAAAGGTACCTGTAGCAAGTGGCAAAAGGAGGGTTTTATTTGTACAGTGGGGCAAAAAAGTATTTAGTCAGCCACCGATTGTGCAAGTTCCCCCACCTAAAATGATGACAGAGGTCAGTAATTTGCACCAGAGGTACACTCCAACTGTGAGAGACAGAATGTGAAAAAAAAAATCCATGAATCCACATGGTAGGATTTGTAAAGAATTTATTCGTAAATCAGGGTGGAAAATAAGTATTTGGTCACCTCAAACATGGAAAATCTCTGGCTCTCACAGACCTGTAACGTCTTCTGTAAGACGCTTTTCTGTCCCCCACTCGTTACCTGTATGAATGGCACCTGTTTGAACTCATCATCTGTATAAAAGACACCTGTCCACAGCCTCAAACAGTCAGACTCCAAACTCCGCCATGGCCAAGACCAAAGAGCTTTCGAAGGACACCAGGAAAAGTATTGTAGACCTGCACCAGACTGGGAAGAGTGAATCTACAATAGGCAAGCAGCTTGGTGTGAAAAAAATCAACTGTGGGAGCAATCATCAGAAAATGGAAGACATACAAGACCACTGATAATCTCCCACGATCTGGGGCTCCACGCAAGATCTCATCCCGTGGGGTCAAAATGATCATGAGAACGGTGAGCAAAGATCCCAGAACCACACGGGGGGACCTGGTGAATGACCTGCAGAGAGCTGGGACCAAAGTAACAAAGGTCACCATCAGTAACACACTACAACGGCAGGGAATCAAATCCCGCAGTGCCAGACGTGTTCCGCTGCTGAAGCCAGTGCATGTCCAGGCCCGTCTGAAGTTTGCCAGAGAGCACATGGATGATACAGCAGAGGATTGGGAGAATGTCATGTGGTCAGATGGAACCAAAGTAGAACTTTTTGGTATAAACTCAACTCGTCGTGTTTGGAGGAAGAAGAATACTGAGTTGCATCCCAAGAACACCATACCTACTGTGAAGCATGGGGGTGGAAACATCATGCTATGGGGCTGTTTTTCTGCCAAGGGGACAGGACGACTGATCCGTGTTAAGGACAGAATGAATGGGGCCATGTATCGTGAGAATTTGAGCCAAAACCTCCTTCCATCAGTGAGAACTTTGAAGATGAAACGAGGCTGGGTCTTCCAACATGACAATGATCCAAAACACACCGCCCGGGCAACAAAGGAGTGGCTCCGTAAGAAGCATTTGAAAGTCCTGGAGTGGCCTAGCCAGTCTCCAGACCTCAACCCCATAGAAAATCTGTGGCAGGAGTTGAAAGTCCGTGTTGCTCGGCGACAGCCCCAAAACATCACTGCTCTCGAGAAGATCTGCATAGAGGAATGGGCCAAAATACCAGCTACTGTGTGTGCAAACCTGGTAAAGACCTATAGTAAACGTTTGACCTCTGTTATTGCCAACAAAGGTTATGTTACAAAGTATTGAGTTGTATTTTTGTTATTGACCAAATGCTTATTTTCCACCCTGATTTACGAATAAATTCTTTACAAATCCTACCATGTGGATTCATGGATTTTCTTTTTCACATTCTGTCTCTCACAGTTGAAGTGTACCTCTGGTGCAAATTACTGACCTCTGTCATCATTTTAGGTGGGGGAACTTGCACAATCGGTGGCTGACTAAATACTTTTTTGCCCCACTGTAGATGTAAAAAAAAAAAGATTGTTGTTCAGTCTGTGCACATTTTGAAAGGTTACAGGGAAAACTAATGAATAACAAGGCTCAATTTAGAGATGGCTGTCAGAATTTGAATAACTGATGTATTACATCAGTGATCGTATTATTATTTAGATCTGTGAGCTTGGCTGTCCCTGTTCCTGGTACTTCTACATAATGTTACACTGCCAATCACTCTGTGCACCTATTCACACTCATAATCTGCATGTCCCTCAGCATTTTGCTCCTAGCAGATTCAGAGTTCAAATCAAAGCCATGTAATAACATAGAAATAGACAGACACAGTAACCTTCGTTTGCTCAGCCGACACTGCATGTTCAACGAAAAGTTGGATTAGATTAGCATTTTACATCATCTAATTGTTTCTGGCAACCATGAGAACTGAGATAATTTTGAGCCAGTTTGTTTATGGAGCATTTTATCTGTTTAGTGCAAACTTTGCTACCCACCAAGATGGCTCCATGAAATGTCTCTCTTATCTGATATGTAAAAAAACCTTATTGTTTCTGACAGCTCTTACTTTGGTTTTACTCTACCGTAATCTTAAAATTATGACATCATGTCATCTTGAGTCAAAACATTTTTTCTCTTTATTTAATTTGTGAGTGAGATGTATAACTGAGTACAGCCTATATAAGTGGCATGCAGCAGTGCTCAGCTTGCCAAAAGATTGCATATGTTTGCACACCAGCCTGCATCATTCACAACCTCGCCACTAACTACTTAATGAACTAGAGGGGAGCTATTGACCCTGTATGCTGACAAGGTCAGCTGACTATGTTTATTCGACTGTGTGTGTATTTGTGTGTGTAAGTCAGACAGAAACAGGAAAGAGAAGCTAAAAGCAAAGGAGAGGGATTTTATTGGATCTCTGCCTTTGACCGAATATTTCACTGTATCTCTCTCCCTACTGCCTCTTTCCATGCACAGGTGTAAGATGAAGCCATGCATATTCATTAGGAGGCTTAGAAATAAGCCTGCGTGATGCTAAATATGGAGGCAGCACTTTGTATGATTCTTTTTAATACCAATACTTGTACAAGAATGAAGACAATTAAGACCAGGAAATTAACACAAATGTATCAGAGATGGCCTTCATAATATCAAAAATCCAGGTCCGTACATAACATATTTTAAGTGAAATTGATGAAATAACCTTCTGATAACCTTATCGCAACTAATTTAAAGCTCGTTAATTCATTGCTGTTAATGCAGTAGAGGGCATATAAAAGATAGATATAGCTTTTGTCTATGAAAACTGAATCTACTGCAGGTTTAAGGAAGTCTCTTCAGTTACAAAGGTGCATAAGTAAATGCCACAAACCAGCATTATTTCTAACTGCCAGCAGGGGGCAACTCCACTGGTTAAAAACCCCCCAAGAAAACAAACAGGTTTGCAGACACATGACCACTAACCATGTGACATTAACAAATCCGCCATTTTGGACGTGTGACCAAATGGTGATATGTAGAGTCAAGTGAATAAAGCACCTAAAGACTGCTCCCCAACCATCTGGCAACCAACAATTGCAAGGAAAAAAATAGTATTATAATAATTGCAAAATTGACTTACAAACTGTTCAGTGATCCCCTGGCAACCACCTGTCACTAGGGAAAAATGTGTATTCCCCAGTCAGTTGGCAGAGAAATTCCATATGATTGTTCTGTTCTTTAGCATATTTTTGTGAACGGAAGTGACTGATTTACTGACTGGCCAGTGACAAACAACTCTCCAGGCTGTAGTGAAACTGAAAATTGCCACACAAATCAATAATGGAGTTTTCCTACAGAGTGAAAGTTGGGCCCTTTGGCTCAAGGGATTCACAAATATTTCACATGGACAGGACCTGAAAGATTTTTGATCCACCATGTAATACCATCTGGAAAGTATCTGGCTGGCAACAGTGCAAGATTTCACATATCAAAAAATGCCAGCACCTTAGGACCACTTTAGTCCTTTAGTCAGTACTGAAAACGCAAGCTGCAGCTGTGAATTCATTTTCTCCATCATGAAGTTAAACTATTTGCACATCATATATAAAAATCCCTAGTTTCCATGAAAAATTATTCAAAACAGAAAGGTAATAAAAAAAAAGACACTTCAAAGACTTTTTGCTTATCAAATTTCATTATAATCTATTTTAGTCATCAATCGTTTGCCAGAGTTAAATGTCAGAGTTAAAGCCATTACACTAATGAACCCTACAGTTTGAAGACATACATATTTTTTCATTATTAGATCACCCTGGAGGACCGAAAGCATAAAAGGCGGACAAAGATACTAGACAGCAGCGGCAGACCTTAAGCAAAACTGTCACTAAGGCTCTCTGTGGGCTCAATTATCCCTCATTTGAACAGAAGCAGAAGGACCCCAATTAGTGGTCTAACTTGACACTTGTGTTTGTCAGAGGGGCTTCAGGCTGGAAACTCAGTATGAGAAGATTTTTGCTTCTAAGCCAAAAGGATGACTGTGTCAAAAGTCTAAATGTGATGGAGTGAGGACAATGGTTCCCCTGAAGCTTGTTTCACTGAAATCAATGCAGAGGACACCTTACTTGTCTTCTGCCTTGTCATTGCTCACCACTTTAATTTCCTCTTCCATGGGCAACAGGAAAACACACACACATACTGCATGCAAACTACACACACAAACAACCTGCACTGTTATGAGCTTCAGGTTTTATTACTGCCCATGTTTTGTGACTCTAATTTCCTTTGAGAACTCTATGATTTGCTTCTTAGCTAAATTCTTGTAAGCTAACATACAAAGGCACTGACAGCAGCAATGCTGTCATAATAACTTCTTTATGGAATAATCAAAATGTTATTACTTCCAAATGTCAAGATGGAAAAGCAATGGGCAGATGTGGAAACAACTTATCAAAGCATAAACAGTGAAAATAGGTTGTATTTCAACCTAATTGTTACCTGAATCAACAGCATGCAGGCAGCAAGTCAATGATTTACATCCACAGCAGGTTTGTAGTCGATGTCTATATTTCTGCAGAACACTAGAGACCTCTGCTGGCCAGTAAAGATGTGGTTGGGGAAGTTGTGCCAAGTAATGATGTAATTTTCCGGATTTATAAACAATGGCAATAGTAGACTTGGTCTTAGCAAAGTAGGCCACCCCAAACCTGTCCAGAACTGAGCTGAGTATGACGAGGGTAACACATAATTTCTTAGGAAATACCAGGTGATATGCTAAATCTTTTGCCAAATAACCATTTCAGTATGTTACAGATGGAAAGACGCAGGTTTAAATTAGATTAACGAAGACTGAGTGACGTTTACCTGCTTCACTACTTTAAAATCCTGCTATTTGTGGTTGCTGATTTACTGTCATGACTTACCACTTCATCACTGTTAATGTGTGTTTACACACATACACATTCAGAAGTGGTGGCACATTGGTGCAGCGTTTAGCACTATCACCTCACTCCAAAGGGGATCTGGGTTTGAATCTGCTGGCTGATTCCTTTCGGTGTGGATGTTTGCATGTTCTCTGGCTCAAAACAACACCATTGAGCGTATGAGGGGAAACATCAGAGAGAGGCCTGCTCAAAATGAGACCCTTGAGCGACAGTTGGAAAACATCGCGGAACGGATCACTGCAGTTGTGAGGTCTCAGAATCAAAAGACTGACAACACCACGGAACAGAAGTTTGATACCATCATGGGGAGGCTCGCAGCTCTTCAACGGGAGATCGAGAGACCAGCCTCGGAGTGCTAGAATTCGAGCTGCTCACAAAGGAGAAATCAACAATATTCAACATTTGGACACCACGGCTCCAGCTGCAGGCCCAAGGCTGGAGCCCACCAAAACAACTCCCTGATAACGACTGTGTGATGACTATTCTTCCCGCCCCATGAAGGACACCTGGATTGGCTGGAGGACTGTTTACTTAGCCTGATAGGCCGAAGGACACTGTCTCAGCTAAACTATGGACACGCACACACACACACTTACACTGATAAGCACTCACTCATCCCCCTCCCTTTCCAACGCCTTCGATGCTTGTGCCCTACCGGGGATGATAGCAGTCAACTGGACCAGCACAGATGCTGCAGGACCGGATGCGCTGTCTACGCCGGCTCTCTCTTACCCTTTACCCGCCCTGTTGCTTGTCTTGTGTTTCTATGGTGTATTGATAGTCATGTGCTTTTGTGCTGAGGTGTTTTTTCTTTTATCAAACTGTTCTCCCACTAGGAGCTCAGTCTGAGTGGAGTTTTTTTTTTCTCCTCCTCTTACCTCATGTAGTGTATTTTCATTGTTTTTTTCCTATCAGCCTACCTTCTGACATGTCTGCCCAATGTGATGTTTGTGTAAAGTTGGTCAGAAGGTTCCTTTGTGAGTGCGCATGCGCCATTAGCGTGCTGCCTGCTGTAACCCCTAATTTCCCTCGGGATGAATAAAGTATTCTGATTCTGATTTCTCCAACAATCTAAAAACATGCTTGTAAATGTCTGTCTATATTATAGACAGACATTTATTATAAGTATATTATTGTTTTATTGACTTATTTATTTATTTGTTACAGTTTTTTCTTAACTCTCTTGTATGAGAGCTTCAAATACGTTGTCAAAGGAGCCTTAAATCAGCTAAAATAGCTGTAATAATGATAAACTAGACAGTATAAATAATATCATAAACTCAAAAACCCTGGGTCGACGACCCAGGCATCCTAACAGTTTTAAGTCTAAATATAAGCTAGGTGACGTTTTCTTTTTGCCTCCCTGTAGTTAACACTGTGTTTGGTAAACTTTAATCACAGTAATTTAAGATATTTTTCCACATAAATAAGCTGGTTGCTTCATTTAATTATTATATCAGACAAATTAAAGTGTTGATGTTAAATTTAGACTAAACCATGCTGGCTTAGCAGAAGAAACCTCCACCTCTGCCTTAGACTAAAACTACTTCGAGTATTTTTATATAATTTCTCATGGTTAGACCACTTAAAGTGCATCTTAAAATTATTTTATATAAATAAATCAAACTTTTTTGTTGAGAAAACTTTTTAAAATACATAAGAAACGTAGAAATCAACCAGAACTACAAAAATAAGCTGGTTGCTTCAGTAACCTGAATTATCTCCATCCATCCATTTCCTTCCGCTTATCCGGGGCCGGGTCGCGGTGGCAGCAGCCCAAGCAGAGAAGCCCAGACCTCCCTCTCCCCAGCCACCTCCTCCAGCTTGTCCGCGGGATACCAAGGCGTTCCCAGGCCAGCCGAGAGATATAATCTCTCCAGCCTGTCCTGGGTCTCCCCCAGGGCCTCCTCCCGGTGGGACATGCCCGGAAAACCTCACCCAGGAGGCATCCTTGTCAGGTGCCTGAACCACCTCAACTGGCTCCTTTCGATGTGGAGGAGCAACTGCTCTACTCTGAGCCCCTCCCGGATGGCTGAACTTCTCACCCTATCTCTAAGGGAGAGGCCAGCCACCCTTCGGAGGAAGCTCATTTCCGCCGCTTGTATTCGCGATCTCGTTCTTTCAGTCAATACCCACAACTCGTGACCATAGGTGAGGGTAGAGGCATAAATTGAGAGCTTCACTTTTACACTCAGCTCTCTCTTCACCACAACAGACCGGTACAGCGTCCGCATTACTGCAGCCGCTGCACCAACCCGTCTGTCGAGGTCCTGCTCCCTTCTCCCATCACTTGTGAACAAGACCCCGAGATACTTAAACTCCTCCATTTGGGGCAGGAACTTGTCCCTGACCCGGAGTGGGCACTCCACCCTTTTCCGGCTGAGGACCATGGCCTCAGATTTGGAGGTGCTGGGTTCACTACACTGGTGTATGAAGCACTGATTCATGCTGCTCCACATGAAAAGCCAAATTAATAGCCAAATGCAATGCTGACTGAATGGTCTCTCATCCATCTACAACCAGATGTTCAGCTGCAGAGTCCGATGAAGAGACGGACATCTGTCTGATGACTCTTGTCTCTATTACAACACTCTGATTAATACTCTCATTACAGACCCATGGATCTGAGCTGTTGCTCAATTTTCTGCCTCTAATTAGGAGACTCATTTAGTCTTGCTCTGGTTCCACCTCTCTTACAGGGTCCTCTCTCTATAAGGACCACCGAAGGACCATAAGTGACCAACACACATTCATACGCCTCTCACTCACTTAACTTATACCCTGTGTGGGTTAATGTAATGAACCTTTATACTGCAGCTCATCAGTATGCTAAAAGCAAACCAAGGTTTGTCCCTGGATCAAGTGGAGTCAGTGCTCTCCACCCACACTCAAGAACATTACATTAGTATTGACTGCCCTCTGCTCCACCCAGGATTTATAGTACAAAATAATGTGAAGGGACTTCAGTTCAAACTCTTCTTAACCTCACAATGTTTTAATAAAAAACTTAAGGCATGTATTCACTAATGTGGGATATATTATGTGATTTATACAAAAGTGTGACTTTACCTGTAATTGTCACTTCTCTTAACTAAAATAAAATGAAAAATAATATAAAGGAAATAGCCTTACTTTAAATATTTGTTGGTTTGGTATAAAAAATGGTATTACAACTTGCCTGATGGGGATTTAAATGAACCTGTTTATGGAGACTTTGCATCCCTACAAGACTGAGAGTCCACTGCTTCCAAAAAGTTGTGTTTTTGTTGCAATTCCTTTACTGATTGTCCGAAATCTTGCCTCTATAATATACAACATGTTAAATAACAATTAAAAAGACTAAAACCAACTCTGAAAATAATAATAATAATAAATTAACTAAAAAAAAAAACACCATGGAAACTAACTTAAGCTAGACTGACTTAAAAACTAAGAGTCAAAATGATATAAATATAAAAAATAGATAATACGAAACTAAAATATCGGAACTAATATTACGGAACTGCAATTCCCAGAATGCCTCGGAGAGCCACGGCCATGAGTTGTGTGACTGCCACCGGACGGCTGTCGATGGAAAGTGCAGGAAAACGTGCTCAGTGACAGTCATACAAGCATGCACGCAGCTCAGCGCCGACCAGCTTCAGCAGCAGACATGTAAAAAGATGGATTAGAAAATAATGTCCCTCGCCTATCATCACCATCATCACCACTACCATGTTCCCGGGAGTTTTCTATGCACTGCTGGCGGGTTTCCTCGGGGCCGTGGCGTCGTCCTCGGCCAAACTGTCGCTGGGAGCCGACTACCTGAAGGGTGTCTGTGAAACCGGACTCCGGACATGGGGAGAACAGCGGAAATTCAGACAGGCGGACGAAACTACCGCCTGTGACCGGGTGAGGCATTGCCGCAGTTAAACTCGCTTTAATTATTAACACAGTGAGGGTGAATAATAATGCTCGCCTGCGAGCGGGGTGATTTCTCACGAGGGAAGTTAGGGGGGTTATCCCCGCCCGCCTCTCCTCACCGCCTCCCTCAGCATCAGCACCATCTGCGGCATCACACTGGGGGAGCCCGCGCAGGCAGCGGCGCGCTCGTGGCGTACCCGCGCCCCCGAAGCACACCACTACAGTTACTTGTATTTAGGCGTTGTTTTATTCTATAAGCGTAAAAATTATCTCTGCGTGTAGATAATAAGCTGAACGGCTGGTATCTGATGGTGAGGATGTCAAGTTTTTCTGTGAATGACCTTCAAGCTGCCTACATACGTCACACAGTGATGTCAGAAACATCTGCAGGCGGCTGTCTGAAGCCTTAAACTGTAGAAACGTGGAAAGCAGCGACCCCGATACGTGATTTAAGGCACAAATGAATTGACAGAATTGCAAATTAGGATTGCAGGTGGATGCAAAGCGTATGTAAAGGCTGTTACTTTGCACCACGAGATTTGCCACAATGCACTGTGAAGCTTTGGAAAGTAAATGTTAGAACTAAGTGACTACCTTTGGCCACTGGCCCCTCTATGAGCATGATACTGCTGGACGTTTCTTTCTGTTAAAAGGGAGTTTTTCTTTCCCACTGTCGGGAAAGAGCTAGGGGTCTCTCTCATTGTTGGAGCTCTCAGAGAGTGCAACTTCCCCCGAAAGGCATGGGCTGTACAAAGAACTTTGATGTTTTATGACGTTTTTATTCCAATATGATGACATCAACCCGTTATGGCATCAATGTGACGTTGTTGGACTTTGTATTGGAAAAAGTGTGTTGTGCAGCTCTCTCCGTCGCCTTTCATATAGCACATTACTCGATGTGGTTGCTTGAAATTTTTTTTACAAGGTTAACTTTGACCGTGGGTGCTAACCATGAAGGTGAAAGTCAAATGTTAGCCAAACTAGGTATCCATGCTGCCCAATACCTAGTACATTGTTGTGATATTTAAAGATGATCAAAAAGAAATTGTGGGTAATATAAAATTTTAATTTCACATTTGGTGTGACCTTGACCCAATTTTCACAAAAATGAAATCAGTTATGAGTATATACCATCACATAAATTTTGAAAATGATATCTTGAAAACTGTGGACACTAGACCACTAACAAACAGAGAAACACACAAACAAAAAAACTGTGCAGATTAGATACTTCCTCCCTTCAGTGGGGGAGAAAAATTTGTCAAGAGCATCTTTAATAAGTTTCTTCTCTCGTCTTTCAGCTTCATATCCCTCTGAGGCTGCTGTGTGGCGGCCTGCTTTTCACCTGCAATGCTGTGATGTGGACCTTCCTTGCCAAAGCACTCAGGTATTCCTCGTCCTCCACCCGAACCACTGTGACCACCACTGCCTCCAACTTCATATCTTCCGTAAGTGACGATCTGTCTCTTATAGCTCTTACTTCATGTCCTCTGAGTGAAATCCTTTACATCAGACAGTAGAGGGTGAAAATATTTTCACGTTGACCTTAACGTCCTTCCTTCTTATGTAACCTGATTTATTTTAGAAAATAGGCTAGACTGTATTCAGAAATAACTTGTCACTGTGATTTATGGCTCTTCATTGTTAAGCTCAGCAGGGATATTGGCCATTAGGGCACCTTTATTGGCAATTTGTTTCTAAAAACAGGCATGATGTTTTTTTCTTTGCAGGCTTTCCTGGGCCAGCTGATCTTTGGGGAAGCCCAGATAACATTGTGGTGGGTTGGGATCTCTCTGACCTTCTCTGGTTTGTTGGTACTGCAGAGGGTTTCGCCGCAGGATGGACAACAGAACACGGTTGCCAAAAAAGATGAATAATGTGACCTGTCTCTACCAGCTGGCTGTGGCTTGTGGTCTGTTTTGGCAGACATCTTCTCTGACTTCAGAGCCAAAGAGCAGTAAAATCTGAAACAGCAGTTGAATTTAAAGTGTTTTCTTCTTTAATCTGGGCACACCTGGAAAAGTTATTATTCCACTTGTTAAAGAGCAAGTAGAAATAGTTGTTTTCTTCCAGTCATATAACAAAATTCAGTTTCACCTGTTTAGCCTAAAGTGAAATTATTAATCAACATACTTAAAAAAAGATTGCTTTATTGAAATCAATATCTGTTTTACAGGTTGCTGTTTGTAGCCCTGCAGGATGTAAAACCCTGCTGGTTCAGCTGTGGTGCAGCCTTGTTTAGCCCTTTCCTAAAATCAGAGGAGATGTTGGCTTTCAGACAGTCAAACCAGAGCACATCCAAAGTCTGGCTAGTAGAGACAAAATAATGGATGGCTAAGTCTGAAATCATCTCTGTCCACAAAGAAGAAGCAAAAATTATACTAGCTTTACATTACTTTTTGGAAAGTCAACAATAGCACAACAGCTTCTGAGCTAATGGAAAATATAAAAAGGAAGATAAATAAAAAGGTTGTTAGATATTTTGGGAAATGCATCTGTTTGATTTCTTTTTGAGAGTTACATGAGAAGATTGATACCACTAACATGTCTTTAGAGACATACTTTATGAAGCCTCATCTGGCATAATTTAGTCTGACTGGAAATCAAAGGGTAGCTGGCCTGGCTCAGTGTCAAGATAACCAAATCTCCTTTTAAACACATTTTATTTAAATAATTAATGCATTATGTCATGTTTGTGTAATATATTCACAAACAGAACTGCAAAAATGACATTTATTGTCTTTGTAGGTCAATATTTGTGAAACTACTTTCTAACTAAGGGTAGTGACTTCCTTCCTGATAAAGGGAGTCATTAAAACCAAGGTGTTGATTTTACTCTTTGGTTTTTGACACAGAACACAAGCTGGGAGTTACTAGATTATTAGGGGAAAAGTGATTGGAGACCATAAATGACCAAAATTATTTTAACTGTGCTATAAACCTGCGATCTTGTTGCCTTTGAAACAGTTGCTTCAAAGACGGAACTGAGTCTGTGATCATTTGCAGTTGCTGTCTTCAGGCAATAAGAGCAACTCTGCTATCAGTTTGCTATTGAATGGGTCCAAATTGGCAACTACATGCGACCTGTTGTGGTAATCCAATGATTAAATAAATTGGTGAAAATTTGCAAATCTGTTGCCATCTGCATATACAGAAAAATCACATTAACTACTTGCACTCAGAGTCCAACCAGAATCTTGTAGATTTGAAAGAGAAGTTCCTCCACAATTAGTAATGTAGTTACTATAGGACAGCAGTATAACTGTAAAGTGACGTAGGTGCTTATCAACCTTGCTTTTCTAAGGAATATAACCAGAAACCACCCAGTTGGCAACTAGTTGAGTTGAGATGACTAATGCAAAGAGACATGGCAGACAAGTTGCACTCATCAGCACAGACAAACTCAGATTGATTGCATCATGTTGGCAATAATATTTTCAAACCCTTGTCAACCTGTCTGAGAGCAGTTGCTGTCACTCTGAGTCAGACTCCGATTTTCTGGAGACAGGTTGCCTCCCACCAGGCAACCTGTGCAATTGTCTTGCAACTGAGAGTAACTGCAGAGACTGAAAGTGTTAGATGCTCAGTCTCTGAGTGACCAGTTGGTTGCCACAACTAGTCATCTGGCAACAACCAATTTTTCCCAGGTGCAAGTAAGTCACCATCATATTTTACTCTAGTGTGACTGAGCCATTAGACAGACTTTGTCCACCACCATTAACTGTATAGACATGAGAGTAATCAATCTTTTCATCTGGCTGTCTGCAGGAAAGGAATAGATACATTACTGTAAATGGAAATCTTTATAGGAAAACTCAAATAATACAGAAGGATAATTTAAGAATTTCTGCACATATTTGATTTCCATGTGTCATTAGCAATGGACAAATAACATCTTCTGCTCTGTGCATCACTCAGCCTGTGCATTAGGTATTGTATTCCAAAAAGCTCTCTTAATTCTCCCATTTCCTTAAGTTACTAAGACACTCACCACAACATCCAGCACCAACATTGCATTTTATGCATGCTCAAGGCAATGTTTTATAAGTGAAGTCCTTAGCTAATGAAGTGTGCTTATATTTTCACAAGTAATAATGCTTCTGATGTAGCACTCAAAGGCTTATCCCCCCGAGAGGAATTCTCTCTCTGCCTGAATTTATTTATTTTTATCTGCCTTTCTTGACAGCTTGAACCTTAACCTCGAGATATGAGCATGACACATATTTTGATTCAGAGGCAGCTGATTTTCGATTTCATGATAGATGTGTGCATATTATCAAGAGGGCCTGAACTCAGATAAATCACACCAAAGCATCCTCCTGCATCTACAATCCACTCAGAATCAGAGTGACGTCCCCTTTGTGAACCGCTTCATTAAACTTGTGACTTAAGTGTCCCCCGCTATCTCTCCAGTGCCAGGCCTTGCGATTGCCAGTTTAGCTTCTTTGACCTGAATTTAAATTCTCATATTAGTCTGTCGCACATCTTGAATAATAATTCATTATTTCTTTGGGCTTCATAGACATCTCTGTTCGCTAACAGCTTCCATCAACATCTCTGGATGAGTCGGTGAGAGTGCAATAACGTATTTTCTCATACACTGTGACGTGTGTTACGGAGGGAGCTGTGAACATTAATAAATGAAGAGAGAAAATGTCAATATATGCTACCAGAGGGAGGTTCTCTTAGTATAATCAGCTACAGGGATTTGCCTGAACAAGACATCAAAGGCTGCTTTAATGAACAAATCACATTTTGCTGTTGTTTGGATACATATCATAATATAAATGCATAATGGTAGCTATGGTACTTGTCTGTAGTATCTCACAGCAGTAACGCACAAATATATCAAATGTCCTTCCAAGTGCTGCTGTGAAGGTTTTGTACCATGTGATTTGCATCCCAGTTAATGTGACTGCAGTGAAAATGTGACTATAATATTATCTTCTCATATTCAAGGCACGCCGAACAATATTTCATAGCAGGGATGTACATGAAGCATCATCAGGTGTTTATGCCTCAATGTTTTGCTTTAATTTAAAAGTAACAGTAAGATATTTTAACAGGAGCCTGATGAGATCATTATACCACTCTGTAAAAAAGCTTTAAGTGGTCAGCAAGACTAGAAGAGCGCCTATATGCTAAGTTAAGCTAATCAGTAACTGTTAGTTAGCTTAGCTCACCAAAAATATTTTAAATGGACTGTAAATACCAATACATTTGAAATTACAAGCTAAGCTGTTGGTTAGCCTAAGACTAAAAAGACTAAAAAGAAGATTGCTAGTAAATAACAATTCGATTTATATCCTATGCTAAGCTAATCAAGTAGCTAACCTAGTTAGTTAGCTTAGGATGATTTAAAAATTGTTACATAAATCCATATGCCAAACCATTTACAACCTAACTTAAACTAACCAGCTTGCAGCTGGCATAAAGACTACAAACGGCTGCAAGCTAATTTAGATAACATCAATTCTTAAAAATGTCAAACTCATTCATTGTCTGATTAGTATCAGTGTTCAGAGACTTTGCTTCTAGACCCCGTATCATAATGACTTTACATTTTTACACCTAGAGAGTTTAAATGTTAACAAAGTAATATGTCAGTGAGTTTTAGAGGGGTCTTTTTGATAGATCCTCCTTCTCCCATTTGCAATCTTAATGTTAGGCCTATCTATGGGGTTCTTGGCTGTGGTAATGATCTCATCTGGCTCACAGCAAGAAATTAAATGCTGATGTATTTCTTTAATCTGCCTTTAATATCTGCCTGGCTTTTCTCCAGTTAACGGCATGATATGGGAAACCATGTTCCTGTGAAGCCACTCTCACTGTAAGATAAGCATCCAGAGATTCTGCAGTAGCAAAAAATTATAGCTTTGTGAGAGCAGAATGGTATTGAAGTGGCATGCATTTCTATCCGTGGGTGTCCAAAGTGTTTAGAAAATCACTATAGTAGGGCTTTGACCTGACAAGCTGCATGTCACAATGACAAGTTAACGCTGCACTGCAAGAAAACTAAAATGGTCTTAAACAGTGTTTAACTTGGTAGCTCCGTAATGCAACTATATGATGCAGCTGTTGAACCCAAATGATAATAGAATGGGTCATTTTCTGGTGATTTCACTACAGGCAAGATGCTGCATTCTGCATGCTCTATCCAGGCAGCTCTTTGATTTAAAACAGAATATTTCAAATAGTGACAAAACATGACTCTTCTACTGTGTGCTGGAAATTGTAGAGTTCATGTTTGAAAACAAGATAAGGGGAGCTCACTGAAGACCTGAAGGAAAACAGACTGATTTTGTGTCTGTTGTACTCCGGCTCCTGCTATAAGCAGCTCAGTCATCGCTTTAATCTGAAAGCTGCTACACCAAAATATTTCTTCTCATGTTCAACTTTTTAATATGCATTGAGACAGTTTGATTAGATTGCTCTGATATGAATCATTATTAAAATGCATTACAGATTATGTGGAACAAACATTTGTAAAAGTGTAAATATATTGTTAATATAGAAAAATGTGTAAAGTAAGAACTCCATTGAGAGAAGTCCCACCCAACCTATTAAACATCTCATCTAACAAACGGATTGTTGACTCATTACTGTGTTGTAGTAAGATGCTCTTTGTAAATCTGAAGCTCTGCTGTTTCCGGTTAATTCACATTGAATGGGAGTGTACGTTTTCATGAAGAGAAGAGGAAATTCAACCACAGCAGTGTCCGATAAAAAACAGCATTACTGTTGATAATGGGGCTGGAGAAAGTGCTGTCCTTGAGCTAGTTTACATCTAATTACACAATGAGATGTGTGCTCTGTTAGACTGGCCTCCTTTCTTTAAGTAGTCTTGTTCCAGTAAAAATGGAAAACAGCCCTTCATGAAATCTGCAAAAGTACGCTCAAAACTTAAAGGCAGCAACCATTCAGATTGTGATTCAATGGATGTGATTCATCCTTTGAAGGTTTTGAAATGATGAAAATCTGTAATTCTACACAGATTGCACAAATTGAGGTCTCCTTCCTGTCAAAAGGGAGTTCTTCTTTCACTTTTGCAAAGTGCTGCTAATGAAGAACTGTCTGATTGTTGGGAGTTTCTTTCTAATATGTTAGAGTCTTTACCTTATTATACATTATAAGTCAGCGGTCCCCAACCTTTTTTGCGCCACGGACCGTTTTATGTCCGACAATATTTTCGCGGACCGGCCTTTAAGGTGTCGCGGGTAAATACAACAAAATAAAACCATTACCGGTACCAACCAAAAGAAAATTTACTTATAATTCATGGGAAAAGACCCAGGGAAACAGATTTAACGATAAAAACTGACAAAACCCTTGAAAAACATGTTTCACAGCTAAGCCTCAACTATCGGCCCGGTACCAAACGACTTACGGAACTGACCGCTGTTTTAAGTGCCTTGAGCTGACGACTGTTTTAAGTTGGCGCTATATAACAATAGGGGAATTTGAATGTTTCTATTCAAATTTATATGAATACATTTTAATTGAAAAGACAGTTTATAGTTTAGTGAGTAAATTCTTAATGTATATTTGTATGACACCATTAGATATAAATTATATAAAATATCTGACCGTGATGAAAGGATAATTAAAGCTGGACCATGAAAATGTATACATAACTGATAAGTGGCAGGACTTCTTTTCAAACCAAATATCCAATACTTTGTCACCACTTTTTCCTCCATTGTTTTTCCACACTAACCCTTCCCAAAATACTGAGCTATAAACAAATAATTAAAAAAAAAAAGTGAATTCTAATTAAATAAATGCAAATCAAGTTTGTAACTTCAACTTTGTTGATATAATTACACATTACAGTTTAGATACAGTATGAGATTTTAGGTCTACGCTTTTACAGTATTTGTGTGTGAGGTTATGCTGTTTTAATGTTAAACCCAATTTTGAAAATGTTTTTTAGCCTTAGATAGAAGCTTCTATAATGAAGAATCAGCTGTTAAATAATGATTGTGGCATCAATATCATCGATCACTAACATCTTTGCATCAAAAATGTCTACAAGCTTACACAAACCGTAAATAAAATATCCCATAGTCATACATTTTATTTCATATCCTTTGAAACAAATACAATGATCAGAAAAACAAAATAAAAACCACGTGGCCCACAGTAAATAAGACAAATAAGTTTGCATACCGACCACAGAACATTTTTGAGAGGAAGAAGAAAGAAAAAAAAAGCTGGTGTGCTGTATGTGTAAACCTGTTCCGTGTCCACATAATGGTTACGACATTTAAAAACCTAAGAAAATCTAATTTCTGACAACTGTTTTAATGGCTACATCCTTGCCTCCCCTCCTTTAGCCTTCAATTTGGCAACACATATATTTATAATATCTTTTCATCATCCTCTAAATCATGTTTTTTGTTTTAACTCGAGTAAGGCTTTTAATAACACGTTCTGGCAAAGGCATTTAAGTGTTAAATGCTTTGAAGATGCCCATTTCTTATCTGCATCAGATTCTCATCCTCAAAAGTAAAATCTGAAGTTTCCTGTGTTCCATTAAAATCCACAGTTGTGACAGTTACACACTTCCAGCACGAGTGAACATTTTCTCTGAGCTCCCGCCTCCAAAAAACATAATTACAATGAAAATCTGTGACAAACCAGACCACAAGCGAATTCCATCAACTGAGAGCAAGTAAAATACACTTAGTGTCAACACACACAGAGCAACGTGTATTGCTTGATTCCCTGACTTTCTGTCTCAGCTGGTGATTGTTACAAAGCAAATGAAACTAAAGTTCAAAAGGATGCTGGTTTAACTTCAGTTTTATATTCGACCAGGAAGTCACTGTAAGTATCTTACACTTTTACCTACCTAGTATCAGACTTGAAAGTTATAACCCTTAAGCTTTTCAGGAAATTGAACTCTTTTGGTTTTTACACTTTTAGCATTTTTGGACAACATTTTGACATCCAGTTTATTTACGTTCTCTAACTGCTTTTCTACATAGCCACCTTATTAGGTAGTCTAATGTAATTAAACACAGCTCTGCCATAAAATTCTACACAGCTATTCAATTATAATCCAATCAGTCACAACATTAAAATCACTGAGAGACCAAGTAATTAGCATTGCTCATTTTATTAACGTGAGATGATCTGCTGGGCACCCGGGAAGATTGGCATTCACATGGCTGTTACTTTCCCATGTACCACCCACTTAAATGTTACAGCAAAACAGCCTCCACAAACATGCCAACGTGCCCGAGCCCTCTGTAAAAACCATTCAGGAACAGCTTGATGAACACAACAAAGAGCCCAAAGCATTGACCTGGAGTCCAAGCTCCCCAGATCAGAAGTGGATCAAGCATCCAATCATGTGACTGGAACAAGCCCAATCCATGGAGGCCACACCCTGAAACCCAACAGGACCCAAATGCTGTCCTGCCAGACGCCACAAGATCCACCTTAAAGGTCATGTATTAATTCCTCAATGGGTCAGAGCATTTTTGGCAACACGAGGAGGACCTTCACAATATTAGAAGGTGATCTGAATGTTTAGTTTAAACTTTCGGCATTCATTACTTGTTCAAAGAAAGGGGGGGAAAAGTATTTAAAAACATAAATTTCCCAATATTCCTCCTTTAAATCTCATCTCTGTAAGACACATATTGATGATTTCTATGAAGGTCATCAAAAAACAAAAGGCTTGAAAGGTTAAGGTAATATTTACGGCAGAGCTGCAGATTTTTTGTTAGTCTTAGATTACGCAATTAATCATGCACAATTTAAACTGCCAGCATAAGCAAGTGGAAGTGCTTAATTCAGTCAGTGCTAGCATCTGTACCAGCTGTTTAAGCTGCATCTAATGCAACATTTCTTACATGCTCTGCTGGCCAAACACAAAGGAAGTTTTATTGTGAAGCTAACGCAAAGTGATTGTCAGAGTTTAATCTTCAAATTGCCTTTGGCTTAGCATTTTATGATCTAACCTTCACGACCCGATCAGACTTTTTCTAGATGTTGTGACGCTGGATTGGTTTTAAATTTAAAAAAAAAAAAAATCATAAGAAGATAGGCGCTGCAAGACTCGGGTTACTTGTGGAAAATGAAAAGAAACCTTGTTTTACCTGGATGCTCTGTGGGCACATACAAACACTGCTCAGTGAGCGTTTAGTGCAATATAAACTGACCAAGTAGCACAGAAATCTTAAGGGTTATAACTTTAACCAGCCACCGTGAGGTTATTGCTGTTCTCCATTTTCAGAGTCCTCTTGAAAAACACTTAAAACTTTTCCAAAATGTGATTTCTTGCCAGAAAGGTTAGGCGTTACATTTGTCTTTTGATTGCAGTAATGCAAGAAAAAGAAAAATGAAATGGACAAACCTACTTTTCTCTGGCATCAAAAAGAGGAAACAAGTAGCATTAACAAGTGTGAGCCTGAACTGTCACATTAAGGCAAATAAATAGAAATAGCTTTACAAAAAGCAGATTCCACTGCTCGCTAATGCTCTGTTCTAAGGCAAATCATCCGCAGCATTCAGCAAAAAGACTACCGCGACTACATTAATAAAGCAAATGAAGGAAAAAGGATCATTTTTTACAGGAAGACAAAACCAGGTGTTCATTGTGGCAACCATGCTGCGCTTCTTTGAGTAGAAACATTCAGGACTTGAGTTCACATTGTGTAGCCTTAGAAGTAGGAGATGATTGAAGATACTGCAGGCATATTCACTCCAGCGAATGCAAAACTTAGTCTCTTGTTGTGTTTTGCCAGAGTCTCATTAGATGCTTCTTGTCAAGATGCTGCTGCATAGCTTAAGAGTGCTGTATTGTGCAGCTACACCTCGTTAATCTCAGTCAGCACCAAAACAGGGAAAGGGCAACGGCAAAATTTAAAAAGGAAAAACACATTTTACAGCAAAACACCCTGAAATATCAATAGTTCCTAGAAGAAAGAAAATTTAGAAGTGGTTAAGAGAAGTTTGTGCTCCAGGCAAGAGTGATCAGTCTATGTCCACAGACACTTAGAATCCAGCTTTCACACTATATACTGATACACATCTGCCTTTCCATGGTCAGGTGTTGCAAAGGGGCTCAGCCAGGCTATAGAGAATGGGTGGCCAAACACCACCTTCATGTTCATCCATTTAGACTTTTTGGCCCATCTCCTCTCCTCCTTCTTCAGCTGCTCGATACCCTGCAAAAAAGGTAAAGCAACGCAGTGCGAGTTAAATTCAGCCCTGATACAAAACATCAAAACATGCAGCTGCTGAATGAGGGATTAAAAATGAATCACAATTTGTATTCTTTTGTTTTCCTTTCACAGGTCTTAGGTGACTCACTCTCAGTGGTTCCTGACGATTAAGAAAGCTCCCAGGATAAACCAACACAGTCAACAAATGGAGGCCATATAACACTACAATTGACAGTTCTTTGTAGTGATAAGTCTGAGTCAGAGCTGTGGGTGTCTTGAGCAGAAAATGCATTACTCTGAACCCACCTGGAGGACGAACAGGTTTAGTTTATTTTGGTTCAAGGTTCTTTATTTGTCAAATGCATAGTTATAGGAAGAGGGGGTAGAGGAAGAACATTATATACATAATATATACATTGGGAAATCTTATGGAGGCTCGACCCCAAACTGCAAACTAAAACACCCGAGTCTGGTGCTGGTCTTCATACTGTTAAGAAACATTTTTTCTTTAAAGGACCAGACATGCTTTTCCTTATTTTCTGTACTCTTAAGAGTGACGGATATCAAACATGGCCAGAGTTTCAAATAATGAGGTCAGTTTACGCTCAGAGTTGAGACTGCTCTAAATCTCTGGTTTTAGTAATTTCTTTAAACTCTCATATCATGTCAGTGAGAGCAGATCTCCTCGTACAGTCCCTCAAGCACACAGGTCTGACTTTAAATTTTCTGTTTGCAAGGAGCAACCAATCACAAGAAAGTTAGTTTAAAGGGAAAAAAACTAAAAAAAACAACTGTTTCACAGAGGATGAACTGAGGGGCTAAACTAAGGTCCAGTATATGACAAAATAAACTTTGTATCATGAATTTATGGGGGTTTTTAAGACTAGTGTACAGTATTTTTCTAATTTCTAATATTACATTTTACAGATTGAGAAAATACTTCCTTTTTTAAGAGTATGGACAATAAAACCTTTTCTCTCTTCTTGAGAGTAAATGTACTGATCATAAGTAGCTTTAGAGAGCACAATCAATAAATATAATCTCATGCAATAAACGGTTGCTGTTTTTCTTCTAAAACATTACAATTGATAAAAAATATTCATGTTTCCTTAATAACAAAGATGTGGTCAATGAGGTCGCCTACACTTACATCAGTTGCGACTGATGTAATGATTACTTCCACTTAACTTTGTGAAGACAAACAACAAAATGTTTCTGGTTGAGTCAAACTTTAAAAAGAGTCTAACTGCAGTTTTATACAGAGAAATGTTCTCTGTGAGGTGAAGTAGAAACTGCAGAAACAAGGGTCAGAGCCAGGCCAGCACTTTCTCCACATCAAGCTGAAAAGGATCTAGTATCTTTCTTTTTAAAGGCTCTTCAGCAAGGTGGGAAGTTTCTGACATGAGAACTTAACCTCATGTCAGACTGCTGACACGGCAGTAGCTGAAATTCAGTTTTCAAGAGGTGTGCAGAGGAGAGGTAAGGTGGTGAAATTCCCTGCTGGATTTACTCACCGTTTCATCAGTGCAGATGGAGTGGACCTGAGTCCCAAACATGACTGCAGTGAAGATCAGAAAGAGGAGACCTTCAAAGCAGAGGAGGATGAGGAGGATGACAGTTGCTGGTGGAGAGAAGTTGCTGCACTCTGGAAAGAAAGGGAGTTTTTTTTTTTATGTTAAACCAAGTAAATAACCTAAAATTTGGAAACCAGAAAGGATATTAAACAGACTTAAAGACTTAAGCGTCAAGGTTCCCTGTTCCCTCACTTAGCCCAATCAGAGGCTTGCCCCTCACATTTTGCATAAAAATAGAGAAGTCATAGCTTGTCAGTGCAGAGAATGTGTCAAGTTTGCTTAGACAATAAATCAACTATGAAAAGAGTTCCACATTAGTCTTCTAATGCATAACATTTTACATCTTAGTCACAAGCTTTACTGATTGGATTGGTTCCTATACTAAACTACTATATTACAGGACACACACTTACTCGCCCAGTCTTCTTCAATGCAGAAAACGAAATGGAAGGCCGCCATGAATAACGCATGGAAAGATATTAGTGCAATGTACATCTGAAAACAAACACAAATGTAATGTCAGTCATCTCATTTTTATAATCTTCATATTCATTTATGGTCTTAATTTGGAAAGCCAAAATAAAATGCATTTAGGCGTACAGGCAAATTGGGGGAAGAAGAAGAAGAAAAAAAATCAAACTATGTTCAAAAAAAAAAAAAAAAAACCTGCCACAAATTCGTCTAAACAAAATTACGCAGTCAGTGTGAACAGCTGGATTAAGAAAAAGGAAGTCTGGATTTTCCGATGTCTAAAGGTCTTTAACTCAAATAACCACAAATGGACACCGATTGGTTACAACCAAGTTGTGCAGAAGAGCATTTCTGAATGCACAACATGGGTTACAGCAGTTGAAGACCACACCGGGTGCCACTTTTATTAAAAACAGGAAACTAAGATTACAATTTACATGTCTTCATCAAAATTGGACAGACAGATTGGAAAGACTTTGCTTAGTCTTGGTCTCAATTTCTGCTGTCATATATGGATGGTAGGCTTAGAGCAGAGTTAACAATGTGACCATGTCACAAAGCTCATATCACCTCAAACTGGTTTCTTGAACATGACAATGAGTTACAGTGTGCTCAAATGGCCTTCAGTGCCATTTCCCACTCCAATAGATTACCTTTGGGGTGTGGTGGAGCAAGAGATACACATCACTGATGTGAAGCCAACAAATCTGCAGTAACAATGTGATGCTATCATGTCAATATAGACCAAAATTTCTATCCAATGTTTCCTATGTTTGCTGAATATGTGCAATGAAAAATTAGGCCAGTTCTGATGGCAAAACTGGGTCCAAGCCAGTGTACCTACTAAAGTAGCCGGTGGGTGCACCCTATATATTATGACATTCGACCCAAGAGCAAGTATAAGTGTGAGCATGATAATGAAAGAGGGAGTTATTATGAATATTTCCAAGTGGATTCTAATATTCGTTTTGCTGTTAAAGACTCACTGTGAAGAGGACAAAGTATTTCTGGTTGCTTTCTCCGACACAGTTATTCACCCAGGGGCAGTGATGGTCCATCTTCTTGATGCAGCGTTTACACACACTGTGGAGACAAAATAAATTAATCATAGGCACACCTGAGGGAGTCATGCAATGCACAAATGTGGGTGTTGGTATGTCACAACAACTGTCACTAAAAGACACACACACAAACACCTTAAGGAGCATAATTCAGTCAACTGTGAGAAAATGAACAGGCTGCTCTCAGTCATAGCAGCTGCAGACTGGGGGTTATTTATCTGTCAAAACTGCAGCAGGCTGACAACTCAAGTAAAAGCCAGAAACTCATAATTTATCATAAGACAAAGCAGAGAGTCACACTCGAGCTGCCTGGGCGCTTTGTTTTATGGGGAAATCGCTTTTTAAAAAGCTGCCATTCTGTGTGTAAGATACTGTTTGTTTGGGTTGTTAGAGATAACTGTGTCACTGCACTGTATCATCTGAAGCACCCTCAAGAATGACTCATAATATTCAGCTTGAAAAGAATCAAACTGACTGCCATTTTTGCTTCTGAGACGGGCTGACTCACTGGCTTCACAATTCAATTAATCGGAGGTGTTTTTGCACTTTTCATGCCTTGAGATCCCAGAGAAACCACTGAGCAACCACAGAGGGAAGTCCTTATTATTATCAACTTGCAGAGTCTGCAGGGAAATGCGACACAGCTGAAAGACGCAGGAGAGCCAGTCTAGGCACAAACACAGAGGAGGAGTGGCGTTCCCAGCCGGAGAGTCGCATCAGGACTTTCCTCTGTGAGGTGCAGACTTCAGCAGATTCCTGTTTGTTTTGTTCCCAAAATGTGCAGTCTGCAATGAGAAGTGTACCCTTTCTTATACTACACAGATTCATACAGTGCTGTACCTGCAGTGGTGAGCTCTGTCTGGCTTGATGCTGCAGCACTTGGGGCATTTGTACACCACCTGTCCTGGTTTGAGCTGCAAACTTTCAATGAACTCTTTGGTTGCGTTTCCTTTAGGCACAGCACCCTGAGGAGGAGTGGGATGAAAAGAGAAGTCAGCTCTGCTCTGTCACTCTACATGTGGTACATGATTTCCTTTGACGGCAAGATGGCTTTTATTTTATAAAGTGCATTTAAAAAGTGCTTCTCCAGCCAAACGCACACTCTCTTTTATGTGACCGCACTTATAGCTAGATTGGGAAACCCTGGGCTGACTTATCGAGTTGGTAATCACCTTCATGTGACCCGCTTAGCCTGTCTGCGGATTTTAGGGGAAGTGAAACCAGATAAGGAATAGATATTGTGGCTATGTTGAACTTTCTTTGTTTTACAAATGCTGGAGTTGACTCAAGAGGCTTCCAAGCCCAGGATAGACAAAACATGACAAACACAAAAGCATTTTTAAAAAACCAAAAAACAAACAAAGCACATAGAGAAAACAAATCCAAATCTATGTAACAATTAGAAGTAAATTAAGAGTATGCTAAAAAAAAAGGTTTGCAGAAATAGTAAAGCTAGACTGAAAGGGATAAACAAAAAAAGCTGCTGAATCCATAAAGAAGAGTACAAATAAAAAATTACTAAAACACAGTAACGGAAGATTAAAAATGAGATTAGACTTAAAACAAAGCCCACCCCAGACTAAAGTGCATGCAAGCCCTCACGGGTGGGGCCTTAAACTCATTTTAAAGTGTCAAATTTTTCAGTAGGGCTTTATGGGTTATGTGAGACTATCCAAGAGCCTAATAAGGGAAACAAAGAAGAGTTTCCTCAGAGTCAAAAACTAGGAGAGAACCCAAGATAATTTATTTTGCACCTGATATCCAAGAAAGTCAATGGACTGTGATACAACTAAGCCAGATGGGCAACAAAAAAAAAAAGGAGAGAAAAAAAAAGGTAATGTTTGTGGGATGTTATAAGAAAAATGTATCTAATGACATTTTAGACATGAATGACGTGAATGACATTTTTATTATATCTGATATGACTACAGTTTAAATTCTGTTGAATAATTAAGGGGCTCACAACCTAAGGACCAGGGATCCACTGAGGGGATGATTAATGTGGTGGAAAATAAGAATTAAATTGGTTCTATAACAGAAATCTGATCAATTTTTTATTTTATTTTTTACTTCTATTTCTGCTGCAAGTTACAGGTAGTTTAGATTTTTTTTTTTTTTTTTTTAAATAAAAGCATGTGAGTCATACCATAGGCTCCAGCTATACATTAAAGGATACAAAACCACAAAGTTTGGAGAGCGCTGCATTTCATAAGCATATATTATAAACTCCTAGCTGCCAGTGTACCTAATAAAATGTAGATATAATTTGCAAAGTACGTGTCAGAGAAGTGTGGAGGAATTTGTGGAAGTTTAAAGTAAAAGAGCACAGAAATAAAAGTTTAGTACCCCATGCAACTGTTGCAAGTCAAATATTTACTATGAGCACACCAACAGGAACACATTCTTAAATTATTGTAGTAATAAATCGAGAGAGGATAAATAGTGCTAGTCAGACAGTCAGTATCGCATCCTACAAGCAAATAAAGTGGACCAATAAAGCTCTGACTGACCGGGTCTGTGCACATCGCCTTGGCATGGGAAGCAAGGGCGAGGAAGGCGAGGCCGTTGAACAGCACCCCGTTGAAGAGGCTATAGGCCACGTTCTTGGCAGGCAGCAGCATGACGAACACCACCACAAACTCGGCGTAGAAGACCAGGAGCCAGGTGATGATGCCACACACGATGCCGCAGCTGTCGCGGATGAACCACATGGTGTCGGAGCCGGTGCGCGGTGGAGGAGGGGTGCAGTGCTCGCGCTTCAGGTAGCCAGCTTGGCGCTCAATGTCCCTGGTGCGGTGCGCCGGGCTCTTCATCCTAAAGCGCCTGTGGCTCCAACCACATACTGCGAGGAGTGACGAGACAGATGGTGAGGAAGAGGGGGGGACAGAGCGGTGGGAAGAAAATGAAAGAAGAGGAGGAATTAGGGACTTATGCGAGGGATGGTACACAGTTGCCATACAGTTATTTTCACTTCCATCACCTTCAATATGGATTATTCTCTCTGTCACACACAGAAATTCAAATTATCTCAGGAGAGAAGCTGAACAAAACAACGTTTGATTTATTTTTTGGATTCATTTTCTATCAAACAACTATTTTTTTCTGCTCTGACTGTATTACTTTGATACTTCGCTGTAACAGTGGTGTCCCACAGCAATTAAGAGTCAGTGTAAACAGACTAATAACAGAATCTGCATGGTCCTCGAGGAATATAAATAAAGGCAGGAGCCATTAAGGCACAGTGAATCAGCAAATAATGTTGGAGTAAACGCTCAAGAGGACGCATTAACTGGAGGAGGAACAAACACTAACCGCTCTGATCCCACAACGCCAAGAAAATCCATGCATCCTCTCACAGCAAAGTTTCAGCATTTGGCCTTAAAGGTAACACAAAACAATGCTTCACCACAAAACAGACTACACTGCTGTCCTGCTCTGCTTGGGGCTTAAGCGTGTGTGTATCCAGATCCGTCTGGAGACGAGGCTCATAAATAAGTCATCAAGCAGGTTTGTGTGTGTGTGTAGACAAAAATCTGATGTGACTTGAAAGGGGCCAAACTGTCAAAAATAACTAGATCTCAGTATTACATGAAGGCTAAAATAAAACAGCTGATTCCTGTAGGATACAGGAACCTTGATGCCCTTCTCCTCACTGAAACTTAAGATTAAAATTAGAGCAATCAAACTGCTTGGGTGTAACTAAGGATTCGATCTATCCATTAGACTTAACTGAATGATAGTCTAATCTCACTTTTATGTCCACATTAATTAAGGCTTGTCCAATGATCCTGACAGTTACACAGGCTTCCCAGAGGACAGAAATTTAATCAGAATAAAAACATACAGCACATCTGGGACAAAATCTCAGATTCCATCACTGTCCAGAAGGAAAGCAAAATTAAATCAAAACCAAAATGGATTTATGATTTTTAACCTTTTAATAGGATCAGTTTTTACTACATTTTGGTGCCAAAGTTTCTTCTCCTATGCTCGTTGTTTCACCATGTCTATGTGTGAGGGAGGGTCCAGACAGAGCAGATCACCGTTTTCCCCAGTGTGACTGTAGCATTAGTTCTGTTTACATACCAAAAATGACCTAGTTCAGTTTAGGAAAGAAAAATATTTGATTAGGTTTAGAAAAAGATCACATCTGGGTTAAAGTACACAAGTCGGACGTTTCAAAAGGATGCTCAGTTTTCTAGGTTGGCATGGCGACACATGCTACTCAGGACGCTCAAAAACAGAGGCAGCACAAATGTGAAACATACTGGTTTCAAAGTTGATCCCGCTTACTCAGGACTGGCCAAAGTCTTGCTGACTGCAACATAACAAAGTAAAGTGGACAGTTTGTCTCCGTGCATGTGAGAAGAAAAAGAAAAACACTTACCAAAAAAAAAAAAAAAAAAACCCCACACAAAATCATTTTCATGACCATTTCGCAATGAGCCCAGGCTAGAATTTAACATCACTCAAGTTGACAACAAGTCATTACATTACTGCAAGTGAAATAAAAGCTTCCTGGAAGGATCAATCCGTCTAAAGCCAAAGTTGGACAGATGTCAAGCGGCATAGATGGCATGGTGACAAACAAAACTCTGTACCCAACATTCACCACCATGTCAAGCTGTGGATCACAATAAAGGAAAGAATCCCAGCACATCTACATTTCCCAAGAATGTCACACAGCATCTATCAGCAGTGACATTTTTAAGCAGCACAAAGTATTTAAAACAGTTTTGTGCGCTCATTTGGGCTATTCTAATTTTTACTCTTTATTTGAATAAATAATTTTTTGAGCGATTTATTTCAACGTGGTCATCAGATAATACTAATCTGTCACCGTAAACTACCAGTCAAAAGAAGTCAATTTTTGTTCCAGCTTTTACTGAAAATTTATTCAATTTGATTTATATAGTGTCAAATCACAACTTTAAATTTTAAGGTAAAGACCCCACAATAATACAGAGAAAACCCCAACAATCAGACAACCCCCTTGTAAGAAAGCACTTGGTGACAGTGGAAGGGAAAACTCCTTTTTAGCAGCAAGAAACCAGTAACAGGAAGAACCAGGTTCAGGGAGGGGTGTCCATCTGCTGCAACTGGCTGGGGGTGAAATGACGAATACAGGACAAAAGACACAAAGTGTACACTGAAACTGGTAAATAATACAACTTTGTTCCGAAAAATAAATGAATTAATAAAATGAAATCACAGAATCTAAAAAGACTCATTCAGTAGCCAAATACACTTGTTGTATTTTTTCTATAATGCTACAAAAATTATGTTTAGCAGATTTATTCCCAGGGCTCTTGAGGTCAGCAAGAATTGACACAAATATGCCGTTCACGACAAACTGGCCCGATGTTCACTTAAAACCTACCATTCAGGTATTTCCTAATGTTCTGGGTCTTTAGCTTGCTCCAGAAACAACTCCAGACCAACCACTTGCTTTTTTCTCATGATTTATATTCAATATTCAACTTCCTATATTACAGTATGTTGTAACTGTGGCTGCAAAGGTGTAGCAACACAGTGTGTTCCAAAGCGACACACACAAAAAAAGCTGAAGCATTTTTGGGAACTGTTTGCTTTAAAGTTCAAGTTTCAGATTACTTCCCCCGCTGCAAATAAGCTGTAAGTTCACCTACTTCACTCTGGTTAGATGAACGATTGTTTTTAAGTGTTCTATTGGAGTACTAAATGAATTTTCAGTACACATGCTAGTGTCCCTGTAATAACCACGTGTTGTTTACTCGTGTGACTCACTTGACGCGTATTTGGCTCGACGGGTGGAGGAAGTCCACCTGTCGAGTTTCAAGTAAAACTTGCTTCAGGATGCAGGAAGCTTACACATGGCCGGTGTGTCACTGAAAACGACTCCCTTCATTAGAAACAACAGCTAGAAACAGCAATGAAACCAGTGTTGAGTGAAAATGGAGATGATGAAAAAAAGACAGAAACTCAAGACAATGAAATAGGCAAGAAAGCCCTGGAGTGAAACTAACTACTGATGCTGAGTTCATTAACAATTAAGCAAATAGTTCCTCCTGCAGAATGAGTCTATAGATTTCTGTCAGTGAATAGCTGCTTGTATAGAGAGGAAAACCAACATGAATGGAACAGAAACACTTTACACAACAAAATCTTGTCTAAGACGATCCGGAAGATACAGTAGATACAGTATGTGAAAATGTTTAACACGGTAAAGGTAAGTTCATTTAAAATGCATGCAGCACACTAAAACACTCCACGATTCACAGGCATTTTTGATACCCTGCTGTAAAATAAATTACACCACCGAGTGAAGGAGGCAGCTGAGCGGGCAGGCGGCACGAGGACCTCCTGCTGCGATAAACAGCCAGTTAACATGCTGATGTTGTTCCACTTTACTGATAGTCTCATCGGGCCACTTAAAAAACTGAAAATGGTTGTTTCACTCAAGACTAATGTGATGCTTCAGGGATTATTATTGCAAAAACAAACATGACCTGAATATGACACCGATACACATTGTTTTATTTATCATCACATAGATACTGCTGTCCCTGTATTGAAGCAGAGTGGCAGAAGAGACACATTAGACACGACAAACTGCTCACGGAGTAGCTGTTGATGGTCTTTAAACTGACAGAGCGAACTCTCTACTGGCTAAAGCAGGTCCAGGGTCCAGTCTGGCCCACTAGATGGCTTTACAAAGAGTGAAAATTGCACAGAAGCCATTAATTTGTCCAGTTTTTTCAGTAAAAAATGAATTGTTAATCATTTTACTGATGTCATGTTTATTGTACAGGTGTGAAACGAATGGTGAGTTGAAAGTATTTCGAGATCTAGACATGGTTTAAACATAAAAACGTAGAACACTACACCCGTTTTTCTCAAGTTCACCTCAGGTTGTTTATTTGTTTCACTTTGAAACACTTTATTACACTTAAGAATTAAATTTTAATTACATTTGTAAACTGAATATGTGGCATGTTCACATCTACATTCATTAACACACACTGTTTGTGTTTAATAAAACATCTCTCCTTTGCACTGTAGTCCTATACTAACACTCAGGTGTTTGTGGCCACAGATCAGGATGCACTCTGTATTCTTTCAACTTTCTATCACAGCCCTCATTACGCTTGAGCACCTATCACTTGTTGTCCTGTTTTTGGACCACTTTTGGTAGGTAAAAGTCTCAAAACCTGCCCTCTTTGGATCTGGTGTGACCCAACTGCTTCAGAGCAAGAGGCTCCTGGGTTCAAGACTTCCTGGATGGTCTCTGTGTGGAGTTAACCTGCTCTTCCTGTTGTTGTGTATTTTTATTTAGCTGCTCTCATTTATACCTAATGTATGTTTAATTGGTGACTCTAAATACATCAAAGGCGAGGATGTGAGCTACGAAAAGAGTTAAAGGTGGAACAGAATAAGACCCTGGGTGAATGCGAGTTGTCAGTAGGAGTATAAAATCTCAAACATTTAAGTCAATCCTCCTTCCAATAAATCATCAAGAACAGATTGTTCACCAATATATCTGACTCCACGACAAAGTGCAACTCTGAGGAGATGATCACCTTTTTTCATTTCAGTCACCTGTCTTTGGTTTCACTCTTATATTATATCATTAATTTCTTATCTAACTGTGTTTTTTTGTATCTTATTGAGCTATCTTGTTTTATCATATGACATTGATTTTATTAAGCCATTCATAATGAGATAAGCTATTTTAATAATGGTTGCATTTAATGTTATGGCAACTGCAAGACAGCAGTTTCATTACTTGTTTATCCACAACAAGATTCACTGACTGGTCCTTCCAGCTCGTCTTTGGCCGATTTGATTTCGAGGATAAAAAACAGACATCTGCTAAAATATGTTGAATAACCTGAGAGGCACTAAGGAGGAAAAAAAAATAAGCGTGTGTTCTGGGCTCATGTATACGGCTGAAGTGCTTTTGAGCACGGTTTGCTGTATTTCAGGTAAACTAACCACCACAAAGATATGATGAGTATCGTATATGGTAACATATATGATGTATAGGACATAACTACTCATCTTTTGGAAAGTGCAGTAATAAACCAAACCAGGAAGTTAACTGGTAGCTGAAACAGAGCGGGATGACTGGTTTTCCAGTAGTTGATAAATGGAAACACTTAAAATCTACAAAACCATTTTCCAGAGTGAAACTGGGTTTTCACAGCCTACCTCGCACTCTCTTGCCTTTCTCGACGGACGCTTCTTGAACTCTTTGTGTAGTTTAGAGGCTTGTAGAGTTCAGACACCCCAAACTATCCACACACGCCTGTCTGCCCCTCCGCTGCGTCCGTTAGCTCAATCCCAGCTAACCTCACCGATCTTCGGACAGTTGCCCTCCACGGCCCCAGCGACTCGGCTCCCGCTCTCGTTGCTGTCTCGTTTTCAAAGAAGTGTTAATTATCCTCACTAACAGTCAGCTAAACGTGACCTGACACAAGGTGCTGTCGAACTGCCGCTCCTCCCGTCAGATCCAGAAAGCTCTGCGGGCAGCGGGACAACAAAATGCAGATCCAACCAGGAAGTCAGACACCCTCTCCTGTCTGTTATGGGCCGCTTAACCCTGAGCGTTGACTTCTAGGTGGTACTTTCACCCGGGCTGAGATCAAAACCTTGCAAAATCCTACCACCCCCCTTACGATGGTGAGGGCTGCTGAAGGTTAAAGTGAGTAAGTCTGTAAGGAAAATAGATAAATGAATGAATGAATAAATAAATAAATAAATAAATAAATAAGGGATTGTACTAGGGGAGAAAAATTTCCAAAAAAAGTTACAAGGAAAAAATGAGAGGAAAAAAAGTGGCAAATAACCCCAAAAAATTACAATATTTTAAGCAACAAACAAAAAAATGTCAGTCTATGACACAAAAAGTAAATTTACACGCAAAAATGGGCAGCTGTTGAGAAAACACTCATCTATTTATTAAAAAAATACCAAATTTCTTTAATAAAATAGGAAATAGAAACTTAATAATATAAAACAACAAATTTACAAGTAAAATACATAGGGTACAAAATTCACAGATTTCGTGGAAAAAAATCACAAGAAAAAAATTACCAAAAATACGTGGCATAAGTTAAAGCACGTGCAGAAAAATTGTTGTAAAGGGTTGTTCAAACTTTAAGTTGCTTTTCGTGTCAACATCAGTGGAATATCTTTGTTTTTAGGAGGTCACTGTCTTGTGTTTGTTGGGTGGGGCGTTTACCTGTAAAGATTATTAGAAAACTCAAACAACCAGCATGCCCTTCGGATTTTTCCCCCATTGTCGTCTTCTGATGACGCAGGGGTAAAGCGACAGACATACACACACATGCTGAAAGTGTTTCTGAAAAATGGCAACAGTGCAAGTTAGTGAGGCTGAAAAAGTGTACATACTACACGGCATACGAGTAAGTTGTTAACAAACATGTTAAAAAAATACAGCACCAGACTTTTGTTTATTCTGTTAAAATCATTTTAAATGTATTTATGAGCTTTAGCGATAGGAAGCTAGCTGCATTAGCACTGTCTCTGTTGACATGTTTCTTCCTGGTCTTCAGGATGACTTAAGGGTGGATGGACGAGGCTGCGAGGACTACAGACACATGGAAATAGAGACCGATGTGGTTTCCAACACAGACGGATCCGCCAAAGTCACGCTGGTAATTAAATCAGGCAGCATGTGTGAACAGCTGAAAGACTGAAATTTAATGATCATTAAACGATTTACGCAAAAACGAATTCTTAAAATCACATCTAAATTTGACTTGGAGCCAGTGTAAGGAAGCCACAATGGCTGATATGTGATCTCACTTGTCACTTAAGAGGCTTCCCACAGGGTTTTAGTCCAGCTACAGTCAGCAAAGCAAAACCTGAATGACTTGGCAGATGAATGAAAACTGTTAGTAGTAAAGCTGAGATGAAGTGAAGGCATGAGTACACTTTTCAGAAGTCAGAGTGCTGTTGAAGCTCATTTCCAGGTTCCACTGTCAGACCAACCTTTTTATATCACCCCATGGTTTGTCTCTCTTTCAGGGGCACACAGCGGTTCTTGTGGGTGTTAAGGCAGAGATTGGAAAACCAAGGCCAACGGTGCCAGCCGAGGGCTATTTGGAGTTCTTTGTTGATTGGTATGTATGCTGCTAAATGATATTTCTGTTTATGAGGGGTATAACAATTCTGAAACTGTGGCCAAAATAGGGATACAAACATCCACAATATGATTTCACTATTCCACTTGAAGCTGGTAATTCCACGTTAAAGCACATGTGTCTGGTGAGAGCTGTAATCAAGTGTGTGTTTGAGCCCAGAGGTGCCACTATGGATTTAACAGAGGGGGGAAAAGGTCCCACGGCATTTTCTACAATCTTCACAGTGATTATCGAAATTTGCTTTCTGTGTTAATCACAGAATTATTTTATTTTTATTTTTACGTATTATTGACGGGCACAAACTGTATAGTGTAGCAGCAGAGTTGGTGCTAAAACATGTACTGATTTTGATTACTTCTGATTTGATTAATTATTATTATTACAGTTATTATTCTCATTATTCTCATTATTCTCATTATTTGCTGTAAGATTTATTTGGCAGCGTGAGAATAGGTAAAAGTGCAACAGCTGCTGTTATATAAAAAGAACTAGAAATACCCCAGAATAAAAACAAAAAAAAATACCCCAGAATAATTAAGTGTATTTTTTCTCTATTCATGAATGTGGTTTAAAAAAAACAACTGTTTTTTTGTTTTGTTTTTTGTTTTGTGGGGAGTTGAAAGGTAAGCCAGGCTGTGGCTCGGAAGAGTTGTTACACCCCGTTGGTTTAAACGTGGGTACGCGTCATTTTTTACAGTGTTTAGGTGAAAAATCTTGAATTCAAATCAAAATTTTTGCATCAGCAATTAAAGATTTTAAAGACATTGAAAGTAAAAAAAATCACTTGAAGTTAAGTGAGTGTTTTAATGGATGTGCTGCCACCAGGAGGTAGTGTTGCATTATCTGTTCCCTGGATTTCCACCATAGTCCACTAAAGAAAGTATTATCATATGACCATACATAACGTGTTTGTGTGAAGAGAGGTAGCAAGATTAGCAAGCTTTACTCTGGGATAAGCTCCTGCTGTACGACATAGCTGGGTTGTTTCTTCTTCAGTTCGGCCAATGCGACCCCCGAGTTTGAGGGCAGAGGGGGTGAGGAGCTGGGCACGAAGCTGAGTAACACCCTCTACAAAGTCTTCAACAACAAACGCAGCATCGATCTGAAGAGCCTCTGCATATGTGCTGGAGAACACTGCTGGGTGCTCTATGTGGATGTGCTGGTGAGTCGTAGTGTCCAACGCTGCCTTTTGCTTCCTAAAATTTTTTTTCTTTTTTAATATTTATTTTTTCTAGTGTGCAAAAATAAAGAAAACGTGCACTGTACACTGCAGCTCCCTTTCTCCATGACTGCAATTTTTTTTGCCCTCCATTTGAGCGTCATTGAATTTTGACTAGTGATCCAGCCAAAATCCTCTCCTCTGCTGCTCCACAGTTGTTTTCTGCAATAATAAATTTATTGTTTTTAGACAGAACAAGTTATTTTTGGACAATAATTTGACTGAGAACTTACTACACCAGTCATTTTCACAATTTTCTGACATATTTTAGCACAAAAAACTAATAAATAATTACAATTATTCCATCACAACCCTACATGTGATTCTTATGGGCTGTGCTTCTGCTTTTATCCTCAAAATGACAAGGCTGTTTTCCTGCATTTACGTTTTTCTTCCTGTTTGTATAGTAAGAGTTGTTAGCAGTGTAGAGGTGTTAAGATTTGCTTGAACATTTCCAAATAAATCCAAACAACTTGGGTCAAATCTCATGTTTTTATGCTTCCACAGCTCCTGCAGTGTGATGGAAACTTGTACGATGCCATATCAGTAGCTATCAAGGCGGCTCTCTTCAACACAAAGTGAGTCTCCGTTTGAGATTTTTTGGCATCTTACAGTTTATTTAATATTGCACAAATGAAATCTTACTAAAAGTCTTGATTACTCCACCGACAGAATTCCCAAAGTTCACATATCATCCGATGAAGAAGGAGGAAAAGAAATTGAGCTGTCTGACGACCCCTACGACTGTATGAGACTCAACGTAGAAAACGTTCCCTGTATAGTGACTTTGTGCAAGGTGAGCTCACTTGCTGATGCTCAGAGGTGATGACTGTCACCACACCATAGTGCTACATGCGGCTCACTGTGTTTCTGCAGGTGGGACACAGACATGTGGTGGATGCAACACTGCAGGAGAAGGCCTGCTCTGTGGCAAGCCTCATAATCTCCGTCACGCACAAGGGCACCATCACCTGTATGAGGAAGGTGGGCGGAGGCAGTCTGGACCCAGAGAGCATCTTTGAAATGACAGAGGTGAGCCCAGCTTCGCTCCTCAGCCATCTGGCCTCCTCTCAGCACAGCTGAAGAATTAACAAATTGTGCTTTTAACCTTATTTACATTTTAAAGCAGCAACATTTGACCTTCAGTTAAAAGGAATCCTTTATATTCTCACGTGGAGTTGGAGCTGCAGGTTGAACTTGAACCTGGGCTGCTGCATTTCAACCATAAGTCAATGGGCACCTGCTCACCCACCTAACTAAAGGAGTTCACTACTTTTATAGACAGAATTTCTAGGCAGAGCCAAGTGTCATCTTTGCTTACACTGCTGCCCCGTGCCCAAACCTGGATAAGTGGCAGAAAAATAGGTGGATTGTTTATTTCCTTTCTTTCTTTCTTTCTTTCTTTGCTTGTTTTCTGCAGGCGGGCAAAAGAGTTGGGAAAGCCCTCCACGCTCCTCTCATGAAGCTGCTGGAACAGGAAGAGAGTCTCGGAAAAAAGAGACAGAAAGTTGGTTTTTTGGGCTAAAAATCCGCTCCTGTTTCCAAGTTTGTGTTTACATGTATACATAATTTTCTAATAAAGTGTTTATTTGTACTCTGCTTATATTTGTTTTTTCAGATACGTTTTTGTTGTTGTTTTGTTTGCACACAGATTGATAGAGGAATTGTTTTATGTGGCATCTGAATCACAACAGATGAAGCTTTGTAGAAGATATGTCTGGTTGAAAGCTGAAGCTAGTGAAGGATTATTATTATTATTATTATTATTATTATTATTATTATTATTATTATTTCACATTTGTACCATACGTGCATATAGTAGGAGGCTCAGGGGAAGCACTTGCGGCCACCAGTATTCTTTTGCCCAAAACCAAATATATTCAAGTTGCTGTCAATAAAGACTGAATTTTTGGCATTTTGCTTAAAATAATTAATTGATTATCAAAATATTTTCTATGGGCTAATTGTTTGTCTGTTTTAGTTCTAGTCTGATTTCAAGCTGTTACAAAGTCAGGAAGAAGATGAAGTGCAGATTATTTAAAATACTTATTATGATGCAAATGGTTGGAAAAATGGCCTAATATGAACCTTGAACAATACTTAGTGTTTGTGTTCATTTATCTTTAAAGTTTGCTCCGCATCAGTGAATGGGTTGTTGTTTTTTAACTCCCCACAAATGCAAAACTTTCCATTCTTGAAATCTGCACTGCCCTCTCTCAGCAGACCTGCACTGGAACTGTCCAGTCTTTCTGCATCCTTTTGTGTTTGCCACGTGTCAGCTGAGGAATAAGTGTAGTGGAATCTTACAGAAGGACCAGATGTGACTCTGGATGATTTCCACTTTGTCCTCAGACAGGGTGAGGGTGTGTGCACAGGCAGGCAACAGACTGATCCAAAACAAGCTCTTGCTTTGGATCCGTCTGACATTTGGGCAAAGTTTGAGCCATTGCCTAAATCTTTCAGTGCGAAGTCTGAAACTAAAAAAAAGAAAATATCCTGCATCTCATCTACTAAAGGATCATAATGCACCTTCACTGCTGTCAAAAACATCTGCAGTAATAAAACTTACAGGTCAAATTTTAGCCATATGCTGTGGATGAAACTATAATAATTTGAGCCAGTAAAACTACAGCTGAGTTATGCAGGGTCTTATGCAACAGAAGAGTCGCTCTTTGTTTGTCTTTTTTATACACCTTCATGAAAGCTGCAGAGGGCTTATGTAATAGCTGCTTCACACTGTCTGGCCTCAGTCTGCAGGTCTACACCTGCTTTCCAGGCCTGGCTCTGGTTAGCCCTCAACCTCCACGGGAAGAGTCTGGAGCCAAAAGAAACGCACACACGCCATCCTTAAAGGCTTCTGAGGTTGGACTGTTATTCCTACAAACAGCACTTTCAGACTACATAATTTTTCCATCTTCTGGGGGATGAGAGGGAGTGTGTGAGAGGGACAAATAGAAAGAGAGAGGGAGGGAGATGGATAAATTGCAAGCGTCCACGTTGATTCAGCCTCATTCGACAGGTCTAACCATGGAGTTCAAAGGAGTGTGTTTGCTCCTAGGAGTGCTGCTGCTCGTAAGCTCCTCGCTTCAGCAGATTCCAACAAAGAAGAAGCCCATGAAAAAAGGTAGAGAGTCTTAAGAGTCTCCTCTTACTTAAAACACTCTAAAGCTGTTTGATCACTGAGTTTGCACAATTAACCTTTTCTAAAAATATTTCTTGGATGTCTGCAATCAGATACAACAAAGGATGCTGCTATTGTGCAATTACAGAAACAGATCGATGACATCGTCCAGGAGCTCAACCTACTGAAGGAGCAGCAGGCTCTGCAAAGAGGTAAACCTGGTGTTTAAAACAGTTCATAGTTAAAACAGTCATCAAGAGAAGGCACTACCTGCACCGTCATGTGATAAAACCCTTAAGTGTACGAGTGTATGCAAGTTAACAGTGTATAACAGTCCTTGCTTACCTTGCTTTGGGGCCAGTTGTTAAATCTACCTTAAGACATTTGATATTTTATTAAAAAAATATGCATGCACTATAAACTAGCTGTCACATATTATTAATAAGACACAAAATATCAGAATTCTTGTTTTTAATCATTGTTTGATTTTTTTAGTGTGCATGCATCTTATATGTTTTCAGTCAAGTCAGAGTAAGAATTTCCAGTACACACTTTCACTCACTCTACCCATTTAGATTATTCAACACAATTTCTCACAGTTATTCATGCAACATCAACTTATTTTATCCATTTTAGCCCGTTTATCTATATAACACTTGTTGACGTGTCCTCCTTCATAAACTGTGCTTGGGCTGATCCTAGTCACTGGTGATTGAAGGTGAATATGCCTTTAATATCACACCAGCAGAGTGGAGACAGATGCACTTCTTAGTCTCACTTCTGTCTGATATGGATTACAGTTGAGAGAACAAAATATGTATTTAAGTTGGATCCAATATCCTGAAGCATGCTTCAGTTAAACATAAGTGCAGATTAGATACATGTGGAGTCTTTAAAATGCCATATTTTAATCTGGAAAACACGTTTGCCCCACTGTTCTGAACAGAAAATCATATTGTTTCTGGAAAACAAACACATACATTCTTTTTTTAAAGTTGTGTTCGCCATGATAACAAAGCTAAATTTTTCCTGCATATCATTATCAAAAAAAGTCCTCACAAAAACAAGAAACATTAAAAAAAAAAAAAAAAGCATTTTACTGTTCTTATTTAACCATCAGTTCCTTTTTTTCTCCCCTCTGCAGTCTGTTTAAAAGGCAAAAAGATCAATGGCAAGTGTTTCTTGAGTGACCCTGTGAGGAAACGTTATCACACCGCCAGCGAAGACTGCAACGCCCTGGGCGGTGTCCTTGGCACACCTACATCCAAGGATGAGAACGATGAGCTCAGAGACTACGTCCGCCAAAGCATCGGCCCAGATGAGCAGGCGTGGCTGGGCATCAACGATATGGTAACTGAGGGCACCTGGATCGACCAGACCAGCAGCAGCATCACCTACAAAAACTGGGACACGTCCAACTTTAGGTCCCCCCAGCCAGACGGGAGCATGTCCCAGAACTGCGCTGTGCTCTCTGCAGCCTCCCAGGGGAAGTGGTTTGACGAGAACTGCCGCGATGAGAAGCCATCCGTGTGCCAGTTCAACATCGTTTGACCACATTTATCTCACCAGTGACTCTGCGTTTGCTTGGTTATAGCTGCTTTGTGTGTGTGTGTTTACTCTCACTGCAATGCTGCTTTTTTTGCTATCCTAAAAGGGGTTCAAGCCAGTGGTTCCCAACTGGCTTTGCATCAGAACCAAAGTCTGATGTAGAAGTCACAATCAGTTGCATAAGAAGATGTTATTTTAGACAAATGTGATGCTGCTGGTATGTAATTTTGCAGCGTTCCTGGTGTTTGGAATAAAAACAAGAAGAAGACCACAGTCCAGTTTGGAGTAAGCGAGAGATTGTGTGGCTGTACAAAGAAATGGCAAAGAAAACTGCATATCATTTTAGAAAAACATAAGTTGAAATAACAATGTTCATGTGATTAAAAATAGTGTTTGGGTGCTGGCACCATCCACAAATTAAAAACTGCGTGTAACTCTCTGTTGTCCTCACACCGATCAACAGCAGTTCTGTGACTCACTGGCTGAGAACCACTGTTTTAAACTTCTTTTTAAATAGGACTTTAAAAAAGCCATAATTATGACTGATATAACTTTTTTATTTTTATAATAACTCAGTCTTCACTCGTTCCAGTTTGCTAGTCTTGTAGCCTGCGACCTGTAAAATTACCATCAATAAACTACAATGTCTATCCCTGTTTTGCTTTTTCCTGTTTTTCAGAAATTTGCTTTCCACAAAAAAAATTTGAAGATTAATTCTACAAAACTTGCAAGTCAGAAGACGTGCAGACTTTATTTAAAAATCGTCTGCAGTTTAGAAATGTCACATAAACCTGGCCTCTGCATTTGTTATTTCCGCTATGCTCCTTGGTAAACAGTAGCTGCGAATCTTCAGCGGTTCTTCCACACCCTCCTTCTCCTCACACTGTTTTTATAGTTGGAGTTCCTGCGCTGAAACAGCTTTTTTTAGTGTCCAGCATGCAAAGAAGCCCATGTTTAAGCACAAGAGGGAAAATGAAACATCACTTCAGATGAGGTAATGATGGCCGTAAGGTCACGTAAGGCTACACCGCTTCCCCATCATACACTGACAATTTATTGCAAGTCAAAACAAAAACAAAACAATTCTGGTATGTACAGGCTAAGAAAAGGCAAATCTTAAAAAAATAAAATAAAAAAAATACTAGTCAACAAGATAAAAAACATTTACAAACAACAATAACGGATAATTTTCCATTTTCCATACTTTAAACAAGTTTAAAAAAAAAAACAAAAACAAACAAACATTCAAGAAATAGTAGTTGCTGCTTTTTCTGTCTGGGAGTAAGATGAAAAGATTGTGAGCCATATCTCTGGGATCAAGGATCCTTAATAAAAAGCTTTGGGACAATTACATAAAGCAGCTAAAAAAAAAAAAAGAACCAATCAACAGCTCATGTTGGAACTACATGAGCCAATCGTGTGCTTTCACACTGAGGTTCATGGCTGCCTCAACACTGCAGTAAGTACACTTTTTGCTTTTCTCTACTAACTGCATTTGTCTAGAGCTGCGATGGGTCGAGCCAGATGTGTTCCTTATGTCTGAGCCATTAGTGAGACCACAATGTTATGAAACGTTGCACAAGCATAAAGGAAAAGCTTTTGTACATGCACTCTTTGTATCCCAGGGACGTTATTTTCCAGACTTTTAAAAACAGGGCTCACTGCTTTCACTCTTGGATCTCTAGAGCAGACTGAGTTCTACCAAATACCGCTTAGACATATAAGCTCAGACTCCCTGAGTATAGTCACAGCACAGACACGTGCATGAGTACCCCTTGGCAGATACTTGGTGCTGTAAGGAGGATTTTGTAATAGCAGTTCATTGGATGGCTGTGGTCCTGACACACTACAAATAGTCATCCGGTATGGGCTCCATATCAGCAGCAGAGAGTCGGATGGTGTTTATGTCCCCTGTGGTCTTGAATGTGTATAGCTCATTGTCAATCATCCTGCGGTCCTGGAAGCCGAGGCTGTCCTGTCGGTTGATGGGAGTACGTGGACGGGATGGTATGAAAGTCTCAGAGGGATCCATAAACATTTTGTCCCCGGGCTGTGGATCTGGTTCTTTAATGACAGGCAGCGCTCCATCAGCGGGGCCTGTGAAAGTGCGGTAGGTGTCTGTCTGAATGCCGTTATACTGGTCTGGAAACGCCTCGCCGTGGCTGGAGTTACTCAGCAGATGGCCATAGACCATCGTTTCATCTATGGAGTCATAGACGTGAGATTCATTTTCAGATCTGGTTTTGGTGAAGTGCATGTCAGATGGCCGGAAGATATTCCCTTTGGGCATGTATATGGACGATCCCCTGTTCCTTTTTTGATTTTTCTTTTTCCTGTTTGAAAAGATGAAGACAAACCAAAGGTTTATGGTCTAATAATGCCACTATGAGAGACTATGCATAAAAATGTCTGTAAATTTTTTTGTTTGTTTGTTTAAACTTAAATTCACTGGTTTTGCACAGAGGCAAAATTATAAAATGTGTCCATATACTTTGGACTTAACTGTGTGTATATATCAGCAGAAACAGCAAATCAATGGTTTATCTTACAGCAGCTACATTGTTCATATTTATTTTACACTAATATGTCATGACTGCAAAAATAAAAGTTGGTATTAAAAATGGTTTGTGTTCCTATTTGGGCAAAAACAACTTTAAAAAATATATAAAGAAAATATAAAGTAGATAAAAAAGGATGAAAAACTAGGTAATTTTAAGTATGGCTCAGTATCTATTCTGAGATTAAGCACATCGTTACTGATAAATGTAATCACAATGAGAAAAAGTAGAACAAAAAAATTGGGGTAGTGGATGTGGTTTATGTAAAAAAAAAAAAAAAGGGTCATTTTAGACAATTGCTTGGTGGTTGCCAGGCAACAGGATGGCCATGCATAATTCAGCTTTTGTGGATTTAAATGACATGTTACTGTTATGAAGTAAAAGTGATATAATGCTTTTATGATGTGTTTTTTGCATAATTGCAAAAAAAAAGTAGTACTTTTAGCCATTTTGCAAGGTGGTTTCTAGGCAACATGATAACTGTGTAAAATCTGATGTAGATAAGAACCTTCAGCGGCCGAAGATGTACCTGTATGCTAAGTTTGGCTGCTCAACTCCTGATGGTCTAGAAGGAGTTTGCAGCCAAAGAAACAAACAAACAAACAAACAAAAAACCAGACACACAGACAGAGATTTCTTTCTAACTAACACAGCCTAGTCTCAGGCATTTTTTAGGCTACCAGTGTTTTGCTGCAGGTGTACTCACTTTGTGACAATGCATACAACAGCTAGCACTAGAAGCAAAAACAAAATAGCTCCTGATATCCCAAGGACGATGGGTAAGAAATCTGTGGAGGAACAAAGCAAACACTGATTAGATTTATGCCCCTAAGATGTTTTGTGTATGTGAATGTGCAACAGTGATAACTGCTTACTCTGCTTCCTCTGCAGATTGATTGTGGTCAGTGCACTAAATTGACGAGTCTCTGGTTCACAGTTGGACATGTTGAGATAGAAACTTTCACCCACCAACTGTTCCACCACCAGCGGATCATTTTCTGAAATACTTAGTTTCAGCTCTCTGTTCTCTATCGTCCTCACATCGATTCCTGTGTGTCCCTCTTTACATTGAGGCTGTGTGACGTTAAAATTGAGCTGTGCTTTGTACTGGTTGGGCAGCGTGACGATCCAGCTTAGGGTGCGGTAAGATTTCATACCCTGAGGCCAGTTGGGGGTCGCCAGCAGTGTTGGAGACATCGTGTCAGGACTGACCGTGTAAATAATGGTCTCTGAAAGAGGGAAGGAATTCATATCAAGTCTAAATCCTGGGTGTTTTATAAATGAAAATAAATAAATAAAAACCCATCTGTGGTGCAACACTGCCTCTGCGTGGAATTTTAAAGTACAATAGCCGCGTACTGCAGCATGTTGTTGTTTAGTCTCTCAAATAAATTATTTTGTTCATTAACTAATTATTGATTCAAATTTCCTTCATCTTAAGGTAATTCTTTAAAATGACTTCTTTAACCAAACTCAAACAACAGAAGACTACAGAACATACTGGATGATAAAACTAGTCACTTTTTACAGATTAGCTCATGATTCAGGTCATTCTCACTTTTGAGTCCTTTTCAATGTTGAATTTGGCTTCTATTATATTTACCAAGCACGAATGCAATGTTTTAAAACAGTCAGACAACAAATAAATGAAGCCATTATCGGGGGAAAAAAATCATAATGACCAGTTATCAGCATTTCTTCTAAATAATATAACTGATACAATTAATGAGTAAATATGTCTGGGCCTGGGTTTTTAGTAAAAAAGAAAAAAAAAAAAAAAAACCCAGGCAGGAGCCCAACAATACATATTGACATTTTACCTGTGATCTCCTCGCTGACGCTGATATTGAGGAAAGACCCCGTCATCCTGCTTAACTGCTGTCCCGGAGCTGTGATGGAGATGTTGGCGTGCACTTGGATTTTTTGGATTACGCCATCAAAGCAGAAATTTCCAACAAAATTGCTACCCTCTTCTTCTGCCAAGTGCAGAGAAAAAGGCTCTTTACACTCCTGGCTGGGCAGGGACTGCCGCAAACTTCCTTTTGGTGACACCAGGTCCCACGTTTTGGTTTCGGGGATGTTGAGGTGCCAGGTGAAGCTGTCGAGGGGCATTGGCAGGCAAGGCTCCATTGTGGACACAGAAAGTGTAGTCACCGGGCACGACTCTGTGTTCTTGCAGTCTGTCATCCAAAAGCATGAAGTGAGATCCATGATATTAAGTTTCCAAATAAAGCACAACTTAAATAGTAAACTTTTTTGTTGTTGTTGCAAAAGTTCTTATTTAAACCAACAGAAGGACTCTTGATGAGCTTTTCTTTGAAGTCTCAGAAATAAAGCTAATAAACATTTTTCTCAAAATATCAGTCTATCCTTTTAGACTTTAAATTGACTATTTAACTTAGATTTAATCTTTTCTATACCCAGGAAACAGAGATAGATCTACTGTCATGTATAAGAAAACACATTTCAGGAATGAGAACTCTCACCAATAACTTTTTTGGCAGTCAGGCGTATGTCTTCATTTGGGCAGTCGAGGAAGGACAGTTTGGCTATTGATCCCGCAGTCACATTTATCTTCTCTTTAACCTCAGAGTTGATGCTGATCTCACAGTAGGAGTCAGAATTTAGATTCTCAATCTGCAGGGACACTCCCGGGTCTTTGGTTAGATCCACGGTGCACAAAACTAAAATGCAAATAAAAATAATACATATAGATAAAGATAAAGGTAATATATTCAATAAAAATAAATACAAATAAATAAAAACAAAACATGAAAAAAAATAATTTTTCCCCATCTAGATGTGAAAATAATGTGGGACATGACAAAGCAGAGACACCATACTTCATCTATTTTTCTTTGGCTTATCTGTGGTCACAGCAGGAGTTGGAGCTCATCAGAGCTAACATAAGGTCAGATATGGGCTACATCTTGGACAGGGTAGCAGTCTATATGGCTAACATGGAGACAACCATTCACTCTCGCATTCACACCAATTTAGAATCACTAATTCACCTAAGACACATGCCTTTGGAGGCTGGAGTGCCCAGAGAGAACCACACAGAAAGTGCTCAGCTGACCGGCGGATTCAAAACCTCCTTGCTGTGAGGCATCTATCAAATGGACACTAAAATTTGTTCTCTTCACATCCTCATAGGCATCGTAACATTTTGCCACATTGTCTCCAGACTCGTTTACGCTCATCTCATGTCATCTGTTGATGACACATATGAATGTACCATCGTGAAGGACTACACTGCACTACCTGTGTAAACCTGAACAGGCTGCAGATTTGCTGAAGAATTTTGTTCCCAAATTCACAATGAAAACATTCAGTGTGCAAACAAAATGCCTGTTTAGATTCGGACCCTTTCTACTATGACTTCACTGTAATGGGTTGTTGATAAAAGTGTTACACAGTCTCCATTTTATCTATATTTTGGTGTTAACATGATACTTGCATAATGTAATGAACTTAAGTTTAAATAAATGGAATTTTTGCCCATACAAATTCCATAAACTCATCGAAAAACATAAATAATTACATTACAATATCTACCATAGTTAAAGGAAATGACAGTCATGTGATAGACACATAAAATAGCTTGATGTTTAAAAAAACAAAACTGTGTACGAGTCCCAGCTGTTTATGTTTTAACACTGTACCTGGACGGCCGCTCCTCACCACAGAGACGCTGTAGTTCAGCGTGAGACCTGGCAGCGTCGTGTTGGTTTGACAGTTTGTCAGCACCATGTTGAAGTTGCCCTGTTGATGCTCCGGCTGAGGATCCTTTAGAGCTTTGGTTACCGTCTTGGCCCCTGCCTGATACTCCACCGTCACCTCTCCATTGTTGAGGCACTCGGGGGATGTGACGTGATCAAAGAGCACGGTGTAGTTGTGCATCCCGGGCACCGTGAAGCTCCACTGCATCTGCATGTTGTCAGGGAAGTCTCGAGGAAAGTTGGCTGTCACGAGTGTTGTGTCCGATACACCTCGTGGTAGGTTGACCCCCACTATCGCGATCACTAAGAGTAAAAAGAAAAAAAAAAAAAAAAAAAAAGAAAGCAGCGGACACTGAAGTTAAAAAAAATATCAAGATTTCATAATATTTCATAAAATTTTAGAACACAAAAACTCAAAACATTAATTCTAACCTTTTCATTAATTTTTGCTGTTGTAGTTATGCATTCTTTATGATTAAATAATTCTTTATGGTTGTGAAGTAAAACAGCGAGCAACTGACACCTGAACTATACCAAATCTCTATACAACACCAGGTCAGTGTTATAAATCCCCATTGCTTTGCAAGTTATTTGGACACTCCTGTGATTCACCTGGTAGAACAGGCAACCTGAATGCTTAAGGCCTTGCAGCAGTATTTTGGATTCATCCCAGACCATGCTGCATTTTTTTGTCTACTCTGTGCTGCCCTATATGAATTAATGTATAAACAAAAAAAAATAAAAGCAATTCATTTAATAAATAAAAGCCCAGATTTTCATGGAAAACATAATATTTTACAAGTGGCAATATGAGACTATTAACTATGGTAATGTTTCTAAAAAGTGTTTCAGAATCAGAATCATTATAAGTTCTCTACTCAATGATTTATTGTGCTCTCTGTCTTGTCTGAGGTTTTTTTGTAGATATAAAATGACTCACTGTTTGTCTCAGGCCCGCCACTGAGTTTGAATTCAAAAGGATCCATCTTTGCATTCGCCGGCACCTTTAGAGACACGCGGCCCCTGTAGCGACCCTGGATGGCGGTCACAGATCCTCCCCTGCAGAAGGTACCAATATTTGCCTGCCCGCGTAAATAGATAATAAAAGAGTACTTGTGCTCATCCGGGCATGTCTCCTCACTGGAAATCTGTCTCAGTCCCTGTTCTGGGAAGTCCAGTTGGAATGTGTGAGTGAAATCAGTTTTCAAGTCCCAATTGAAGGTCCGGTTGAACTCTGGGAACACCGAGGACTCGGCCTGAACCGGGTCACCAGAGAACGGGGCGTCTGTCCAGATACAGATAAAACAAAAGAGATGGTGAGTTTCCAATGGCTTTTCCCCCTCACTCTCCAACCTTTCTCCAGGTATCTCAGGCTCTGGAGGTTAAGTTGATTCTACTACATGCTCCCAGTCTTTACCATTTCCATTGTACACTAGTTCTATTCTGATAAGCACACAGCAATGTTTAAACGTCTAATGCGACATATGTCAGTCATAGCACAAAGTCCACTTGCATTAATTTTTTTTAAACCTTCAGCTTTGTCTTTACCTGCAATCACTGTTAGCTTTAGCACCTCTTCATGTGTAAATTATGTCTAATCAGCTTATGACCGCTTTAAAAATTTAAACATGCATTTACTTTCTGTCATGATCATTTCTAGGCCACTTCATTAGATACACCTACAACTGCTCTTTAATGCAAATATCTAATAAGTCAATCACATGGCAGCAACTCAATGAATTTGGCCAAGTAGACCTAAACGATGATCAAAACGACTTGCTGAAGTTCAAACTGAACAGAATGGGGAGGAAAGGTAATTTAAGTGGCTTTGAATGTGGTATTATTTTTGTGTCAGATAGGCTGGTCTGAGTATTTTCGAAACTGCTAATCTGCTGGGATTTTCCCACAAAACCATCGAAAAACAGATAATATACGGTGAGTATCAATGTCTTTTCGGTGCCAGAGGTCAGATAAAAATGACCAGCTTCAGTTAAAACGACTGCAGAAATATGCAGCGACTGCGCTGCAAATCAACTATGACACATCAATTTTGGGACTAAATCTGTTAGGAATGTTTCCAGCACTATGTTTCAGAAAAGCTAATAAGCTAATCAGCTCATCATGTATTTTGTTCACATAGTCATTTACAGGCGCAGAATGCTCCTTAGGTATCTCATGAAAACTAGATGATACCCCCCACGGAGGATTCCCCAAGCTGGCCAATCATGAGAAAGTGCCCTTTTAGATAGGAGATGTTAAAGAAACCAAAGCTAAACTGATGGATTGCACAAATTTACGGTCTTGGACAAATTAGACCTTAAGACCTGACTTCACATATTTTAACTCTACATACCAATTTCTCTGTTGACCTCCACACTGAAGACATCTTGAGGTCGAGGGCAGGTAAACTGTACTGAGACGTTGCAAGGAGATAACAGCTTTAGGGTTTCAGGGTAGCATTTGTAAGGTGCCATCTGACACACGTTGCAGTCGAGCTCTTGATTCACCTTCGTGATGATAATTTTGGTTTTCTTGATTTCAGAGGCCACAGACATCATTCTGCTAGCTAAAAACAAAAGGTGCACAAGATGGTGAGATGCTGATCCAGCTGAAGATAATGCAGCTCTATACTAGTCTGATAAAATATTCATATTAGACAGACATGAAATAATTTACGGGTGGTTTATAGTTGTGACCTGGAGTTTATATGCTCTCATGAGCATAAATGCACTGGCAATTTGGGGTTTTAATGATTTCTTGGAACAGTTCCTTTCTAGGGTGGAATAATTGGACAACATACATCTTTAATTACTTTAAAAAAGAAGAATTGGGTGCACAAGTTTGAATTTATTTTGGATTTTCTCTCATCCACACAGGGTCAAAAGTATACTTATAAGATCAAATGTATACATACACTCCCACTAATATTTGGTTAAATTACTCCTTTCATCTTTAACCTAAACCAGATGCTTTTGGTTTCCATCAATAAGCTTCTGGCACAAATCTGTCTGGATATCTGACCACTGTTCATGGCAGAATTGGTAGAAGTGTGTTGGAGTGCATGAAAACTCCTAATCACAACTTTACATCATTAACACCTTTAAGCCAAATCAGTTCAAGAAAACACTGCTGGTCAAATATTCTTATAAAACGAAACATTTCCAACAGCCTCAGCAGACCTTTAACGAAATAAAATAGAAAACTAATATTATGCTATTTGTGGTTCAATTAAGAAGGGAGACATAAATATATTTATAGTTGATTTTTCATAAAAACATAATTAACATTCTACTTATTATTTATTTATTTGTTTTCACACAAAATTTAATCAGGTATAGCATATAATTTATTTTAGTATAACTTTTTAACATTTGGCTGGGGACAAGAAACAAAGCTTAGCTTTGCTTTCCCTATTAATCATTGTCCAAGTCAAATATATACAGATTATAGTAACTACATTTGAGTTATAGGTCCTTAGCTGCAACTGTATAAAGAGGCCATGATTGAATCATTACCATTTTAAAGGATTTATCAGCCATTGTTAAGGATATGTCTCCATAAATATGTGCTATGATGTTTTTTCTTTATATAAAATGAATAAAACATCTTCCTCTGCGGGTTCTAGAAAGTGTTCAAACTTGCCTCTCTCTGTTGCTTTGACATTAAATGCTGCCGACTCCAGTTTTTCTCCTTTGGGCACTTCAATAGTCACAGTCGTTGCTCCAAGCAGATTCAGATCAGACACTGTCCCGCCTTTGCAGTAGTTGTTACTTTGAATTTCGCCACTGCGTTTAATTGTACTCACTGAGTACTGATAGTCATCTGGGCAGGTCACCCCTGCAGAAATCTCCTTCAAACCACCACCAGGAAAGTCCAGCGTTAATACAGTACTCTCTGGGACACTGATGTCCCACGTCAAGGATCTTTTGAAGGCATTAAGTTGGTCGGGAACAATTTCTGCTGCAGAAGGTTTGCAGGAAGTCTTGGTGCATTCTGGATGAAGAAATTAGGAAATATTTTAATTTCACATGATGGCTGAGGAGGATGAAATGTGAAGTTTTCCATCAATGAGAGCAATGCCAAAGTAAATGTAGAAATACATGCAGAAAAAACATCATAGATAAATGCGCAAAAGTAGTATTTTTGCAACAAGCTGATTCCTAAAGTGCTTTTAGTCAAAAACTTGGCAGCATGCTGCACAGTGTGTTTTAAAGAAATGTGAGGAAACTGGGTCACTTGGGATAAAATAAGTGGAAGTGGAAGGTCTAAAAAAAAACCCCAATCAAACAAACAAACAAAAAACTACAGTGGATGAATAGTATCTGAAGTTCATGTCCAGCAAAGACCTAAAACAAGATTTGAGAGATCTGGCTCTCCGGTTGATCCGTCTACTGTTCAGAAATGGCCTCAGTGGAAGAGTAGCTATTAAGAAGCCATTCTTAAAGCAGTGATACAGGGATAAAAGGCTGAGGTATAACAAATTACACAAGCACTTGATTGACAATCATTGTAGGTCTTACGGAGTGATGAATCCAGATTTGAAAATTTTAGTTTAAATTGCTATCAATATGTACGGAGGAGGTCATGAGGGAGGTACAACAGTGAGCATCTACAGCCATCTGTAAAACACGGTGGAGGCTCTGTCATGGCTCGGGGCTGGATTTCAGCCAGTGGTGTTGGAGATGTTGTCAACATCGATAGAATTATTAAGAGAACAAATGTTGATCCACCATGCAAAACCTTTTGGAAAGCAACTGATTGGCTTGATTTTTTAACCTTTATTAGTATATTAATTTATTTGTCACAGCTCCAGCAGCTCTCACCTATTGTCTTTTTTATCTTCACATTGAACCCGTCTTGTGGTTTCGGGCAGCTGAACACCACTGACAGTTTCTCAACATTGTTCAGCGTCTTTTCCGTGCTGCAGGTGAGAGTGGGGCCTTCAGCGGTGCACACTTCACACACTGATTCCTTCGGGTCCCTGCTGAGGACCATGGTCGTGCTGGAATCAACGCTTATGACCTCAGTTTCTAAACAGAGTGAAACACAGAGTGAGACAGAGGCCAGGGTTGAGTTGCACCAGCTCTTAGCCAATCCCTTCACAGGGTCCTTGTAATAGAGTCCACCATTAAAGCTTTAATTCAATTACTCACTTTTGCCTTTAGTGATGGATGGAAAAACTATGAAGTGTGCTGCCACCACTGGCCAGCTTGGCTCTGTCTACCAGCACCATTAAACCCCACTATAATCTAATATCTTCAGACCCACAAATGGCAAATTACAGGCTTTATCTTCTTTGTTCACACAAATCATCTGCAAGTAGCAAGAAACCTATTTCTATGAAAGACTGAATGCAAATAGGAAATAGGAAATATTTAGAGCAAATGCACACAGTTAAATCATTTTTTTAAATCTGACCGATTTTTGGTGACTCATTTTAAAAGTTTTAAGCTATAATTGGGTTACTTAACAGGTGGTGCAGCTCCAGTTAAACCCAGCATTAATCCTATGGAGCTTCTAATTAAAAGAGAGTCTATATTTAGCAAACAGTTCTTACTCAGTTGTGTGACAGAGGTCTGAAACAGCTCACTGACCACCTGAGCCTTTGGTTTCACTTGCAGAGACACGACAGCTGGATTGATCAGATACAAACTGTTCACAGAACCGCCTCGACAGTACTGAGTTTGGGCCTTGCTGCTGGCTATGGATGTGGACACAGAGAACTGATGTCCATCTGAGCATGGCTGTGATGTGTCCGTCAGCCCTCCTTCGATGATGCTCAGGCGCACGACTGTGTCCTGAGCTGCATTCAGATTCCAGGTGAAGATTCTGGCAAAGTTAGTCAGGATGGATGGTTGAGTTTGCAGAGTTGGTGGGCTGCAGGCATTTTCAGTGCATTCTGGATTTCAGTCGAAGACAAGAAAAGATGCACAGATGGGTTAAAAAAAAAAAAAAAAAAAGGTACTCACACCTTAATTATGCTTAATCTGCATAACACTGAAAATGTCTTTAGAAAAATTAGTAAATGAAAAACCGTAGATGCCACTGCTATATCTAAGTGGATTTGCATTCGAGCTTTGAGCTTCTATCACAATAGAAATAACCACCAATTGACTTGACTGGGGAAAAAGAAATTGTTTTCTGAGGATTAATTAGAAGCAAATTAAAAAATAAAAAATAATAATGGAAAGTCTCAATGCAATAAAATGTCAGGGTAGGAAAAAGCTGTGAAAGTAGAGGCTCCTGCACAGTGGTTTTTTACATCAACGAATTATCTATCCTTGAAGCTATGATTAGACCAAATGAATACTTACTCTACATTTGCCTTCAAAGGGATAAAACACTTTAAACGAGGTCTGATCGAAGCTGAACGTGAGTAAACTCACCGATGGAGTGAGCAATCGTCACAGTGTAAGACTGCTCGACAGGCTGGGGGCAGGAAAACTCCAGTGTGGTCTCAACTTCAGGTACCAGAGAGAGAGAGGAGTGGCAGGGAAGCGGTGTGCTGTTCACCTTGCTGACGATACACACAAAACATTTTGGCTGCTCGGTGGACACTGTCACATTCAAGCCTTTGTCTGGTCGAACGACCTCCTGCTGGGATTCTGGAAATCAGATCCAATAATGTGAATATGCTGTAAACTAATCTTAAGAGAAGATCAACAAATGCATAGCTCTACAGGGATAATTATATCAGACTTTAGTCACTTTGGTTCACCCTGAAAGATAAGATCCCATAAAATGTACACATTCATGTCCACCAGAAGATGTATTTTTACCTAAAAAGCCACAGTCAGATTCAGATTAGTTTATTTTTTATATCTATGACCAAATACTTGTGGTCTTAATGATATATAAAAGAAACAAACACATCCTTAAACAGTCCAGCTGATTTTTCTGTTCATGCCTGAGCAAACACAGCAGCTCCAGGCACACCTATTCCCATGCACTGAAGTAGCAGACAAGCGCAAATTAACTGAATTTCGATAAACGTGAGTCACCTAGTGAGTAAAGAGAGGGTGAACCAGTTTTAAAAAGCATAATGAGGTGACTCTCCCGTTGTTTTCTCCTGAGAATGTTTTTCTAACTCTGGGAGAAGCAGTTTTTCTCCACAGTAGCAAGGCTTTTAAACCAGATGTGGTTACAGGTGTTGTTTTTGGTGGTCTTTTCTATTTAATCATCCTGTTTCCACAAACTTCTGTGCCATTTCTACAGTTCCTGACGTCAACATTGCATAATTTTGGCACATTCTTTGCCTGCACGTTCATGCTAGTCTATCCCAGAGGTTACTCTACTCTGCTGGAATTAGATCTGGTGACTGAGGATGCCACTTCATCATGACTGCTTTCATGATCGTGCTCAGAAGCTACTTTTTGTTGGTGACTTGGTGTGTTAACATGATGCAAGCAGCTACTGGAATATTGTAACCAGCAGCCATTCTGGTATGAACACAGTTGGCAAAAATACCATAAATGATCAAAGTGCATCAAAAACACCATCCCCACATCACCAGCCCGGACTGGTGACTAAAGGCAGGCTGGGTCACTGGATTCACGCTGCTGATGCCAAATAGTGACCTTACCATCAGCCATGTAAAGAGTAAAATCTGGAGACTGTGGTGCTGAAAGCCCCTGGAGATCAGTGAGCCCAGATGGACTCAAACCAGCTCGTTAGGCACCAACAATACTCTCTCATTATAAATGTTTTCCCCATTCTGATGTTTAAAGTTAACTGCAGCTCATGACCTACACTGAGGTGCAGCTACATGACTAGCTGGTTGATTAGATAAGAGTATGAATAGGAAGGTGTACAAGTAACACACTCCATGTGAATATTTTGTAACGTATGCAAATAATCAGGGAAGTTCACACACCCTCATATATTACAAAGCACACTTATTCCTACAGTTACAAACTTACTGCCCTGCTTCCCATCCTCTGCAAATATCAGAACTCTTCTCTTAACTTCTTTATTTTCTGCCTGTTATTTACTTTCACCAAACTCTGCGAAATGCGGATTGACCTACTTCCTGATTTATCCTTATTTCACATCAGTTCTATGAATGGAATTCAAGAAATTCCACATTTACTCACATACCCTCCTACTCTGAATGAGGTGAAACCCTCACATGTGCAATCACATAATAATCCCTGCCTGGACCATATCTGCTAAAAATATCAAGAAACCTAATACTAAACATACAATCTAGGATTTAAAACCAAAACAAGCGACAAAATAAATATATTTAATTAATCCTCACTCTCAAAGCAGTGAGCATAATGTTACCTCTTCCTCTCTCTCAAGCTAAAGCAAAATAAAGTCCTTCTTTAACCTGAACCTGTAACAACTAGTCCACAAAGGGCTTCTTGCAACCGTAAACAGTGGGTGTGTTGAGAACGTCACACCGTCCAAAGTTATTTAGAAGTCATTTTATAAATATGATAAAAACCCTTTTTTAAAGTTAAACTTGCTGATGATGATTTCAACCCACAAAACCGGGAAGTTTACATCTAGCATAAAACGATTATTTAAAAACAAAAAAACGAGCAACAGATTGTTGGTCAATCATTAATGAAGTCGTGATGAATTCATGCCTCCAGGAAGCTCCATAAATGCCTCATAAACCTTTTTGAAAATGGAGGTCTGGAAGTGGGAGCTATGAGTGGAAACGCGCTCCAGCCTCAGTCATGTCTGAGCTGCCTTTAATGCTCGTTATTATCCTATCATTTATTGACACGGAGCTTTAAGCACAGCTTCGCTTGAGTGCATCTTTACAGCAGCTCAGCGCGCGCTCCTCTCAGCTGTGTTTTTGACCCATTTGGCGCAAGAACGCGAAAAGAAGCCACGCTTTTGACACGAGGACGTTTCGTGTTTTGTTTTGAAGATGCACGTAGATTCAACAAACAACACAAAATACTGAATGAGGTCGTTTTTTCCCCTCACCTGATGAATCCAAGACTGCCAGAAACAGAAGCGCCAGGAGAGCGCAGGTCCTGCAGAGCCGCATGTCCTCAAAAAAAATAATTAAAATAAATAAAATAAAAGCAAAATAATTTTAAATGATTGTTTTTGTAAGTTAAAAAGATAATCTAAAATCGCCGCCTCTCTTTCAGATACAGCTTACAGCTGCATTTCCAAACGTTACAACAACAGCAGCAGCGTCGCTGACAGCCACTTCCTGCTCACGAACACTTGCGCGCAGCGGCACAGAAGAGGGCGTGGACCGCAGGTAGAGTACCTGTCCAAACTTGACAGGAAGAGCAGGCCCTGCCGCTGTGCCTTTAAGCAGGAACACTGCAGCGATAGCGCACGCAGTCCGGACTCTTAGATTAAGACGCGGGTCCTCTTCTGACTTCCCTTGCACTGTGTGGGACAATGAGCGCCCTATTTATAAGCAGCCAAACATGCCAAAGATTGTTGGCATCGTGCTGTGTAACCCCCCAAAATGTGGCAGACGAAGGGTGTGGAAGCAGAGCCCAGAGCACAAGCAAACCTCGTTGCATCATAGCTGATAAATATACTGATAGACAGAAGTAGTCTGAATGATTAGAAATATTAAAGCTTCAGAAGGAATATTAGTGAGAAGCAAAACAGGCATAAATCAGGTTGTTCCTGGTCAGCTGGAATTTCCATTTTGTAAAATGGAGATGGAAACGTGATTAACTGTGCGTAAGACAGCTTCTGCACAGCACTCCCGCAGTTGCAGAGACTGCCTCCTGCCTCCACACGCCTCGTGACGCAGACATTCCTGCACAGAAACATACCTGAGGGCTAGACAGCTCACAAACACACATCCAGGTACTGCTATTTGAGTCAAAATGCCTGAATTAAACCTTCAGGCATTTTTGACGTATATGAACCCAAACCTCTACATCATGACAACACACTGGATTACACAAAGTTTTTAAAAAAAACAGTACACACGCGCGCGCGCAACCAACATACAAACGACATGCAAGTTTTTTGGTGAACCAGTCTGACAGCTAGGAGAGTGGGCGTTGTGATGGAAGCAGACAGCTTCACAAGAGGACCTCAGTGAGGAATCAGCAGCTGTCAGACGCCCCCTCCCTCCATCCCTCCCCTGCTCCAACTGTAACCGTAGATCCAAAACACGAGCTGCATGAGTTTCTGTTCTTTATCCTCTCTGCGTGGAAGCTAATGGAGACACGCAAGCAACTTTAAATGACCTGCTGTAATACACTTACAATATAATAACAAGCTGTCATTGTCAATTGGAAAGATTAAAGACTTTAAAATAAAAGAGGAGGATTAAGGACCAAATATTAAAGGTTAATAAGTGTAAAGAGCCACTTAAAAAACAAACAAACAGATCTCTATTGTTCAGTTACAACCAGTCGGTGTTTACCTGGTGCAGGTATTTCTGGCTCTTTGGGCGTGTCTGGTTTTAGTGACCGACTTATGAGAGGAAGGTCCTAAGGCTTCCACATGAGGGCAGTATCACAAGACAGATGATCCCAGAAAAGGCTTCACTGCTCCTCCTCAATATTTAAAAATGCACATTTAGGCTGCCAAAATATAAGACTCAGGCATGTACTGTAGTACTTTATTCTTTTGGATTCACTTAAAAGTTGAGCTCTGAAGTTGTTTCTGAAGATATTTGTATTTTTTCCAGTTTCTAAATATTTAGATTACTCATATAAAAACATTCTTATTTATTTCTTTTCTTATTTTCAGTTTTTGATTAAAAAGGAAATCCATTAAGAAGTGCTGAAACTCTCAGCTTTCCTTTAACATCCTTAAAGGGTCATCTTACCATCACCAGCTTGTTTGTTCACTGCACATTTTATACATGTTTTTTATATTTTATACATATTTCTGTACATTGTTACCTGTATATACGAACTTCAGTTGCTTATGTATATAGGTCCACTTTGTGTCTTCCTTCTATATCTTGTGTTCCCCTTGCTATAAAAGCTGTGTAACACCGAAATCTTCTCATCTGTGGGATAATAAAGGTTTATTCTATTCTATTCTATTCTATTCTATTCTATTCTATCAAAATCTTATCTGAGTAAAAGTGGAGATTTTTTTAACCAGCAGGTTTAAAGTAAAAGGAGTTCCTGTGAGTGTTAAATAATAATAATTATAATTATAATTATCAATAAGACTGATGGGAATTTTGCCTACCCTCACATCCTACAATAACACCAACTCTTTGCATGTCCTCCTTCACTCCATATTCAACATCCATTATCCAGTATTCACACATTGTTAGTATGAATGGCTGTTTTTATCTTGTAGCTTATAGTTTTTGCCGTATAAACACGTAGGAGTCAGGTGTTTAAACCAGCGTCCTCACAATGTGAGTGCTGTGGTAGGCTGAATGTGCTGCAGGTTCTTTTTCACCTTCAGGCTCCTTCCTCTGCTGCTCTGACACATTTCATCTCTTAGCTTACCCGAGAATACAGTTTTTAAATAGAAAGCTACTTAGAGCTGAAAGTTCTCACAGTAGCTGCAACAGAAAAACCTAAAAAACCTAAAAAACGGCACTTATTCTTTTTCTAATATGTACTCCACCATTAGACACTTTTAAAAACATTAAACAGCTACTGAAATACTGTATAAGTACAAAATTGAAGTACTTTTACTCGTTTATTTGTGTTTTCGTTCACACAAAACTACTTTCTGTCTAAAGTTTTTCAGCCGCCTCGGAGGAGTCATTTCCTAAGATTTTGCCCTTCAGAGAGCAAAGGCAGAGAGCAAATTCTCATAAACCCAACGAGCAGCTCCTCTTACAGCTGTCTGCACTGCACATAAAATTAGACCTCCAGACAGCCGTGCTGCAGACTCAGAGCAGTGGGCAAACTGGTGCTGAGATGAATCCCAGTTACAGTGACAGTGTTTACTTTGGTAAGAATGGAAAAGACTTAATATTCACCTTTTTTTGGCGGATTAGCCTTTTATTATTCAGACGTGCTGCCAGTTGTTCCATTTATTCTTCATGTTTATTCAGGAACTTGTACGAGATGCAATCAAGCTGTCTACAGAGCAGGTCGAGCGTGTCAGGCGATGGGACGTTTATTCCACAGCGCGTGCTTCATCTGCAGCGTTTGCAGTGAGCTCTCCTCGTGTGAATGCTTCTCTGATAGTACAGTGTGATGTATAACGGTCTACATATTTAAGCTTTTGCATGTTTTCAGGTAAAACGCTCAGTGGCAAGCCTTTCTACACAGTGTCAGGGATGATATACTGTGAGGATGACTTTTTGGTAAGTATGTTCTTTTAATAGGTTGTAAAATGACAAATTAACTTTATTGCCTAATCTATTTGGGTGGTGGTGTTTTCCTGGTACTCGTGGTATTTTCTGCAGTTCTCTGGAGTTCATCCATCCCCTGAAGTGTGTAACAGCTGTGGCTTTTTAATCACAGATGTGGTAACTATTAATTTATTTACTTAAACAGTACTGTGAAAAAGCATTTCCCCCCTTCCTGATCTTAGGTTTTTTTTCTATATTTGTCACGCACACATGTTTCAGATCATCAAATACATTTTAATATTAGAAAACGATACACCAAATAAATATGCCGTTTTTAAATTACCTTTTCATTTATTAACGGATTAAAAGCTGTTCAACCTTGCCTGCCCTACATTTGACAACATTTATTTGGGAAAACTAAGTTCATTTAATTTTTTTACACTCAGGCACACACAGGCACACACATAGAAATGTTTTACTCAGGTTATCTTTGGCTAATATTAGAATTTGTTCGATGATCTGAAACATGTAAATGTGACAAATGTGCAAAGAAAATTAAGAAACCAGGAAGGGGTCAAATACTTTTTCTAAGCACTGTGAGTATATGTGTGGTGTCACATGCAAGAAACTGACATTACATTGGATGATCAGATCCTGCAGGCTCGTGGGAAACCCTACCACCCATCCTGCTTTCGCTGTGTCGTCTGCAGACAGAGCCTGGAGGATCAGCCTTTCGCTGTCGACTCACACTGCAGGATCTACTGTGTCAGCGACTACCACAGGTGGATGTTTTATGTAGCAACAATAGTCCTTTTCAAGAGCAAAGGGGGAAACCCTGCCAGACAGGCTGAACAGGAGAAAACTCACACCTTTGTTGACTTCATGTTTTAACCTCTGTGAACTTTCACTGAAACTTCTTCTCGGTTTCAGGGTCCAGGCTCCCCACTGTGCTGCCTGCAGGTTGCCGATACTCCCAACAGAAGTGAGCTTCACAGAAACTATGCAAAATATTTGATAATTCAATTCACAGCAAATGATTTCACAAAGAAGCACTCTGAGTGCTTTGTTATCTCTTTTTTTTCAGGGATCCACAGAGTCTATTCGAGTAACATCCTGTGACAGAAACTACCATGTAGAGTGCTACAGGCCTGGTGTTAACCTCATTTAACAAAGACAGATTCTGTGATACTTAATAAGATACTCTAATAAAGTCATCCACTCCTGCTATTTGTTTCTCCTTAGTTTTGTGTGTGGATCTGTGTCTCCTCTGATGCACCTCCACCTGTAGGCAGCATTCGCCGCACACTAGCACCACCTTGTGTCTACATCGGGTACTACAACCACCTCCCATCTCCCGGAACTGTTCGCGATAAGCACTGATAATGGCGTCAGTCACGGTACGTGGCTTGGCTCTCTGCACTACGTCTTTGCTAAACTTTGCGTTTGTTTTCATATCCGGTGCAGATCTCATTCGGTTTGTCTCGTTTCGAGCCATTTACCATAACATCACGGGGGAGACGACACTCTGTCGAGGTAAGTTCCCGTAAGCGGCAGGCGGCCAGGAGCGATTACCAAACACTGGTGGAGGCGATATCTGTAAAACCGTTAAATACCTCATATACTTTTTGGCTATGGAAAAAATTACTGTATAGGTTTATATAAGTATAATTTAACGAATGTTAAATTCATATACGTCATATAGTTCAATTATTACGTTCTCCATATGTGCTGTAAATACCACTGGGCGGCTGTTTAGAACCAGCGCCCGGCTAGCTCAGTCGGTAGAGCATGAGACTCTTAATCTCAGGGTCGTGGGTTCGAGCCCCACGTTGGGCGGTGAGATTTTTTTTTCCTTATGTTTTTTTTAGGGCTGTTTTTATTATTAGGGCTATTTTATTCTGTTTACTAAAACAAAAATTATCATTACGGGCTTAAAAGCATAATTTGCTTATCGCCAATATCAAATATCGACCAAATGGCGAGTGTTTGAAAGCTGATTTCGGGTGAGCAGGAATACTGGGTTTGTTAATTAGATTAATTAGCTATTCGTGGTAACGTTCGATTTTCTGTTTTGTTTTTTGTTTTTTTGTGGCATTTTCAATGAGTGCTTAGGATTAGGATTGCCGTCAATGTTAAAGTGACGTTTTTTCCTCTGATTCCCCATGGCTAAGACTCCATACCATGGTCGGTGGCCCTGCGGGACAGCTCTGTTCTGAGGGCTCTTGCTGTGGATCTGGGGCTCCTGGCCCTCTTCATCGTGCAGCACAGCCTGCTGGCCTGGCTGCCTGTCAAACAGGCCCTGCAGTCAGTGCTGGGGCCCCTCAACAGGACAGCATACTGCTTCACCACAGCACTCGCCCTCCAGGTACAGCAGCGCCCTTTCTCTGAGTGTTTACTGTCACATAGAAGCATAACTTACTCCTACCTTAGTGTTAATCACACCTTTCAGTGTGCATCATTGCTCTGTTTCCTGTGTTAGATCTTGATGCGGTACTGGCAGCCTGTGACTAACGCCCCCTGCCTGTGGTCAGTGCGTCAGGCACCCTGGAGTGTCTGGTTCCCCCTGCTCTGCTTCTCGCTGCACTTCCTCTGTTGGGCCATCATCTGCAGCATCCTCATGATCTTTGATTACCCAGAACTACTGGGCATCAAGCAGGTAGGGATCAAAAACAAATGCACATGTTTGTGCTTTCAGATGCTGGAAAATCAGAGGTTGCTCAACTAAAAATACTAAAAAAAATCTATGATTACAGTTTGCTTTATTTGTGGTTGTTGATTACTGCTTGGTTAGTTGGTGTTCCTTAAAAGAATTAATTAACACCACTTTAAAATATCGTGCTGTTAAACAACAAGAAGCAAATGGATATTTACTGCACATATGCTCCCTGGCCGTTTCATTAGGTACAGCTTTTCAACTGGTCAATAACAAAAATATCTAATCAGCCAATCACATGGCAGCTCAGTGCTTGTAAGCATGTAGACATGAGCAGCTGACCTGCTGAAGTTCAAACTGAGCATCACATGGGGAGGAATTTCAAGGTTTTAATTTTCAGCACCCATCAGTATGAATCACAACCCTAATCAGAGTTTTCACTGTTGTGGCTCAGCAGGACTGAAAGATTTTACTGCAGTGAGAACTGAACCTCCGTCCCCAAATGTAAAGGCTCTCCTCCAGTAAAGCAGTGCTAGTGTGGTGCCAGTATTGCCTTGGTGCACACATTTTGATCATTTTTGAAAACCAGCGGTTATTAACATCTATATGTTTCACCTGTCACCTGGTGCTCTGGGCCTAACTCCGTATTTAATGACTCTGACCCTTTCCACCACCATCTTATAATTACATTTTAATGAAATGCCCTTTTAATAAATCAATAGAGATTACAATACTGACCCAAGTAATCTGCATTACTTAGATCAGTAACTTCGGTGCTCCCGGAGGAGAGCGTGTGTATGGGCATGAATAAACTCCATTTACTGACTAACCTCCTCCCTCAGGTGTATTACGACTGTCTCGGATTGGGGGACCCCCTCTCTCACAAGTCGCCCCGTGCTCAGCGCCTCCTGTCCCACCTGCGCCACCCGGTGTGCCTGGAGCTGGGTGTGGTGCTGTGGCTCCTGCCGGCCTTATCCCTGGACAGGCTCCTGCTGGCGGGGGCTCTGTCGGCCTACCTGGCTCTGGCGCACTCTCTGGACAAACAGGATTTAGCCTACCTGTGTGTGCAGCTCAACAGTAAGATGCAGCTCTTTGCGCAGCCACACAGAGGCAGCGCCGACGCCATGCCCAACGAGGACACTGACGACCACAAGAAGAAGTGAAGCAGAGGTCTTCCCAGTGCTTTGATCTGAATCTGTCATAAATAATGTTTTAAAACTGACTACAAAAGAGTTTCTGTAGGCCTCTTGAGCCTGATGTCTGCTGATTTTGTCATTTCAAATGTATTTTATTACAGTTTATGCCATCGTGTGAAAACACAGCCGCCCCCCCTGCTCGTACAGAGGTGTCACTTTTCTTAAAACTACTAATTTTGATACAATTAGGTTGAAACATTTTTATACTGAATATTTTTTAATACATGAAATTGTTTTACTGTATAGTCTTACTGGCTGTTACAGTGCCCAAGACAAGTACATTAACACTGTGTTTCTCTGGAAGCTAATTTCAGGTTTATCTTTCCTTTGAAAACCGACGTTTCACTGAGATTTTACACTGGTAAAAGCTTTTTTCTTTTTCTGCTCTGTGACAGAACAAAGTGACAATGTTTCTGCTACAATGAATGTATCTCCTTCAAAGCTTTTCCTCGATGGTGAGATCAAACCGATTGTTTAAAGACGTGAAGCTGAACGTATCGAACAAACTACTTTTAACGTTTATCATGCTTGATAAATAAGGTATTATCAAGGCAGCCAGTATTAGTATTAGTGGATTCTGTAATGTCTCATTTGGTATGTTTTTTTACACTAATGTTTTCCCCATGTGTGCCTTACTGTAATTACCGTGACAGCTTTCAGTATTTTTAAAAACATGTTCAATAAAAGTGGAAAGTTCACTTGTCCTGGTAAATTGTGTCTGTTTTTTAGGTTTATTTTTTATTTTTATGAGTCAAGTTTTAAGAGTTTAAGGAGCAGATGTTTGATTTAAATTGTTGTTTGTTTGTTTTTATTTAATTTTAAAGCTGATATATCACAGATGAACTACAGCTTTAATAACCGAGCCAGAAGATGTTTTTTTGTTGTTGTTTTTATTTTATTTTACAGGGTATAGATCGATATATATGCTCACTGGCCAACTTATTGGGTACACCTGAGGGATTTTTGTAATTAGGGGAAAGTTTCATATCCATCTAAACGCTCTCGTGTTGATGAATATGAATAAACATGAATAACATTTTTGACTGTATGTTTTCTATCAGAGACGCTAGAAAATAATTTTTAAAAATAAAAATGCGAATAATCAGCAATGAAGATATTCCGGTAGTTTGGGGTACACACCTCTGTCAGTGGAGCTGATCGTGTTTGATCTGCTTCAATCAAGTCCCGCTGCAGCTCTGCATGCTGACACCACATCCCGTTTCACCGCCCTCCACCTCCACCGCTTTACCAATTAACCCTGCGGGACGCGGGGGTGAGCAAAGGCGGGGGAGGGCTGGTTGGTGGCCGGGCAGACGGCTGTGTGCTTTAAACGCCTTTTCTTAGGTCCGACAATATGGTGTGTGCCACTAAACTCTCCAGAGGGAATTGAATGTAATTATCGGATTAGAGCGCTGCAGCTCTCGAGCTGGAAATATTTACAACCGCACGGAGGACGGAGGTTTTTCTGCTCTGATGTCCACTCAGGTCCCGATATCGTTTGACTGGGTCACTGATCATTTTTAAAAGTTGGGTTTTGACAGGACAGATTAATCTGTTCGTTACAGGCAAAGGAGGTTTTCCATCGTGGAGTAGACCGCTTTACGCACAAGTGGAGATGTAAAGTCGGGGTGGATGCAGTGATATTTTTGCCAAAACAAGAGTTTGGGTGAGTTATATTCAGAATTTTCATTAAATATGTTACAACTGAGGTTATGCATTATGTGCTGCGAGTTAATTCGATTACATGTGCTCTTTTATTATCCTTTAACATGAACAGATAAATAGACTGCACTGTCAAACGTGTGCTTTAATGCCTACTTGGATGTAAATTAAACCTGCTAACATGTTACCATGAGGTGTAGTTGTTCCTCGGCTTTATGTGGCAAAACTTCCATTTTTGCATGTTTATTAGAAAGAAAATTGATAATATTTTATTCTTTGCAGAGGATTCCCAGAGGCTCTGAAGAGGAACCGTTTTATCCAAAAGTGGGCACCTTTTCTGTTATGTCTGTTTCCTCTCTGCCAGAATGGAAACAACTCCTTCTGGAGAAAAAGAGGAGAGAAGAGGAGGAGCGAGAGAGGAGGGAAAAAGAGGAGGAGGAGAAGTTTGCCAGCATGCCAGCTTGGAAGCGAGGGATCATCCAGAGAAGGAAGGCGAAGCAGGAGTATGTGGGTGACAGGGAGAAGGAGAGAGACGGCTGTCTGCTGCAAGTGGATGTCAGATCTCCTTCTGATGGTCTGAGTGACACAGACAGCTTCGTAACAGTTAATCTGGGAAGCGAACTGTCGCTCAGTCCAGATCCAGGCCAGTGGCTGGATGCAGATCCCAAACTAGTGAGCCAGGTGTCTGTAGAAACAATAGTTCCAGTCCATGAAAATCCATTTATTCTCACGCAGAGTGCATGGAGGAAGAGCAGGGATGGAGAAACAGGGAACGAGCCAGAAGTTAAGGAGAGAGATAAATTAAGCCCCAGGAGTCAAGATGGGGAGCTGGGGAGAGGACGAGATATAGAGCTGAAAAAAGAGAGGTTTAGGGACTTGAGTGAGGGGAGGGAAAAAGACAGGAGCAGGGATAGGAGTCAAGGAAGAGAAAGAGAGAATAGCAGGGAGGGGTGTGAAAAGGAAAAAAGCCAGCTGAAGGAGTTGGTTAAGGATGCAGTCAGGGAGCAGGAATTTCTTAAAGTTAGAAAAGACACAGAGGAAAAAGAAACCCCTTCACCCACTTCTTCGCTTTCCCCTCTTATTCCGTGTCTTCGGACCATCAGAGCTGACAATATCATCATCATCGAGCAGGACAGGAAGGGCAGCGATGAGAGAAAGGGTAGATGGAGGGAGGCAGAGCGGGAGAAGCTCGAGGAGGACCAGCCGGGGAAGAAAGGGGTGAAGATGGACCTAAGGGAGATTCTGGCTGGAGGAGGGAGTGTCACTGAGATCCGAGCCTCTGAAGTTCTTATTATAAAGCCCTCAACCTGCCCTGAAGAAAGGAGTGCAGGGGGGAAAGGGAGAGAGGATGGGGAGATGAAGGGCAGCATGGATGCAAGAAGGGAGAGCATAGGCAGGGAGCTGAGAACAGATGTGTCCTGGCTGAGAGAGAAAGAAAAGGAGAAACCATGGGGCCAGGCAACAGTTATTAATAAAGACAGCAGAAAGGACAGCTTGGATGATAATGTTTTTGTGGAGAGAGGAGGGAGGGTCAGTCAGCTGCTGAGTAAATTCGGAGAGCACCCCAAGCCTCCATCCCGATCCAAAAGCTCCGATAATTTCCTTGAGCCAGGGAGGAGAAAATACTCAGGAGATCAGGATGAGCAGCAGTCCGAGGAGAGGAAGGCAGATGGAAAGAATACGCTGCTAAAAGGTGTCCCAAAACGCTCGTTTAGCTTCTCCGATCGAGTCATCTGCGCTAAGGAGAATGGGATAGGTGACGAAGGGTTTTACGAGAGAAAAATTCGTGAGAGGATTCACTCAGAGAGCATGGCGCCATGGGTAGATGTAGCTGCCTTAAGGAGGGAAACCACATCGAAGATGGGGTGTGCACGACTTCTAGAGAGAGACAGATTGGGAAAGCACAGAGTAAAAACCGAAGACTTTGGTATACAGCTTAAGAAAGTCGAGTTTGTTGACAGGAGGGCCGCGGAGAAGGTCGGCGATGCAGACGGGGATGTGGGGTTCACGGTGGCCTCAGTTAAAAACACGGAGGGAATATCATTTGCTAGGAGAGTGCCGATTAGGCAGGATGGGAAAGCAAGAGCTGACAGAGAGGTGAAGCGACCGGCAGGTGAGAAGAGTTTAGAAAGGGAGGTGAATGTAGACAAAGATTCAGAGGGAGGGGGAGAGATTGAGGTGAAAGTTTGTGAGAAAACAGATTCTCAAAGAGAGGATGGACTAGAGAGCTCACCCGAAACAAGCAACGTTGATGCTGAGAGTCACTGCAGACATGATTTGGCTCTTACTGAGTGCTCCAGTTTAGGCTCTACAATTCCAGACAGGGCCCTCCATAAAGGTGCAGACTGGAGACTACAAGGACCTTACCTAACACAGTCTGTTTTATCCCCACATACTGAGGATCTAATAAGTAAAATAGAAAAAATAGGAGACACAACCTTTTATAGCAACAAAGACAGCAAAGAGGAGGTGCAAGCAGCAGGATCAGAAAACCTCAGTTATGATTCGACCCCCAGATCTCCGAAAAGGAGCGCACTCACCGGGAACCCTCCAGGCCCCGTGGAGATTCAGATTCCCAGGACTGTGTTTTATGTTGCAGAAGAAGTGGTGGAGAAAATAAAGCCCGGGTGTCAACGCAGCGAGGGGCAAGACTGTCATGGAGGTCGACAGGTCGAGAGGAGGGATAGCTGGAGGATTGGGAAGCCCTTAAGCCGCATAGAGTCTCTGCGAGAGAAAATCAGACAGAGAGAGCTGGAGAAACAGCGACAGGGTGAAGCTGCAGAGATTAATGCTACTCAGACAGCGGGGGACAGGTACAAGGAGAGGGGAACTGAAATAGAAAAACAGTGGGAAGCTACAGCACACATGCAGAAGAGGCCGGCCGAAACAGAGCAGGGACAGGAAGAAGCAGCGGCGCAGACATCCGCGGCTGCGTTTGACGTCACGCAGGAAGTCGGCGTGTTGAAAACCTGCCCTCAGCTTCCTGTTTCTGTCCTACTGTCACAAACTGTCAGAGGAGAGGAAGTGACAAGCGAGTGTACCGCCAGGGCCTCCGAAGCTACCTCCGAAGCCCTCCAGATATCTGAGGATGAGGACGACCCAGTGAAACATGTAGAAGAGCCACAAAGGCGCGACTGGGGCCGAAACGCAAGCACAGAAGAAGAACAGGAGGAGGAGGAAGGAAAGGAGCTCTCTGAGGAGGAGGTAGAGGAATACACATCACCTCTCGATTCTACACAATCTCTCTCTCCTTCGCCGCCTCTTCCCAACTCTCTCGCAGCCATGAGTCGGATCTACAACTTGGAAACCGTGGGTTCGAGGTCGGGCTTGTATTTGAGGGACAGGACAGTGGACATCTCATCGTCTGTGCACCTTGTTAAAGTGAAGCCAATCATATCGAACTCACAGCAGGGGGACAACAAAGCATTTACAGGCGATGACATTAGTGGGGTTCAGACAATACAGCAGCAGATTGAGCAGTTTCAGCTGAAAGAGCAGGAAGCGCAAAACTCTTCGTCAAATACCTCCCTGAAGGACAGAGAGACGAAGGGGCAACAAAGAGTGTTAAAGCAACAGAGAAAGGACGATTTTCGGACCCAGCAGATAAAGGACGACCTCAAAGCACATCAGATAAAGGACGATGTTAAAACCCAGGAGAAGGATCAGGAAACACCAGACCTCAACCCCAAAGTGTCTTCTCATCACGCTTGTTCTCCCACACCTCAGGCCAAACAAACTATCACAGTCACCCCCTCATATCTCAGGACCCAATCCCCAGACAACTCCCTGAAAGCCACAGATTGTGCCCCGACCCCGGCTTCTTCCCCAAGCTCGCCATCTCCTGCCCAGTCTCCGAGTGTGTCTCCGTCACCCACCCAGACACCTGTGCTCTTTTCTATCAGGAGTGCCTCCGGGGGCCAAGTGAAGCGAGGCGCCACCATCACAATCACACCAAAAAGGGCAACGGGAGCCGCAGCACGGCCCTCGGCGTCCACATCAACCCCAGCGAAGACCCCACACCAGCAGCAGCAGACTCAGACGGTGTCAACCCCCGCAAAGACACCACCACAGCAGCAGCAGGGCCAGACAGTGTCAACGTCCACGAAGACAACACCACAGCAGCAGACCCAGACAGCCCCCGCTGTGACTGAGCCGGGGAAGAAGAAGTATCCAACTGTGGAGGAAATTGTGGTGATCGGTGGATATCAGAACCTGGAGAAGTCGTGTCTGGTCAAGAATAGAGGGACCCCAAAAAAGGTGAGTGGAAACTGTGTTGTTACTTTGTTACTTTGTTTTAACATGTCCCCACATGCTTTCTAAAGTTTATCAGACATACACCAACGTTTATCACCTGCTGTCACCTGCACGATGGGCCTCGCCATCAAGCCTTTTCACCGAGAGAACATCCCTTTCCACTGAGTACAGTTGCAGAGACCGACCTAAGCTGGTTAAGGCTTTATCAAGCACGACATCTTGATTCTTAGCCATGAAGTCCTCAAGTGATCTCCTTTGCCATTTGCTTATGCGGTCTCGTGCTGTGCAGATTTTTGACTTTCATCCTGTGATAACGGTTTCTACATATCACACTTTACACACTTAAGTAAAATTGTATTTGGGTGATTTATTATCATTAAAAAGAAGCATGCAAACCCACAGATGGATAAAGGAAAGTGCTTGATGATTGGTGTTAACTGGACTCACTCATATGCTTCATAGTCATCTGCAGAGACGGTTGACAGTAATGTTGCAGGATTCACTGGAGAGAAAAAAAAAAGCTAAATAGGAAGCCGCAGTGACAGACATCCTCTCTCTATATAATTTTTTTTTTTGCATTTTCTCTACCTACATAACATGACCTTTTATCTCTGTGAATACATGCGATACCACACCTGCGTCCACAGTGGACCTGTAAATTAATTTTCCTGGAGTTCATGTTAAATGTTCTGTTTCCTCTTTTTAACTTCTGTGAATCCGAGCAGGAGGGGGAAGGCAGAGTTGCTAAGCAGGGCAGCAAATTTTTTTTTTTTTTCACCATCCTGCAATGATAAATCTGGCTGTATTGACAGTTTTCACTGCCTATTAGAAGAATGTGATTGGTGGTAACCCCCTTCAGTCTGCTTCCTCGTTCCCTTGTACCAGTTCAGTTGTTTCTGTTGAGTCAGCTTCTCACACAAATCTCCCTTTGTGTTTTCTTGGCTGTGTCCTAGCAGGGGTTTGGTAGTTAGACCAGAGTCTTGGCAGACAGTTTTTGACCACGCTGCCCTCCCACTGTATACAGCTGACAGCAGGCCGCCAACTACAAGCTCGATGTGCGTGAGATGGGAAAGAAAGCGAGGCAGGGTTTTGCAGACAGATCAAAGGGCGGCTCACTGGCAGAGAAGTCGCAAGGAAGGAAAACTGACATTTTTGACAGTTATACTGAGAGGATTAAAGTCTTGTTATTTGGTCTGATAGAAACTCCCTGTCACGCTGCATGTTTTTGCTCACTTCCTCTTTTAAGACTTCCTCCAAGCACGACAAAGAGCCTGACACAGGGAAGTGACGCGGTGCCCATTTTTAAATTGCCAAATGCGACTCTGATGCTCAACTGTTACATTACCGGACCACCTGTAACCTAAAGCATGAAAATGAAAGTTCCCAAATAGCATTACTGTGGCCTTTAATTAGATAAATAATCATGCATTCTCTGCATGCATCTCTATAATAAGTTGTGTAATCCCTGCCTGCATGTGTAAGCACCGCCCTCCTTAGCCTCTGTGAGTGATGACCACTGAGTGATTCTCTGACCACCTGTCGCTCTCACGTTGATGCCCTACAGACAGTTTGACGTCAGGCTTCCTTCCCTTCCCCCCTCCAAGCCACGCCATCATGTCACAGGGCAAGAGGCTCATCTGCTATCTCATCTAAGTTTTCTTTTCATATGTGCACTTTTTTTTTGTTTTCTAGCATAAAATATCTCCAGAAGTGGTAGATATCCTTCTTTATGCTGCTAAGATGTGGCCTTAAACATGGCTGTCACATGTTATCAAATGGAGCAGTGCACTTTTGAGAATCTGAAGTCAAGTATTACTTGATAAACTTTCTTCTTTATGGCTCTTTTTTTTGCTCTTTTCCCATCCCTGTGTCGCCGGGTGCCTCTGCTGTCCCGCTGTGCCTGGGTTAATCTGGTTCAGGGAGGAAGGATTAGCCTACTGTGCCTCAGCATGCCAGCTTCTCTAACCCAGAGCTGTTTTGTGCTCCGTCCACATTTAGTGCAAAGCCGTTATCGTGCACATCACGTCTGCGCTTCTGGGTGTGTTTGCTGCACGTTCAGGCTTCAGAGCTGAGATGCTGTCGTTATAAAACGTGCTGTGTGGGGATGCGCTGGCGTTTTACACCACACCGGCCTTCGAATAAACAAACTCAAACACCCGTCAGGCCAGGCGGGGGCCTTGTTCTCCTTTTCAGCAGTTTAAGAGAAGTGGCAAACCAAAACTTCAGTTTCAGCTTCTTAGGCTGAATATGCATCAGAATTAGTTATCAATGAGTGCACGAAGGGTTCAGCCAGTAAGTCCTTCTACAGACGGTGTATTTCTGCTGTGTTAAGCCCCGTTCTGTCACTTAAAATTACACTGACAGCATCAAAACCTCGCTGACACTGAAACCTTCTCCAGATCTGCAGTGTGTTTACATGACGAACAAACAGCTTGCTAAAGGAACACCAACATTTTCCCTGTAATAACCCCACTTTTACTGCAGCATTACTGCAAATCTGTAATGTGAAGGTTTTTGCTACAATACTATATTTTTTAACAAGCATGTAAAACCGTAAATATTAGCTTAAATGTAATTCATCAAAAGCATAACCACGCCTTTCTGTATTCACTTTTGCAGGGGAAGGTGTGTTTTAATGAGGTCAAGCTGGAGCAGGTGTGTGAGTACCCATCGGAGGCCCTCATGCAGTTCTTCAATCCCCACTCTCAGGACCTGGGGAGCGCGGAGAGGCTGCAGGATGAGGAGGTGCAGGAGGAGCAGGGTGACAGGGAGGGGGGGGCGGTCGTGGTGAAGAATACGAGGAGTACGGGAACTGCAACGGGACCGCGTGTAATAGATGTGAGTCACTTACCCCCACGGCTCAGAAAACATAACGTTTAGTGAGGTCTTTTTCAGCCTTACTGACACCCTGATAAACTCTGTGGGTTTGGATTTCATGAAAGATAACATGCTGAATTTTGGTTTATGGTCAGAAGAAGGCTGAGTGCCTCAAGATAAGGCTTGAGCTTGTCTTATAACTCGCAAATCCCAAACCAACAATGTATTGATCCTAACAAGAAAGCCTGACATTATGCTTCTTCATTGTTTACCACTGGCATAAAATTCATGATGTTTCCTCAGTAGGAAAAGAATGGGCACTGTAGTTTTTCTGAGAGACTCCAAATGTGTACAAATTCACAAATAAAAATACTTGTGTGCTAAAAACCACAGTGCCCAGCTTTTTAGGAAATTTCTGAAGGAAAAATGGTGACTAAATGTCTCTTCAGTAATGTAAAGATGTCTTTATATGAGTCTGAAACCAGATGCTCATTTGTTAATGTTTTGTCAGTCACATGTTGTTACCACAGGTGATGGTCCCTTCTGTAGCATCAGTTTGTTCAGAGCCATGTAATAACAAGATTAGTTATTGTAGGGTGACCAACCGTCCTCTTTTCACTGGACATGTCCCCTTTTCATGTTCTGTCCGGTGCGTCTGGGGGGGATTTTCGAGATTGATAAAAATGTCCGGGTTTTCCTATATTCAGACAGAGGACCCATGTGTGACGTCATTCCCGAACTGCTGCTTTGTGAGCGCTTGTTCTGCGCTCACAGATGGGACAGACAGCACGCAGCAATGCGCCTAATGATGTTTAAAAGATCCCAAAGCGCAAGTGCATCTTTTCAGACGAACCGCAAAAGAAATTTCCCTCGTACCGACCCAGTACTGGTAATTTTTCTTATGCAGATGAGGCGTTATTTCTGTACCATTATTTAATTCCAGAGGCTTTTAAGTTATTTTTTTGCACTTGTTGACTTGCAAAAGCCTCTATGACATATTTTATTTTGACAATTCATTAACCACACAGAGAAGGCATCGTTTAAATATGTTAAATATATTTCTTTAAGCAAGTTCTTCATGAGTAGCCAAGTGTCCTCTTTTTTAGAAATCAAAATATGGTCACTCTAAGTTATTGTTCTATTAAAATAACATACATACACATTCCTTGTAATATTGTTCGTCCATGTTTGCTGAATTACTACCCTTAGCATTTTGTCGCCAATATTTACATAATATTATTAAATAAGATTTACTGAAGGGGCAAAAAGGCTTTTCAATTTAGCTAGCTGCTAGCTTTGCTGCTAAGGGGAGAGTGACGTTAAAAATATACATTTCTAAACATTTAATAAATGCTGGCAGGTCATTCTTCTGTACTGGAGACATGTATATTTCTCCTGTCACTGTTGTGGATTTTACATAATTTCCCTAGAGTTATTGAAAAATGTTTCTAGGAGTTATTGTGCAAACTAGCAGTTAGCACACTAGCTGCTAGTCAGCGCATCTGTTAGCTTGGTTGCTAACCTAGCAGTATATCATTTTTGTTTAGTTTTTTTTTTTTTTTTTTTTTTTAAAATATATGAACTGTCTGCAAGGGTAGTTAGTCCAACAGAAGAGGAGGTTAAATGAAGGTTAGAAAATATAGGAAATAAAAATATACCTTAACTGTACAAACTGACCAAATTTGAATATCTTGTAAACAGCAGCTGGTTGGAAATGAGGGCAAGCTTGGTAAAATGAAACTTTTGCAAATAAAAATTACAAAGAAATGGTTAAGATTTTTAAATTCAATGCTACTGTAAATACCAGAGAGCAAATGGAAAGGTAAAATTGCATTTATGGCTCTCACAAAGCTATAAATGTTACCTTTGGTGAATGGGAATACCTCAAAATACAAACTAAAATGACATAAAGATCCTAGATTCACCATATTTACCTTCCATCTCCGTCTCTATTTTTCAGATGAGTCTTGCCCTCGATAGAAGCCAGTCACCTTCGCCAAAATTACCCATCTGATGAGGTCACCACCATTTTATTGAACAATAATGTTGTTTTTTGGTCTGTTTTGATCATTTTTTAATTGTGTTTGTCATTACTTGTGGTGTTTTGTTTTCTCTAGTATCAGGATGAATAAGGGACCAAATAATTGTGTTTACTTCACGGATAAAGTCACCTAGTTTATTTTCAGGGAAACTGAGGGAAAGTGACATGAATGTAGTAGCACGTAACCCCTCAGCGGTGCACTGCTGGGTGATGAAGGATCACTTGTCTATGCAATATAATGAAACAGATAAGAGTTATATTTTCTAGGTAATATATATATATATATGATAGTTTCTTTTATGTTAATGTCCTTCTTAATTTAAGTCAGCACTGCCTCATCACAGAAAAAGAAGAACTCTTGATGTTTGTATCATCTGACTTCATGTGCCTGCTGGAATTGCCCATACAGATGATCTGAAGATCTGTTAATGTGTTTTGCTTGAAGCCTTTCAGAAAACGCTCCTCTCAGCAGGTGTTATGTGTTGCATGAACGGGTTTTGGTGCAATGTGTGAGGTGATGAAAGTTTTAATTGTTTTTAAATTGGAGTTAAATGGAATTTTATTGTTGCATGAACAACCGCTGTGCAAAGAATGGTTTTGTATTGTTATTTTTCTCGGGTGGAGGTGGAGACTGAGAGGAAGTCCCTGAGAGGACAAAGAGCAAACTGAAACTTCATATTACAGCTGATATCTGACTTTCAGCTGTGCACCATTTATAATCTTGTTATCTTTTGTAATTGAGCGTTTTGATTGGTAAAAGAAGTTGCAAATTCTGTGATTCTGTGATTGAAGAACCTGACTTCAAAAGAAAAAAAACTAATAAACATTACTGAAAAGTGTGTTGGCTCCTCTTTTTTTGTCTGGATACAAACAGACTTTTTATCTGCTTTTCCGTGTCCAATCGCAGTGGTTCCCCTCAAAATGTTCTCAGGAAATCAATTACAATATCGCCTACATAAATACATAAGTTAATAAAAATATAGTATTAAGCATTTTGCTCAGTAAATAATCTCCTCTGTTTCACTTTACCTATGCTGGAGTTTCCAGTTGTATCACATGAGCTTGATAACAAATTTCACACTTTTCTCAATGCTGTAATTTCATTTTCATTTGGATTACACTCACTCTCTCCTTTGGTGTTAGTACTAGTGCCAGCACCTAGTTAGACCCCCTTTTTGCCTTTAGGACTGCCTTAATTCTTTCACTCAGTTGAGTTTGCACATCAGTGATGAGCTTTATGATATGGTCAGTAGATGGATACACTGTGGTCATAAAGGGACGGACATGGTTAGGAATAATGCTCAGGTAGACTGTGGTGTTTACATGATTCTCACAGTACCAAAGAACACAAAGTGGACCAAGAAAATATATCCCACACTATTGCACCACCATCACCAACTCAGCTGTTAACACAAGTGACACATTTTTATGTAGCCCACAATTTGACTCATGTTTCATATATTAAACTCGATCAATTTGGTTTATTTTATTTTAGAGCTGACTCCTTTGATACCACTTTGGTGCAGTTATTAGTCTACTCGTTTTACTTGCTGGACTCAGTTCAGTTTCTAATATCTGGAAATGTTTTCTTTTCTTTTTATTAGTTTCAGTGTTTTTTTCTTTTGGTCTTTTTAGTTATTATAATATGGAATATGGTATTTGTCATCGTTGTGGTCTCTGGGTCTTGAACCCAGGGCTTTGAGTTTGCTGTCAGTTCATTATTTCTTCTGGAATTTGAGAAGTAATTTAAGTTCATTGTTTTCTGTTAATAGTGTTTGTATTTCCTGGCGATATCTTCTGATGCCTGGTATCGGTTCCTTATTTGTTTTGGTTTTTTTGTGCCTGCCCATATGGAAAAGAAATAGTAAAAACTTATATGTGATTACTCATGAAAGTGGCCACTTTCATGAGTAAATCATATAAGGCTTACATGATTTACTCATGAAAGTGGCCACTTTCTCATTACTTTCATACATTGTTTTAGAGAGTATCCAAAACATACAAGTTTCATTATGTAATTTTTCAAGGGATCTTATATCTGTTTTCACTCTTATATGCTTTTCATACAAGTTTCACACAAGACAGATACAAACTTTATAAGATTTATATATATCTTTTCCATATGGGTGTAGTCCTTTGTTTGCTTATGACTTTTGGTTTATTTGCTCTCTTTTGGTGTTCCTACTCTGTTCTGTGGTTGTCTCTGTATCTCTCTGGTAATTTTACATGTGAGTCTGTCATCTTTTTAGTTACGTCCTGTCTTAGATCGCTGGTCTTTCGTATCGAGTTTAACATCCTTTGTCTTGTCATCTCTTATTTGTTCCCTTCCTTAGTGTCCCAGGCTTGTCTGCATTTGTCCTTTGCCTTCCCAGTTCCCAGTTTGAGTCCACCTGTTCTTTCCTATGTTAAGTTAACTTTTGTTACTCGTTCAGTTGTGTTTTCCTGTTTTATTGTGCTAACTGTTGTTTTCTGTGGTTTGTGTTGTATTTATTTCCCCTGGCTCATTATGTCTATAGTTTCCAGCCATGGATCCCACCCGTTGCCTCTCCCATAGTTATTCTGTGAGCACACATTTCAATTCCCTTATGGCTTCTTGAATTATGATTCCTTGCTCTTGCGTTTTTAGGGTTTGAAATCTTTTTGGATTCTTTGGGTTCTGCGCAAACACACGATTAACTGCCTTGCAGACACATTGTTCTCAATAAACTACAGCTGAGATTATTTTAGTTACCTAAAAAGAATAAAGAATCCTAAACAAGGAGTGAAATCAGCAGTCTGTTGGGCAAAATGAAAACTAACCAAAAGGATTTTGTGAGCACAAAAACTAAAGTCAAATTTAAAACACTTATGGAAAATGTCTTTCACTTTGGTCAAATTTGTTATTACATTTATGTCATGTCATGGTGCTTTTTATTGGATGTTTACATCAATGTGAACTTTTGAAAAGTGCACCTCTGAATAATATCCTCTGAAATATAATAATAATTAAAAATAAAAGTCAAACTAATGAAAAGGAAGGCTAAGGCTAAACTCAAATGACAAAACTTTGTGGTCTTTACTACATCCACCTGTAGTGAATAACTGAAAATGCTGTGTTGGGTTCAGACCACTCAAGAATATATCATATCTTTGCCTTGAGAAACCCTTGGGTTGCTTATGCGGTAGGAGAAGGAACTAAACCCGTGCTGCTCCTTTTAGCCTTGTGGCCTGTAGTTGCCTGCTCAAACATGTAATCAATAGTTTACACATTGTTGTAAACCTTCTGTATGTACCTTCATGACAGCATCTGTTGATTGTAGACCTTGAAAATGACCTGCATCCCTCTCAAGATTTTGTTAGATGTTGTGATGTTGCCAAGCTTCTTTCTAAAAACAAACCAGACTGTTGATTTGGTCACTCATAAATTTTCGCTGTTTCTCTGACAGGCTCACCCTAATGATGGCGTCCCTTACTAGCATTTTTTTTATGATTAGGATACCCGATTACGACATGGTACCCAAATTCAAGAGTGGATTCAGTGTAGTCTGTTCAAGCCATGTAAGCTATGTCGGTGTCATGAAATCTTGATCGTAGTCTTATTTATTAATGACCTCTGTGTGAGTGAGTGTAACATCAGTGACATCAAGAACACTGCATTTAACCTTGTTCTTGTAGTTACCTGCACTACCTCCAGTAGATAAAGTTAATAAAATACGATGTTAGAAGACGATTCAGAAAATAATACTAAAATACACGATTATTGTTGCATTTTCGCAGCTGTAAAAAGTGGTATCAGGTATGTTTTTATGTAGTCTCGGGTTACAATGTCGAACAAACCCGCCCTTTGTGAGGTCATCAAGCCTAACAGCGACACCCCGTGGACGGGGGCGGCAGTGCGCCCTTTGTCTCGGTCACGTAGCTGTTTACGGAAACATTTTCACGTCCGCACGTGCGCCAGTTTGTCACTTCTGCACGGTACGTGAGGGTTCGCGTGCCCTCAGCTCGAAGGAAGGGGCAGGCTGTGCTCGGTTTTTCTCCCGAAATATAAAGGAGTTCAAACTTAATGCGTGTCGAGCGATGAGGACTGTGCTCTGCAGCCATCGTGGAGAAGTAGGAGGAGGTCCGGGCTTCATTTTGCCCGTCTGACCTCGCGCGAACTGTGCAGAAGTTGTCGTGAGCTAAAAAGGCCCATCTGGGTTTTTTGTGTGTCACACCTTTGAACACGGAGCGGATTTGTGACGCGAGGAAAGATGATTTTTAGGAACATTCACTCAGGGACCTGCAGAGCATGGCTGTCCCGGGTGAGTCGACGTTTGTTTTCACACTTGCTGTCATGCTAAAACGCTGAAGCCTTGTTATACTCTCTCTGCGTGAGCAGAAACGGATGATAAACGGTCAAGAAGCAGCGGGTGTTGCTTCCACTGTCATATCTTTGACTCCTTTTCTTGAAACGCCCTGCACTCTCTGGCATTTGGTCAAACCTCTGAGGAAGTTCCTGCACTGTGCTCACATGCACTTATTGCTCTTTCAGCATTTTCAAATGAGGAACTCTATTTCACCTCTTCACCTTCCACCTGCAGGTTTCCCTGAGGCAGGAGCTGTGTTTCTTCTCCTCGGTGCCCCCACAGCCGGTGCCTCCTCTGGCCCAAACCCTACAGGGCTACTTGCGGGCGCTGGAGCCCCTGCTGCCCCTCGAGGAGCTGAGCCACACCCGTAGGATAGTGCACGATTTCGGCCGGCCGGCCGGGCTTGGTACACAGCTGCAGGAGGGTCTGGAGAAGAGAGCCAGACTCAACAAGAACTGGGTGTGTAGCAGAGTAGCGGAAGGGGAAAGAATCAATGAAAAATCAATTGGTGACTCCCACACGAGCCCCTCAGAATCAGTTAATTAGAATAACTTATTCAAAAATGCCCTGATTATTTGATTATTATTGACCACTTGTTGACCACTTGTAGACAAAACATTAATTTGGTGATGTTTTGATGGTTTGGACGTTTTCTCTCAATAAATAGAGAAAAAAAATCAGTAAATTAATAATGGTTGAGGAAAAACAGCTTCTGTGCAAGCCTAAATGTGTGATCTGATGGTTTATAAGCTGGGTAACTGTTTTCAGAAATGAACTTATTAGACCAAGCAGCATTTTTCCAGTCTTCTGTTGCCCAATGTCAGTGAGGCCATGTGAATCACCATTTTCCCCTCAGTGTATACCTACACTACGTTGCAAAACAGTGTTTCAGAATAGTTTTTTTTCCCCCTATCGATTAAAAACAATCACTAAAATAAGCATTACTTTATGATATTGTATGTATTTAGCTCTTGTTCTGCATTAAACAAACTTATTATTTCAAAGTTTAGGGAATGTTAAAACGTATACCCTATTGCTGAGAATCAAAGAAGAGTCATGTCTTGCTTCTTGTCTGTGACTTAACTTTGCAGCAAAAGTCTGTTAAAAAGCTTTGAGGTACACACACACACACACACACACACACACAGACTCCAGTAAAAACAAAAATCAGTGCCTTTGTGGTTTTGGTCCTTTTTTTGAACTTCAGAGCTGATTTCCGTGCCCTTCCTTTGGTCTCCCCTGCAGATCTCGGACTGGTGGGTGCAGCGGGCGTACTTGGAGAGCAGACAGCCTCTGCCCGTGCACTCGAACGCGGCTATCTCTCTGCCCCGCAGAGATTTTAATGACTGGAGGAGCCAGCTGGTGTGAGTCTACATAAACTGATGTAGAGAGACGGCAGAGAACAGCTATGTGGAAGTGATGGTGCAGAAACCCGTAAAATTAAACATTAAAGGGTGAGATGCTGATGTTAACTCACAAAGTTAACATCAGCATCTCAACGCTGAAGATGTGTTGGCCCGCGGTGTATGTATTTTGAACACTCAAAGCCTCACAGTTCATAGCGTGTAAGCCATTTTTAGATTTCAGTACAACAGCAGCAACAGATCTTTGTATTACTTTGAGTGTGTAAACACAACAGAAGTGTTAAAGGACACAGAAGCAAAAGGGTTTAGTTAAGTGTTGCTGTGTCATCATGCACTTATGATCCTGATACTCACACCTGCTGTTTTTATTTTTATCATTTAAAGCTTGCAACATGATGTCCTGCTCCTCTGTGTGCCACAGTCGTTACTGCCTCTGTTGACTTCTTTCAAAAGACAGACGCATAAACCGAATAGGCCGCATCTGTGAGACTGAAAAGGGGGTCCGTTTCACTTAAATTCTTTAGATCTCATCGCCTGAAAAGGGGGGGGAAAAAAAACATGAATCATGCCATTAATGATCTCTGAGGTTTCATCGTGCTGCTTTGTTTAGCTGAATATGATTTGTGTTTATAGAACCGCTTCGTGTCTGTTTCCCTGCAGGTTTGCGTCCAGACTGATTGCAGCCGTTCTGGACTTTAAGGCCAAAATAAACACGTGAGTCTTAATTTATGGAACATATTTGGAGCAGATCAGTGATCAGTATGGACATGGCAGGACTTCCCTTTTCTGCTCTAAAGGCTAAAAATGATGAGGACACTAGTACAAAAAGTAACAGCATTGTCTCCAATGAAAATAGAAAGTCAAAAGTTTTCAGCGAGCATTCACTGGCCGCTTTATTAAATACAGCTTGCTAGCTGCATTAATGCTTCACAGCACAGATTGAACAAGGAGCTGGAAACATTTCTCTGAGATTTCTGACCATATTGATGTAGTAGCATGCCATGTGTGATCTTCTGTTGCTTCAAGTTCTCACAAGGTATGCTCTTCTGCATACCTTGGTTGTAATGAGTGGTTGTCTTGAGTCACTATCAGGTTAAACCAATCTGGCCATTCTTCTCTGACCTCTGCCTTCACAAGGCATTTTCTCCCAGAGATCCGCTGTTCGCTGGATATTTTCTTTCTTGGGAAACCTTAGAAATGTTTGTCTGGGAAAATCCCAGCAGTTCAGCAGTTTCTGAAATGCTCAGGCCAGCCATGTTGAAAGTCATTTAAATCACTTTTCTTTCTCACTCTGATGCTCACCAAATCGTCTTCACTGTGTCCTCATACCTAAATGCGTTGAATTTCTATCATGTGATTGGCTGATTAGATACTTCCGTTAACAAGCAGTTGAACAGGCGTAACTAGTAAAGTGGCAGATGAGTGTGTAGCTCAATTGTTTTTGTCGCAGTTGAAGTTGAATACATAACAATCACGTAAAAATATTTCTATAAATATGACTCTCAGACTCATTTCTTTCATTGATAGTAATTTAACTAATGTTGTGTTAAAAACAAAAAGCTGTTTCAGGCTTTTTGTTAATGTTTGAAAGAAAATGAAAGTGAGAACTTAAAACTTTCGTTCTTGTAAAAGAGGAGCTTTCATTTGGTTGAAACCCATGAACCAAAGTCTGTAAAATGGCAGTGACTTTTACACAGAGGTTCAATCAAACACCTTTTCTTTTGGTTCACTCTCCCACTCTGTGTTCACGTATTCTGTGTTTAGCCTGTAAGCTATACACAGATGCCAGATTAAATCAGTGGAATAAAAACGAAAATATGTCACACTTTATAGTGCAGATCAAGTACAAGCTGCTATACAAGTCATATTTACTGGTGCCCAGTCTCTCTGCTGTGTGGTGGGGTTGGGGGGTTACTATAGTAAAATACAGTTATTCCCTTTAGAGCTTATGGAGCTGGTTATTACCCGGGGGAATCACAGGCTCTGTACTGGTGTCAGACTTTGCAGTAATCCTCTGACAGCGTTTAAGCTGCGGTGCTGCAGTTGGTTTTATTCGCTTCTATTTTTGTGCCGTGACCTTTGACTCGGCTGGCATCGCCTTGTGTTTTCTCTGGTGCATGAAGTTAATCTGCGTCTAAATGTACTCGCCTGCACATATTGTAACAGAATCTGCAGCTCAGTGCTGCAACGTCTGCTGGAGTCTCTGTCTCCCCGAATGAAGCATGAAAAAGGTGTTTCAGTGTCGGCGCATTCAGCATAGCTCTGAATTTTTAAACTCCAAAAAGTTTTTTCCTCTTCCTTGTCTTTCGCTCTCATTTTCATAGCTACTCTCTGCTCTATTCCCACTGCACAAACTCTGAACTATTGAGTATAGAAAGTTTCTGCTGCTGTGCATTTCTGATCTGAACTCTTTTATCACATTGCACTTTATTTTGTTGTCATGCATCCTGTAAGATTAAAATTGGTGTTACAGTGCTGAGTAACAATCAGGGGGCCTTGTGTTGATCAGTGAGGGACGCCTTTATCATAGTCTGTGGACTTCAGCAGCAATAGTTTAAACTCTAACAGGGAGATAAGATTTAAACTAGCTGGAAGAGGAACGTTTTTAACTGGCTGATTTAGGAAGAAGTCGGGATCAGAATGACCCGGCCTGAACCGGGAAGCAGAATTTGGGTTTTTCCGAATAACCTTAGGGTCAAGCCTGGTTTTCTGTATTATGAAGGTAGTCCACTTAACAGGGTGCATCAGCATGGTAACTTGTGCTGTAGAGAGGTTACAGTTTGGAGATGAACGGGTAGAAATCACTGTCCGCTGACCAATCGATTCTCCCTTGGATCTCTGTTTGGAAGAGCAGGAGGGTCTGAGATGTTTTAATATTATTTAACGTCTTTGCATTTCCCCCGATGAACATCAGTAAAAAAAATCTAGATTTTTTCTTTTCTAAAAGTATTTTACCTTTTTCTTGCTCTATAAGCATTCATATATAATCCTAAAACAGGACCTACTTGTACTTTGTCACCTTATACAAAATTGGCTTTTTGTTTGTTTGTTTTTAATTGAATTGCTCTGATTGTTAAACACCACTGTGGCTCCCGCTGAAAGAGTGGACACTAACAATGTCTGTTATACATTACTTTAATTAAATAGTCAGTTATAAGCCATCAGATTCTCCAGTGTCCTAATGAGACATGTTAGAAGTCTGTAGACTTTCACAGTCTGCATTTTTGCCTGCTGACAGAGCTACAGTAGGTGCAGCGTCTTATCAGGTGAGGTCCTGTGCAATGAGCAGGTCTAAAACTGATGGGTGTCTTTATTCTTTGCACAGTTGTGAGATGATCAGCGATCCCGCACAGAGATGTTATTCATTGTCCCTCGGTGTATTTAACTAGTGCAGGGTGCAGTCAAGAAGAGGGTAACCCATGTCTTTGTAGGTGCAGGCAGTCATTAAGTGACTGTCTTGAAGAGGCGGCAGCTATAAGTATACGCTCATTGTTCAAAACATGGCTGAGCAGAAGGGGCGGATTAAGGGTTTCATCTTACTAGGGGAAACAACCAGAGAGGGTGACTGAGGAAAGCAGAGGATGGGGGGGAAAAAAAACAATAATGACTGACGTGTTTCTCTTTGTCTGTCAGCGGGCAGCTGCCGGTCGAGTTCATGCGAAGGAAGCCCCTGTGCAAGGAGCTCTACCCGCTCCTCTTCTCCTCCTGCAGGATCCCCGGCCCCAAACACGACTACATTGCTCACTACGGCCGCTCCCGCCGCTCGCCGACGCACATCACTGTCGTCAGGAACTACCAGGTGAGTCGTGCCTGACAGGTGGCAGAAGATGGATTTAGATAGTCTCTTTTCTTCTTTTCTTGTGTTGCCAGTCAAGTCGAGTCTTGTGCAATCACATCTGAAGCTGCTTTTTGTGTTTCTTAAACTCCAAGTTGATTGTTGATACACCAATTTTTGCAAACAGAAGTCACGTGATCGTACAGGAAGCTTTCTTCTGAACATTGAGTACTCTGGCAGCACATTATCCCACGAGATCGTTGTTTTATCTAGTGATTGCTGGCTGTATGTGGATATTTCATCTACATCTTGATTAAAAGAGAAGCTTATTTAGTTTGTAAAGTATCTGCACATAAGTGGAGAACCAGTCAGCAGATGTCTGATTTAACATTGAGTTCAGTTGGGTAATTAGAGAAAGGAAGAGAAGTGTTTAAAAGCATGCTTCTTAGCATTTCAGACATCTGTTACTTTTTATCACAGGAATTCTTAAACCATGAAAACATGTTTGATTCTGGAAAGGAAAAAAGCATGAAATGAGATGTACTAAATCTACACAGTGTTTCATAATGACTAAGGACTACTGCATACTCACATCTACTGTACTTTTTATTGTAGGTTAGTAAGTTGTTCATCTTTCAGAAGACTCAGCGTCCAAAATTAACAAAATATCCTGGATGTTCACCTCTGGCGCTTCCTGTTGTGGCTCAGTTTTTTTTCAAAGGTTAACAGATTTACTGAAAAGGCCTTCTGCTGCCAAAGTGACTTTAATTGATGTAGGGCGTGACTCATTTGCAGTGCGTCAAGTTTGGCGGAGCTGCAGCAGAGAAGTGATAGAAATAGTTTGTTTTTTATTTAGTCTGTTTCTACAGGGTTTATTAGCCACAAGTACAACATCAGCTCTCACTCTGGACTGATGACAGTAAGCGGAGTTATTGTATACTAGTAAGCCAAATGCTAGTTTGTGTTTTTAAATACATTTTGTAGCTCAAGTTAAAATCTATATGTATATGCACACCATTTAATCTGAGGTATGACTGAATGTGATGCAGTCAGCATTATTTGCATGGACTCTGATCTGTCGAGGAATTGTTCTCCTTTCATGGACGAGTGCAGCTGTGCTGTGTTGTTGTGGCGCCCTCTGATGAACACGTCGACCCAGAGTATCCTAGAAATGTTCAGTTGGAGACACAGTGTGACTAAACGCTGGCCAAGAAAGTCTCTGGATATAAATACAGGACCCAGAGAGTCCTGTGCTGCTCTGCACGTGTGGGGCTGGGCATCATCTGCTGAAACAGCTGCTGGGCGGGGCGCAGTACAGACTGGAGCGCCCCGTCTCAGCACCTCAGCCAAGAACAATCGGGTCAGGGGTCAGAGATGTTGCAAGGTTACAGCTTGGATACATGAGAGTCCCGGCAGGAAGTAGCTCTGCCACTAGTCAGGCGTGACGCTGATGACAGTGGTGTTCAGAGACTGCTGCCTGCAGAAAAGAGTAAACTAAACCAGCTGTGAGGTGTAACTTCATTCATATGGAGATTAATAATCCCAACAACAAGCAACCAGAACCCAAAAGTGCTTTCTTAGAGATTAAAATGATGCAGTGAGAATTTTTTATTTATTTATTTCTTTAGAAATGTACTCGTCAAAAAAAAGTGCTTTCATCCACTGAGCCTCGGTTTTCTGATGGACATTTGAGGATATTTTTCAGGTGACAATTCTTTTTGTTTTTGTAAAAGGCAGAACAGGAAAACCCTCAAAGAACTTAAACTGCTTAACAGAAATTCAGATTTTATCGTCTCAGCTCTGAACTTGTTTGGTTTTTTTGATAACTGTAAATGTTGGTGTTTCTGTGGATTTGAAGGGTTTTTTGTGACTGTAAAAAGCACTTAGTGCAGCTTAGTAATCGAAAGATGCCCCCGCTTTTAGTTTTGTATTGCTTTTAAAAACTTTGATCTTACTGACATGGTTTTCCTCTTACTCCCAGTTCTTCCAGCTGGAGGTTTATAACAGCGATGGCTCGCGGATGACTGAGAGTCAGATCCACGGGCAGCTGCTCAGGATCAGGTCTCAGTCTTGGAAGACGGACAAGGAGCCGATGGGCATCCTGACCAGCGAGCACCGCCACACATGGGGAGAGGCTTACAACCGCCTGCTGAGAGGTAGATCACCACACACGCAAGCCGGTGCTTACTACTTGACTGCTATCTCACTGTAAGCTGCTGCTGTTTTCGGTTATTTTAAGAGAGCAAACAAAACTGATCTGTTAATGGCTCAGTTTAAGAAAATACAAATGTGAGAAACGTCTACATGCCAAGCTCTGACTGTAGGATTAACATCCCCTGATGTTGGTGAAGCTTTGCTGGTGTTAGAGTAGCATAGGATACGCCCTCGCATCCATTTTTCTGATGTGCTTGAAATGACGTCACAATATCTGAGGTTCCTTTAGAGCAGCTTGAAGGTGGTGGCCAAAGGAGGCGTTTTATTAATTTTTACCTAATTATAGATTTTAGATAATGAGACCTTCCAACTCAGTGGTTTTATCATCTGCTTTGTAGAAACCTAACTACACATAGGAGACAGGAGAGGGTGCTGTGTACTTGGAGCAGCTCAGTGATCAGAACTCTTCATGTTTTTAGACCTAACACTGGTTTAATGATGGATTGATTAGTATTTAGTATTTATTTATTTATTTATTGTCATTGTCAAGAACAATGAAATTGCGTTTGGGGCTTCCATACAACCCCAAAAAAAGAAGAAAATAATAAATACCCCTTAAAACCCAAGTGTACATATTTAACCCAGTGTGACTCCAATGCAATAAGACAATCCTTAGCAATAATGTTCGTAGAAATTCAGACAAAGACCTGAGAAACATGACAAAATACAACAATGCAACCCATTCAATATTATTGTACTGTGAGATATGATATCAGATATGATAGTTATCTATTTAAGAAAGAGGGGGGGGCAGGAGGGGGAAGAGAATAAAGATATGATGCACCAATGCAGACCAGTTCATTGCTATTAAGAAGTTGGATATGGTTATTGTCCGTGAGAGGGGGGCAGAGAGTTCAGGAGCCTCACAGCCTGTGGATACAGGCTGTTGGCCAGTCTGGATGTTCTGGCCTGTATAGACCTGTACCTTCTCCCTGAGGGCAGCAGATGGAAAAGGTGGCGCGCAGGGTGATGTTGGTCCCGCAGGATACTGTGCACCCTCCTCAGACAGCGAGTGGGGAAGATATTACTGATCTCTGGCAGACTTGTTCCAATAATTCTGCCAGCTTCTTTCACCACCCGCTGGAGTGCTTGCTGATCGGCCTTGGTGCAGCTGGGGAACCACACTAGAAATCCATACGTCAGAACGCTGCTGATGGCACAGTTGTAGAAGTTCAACATCAGAGATCTGGGAATGTGTGCGCTCCGCAGTCTCCTCAGGTAGAGGCGCTGTTGGGCCTTCCGTACAACTGAGGTGATATGGTTGCCCCAGGACAGGTCCTCGGTCACAGTTACCCCCAAGAATTTAAAACTGCTCACCCTCTCCACCGCCTCACTGCCAATGAAGAGAGGCAGATGGTTGTTATGACCCCTCTTCCGGAAATCTACAATGATCTCCTTGGTCTTTTTGGTGTTTAAGACCATTACATGTCTCAAAGCAGTTTTAAGTGTTAAATGTTTTATGCCTGCATCAGCAGAAACCCAATAATCAATCTTGGTTGGAAAAACTGAAATGTTGGTGATGGACGAAACTCTCAGACACTTAAAATGACCGAAAGTTGGAATCATTGTGTTTCCATCTTGTTATTTTCATACTTGGAGTCTGCTGAAGTAGTTTTGCATGATTCACAGCTCAAAATTATCCTCATTTATTTAATACTGTGGTGCAGCCCCTCAAAGGGAAAGAAATTTATTTTCAAGTAAGTCATTAAGTTATAAAACAGTAGTTTGGGACAGAAGAGGCAGAGTGCGTACGGACAGTGCAGGAGCTGATAGAGGAGAAATGTTAATAACCGTATGAGCTGGCAAAGGACAGGAGGAGTGATGATGTCGAATAGTTTGACTCTTTTTATTTTAACTCCTTTTAATACTTGATAAATGCAAAAACAGAAAAATGTGAGATTGTTGTGTCAAACTCGGAAACCAGATGGAACTGTAGAAAGAGGAGTCAAAGGAGCTTGCAAAGAAAAGCGTCTGGACTTCTTTAAGTTGCTTGAAGACGTTTCACCTCTCATCTGAGACCCTTAAGGCAGCTCTCTTCTCATTGGCTGCCACGCACAAACAGCAGGTCCTCCACAATGACTTCTTTACGTCTGTGATACAATTAGTCGTTGCTTTCACTGAAGTTGTAGATTGTTTTGGTGCATACAAATATAAACATACCATTATGTATGAAAACGTGTTCTATAGTATAAAATAAAAACAATAAACAAATGGGGAAATAATCCTAGTGATAGCAGCACCAACAAACAATACTTAACAGAAAATAAGGAGAAGCAATCAATAAGCAGGAACAATTTTTGGGCATCATATAAATAACGGCTACATGTGGGAGACGAGTTGATTGGGTTTAAACAACACGGTCTCTGTGTGTATCAGATAAACTGAACCAGGAATCGGTGCGGATGATAGAGACGGGACTTTTCTCCTTGTGTCTGGATTCTCCAGTCATGAGGATATCAGATGAAAAGTATGTGTACACACACACACACCGAGTATTTCTGTGTTTGCTAAATCAGTTGAGTAATGCTGTCTGTGCAGATATTATTGTTTCTTATGGAGGTTTGGAAACACTGCACAATTATCACTACCCGTATTTGAGCTATTGCTCCATTTAAATGTTGTGCACTCTCTGTGGTTTTCTGCGTGTGAGCTCATGAAGAATCGCTTGTGCAACCACTTTAATTGACAGGTATGCGAGCCGCAAGGCCGCGCAGGTCCTTCATGGCGGCGGGACGTTCTCCAACAGCGGAAACCGCTGGTTTGACAAAACGCTTCAGGTGGGAATGCGCACGTGAATGGCGAGAGATGGCTTGTTTAGAGCAGCTGATGCAGAGTGCTGACTCGTGTCTGTGTTTGAACAGTTTGTGGTCGGCGAGGACGGCTCGTGGGGTCTTCTGTATGAGCAAGCCACGGCCGAGGGTCCGCCTGTAGCGACGCTGCTGGATCATGTGATCGAGTATTGGTGAGATGTTGGAATGAAACTGCAGATGTGCTGAATTAGTCAAGAAAAATTGAGCTGAGGTGGAGAATGATGGGGTGTCTGCTCTGAGTGTTTACGTTTTTTTTTTCTTGTCTGCAGTGAGAAACCGGACACAAAGAGGGCGCCGCTGCTCCCGCTACCAATGCCCAAGAAGCTTTACTTTCACATAGACCGAGAAATCAAGAGGGACATCGAGCACGCCAAGCAGAACCTTGACATGTAAGCTCCCAACTTTTTTTTTTTTTTTTTTTAAACTTAAACTCTGAGCTGAGCTCTGCAGCGCGCTGACCTCTCCGCACACCATCAGCTGCATGTTTGTGTTTGCTCTGAAATCTGACAGAGGTGGAGAGAACTTGCTCTAAAAGAAGGCCGCAGGAGTGTAAACAGATTTATCTTTGCTGTGTTTATGTAACCTTGATGGAAATAATGCCTCTGTGGATAACTGTAAAGTCATTCTTCATAATCCACTGCTGTCCTGGTCAGATGCCAAGCTTTTTATATGGTCCTGTGCAATTTCAGAGCTCTCTCAAATCATTCAGATGCCAAAATATGATTGAGGAATAAAGCTTTTTCTTACGTGCAGTGTGGAGTTCAACGGGACTTAAAAATATTATATGGAAATGTTTAAAATAGTGAGTAAAAGTAGGTAGAAGTAAACTTTGTTTACCTTCTGTCACATAATCTAGTGATTTCCCACCTCCTCTCTACACTGCTGTCTGAAAGCTTATTTAAAGCTGCTAATTGAACCTTGACTTTAAACATAAAATCAGCACAAATGCAAATGTTTGTCCTGAATTTGTTGAAGCCTGATCAACGACCTCGACGTTAATGTGTTCAACTTCAAGAAGTTTGGCAAGAATCTTCCAAAGCAGCACCAGATGAGCCCAAACTCCTTTATCCAGGTCGCCCTGCAGCTCGCCTACTACAGGTCAGTGCCAGCAATCTGCTTTTCTTTTCTTTTTTCTTTTTTTGTGTGTTGTTTGTTTGTTTGTTTGTTTTTAATCTGCTGTTAGAATTTCCTGCTGTGCTGTGGTTAGTCTCAGACTGGATCAGATGGCATTTGTAGTTTTTTACTTCAACCCCGTTGCATTAGAGAGGGAAAGTTACTTTATTAAATAACTGGTAATGTCCAAAACTGACCCATTTAGCTGCTTTGTGAACCGACTGATCATAAAATAGATTCCTCTTCACTCACACCAGTCCACCTGGTAATCTAACGCCTTGTTTGATACCTGGACTTGATCGGATGAGTTCTGTTGGAGTAATTGGAGTGACTGATTTACACTGATCGGCCACTTTATTAGGTATAGTTTGCTGTTACTGGATGGATCCATCCCTTCATGTTGTTTAAGACCCTACTACCCAAATGTTGCATCAGAAGATTAGACTCATCAGACCAGGAAACACTTTTCCCATCTTATTGTTCAGTTTTGGTGAGCCCCTGTGAACTGGGGCCTCAGTTTCTGTCTCTTAGCTGACAGGAGTTTCACCTGGTTTGGTCTTCTGCTGCTGTAGTCTGCCTGCTTCTGAATGCATGTTGTGTGTTCAGAGATGCTATTCTGCATACCTTGGTTGTAACACGTGAGTTCTCTGTAAATTCTGAATGTGCTAACTGTCTACAAGAGTGAGAATCATTAAGTTTTGTTTTCTGCTTTGTCTTTAAAGTGCAGCACTTACTTGAGATGAACACCTACCTGTTAGCAGCATTGTCTCTGATATTGGCTTTATTTTTGTCTGCAGAGTTCACAGTGAAGTCTGTTCTGCCTGCGATATCGCCACTCAGAGGATGTTTAGAGGAGGAAGGACCGAGTACATCCGCTCACCCACCAAGCAGGGGCTCCAGTTCATTCTGGCCTTTGATAATCCGTCCGTATCGGTGAGAAGCACAAACCCTGTGAGAAAGTTCTCCCGCTGAATGGGAACAGAACTGTTGGAGGATTTTTGTAGCTTGGATTCAGAATGTGTTTATTTTTTGGGGTTTGCAGCGGGAAGCAAAGCAGGAGCTGTTCAGAGAAGCTGTTGATGCCTACTCGGCTCTGACCGAAGCGGTAAGTGTTAAATAAATGTTAAAACATTTATCTCAAAGCTGCTGATTAACTGATTCAAAAACACTCAAACAAGAGTTTCATTTCTCTTTTGTTCAGGCACTTAATGGACACGGCATTGACCGCCACCTGCTGGGGCTCAAGCTGCAGGCCATCGAGGAGGGCATGAGCATTCCCAAAATCTTCATGGACACGGCTTACGGGCTAGCAACACACTTTAAACTCCGGACAGGACAGGTGTGTGTGTGTGTGTCTTTGTTCGAGGTGTTATTTACACTGTTGCTCAGTAGGAAATGGGAATTTTTTTTGTTGTTGTTGTTTTGTCAAATGATAGTGGCTATATGAGAGGGAATTTTCTACCAGATAATCTCCTGTGAAGTTCCTGTGAATTTCTTGCAGCACACGCATACATGGATGCTTGGAGTTTCCTCAAAATGAATCTGTTTCTCTTCCTCATTTTAGGTGTTGACAGTCAGATGTGTGGAATTTTTGTAGGTTTTTTTTTCTTTTTTGCCCCGGGGTCAGCTCCTGATTGTTTGTGGGGTTTTTTCTGGCATGCCTTAGTTTTCAAATGACAGTATATATCAAAGCATTTGTACAGTATAGCTGAATGTTCCAGATTCGCACAGTTTTAAAGGGGATCTGTGCTGCTTGGTTGAACTCAACGATGTAGTTGTTTTGTTTCTCCTTCTTATCTTTGACAAAGTTGTGTTGTCTCATGAGTGTGATTCAGGAAAAAATACCCAACTGGCTGTTGAGATAATGACAAGTTTCCAGTTAGCAGCTATGATCACCGGTTATGTGGATTTTGACCAGTTGGAGCATAAATTGTGACGGCAAATTTTCATTTAATTTTAGTCATAAAGGAGGTAGTTGATGATAACTGTGATGAATGTTATTGGTCAACAAAGTTAACACGGCCCAGCTCGCATTGAAATGTAGGTGCTCGTATTTGATGTTTTATGAGCAATTAAAAACACTGTAGATATGAAATGAGAACAGCAGAATTGAGCTCTTGGCATCTGTACAGATCATGTGATATAACTGGAAGCTCTAGATCAGCTGTCTGGTGAGCCTTAGTGTTCTCGTGATGAAGAGTGAACTTTGAGACTCAGATTTGAGGATTTGTGTGTTTTTTAATGACGTGTGCCCAGCTTTAAGGCCCAGTTCCATTATTGATCTCCCTCCTGTCTTGTCTCTTCAGATGCCTGCAAACAACACGGACAGCGTGATGTGTTTCGGTCCTCTCGTTCCTGACGGCTACGCCGTCTGTTACAACCCTCAGGCAGACCACATCCACTTCTCCATCACGGCCTTTAACTGCTGCGAGGACACTAACGCAGAGAGACTCGCTCGCACTTTGAGGGACACCATGTGTCATCTGCAGGAGATGTTGCAGCCTACTGTGTAGAGCTGCTGCTACAGCGTCCAGCAGCAAGATACCAAACATTATCTCTAAAGAATATTTTGTACGACTTTTGTAGGGGTGCTTTTTTTTGGGGGGGGGTGTATGCTTGCTACTCACGCTTCACTCGAGCATTTAATTGTGTGAGAGCCTGGAAAAGATCTCTGCAGCTCTCGGGTTCTTTTGTTGCTTCTTTAAAGTTTGGGTGAAGCGATAAATCTTTTTCTAAGCTGTCAAATTTGCATCGTCATCGTTGCATTTCGAAGCATCAAATTCCACAGCGTCTCTCGATGAAAGCGAAACGACTCAATGTGACACTCCAGCATTAATCGGAAACGTCTACGCGTGCACTCCTTTGTACAACTTGTGAGATGACCTGTGTCCTTCAACCTTTCACATTTCACTTTTTCATCAGAATTAATGGGAAAGTTGGATTTTTTTTTTTTAATAGGTGAAAAAGGTGGTTTGAATGGACCAGAGGAGAGGAATTATTGAGGGTGATGTGGTGTTTTTGTGTCTGAACTCGACCTGATCGTGAGATGAATTTTGAATAAGCATAATTTTTGTTGTTTGTTTGTTTGTTTATTTGGAGGATCTTGTTCTGCACTCAACCTGCAGGACTGGTTAATAAAGCCTGTGCTCACATAATTTCTCACTCAAATTATTTTGTCCATGTTAAAGAAAGTATGAGAGTGAGGATTTCCATTAAAAATCTGACACTTTTTCAGCAAAGTGGCATCACAGAATCGCAGTTTTTCACCCAATCTGATTTCTGCTCCAGTGCGCCCCCTCCAATGTTCAAATCTGGACACAATGAGATCTCAACTTTTCAAACCTCATCAGCAGAGCATCTGAGCTGCCTACTTTATGAAAGGTACATTAAATAACTATAGTGTATGCAACCCGTCATAGCAGACCACTACCTGATGAATAACAGGAAAAGCTGACCCTTCAGTCTAGGCTAAAGGGAGGTAGTTTGCTGACGTGGTTCTCCTTAGTGGTAAGGGTCACTGCAAATCAATACAACATTATCTGGAGTGATAAGTTTATCTCATTGTGATGTGAGTGTTTTCTACAAGGATGATGGTACTCCTGGCCAGTGTCAGGGGGGAAGGGGTCTGTGGCCGTATAATAGATGTTTGAAATTAAAATTAAAGTAGAAAGACCTGTCAAAGCTGCATGCCATAAGTGATCCTGCACAATTAATAAAGCTGCTCAGTGGGTGGCCTGTACAGGCTGCACAATTTTAAGGTAATGAAACCTGCTTTAAATCACAGAATTATATGCATATAAATGGTACGCTCAGAAATACAGATCAAAGTATAAAAGTGCAAAAAAATATTTGAGAATAATGGGAAACATGAAGTTGCAGAGGGGATACAGCAACCTTTTTGAACAGGCCTGGACTCATGAGGCTTTTCCATAACGCCAAAGCTTGGAGGTCACTGAATGGGTTGAAGAGTATGAAAATGATCTGAGTCACCAGCTCTTAATCCAGCTGAGCACTTTTTGAGGATTTGGACTGGCTTTGTGGAGAGGTGTATGAGAACTGGTCATCGTCCCTCCACACTGCATTAGAGTCTGTCAAGCAGCACTGAAGATGAAGCTGTATGTGTGGCCTAACATCCAGATTATTCCTCTTTGTTATCTATTTCTATTTATGCTTATGTTGTGACTGAGATTTATGTCAAAGTTCAAAGGTCAGACTGAATAAACATGCCTGTAAACTGCAGCTTGACTGACTGTCAGAGGAATGCAACAGTAAAATTGTAATTTCAGTTTACAACGGAGTATGCACCAAAGGAGCAAACACCATTGAAAGAGGGAACTGCTTACATCATATTATTATGGCTCTCATGATCAGTAGTTTTATAGTTACATAAAGTGAAACATTTTCCCAGTTTTAGCTTCGTATTAACTACCAAAGTTCTTATTTGGTTCGGGTTTTTGAAACTTTGTAAGTTTCTGTAAAAATAAAACAAAAAAGTTGACAAAATGTATTAAACTTTTTTAGTGAAATGCTTATAAAACATTATTTAAAAAATAAAACTTATTTAAAACTTGTTTTCCCTGTCACTTTTTTTTAAAATAATGTTACAATATTTATAAAGGCAGACGGTGTCTGAGATAGATAGCATGGCCTTCTGTCCACCAATCTAAGGGACAGCGCATGAACAACCCTTGAGCACCAGATCCATAGAGGCAGGGGTCAAGCTAAAGACTGATAAGGTGCCCTGGAGACTATCAAACATATAGTTGCAGAAGGTTAGACGCAATTGGACCCGTGTAAGTTGAGAGGCACAACCAGGTGGCTGGGGCAGCGTACAGGAACATCTGTCCATATACTGACTAGAATTCCCTGATGGGAAACACCACCAAGGTGGTTGAAAACAACAGGGCTGAGGTCCTGTGGGACCTTGAGTTCTAGGCGTACAAGCAGCTGCTGGCTAACTAACCTGATGGCTGACAAGGAGCAGAAGACCGTATTTGCATTTTATTATAACATTATTGGCAGCAACAAATAAATACACTGTGTTAAAAGCATTAAAATATTTGAGTTGCACAGCCCAGCATTAAATGAATTTGATCAAAATCAGAGAGACACTGTTAAAGCTGCACATTAAAGAGTAAACAAAGCTTGTTATGTTACATACTCGCGTCACGGTGTAACAGTCTAACTGTTTATGTTGTATCTGCGCGTGACCCTGTGGGGCAGCGCTCTGCTTCCCGCTGATTGGACGAGCGGAAGCAGGAAATGACGCCAGTAGCGGCCGCTTCACCTGTAATTTAAAACCGGAACAAACGAAAACAAAAAGCAGGGACCAGCTGTGGAGTGTTTCTGCTTTTCCTGGAGTGTTTTGAGCACTCTCACGGAGAAGCGCTGGCCGTGAAACAGCATCGTCTAAAGGAGCACAACTGGACCCAGAATAATGCCACATTAGCAAAAACCCAACAGTTTAATGCTTTTATTTTTTTACAACACCTTTTCTCGCCTTTATTACTTTAAGTTGTGATGGAGGGTTTCGGTTGTGCCAGCTTGAGGATGAGGAGGAGGAGAAGCAGCAGCGGGGCAGCCGGGCTGCTGTGGCCGCTGCTCGGTGCGTGTCTCTGGGCTTCGGTGGTCGGGTACAAGCCGGTGATCATCGTGCACGGTTTGTTCGACAGCTCAGGGGATTTTATAAACTTACAGCGGTTCATTAACGAGGTGAGTGTCGGGGCTAACGGAGAGGCTGATTCAGGGGATAGTTAAGGTGTATTTTACAGTAAATCCTGCAGGCCTTACAGGTTATATCACCACATGTTTATCAGCAAAACGTGGACCGTGCAATATGCATCTGCTGTTAGCGAGCTTTATGGTAAGGGTAATACATTATTTAGTGATTTAATATGAAGTACTTTCTGCTTTGTTGATGTAGAAATAAAGCAGCAATCATACAATTAACGGGCTCATTATAGAGAAGTTATTGTGCTGTAATATAACACCGATCAGAGTTGTATTATTACTGTATTATTACTATCATTAAGTTACTTTCCAGAGCTGTGTTTGGTTTTCCTGTAATTTTTATTGCATATGTCTGGGGTAAGATTAAATATGTTAAAAACAGTCTCCTCAGGCTGGCTTTGCTCACAGATGGGGAGAAAATGACAAAGACTAAAGCGTTCTGCTTTATTTTAGCGACTTTTTGTAAGTGCATAATATCCTGTCAGTTACTTTACCAAATTGTATTTTTGTTTCTGTTAAATTTCTCATGCTTAGTTTTAATTATTGAGGTTTAGTTAACTGAAATAAACCTGTTCTGGACTGCGAGTGTAGAAGAAAAATAATGTTCTTTATAATAGATACACTAAAGCACCTTGAAGTCTCTCAGTACTCACAATGATAAAGTGATTAATTACTACTAATCTTCTACTACAACCTCCTCACACACACACACACACACACACACACACACACACACACACACACACACACACACACACACACACACACACACACACACACACACCTATAGAAACTGTCAAACTCTCACCAGATGATCTGGCTATGTATGCTTGTTTCTGCCTCAGAAAAAAAGTGTTATCTAGTTATCTCAAAATTTCAACTGATTTTCAAATAATTTTCTCAATTTTGAGTTATTTTCTGAGAAGTTTGAAGTTTAGATTTTGAGATAAAAATGATTTTTTTTGTTTTCTGTGTCAGGAACAAGCTTCCATACCTGGCTGATGTGACTTGTGTGTTGATATTTCTGGAGTTTCTGTGGACATGTCAGGAGAGGTTTAAGAGGTTAAAACCAACATTAGGTTCCTCTTTATTTATTTTTTCTGGAAACCACAGAAGAGACCTTTGTGGTTGGCTTAAAATACCAAAAGCGGATCTGAGGCCTTGTTTTTTCTGCTTTAGTTAATTTGCAGTTCAGTGATTCAGAAGCTTAAACATCCTCAAGGATAACTGACAGCACCGGCATCTGAAGTTACTGAGGGCACGTTGCTGATTCTTGTAGCTGTTCAATGCTATAATATGACAAATCGCTTAGACGCTGTGCTTCCTGTGAGTTTTTCCTGTTAAATGATGCGAAACCATCTCCTTCTGCAGTCTCATCCAGGGACGAACGTGACCGTCATCGACCTGTTTGACAGGGGCGCGAGCCTGGAGCCCATGTGGAAACAGGTGGAGGGATTCAAGGCAGCTATCTACCCAATAATGCAAAACGCAGCAGATGGGGTCCACTTTATCTGCTACTCTCAAGGTGAGCGAGTGCAAATTGCAGTTATGTGTCCATGGTTTCTCTGGCAATCTCGCTGAGGGAGATATCAGAGCGACACTATTAGCTGTGAAGGTTTATTTTCAGGAAGAGTGTTTAATGATCTGTTTGCTTTAGGATTTCTGCTTCAGTCAGCTGCTGGAAATTCCTACCACGCAACGCCATATTGTATTTCAATGTAAATTTTCCCCCCGAGGAACAAGTAATGCAAACAAGATTCTCTTCACTCAGCATGTTTCTGTGAAAAGAGAGCACACCAAAAAGAAAAAAACATGGACTTACTCTGTGTGCTTCTTGATAAAATAGTTTGTCTTTATGAGAAAAGCATTATCTTGATTGTGGAATGTTTACTTGTCACCGTCGCATGAGTGGCTCAGTGGTGTAGTGGTTTACACATTCGATCCTGGGAGGAGACGCGCATTTCTTTGGGATTGTGTAAGGAAAAGTGTCTCAAACATGTGGGCCTACCTGCTGTGACGAGCCAAAAGTAGCTTCTACACCTCGTTCGAGTATTTCAGAACTTGAGCATCTTTGTGAGAGGAAATGACAAAATGACACAAAGTCTTAGCGCCACACTGACTAATGTACTGCTAGCTCGAGTTTGAATTTCACTCTACAGTACAATGAGATGCATGTCAGGTTAACTGGTGAGTCAAAATAGCCCATAGGTGTGAATATGGGTGTGAATGGTTGTGCAACCTGCCCTGGGCGAGCCCCCTCCGTGTCTGAATAGGATAAGCCAATCCACGCTCATTAAAACTAATTGACGCTAGAAATAACACGCATAACCTGGTGGACTAACTGGGAAGACGGGTTCTCCAGACTTCAACCGAAACACATCCACCAAGACAATTGAGCCTAATCAGATGTTCACTGAGAAATCACAGACGATGGAAAAAACTCCTGGCTGGTGGCAAATGGAGGATCGGGATAGGAGATCAGATCTTTAAAGAATCTCTGGACACCAGACGGAGTTTCACTGGTAGAAGCTCTGTCTGGTTAACCACAATGTTAAGATTTGTGTCAGAAAAATGTGATTATTGGATTTTATTGGTGAGACGGGTTCTAAATCCAAACTGTGCAATGCGTTGAATATTTCAAATAAACCGGTTGCGAAAACAAAAACTGTGGACAGGAGTAAAACCTGATATCACACAAGATTTCACCCCAAGAACTGAAAAATCAAAAAGCTCAACTTCAAACTTTATTTATTAACTAAATTATTAATATTGATTTATTTTCAATTTTCACATTTCTACAGAGGAAAAGCTGCTCTTCATCAGACCAGTGAAGAGTTAATTTATTTCTGCCTGTGTTCAGACAGCAGCACCTTATTATTGCTTTGTGCTACTGCGATGCACCAAATATCCCTGTAAAACCATCTCCTCTTCTTTCTGAAACTGTTTAAATTTTGACTCTAGCACAAATGGTCACAACATTCAAGTTAGCTTAAATAAAGTCCTCAAAAGGAGCTTATGTAAACATATTTAAACTAAAATTCTAAATAAAGTACAGAACCTGATGCAAAAAGCTGACTGTAACACAATAGAGTGTCTCTATAAAGTAAAATGGCTCAATAAATTCAACAAAGTGAAATAAAACAGACTAAAAATAACTTACTGGATGCAGTGAAATGCACAATAAACGACAATAAAGGTGTTGTTAGAATTTAAAACGTCACAATGATACAAGGTTAAAACATGTGTTAATACGAGAGAACAGATGTTTCTCTGCTAAACAGATGTGTTGATTTCCAAAGAGATTTTTACTTCCTGATTTGAATTAGCCTGTCAAAAAAATTGAGGTGGGTTGCTAACTCTCTTCAGGTTTGTTTGACGAATTAATGATCAAAAATGGAGTTTGCAATCAAAATAACTGGATATAAGACCTTTGAGCACTGGGAAATTGACATACGCACAGTCAGCTGACCAGTTATCTGGCTGTCACTGCTCTGTGAGGCACTTTTTTATCTAAGTGGGTTATATAACATTCAATGAGAAGGTTGGAAGGTGGACTTGCTCTCTGAAAAGCTACACAAACATGTGTCTTTATTGATGTTCTTACAGGCGGTCTGGTTTGCAGAGGGATCCTCTCCACTCTGTCTGACCACAACGTCCACTCCTTCATCTCCCTGTCCTCACCTCAAGCCGGGCAGTACGGAGGTGGGTCCAACATGGAGAGCTTAGTTCAGCAGCGTGTTTTAAATGCAATCAGTATTTCTCTGTTGAGAATCTACTAATACCCTGTTAGTGAACCAGTGTCAATATCTGACAGCTGTAAAATGAAAACTCTCATGATCTCACGATGAGAAGCTGCCTGATAATTATCAGCAAAATCGTAAATTAGGGAGTAAAAACCCAACAATGAGTTAGTAAGACTGATGTTGTTGGACCTGTTTTTATAAGTTATTGTTTTTTTTAAGAGAATTTTAGCTCAAAGCCTTACTGCTTCATATCACTCTTGCTGCTCTGGTGACAAGCCAGAGCTCGCAGCTATTTCCAGCATCAGTCAGCAGACTGACACAGTTAGCAGAAAGCTGTGAAGCAATGTGAAGAGAAAGACTGCAGAAATACTTTATCGTGCTGTGGACTGATTTATTCTCTGACTTGGTCATCATTCTCGCTCCTCTTTCTTTCCCCTCAGACACAGACTACTTAAAGTACCTCTTCCCTCAGTTTGTGAAGTCAAACCTCTACCACGTGTGTTACACCGCATTAGGTCAGATGATATCCATCTGCAACTATTGGAACGGTGAGACTCCAGGATTACTTTTTTCTCACAGATTTTGAAGTCGTCAAATTTCTTTTTTTTCCTGCCTTTTCGGACTTTAAAATCATAAACGAGCAGTTTGATATTGTGTTTGCTTTTCACCTGTCTGCAGACCCCCACCACAGAGACCTCTATGTCAACAGCAGTGATTATCTGGCTTTGCTCAACAGTGAGAGACCCAACCCAAATTCAACAGGTCAGAAAAAGAACAATCAACAACAACCCTTATCAAAAATTACTCAGTGTAACGAGTAATTACTTATATCAAAATGACTCAGATAAAGTGCACAGTAGCCATGAGGTGTGTTTTATTTGCCATCTGCAGAATGGAAGAAGAACTTCCTCAAAATCAAAAAGCTGGTACTGATTGGAGGACCGGACGATGGAGTCATCACGCCCTGGCAGTCGAGGTGACAGCATCCTCTGATTTTATTTCCCTGAAATCTCACACACATGGATATCTTTAAAAAGATTTTTGGACTTTGTGAAAGTTGCAACAAATGAATTTAGATCGAAATTTTACAAAAATAATATATTTAAACTCATTGTGGTGCTAAAATAATTAAAATAAGACTTTAGATCAAACAAGGCTGCATCATATTTTCTGCTTTAAAGGGATTTCAGTTTATTCTTTGTGGTCACAGCTGTCAATGACATCTTGCTTCGTGTAACTGTGGATGATCTGATGACTCTCATGTGATGCTAACACGCTGCTTTCATGTCTTTACAGCCAGTTTGGATTTTATGACGACAACGAGACGGTTGTTGAAATGCAGCACCAAGATGTGAGTGAAAGTCAGAATACATTTTTTCATTTATTTCTATCTGTTTTTAGGTCATTTAATTCAATTCTAAATAAGTTATATAACACAAATTCACAATAACAGTCCTCTAAGGGCGCCCAACAATCAGACAATAAGCGAGCACTTGGCAACAGTGGGAAGGAAAAACTCCCTTTTAAGAGGAAGAAACTTTTGGTAAAATCAGGCTTAGGAACCGTGACCAGCTGGGATGAGGGGAAGAAGACAGGAGAAAGACATACTGTGGCAGAGATCTAATGATGAATAAATATATAAATTATAAAAAGGAGAAACCATGATTCTTACCAGAATAAATCATGAGAAACTAAAATGTTTTTCAGTTTAACACAAAAACAAAACAAAACAAAAAAAGATCTTTGTTCTGATGTCTTTGACACGTTAATGGGTTTGTCATAAAGCAGAGCCATCTTTTATCTATGTCTCATTTATGGAGGTGCTCCTCCCAGAGCAAGGCATGTGCTTTGTTTCTAAAGAATAGAAAAATACATGCACAACCCCACCAAAAATCTGAGGCGGTAGATTTATTAATGACTCCCTTGTGCTGTGTTTTCTTTTTGCAGCTGTACTTGAGAGATGTTTTCGGGCTGAAGACGCTGGCGGCTCGCGGAGATCTGATCCTCTGCTCTGTTCCCGGCGTTCAGCACATCTGGTGGCACTCCAACAAGACCGTGTTCCACACATGCATGGAGAAGTGGCTGGTGTAGCACAAAACCTCTTCACAGCACACACATGCAGACGGACACACAGAAAAACACACAAAAACGGTCGACCTCTACAGCCTCGGTTATAGTGTCTTCTGTAGGACATGAGCTGATATTTTGGGGGGATTACAGCTGTGAAAGATCATTTGGTGATGTCAGGATTTATTTTAAACCGTCTTTCATTTTCATCTTATTTAACATTTAAGGAGAAAGTTTAACATTAGGGGAAAAATTTTGTTACCTCTCTCTCTTTTATGTGTACAGTACATGTTAGGCTATACCAGAAGCAGGTTAGCTTAGCTTTGCACAAATAATGGAAATAAAGGGAAACATCTAGCCTGCTTGTGTGTGACAAGGACAAAACCAGCACTTTTAACTTCACTCACTAACTTGTTTATTTTATTTGTCTGAATAAAGTAAGTGTAAAATGACATTGGCAACTATTAGTGGCGACTACTAGTGGGCTAAGAAGGTACTGCAGGAAGGCTACAATCATGATTGACAGATTGATAGATGGATACTTTGTTGATTTGTATTCAAATTTTGTTTTATAATAGCATAATAAAGAGTACAAAATAGTTCAGTCTGCAATAATTAAACAACATAGCTAAAGTAAAAGTGGTAAAAGTATCACAGGTGCCTACTGAGGACCTTATGCTGTGAGATTTCACACATAGACAGTGATTTAAAAAAAAACAAAAAACAGAATACAAAATAAAAATGAGGTTAAGGAGAGTAGAAAGTATCACACTGCAGATTGCTTTAATAAATAATATGTACTCTATAAATGTAAGAAACATTTGGAGGAATGGTTAATCTGCAGATATTTCCTGGAGTCCAGCTACCAACATAATGTTGCCAGCATTTTAAAACCCCAAAAATATCACCATCACAATTAGATTTTTGGGTGCATTAACAAAAAAACATTTAACATGTTATTCAGTGGGCTTAAGAGTGCTGGTAGGCAGATTTAATGCAATTCATTAATTCATTTTTAATGATAACACAGATCCAGGCTAGTGGCTTTCAGCTGCTATGTTGAGCTAACGCTCTCCATTTATTCCCACTGATGTCACCTTTGCGAACAACGTGAGTCCGGCCCTCACCGTCATACGTAGATGGTATGAAAGATGTACGTTTCTAAGGTTGTTATAACTAAAACTAAACTAAAAATTAAAACTACATATTAATAAAATAAAATGAACTAAAACGAATTAAAAAAATAGAGGACATGATGATGGACGGACATGTTTACTGAGACTGTGGATGTCTACATAGATTGAAACTAATAAAAACTAACATTTTTAAACAATAAAACCTTCAGAACTGAATTAATTTATCCAACCCTGGAGATACGTCCATGTTTTATACTGTCTGCGGTGTAGTTTCGGCTTGTCGTGCACGTCTTGTTCTTGTTTGGGTGGGTTGTATCAGTACAGGGATCAGGGATTTCCATACATCTTTTCAAACTGCTTGAAAGGATGAGATTTTCTGGAGAAACCTTTACCATAATCTAACCTGTAGCATTATCTCGACCAAGGCTTGATTCATAAAGGGGAAAAAAAGCACATTTCCCAAAATGTTACACTTCTCCTTCACGTATTTATTTTAAAAAACCCACATTGTTGCTTTTGGAGAAATCCAGCACATCGCTGCCTGTTTGCTGATGGCTGTCAGAAGGGGTTTTAGCTGCTTTTCTGACTTTAAAGGAGCACTCCAACAATTTTTCATTGTACCATTGCAAGGGACAAGAGTGCAAGCAGTCATCGTAGCAGAGGATTAAGGATATGTTGAATTTTATTTACAAGTGTGAGTCCAGTTTGTTGTTACGTTCTTCCTGCCTGTTTCATGGCAAACCTCCAGTTTTAATGCGGGCTTTGAGGTAAGTGAGCTGTAGTTGTCCAGCTGAGCTCACCAGTGTTGCTGTATCAGCAAAGTTGGCGGCATGCCCCTTTTTATTTGAATAAAAATATTAGTTTATCACTTTAAAAGCATGCAGTGTATCAGACAGTGTGCGTCTGCTCCATCAAACATACCTCAAAGCCGCCACACAAACACGACAGTGCCTGAGCGACGTTAAGTCGTCTACATGTTGAGACTTACTGCCCCGCTCGTCTCGCGTTGAGTCATTTATATGTTTTTCATTCCCCCATCTTTAACCCCGGTGTCTAATTCAGAGTGAGCCTCCGATCTTATCATCAGTTTATTGTAACTATCATGCAGTGCTTTGGAGCTTTACTCCATCGCTTTTGTAGATGAAGCCTTAATTTTTCCCCCCTACATGCCTCAGTATTTCATGCCCATTACCAAAGTGCTACAACACACTGCCTTTAGTGACGGTGCTAAAAACAATGATAGGGAGGGGTGGCATTGGGCATAATAAGACTAGAGAGTGGCAGTGATATGTTAGTGTTTACTGGTCCACCGAACCTCCCATCACATTTAGATATCTCAGGCCTTTTAGCAACCTTCATGTTCCTTCTTTTCTGTTGTTTAAGGGATTCATTTGTAATACTTTTAATTTATACTTGTCGTTCTTATATTTCTCAAAAGGACAAAAAGCGGAGCGTGTATTTGAAAGATAAAACAGAAAAGAAACTTAATGGTTAAGGATGAATTGCACATTGTAAAGAGAAGGGATGTTGTTGAGATAGGGATGGTTTTATCTGTGTTCAAGCTACTATGTTAATGTTATTGCATCTGTTGTTCATGTATGCTCGTGCAAAGCCAGAGCTGACCTGACCGCATCAGATGTGGATAGAAGGGATGTCCCACTCTGTTTAGTTTTCTTATTAAACAAATAATACATGTGGATATGGACACTTTTTTAAATCCTAAAACATAAAGTACTATTTTAACAGTTTCTACCGTGTTTGTGTTATAAATGAACAGGTGTCAAATGCTGTCAGGTCTTCAATAAAAGACGGTTTTGAGCATTGTTTGTGTTTGTGCTTTGTCCTGTCAGTTAACAACACACATAAATAAAGCCAAAACTGGTCTTGTGAACCAGATGATTTTTTTCTGTACATTTTGCTTCCAAGGACCCAGACTTTATTGTAATTTTTTAAAGGCTCTTGAACAATAGTTCTCCAGGCTTTCTGAAGGACTTGCAGAGTTTTTCTTTGGACATCGGCTGCTTTTTGACTCATTTGCAATCCAGTCCTTGTACCTGATCATTTCCAGATGAATGTTTTTGTTTGTTTTTTGTTAAGCTGCTTAATCCTGACCTGTGAGTTATTCAAGCACAAAAATGCGCAAAATTTACTGGATGAACCACTGTTATTCTCGCACATAACAGATGAGTCAGTAAAAAAAAACCAATTTAGATTTCTTTTGGGTTCAAATTGTTATCTGTATGGAGGTCAGGGGAGAGGTACTGCAATGAGTGTTTAAAGCAAAGTGTAAAGCCAGTGGAGGCTCTGTCATGGTCTCGGGCTGCTTTTCAGACAGTGGTATTGGGAATCTTGTCAAAATTGATTGAATATGAATACAGAACAGTATGGTCAAATTTTGATTGTCCATCTGATTGTCAAGAGCTTCATTTTTCAGCATGTCAATGATCCCCAAAAAAACTGCCAGTGCATTAAAAGCATACTTGTTAAAAAAAACAAAAAACAACAACAACACACACAGTGGAACATTATCAGTCATGGACTGGCCTCCCCAGAGTTTGGACCTCAACATTGAAACATTGTGGGATTCTCCTGACAGAAAACAAAGGCGTTGCTGCCTTTGTTTTCCAAAGAAGAGCCTTCAAAAAACCTGGAGAAATATTCCTGAAGACTACTTAAAGAAATGACAAGAAAGCTTGTCTAAAAGGGCTTCAGGCTGAGATGAAGAATAAAGGTGGTCATATCAAATACGGACTTTTCCAGTTTGTTAAGACTACAAAATGTATTTTTGCCTTACGTACACTCACTCACTCACGCACACACACATACATACATATATATATATATATATATAATTTGCCATTTTACTGAGCAAAATACAAAATATAAATGTAGTGATCACTAGCTGAAGAATATTCTAGAGTACACGACTGAATCAATCAAAATTAATTTAAAACATATTTTTAAACAGAAAAATAACTAAAACTAAATAATATTAAATATGATGTAATATAACTGCTTGTTTTTACAGCAATTGTGAAAGTTAAAAGGCCAGCAGCAGCTTTATTAATGTATAATGACGTTAAAAAAAAAGACTACGTTTCCCATAAGCTTTTGTACGCCGGAAGCAGCCAAACGCCGGACCGGATATCTGTACACGGCGCCCCGAAAAGGCCCTTTTCCGTCTCAGAGAAGTGTGGTACAGAACGGCAGACACAAGTGAGTGAAAATTTTACTTTTTACTTGCTTCATAAATCGTGAAAAAGGGACGGACGCGTATCCAAAATCACTGTGGATTTCCATTGTCCTGGAAATTCGTACAGAAAACTTCAGTTTAGTCGAAATGGCGTTTTTATTCCCTCCGAATGTTTCCGTACCAGCACAACAGCGCTGAGCGTTAGCATGCGACTAGCTCTGTAGCACATGTGGATTCTGCACGTTGAGTAGCGGCTCCGATAGATGTCAAATTCAGGACACTAATTCACAAAATATGTCTATATTAAACTTAATTTCTTCCCTACTAATTAACTGATGCTGAATTTAAACGCGCACCTACGCCCGTTTATAGACGTTTGTAAGCTTAGAATCCGCTGTGGCGCAAGTTTGCTAGTGTTAGCGTGATGCAGGCTTCATCTCCGGCCTCGCTGTACTTGTGACTGTCATTGCTTCGCTAAATCTGACCAAACAGTTACTCAATCTCCTATTAATATGAATAAATGTGCTTCCTATTAAAGTGTCAAATCGTGGGGTTTTCTGCTTTTTGCTGGAAAGCTAACGTCACTTTGTTTGAACGTAACATTGAGTAGCAGCTCAGTCAAGCTACAGTAGTTTTCATTCATTATACACAAATTCGTTAAATAAAGTTCCATTTATAAGACTTATGTCACATAGAAATCTAATAGAGAGGCCACAGATTTGCAGTAAGGTCCACCTTCACAAACCCAAACTCTTACGTGTAAATGTTGGGGGGGGAAAAAAGACATATTTGTCATTTATAGTCCTGAAATTATAATTTTTAAAACAATGTGCCAGTAATGTTGTGGTGTTTCCTCAGTGACCGATTGGGAGACTGCCCCCGCTGTGGCTGAGACCCCAGAGATCAAGCTCTTCGGCAAGTGGAGCACCGATGATGTCCAGATCAACGACATCTCCCTGCAGGTGAGCGGCAGTGTGAAAGATTCACTGTTGTGCTGTTAAGCGAGGCTAGAGTCACGCCTGGACACTCACCTGTTGTCCAGGTGTGCTACAGTGCTCGCAGAGGAAAAGTCTTTGCTTATTCATTGGCTGTAGTCTAATGTGGCCCAGTCAATCACCGGCTCAGACACAATATCTGCCTTTAACGATGCTGTTTTTCAACTTAAAACAGAAAATGATGCTTAAAGATGTCATTCTTCGCTGCAGGATTATATTGCTGTGAAAGAGAAGTACGCCAAGTACCTGCCACACTCTGGAGGACGTTATGCCGCCAAGCGTTTCCGCAAGGCTCAGTGCCCCATCGTGGAGCGTCTGACCAACTCCATGATGATGCACGGCCGCAACAACGGCAAGAAGCTGATGACCGTTCGCATTGTCAAGCACGCCTTCGAGATCATCCACCTGCTGACTGGAGAGGTACTTTCATAGCACTGCTATAGTATGTGTCACTGTTAAAGAGATTCTTAATTATAACTACAGAAAATAAATGGTTCCTTATGCGATGAAAAACACTATTGAAAATTACAGAGAACAGGATCTTACTGTGGTATGAGCAGTTTTCAATAATAACTAAAATATAAATAACTTAATTTAGACACGGCGTGCTGAGAAAATGTTTCAAATTTGAATTCCATCTGGGTTTTAAGACAGTATTTCAGCATTGAAAACATTTTTTTTTAGACAGTTGCTGGATTGTTTATTATTTTTAGTGAGTTTTGCAGTGGTTGTTGCCAAGCAGACAAGGGTCCAGAATTAATCTGCATATTTAAGGGTAAATGTGATATTGGCTTTAAACTTTGAGTAAGAAAATTGGGAGCAAACACAAGGATTAACAGCAGATTGTGTCAGCTTTCAGATGGTGTCCAGACTAATGGATCTCTGTCACTACATTGATTTAAAAAAAATTATCTTCTTAACCTCTTTGTTCCCAGAACCCCCTGCAGGTCCTGGTCAATGCCATCATCAACAGTGGACCCCGTGAGGACTCCACCCGTATTGGTCGTGCTGGTACCGTCAGGAGGCAGGCTGTTGACGTGTCACCCCTCCGCAGAGTCAACCAGGTAACAAACGCACAATTTTTTTTCTACCTCCACGTAATTGTTGATGTCTAATCATGTGACTAGATGACTTTAATGCATCTTTTAGGACATGTAAAGTTTGATGCATGTTCAGTTTTTTTCCTGGTTTGCACATGACCTTTATTACTGTCAGGTCTGCATACAAGAGTGGTTCTCAAGCGGAAAGATCAAAACAGAAAATATGAAGCGAAGCTAAACTGAGAAGTTCAGTTTGGCTTCACTTAGCTGAACATTTTAACCCCTCCTATTAGTGATCGTTAGAAATTGCGAGGTTCAGTCTTTTCTCACCTTGTTGGGCATATAGAATACAGTAAAGGCAGTTAGTCTCTTAGATTGTGGCAGTCTTATTTTTAACAATTTCATTAATAGCCTCTCCAGTGTAAGTAAATAAATACTTGATTATCATCAGTGCCAGTGTCCTTCTGTCAAAAAGGACAGAAGTACCAAAAAAATGCTTCCATGCTGAAAAACCTCTTTGTCCAACACCATCTTCAACAGTTTTAGCATGAAAATAAATTAGAAAAGGTTCACTGTTTTTTCATGTATTTGATGTGTTAAACGAGGCTAGAGTCACGCCTGGACATTTTCTGTTGTCTTGGTGTGCTAGAGTGCTCGTAGATTAAAAGTCTTTGCTTATTCATTGGCTGTAGTCTGTCGTGGCCCAGCCAATCACCAACTCAGATACATTTCACTGCTGGCCTGTGGTCATGTCTCTGGAGTTTAACCCGTTTCACCTCACTAACGTGTGCTCCGTCTCGTCTTGCAGGCCATCTGGCTGCTGTGCACGGGAGCAAGAGAAGCTGCTTTCAGGAACATCAAGACCATCGCCGAGTGCCTGGCTGATGAGCTGATCAATGCAGCTAAGGTAACAGACTTAGTGGACTCTGATTACATCCTGCCAATTATGTTGGAACCTTTTTAGTGATCAGAGCTGACACATATGAGAAACTGTTGTGAGGCGTGTTAAACTTAAGTTTCTCTCTCTTTGCAGGGTTCATCTAACTCTTATGCCATCAAGAAGAAGGACGAGTTGGAGAGAGTTGCCAAGTCCAACCGTTAAACATGTTCACTTTCTAACAAAACAAATAAATCAAGCAATTTCTGTTGAGTTTGAGTGTTTTATTGGACATCACATACACAAGCCTTTGATTCTGTGATGGAAAGCTGGAGTTCTGAGTTAAACTACAAGGTAAAATTATCTTATTGGTTAGTGCTGTGACAACTTTTCCCTTAATCAAGCTGTAATATTTTAATTTTGGATGGGTGGCACTGCTGATAGCTACTGTTTTACTGGCTCAAAAGTACTGTTCAGTTATAGTGGCACAGTTGGTCAGCACTGTAGCCTCCCCAAAAGGTGCCAGATTTGATACCATTGATTAGCTGGTGTCTTTCAATGCATGCGTTTGTTTTCTGCAAGTCTCCCATAATTGGTCCTAGGTGTGAATGTGGGGTTGCACGTCTGTACTCTCCCTGCGATAGACTGGTGATCAATCCAAGGTTTCGCTAACAGCTGGGATAGGCTGCTGCCCCACTGAGATTCTGAATTGGACAAGTAGAAAATAAATGAAAAGACTGGATTTACATTTATTTTAGCCGGATGTACCTAAAGAACTGGCAGTTGAATTACACAGGAATAAAAGTATCACTAAAAGTTAGAAGCTGGATTTTAATATTTCTACACTTGGGACAAATTCATACACTGCAAAGCTAAATCAAATCTGAATCATCACCTAGCAGCTACAGATGGTCTGCAATTTAAAAACAGTTAATACCCAAGTACTGAAATGTGGATATGAAAGCTGTACACTGTAGTAAATGTGGGCACCAAGTCTTAGGTTAGCCAAGAAAACATTTAAAGGGGACTATCACAAGCAGTAATGTTAAGAGACATCAGATTTCTGGAAAGCAGACGTAATGCCCCTTTACTGGATCTAGATTACATCAATTTGGTGAGAAAAGTTAAAAAAATGTTGGGCTGATTGTTGCCTTTGGCTTTTCCTTCACACTTTGGTCTAAAAAGGTATTGAACATCTGCATATATACAGAATGAAACTTGCAGTGAAGACTTTCCTGTGGGGTTACTGTTTTACTTTGGTGGACTGTGAAAGAGTTGGAACAGTGCAAAACTACAGCTTCATCTAGTGGTTTCATGAGTAGATTTAAGGACATTGTGCAGCGCTGTTCGTTCAGCAGAGGGGGTAGTGGTGCAGTAAATTAGGTGGCTGGTTCTGTCTCAAAATACTGCACATTAGTATCACTACCCCCACCACTGCGAACACCTGCAGATAAATGCTGAGTGGCGTGGGCGTGTTTTCAGAAATATGTATGCTTTCTGTTGACAAGGAGGCAGAGTGAGGACAGAGACGCTCCCAGCTTGGAGGCCTCGCTGCAGGCTGTCGGCAGGAGGGTGTAGTCCTGCAGCTTCTGGAAGGCCTGCAGAGAGAGAGGAAACAGTTCAGTCATTCAGACCTGAGCTAGTTGTTACAGACTACACTGCAGGGAAAACTGAAAGGAAAGGAGGAAGGAAAATTTGCTTCACTGGCTGGAAGTTAGAACACCAGATCTGACTCATGAGTGTCAGCGATTAAGAGTCTTAGATCTACATGACAGTTTTGATGTTTCCCTTTTCTTTAGAGACCAAAACTCTAAAAAAAAAAAAAAATTAAAAAGCAACTTCAATTTTGTTACATTTCTAATGGTAATGTTGATTTATCAAACTCCTCTAATGATTTATTGCCACGCTAGCGTTATTTTCCATTTCCCCCCTGATGAGTTTCCACGTTGTCTGGATAACATTCACATTTCTTGATGTGATTTGTACAGTGTACAATTCCAGCAGCATGTGACCTGATGCTGCTTACAAATTTACCTGTTACACTTGATGCAAGTGGAACTTTTTTGTAGGCCTGTGCAGAACCAGCACATGCATCTCTCCTGGTCAAGCTGATGGCAGCAGTGACAGCTGATGAACTGACCCCTCAGCCAAGCTGCATGCTCATCTTCAGCTGTGAAAGCAGCCAGGTGCATATACACACTAACAAGTGACATCATTTCAGGACAATATGACTTGGCCCGGTTGCACAGTGTTCTACTGAAAACAATTAGTGATTCCAATAAAACACCAGCCATCACAAAAATGCACAGATGTGCATCTCAGATTAAATTGAAGGTTGTGGGAGTGTTCTTTAAGAATGAAGCTGTTTTTTAATCTGGTGTACAAAGATAATAATCTACAAAGATTGTGTGATCCTATTATAAGATGGTTGTATGGGTGGGTTGGTGGACAATATTGGACATTGTGAAATTTTTTAAATGCAAAATACTGACTTGAGGGCAAACTGCTTGAAGGGAAATCATGCAAAAAACAAGTTATCAGTCTTTAAAGGAATTTGTTGCTTTTTCTTTGTGAAGTTTATCTCATTGTGAAAAATCAAAGTTTCCAAATGTTCAAATTAACTCCTCTAATTGTAAGTTCGGTTTTAAATCTCGCCTGATATAATTTTTAGCAGTGGCGCACACACAGTTTCACAAAATACAATCATTATTTTACTTCTGATTTATTTAATTTGCCTCAATCCTGAAACAAACTACAGAAGTATCTGAAAATGCTGATTTATTCTCACTATGCTGGACTCAGCTTCTGTCCTGCCACCTACTTACATATTTAACGGGTCAGAGACGGCACCGTGAGCGGGATATCGACTTCACTAGTCTCAAAAACATTTCAGCTCTTGGAACCACAAGCACAACTGTGACCTTCAACTGCAATGTAACGAGTAAAGAAATGTGAAAAAAAGAAATCTGTTCACATCCCAGATCTTCTTTAGAGAACCTTTTTTGTCTAATGATCAGTTTAGAGCGAGTCAGTCACATTTAGGTCTGATTTAGGATTAACAGAGGCACTTGACTTCCAGGTGGTGAAGCAGCACAAGACACAGAGGTAACATCTGAATTACAGATGCATTAGGCCTTAAAAGGGATAATCACTAATAACAGACAGATTTATAAATCATAAAAGCACTTAGGTTTAACACACAGGACCAATCACACAAAGGACCGGATGCACAGGGTTTATTACAAAAAACAAAACAAACAACACGAGCTGAGCAGATATCAAATTTCTTATAGGAGCCTGATGGTTGATTTTGATGTGTGATACAATGCATCTGTAGATCTTCTATTATATTGTTGATGCAGTGTGGCTTTGATGTTAATGCTGTTGCATTTCTTTTTATATTTAGATAAAACTAATAAAAAGCTTTGATCACACCAAAGAAGAAGCCATGTATTTCTGTGGTGCAGCGCAAACACATGTGAATCTGCAGCAATACTAGTTATAAATATTTGATCTTGGGCGGTAAGTTTACTTCACTCCGTCTTGAAAGAAGCTGAGATTCTCCCACAGACTTATCAGAAACACACAAGCTAATGACTGCTGTTTAAAGGGAACTGGAGCTGATGACCTAGCTTCTTTTATGTGGAGACGGTGGAAAAAAGGAGGGCTAACATCTGAAAACCTGAGTCCAGCTATCATTTGTACTCCTCCCGATGGAAGCTGTTAGCAAATATTTGTGGGTTTATGCAAGCACTCACGCGACCGAGTAAAGCACCGTGAGACCTTAAAGCTCACACTGACAGTATTTAAAGCTGTTGGATGAGCATGCATGCTTATGATTACTGAACATATGATTCAGTGTTTATGTAGCCTAATTAATACAACAAGGAGATAAGAGCCAGAAAAACTGCCAGAGAAGAAGAAAAAAAAAAATCTGTCAAACTATAACATAATGAAAATAGCAAATTACAGGAAAACTTATTTATTGCTATTAGCACATACATGAACATGACATTATACTGCAATAATGTGCAGTTTATTTAAAAAAAGAAAAAAGAAAAAACCCTCTGTGGTACTCACAGAAACGCTGTCAGGGCATTCGTCTGCTGGTCGGTGCAGCAGGAAGTCCCGTTTGGACAGACCTTTGATGTAAATGCAGTTTGCTGCCAACTCCTCTGGGACGGTGAGCACATCGTAGTGGTGATCAGTCAGCTGTTCCATCATCTGCAGACAAACACGCACATCCAGCATTACACACAGTCGCCGAGCTCCAAGCCAGCACTAATGACATAAACAGATGTGTGCAGTTCAAGTGAGGATGGAGAGATTATATATTTATGACTCATAATGAAAAACAGTATTGACCATAGAGAGATGTTGGGCCCTGCCTAGCACAATGCTTTAAAATCCTTGTCTTAAAAAAGGTTCATTTTAAATGTTGTCATTTCTCTCTTTACATTTCAATAAACTAACTGAAAACCAGCACAAAGGCTTGATCATCACGATGCTTAATGCAAAGTCACCAAAAAAATTAACTAAAGAACCCTTTTCATCAAGTCATGTAATCTTCTGGTCAAAGTAGATGAAGAGTTTGTTAATCAGTTCCAGCTGCTGTTGTTAATGTAATTAACATAAGGTGCACTAGTCAGGCAACAACGAGACAACCCCCCTAAACATGAAGGATGGTCACTCATTTCTTTTCCACTAGTTCTCATCTGGCTAAAGTCAGTGTCACTGAGTTCATGAGGGTGGCATGAGGGCCCAGCATGCTTTACTTGGGCCCTGCCTGGCACTCTGGAGAATGGGCAGGTTCACCCCGAGTACATGTGACAGACATCAAAGGGTCTGGAGAAGATGTGGAGAGCATTCTGCGGCCTGTAACATCATTCAGCATGACTGCTTTCATAGTTGGCCAGGGACTAACAAAAAGGGAGGGATGCACAGACCGGCTGGCAATGGCACTGACTGCCATCAGGTACCAGGATGAAACCCTTGGAAACACTGTCAGACTACGCTGGTGCAATGGGTCCTGGGTTCCTCCTGGTGCACGATAACGCCCAGCCTCATGTAGCGAGAGTGTGCAGAAAGTTCTTGGAGGAGGAAGGAATTGATATCATGCTTGCACTGAGCCTAATCCAACAGGACACCTCTGGGACATTATGTTTGGGCCTGATGCTGCCAGGTTGCACCTCAGACTTCACCAGGAGCTCAGTGATGCCCTAGGAGGAGATCCTCCAGGACACCATCCATTGTTTCATTAGAAAGCTTACCCGACCTTGTCTGGCCATACTAACTACTGAGTACCATTTTGAGTTGGTATGAAATTATTTCAAAATAGACTAGCTAGCTGCATAATTTTTTCACTTTGACTTTATTTTTTTTTGGCATAATTTCATTCCAACACATTGCCCAATCCATATCGATCTGGCATGACGCCCCGCAGGTGAGATCTAATGTGCTTTCAAAATGTGACTAATTTTTTTAAGTGGTGCATTTACAATTAAAGTTGAAAATGGCAGCTCTAATTTACATCAACCTCTCAGTGTTTTAGGGACACGAGTCATAACGGCATAAACTGATGTGTCAAGTAATTTTTAGCTGTTTTGGTCATTACTGAGGTCAAATTTATTATTGTTTATTATGATTTCTCACAGACTTCTTCCTTGATTAGGTGGAAAGCCATCCTTATCATGTATAGCATCTTGCAGTGCCGTTCATTGCCCCTTGGATTTCTTTTCAAAGGTGCAGCTGTCGCAGAGGATTGTGGGTCATTGCTGCTACCAATGTGGCTGGATATAGCAATACATCCAGGTGTTTGTAATCACACTAAATAGTATCATGACGTGGAACCATCCTTTGTTTTCTGACTAAACGTAGTGCCAGGATAAGGGATTTCCAGCTACTGAGACTGATCACCCCTCATATACAGCCGCACAAGCTGTTGCTCACAGCCATTTCTGTTCCTTTTAGGCAGAGCCTCCAACTTGTTTGTTATAAGGTCTCCAGCACAGGCACACAGACATGCTAAATGGAAAGCTATGTAGCCTGTGTAAACAAACTGGCATGAATAGATGAATGTGCAGGGTCAGCTGGCAGGCTGTCACACCTGGATTTCTATAACACAGTCAGCAAATGGACAAAAACAAAACTTTAATGATTGAAGTTAAATATTATGCTCACTTCCAGCTCCATATTTTTATTCTGTTGTTGTTGTTGTTGTTATTGTGTGTTCAGAATAATCCCTTTTCATCTAATTTTGGACTTTTAATACGGTCTTGAGTTAATCCAAATAAGCAGGCAAAAATCCTATTTTCATAAAAGCTACAGGGAGTGTTTTCTCCTTGGTATGCGCTTTTCCCTCAATTGCTACAATGCCACAATATTATTAAGGCATTACCCTTTGGGAAACAACACACACATACATACCCGGAGTGTCTTCTTGGCCCCATCACTGTTGCTGAAGATGATGGTGTTTGGGCCTCCCATGGAGCAGATGTTTTTCAGTCGGGCTCCATCACAGACGGGGACAGTCGACACGGCAAAGTCCTGAACACATGTGGGGGTGAACGGTTACCAAGCATACTGGAAACTTCTAGAAGTTTCCAAGCAGGTTTGTTTTGTCATCACAGGTGTAACTAATAACATTAAGATTGGCTTTTCACACATCCCAGTAACTGATGCCTCGACTCCAATCGACTCCTAACTTACTCTCACACTATAAAGTGGTTCCATCTCTGCTCTACACACTGTATATGTAAGGGTGATATTTATGAACGAAAGTTAAATGGAGCCAGAGTGACTCCTCTGAAACACAACACTGATGAAATCATCTCCTGGTTTTCCCCAGTCCCCCAGTCGAACACTTAAACCCTCTCATCCGCTGACACCATTTCACACCACACCCCCACACTCCCACACCCAAGGGAAGAGCGAAGAGCAAATTCAACTCCAAAATATGCAAAATATGTGTGCGTGTCAAACAGAAGTGCATCTATAGTTCTTGAAAAGAGTCAATACTAATGAGCAGCTTGAGCCCAGCCCGAGTGAGCACGCTGTGCTGTGCAGCGTTGTGATTATTTGGGCAGTGGAACAACCTCATTCATCAGTGTTTATACACAAGAATTCCCCAAATGCAATTCAGCAAATGGCCACCTGCTCACATTGGCACCTGGGTTTCATATCCGACTGTAATCTTGGCACCGAGGTAATCTTTGTTGTGCAGGCTAAAAATATAAACTCTATATTTTAGTTAGTTGTGTATTGATAATCCTTAGCTGGGCTTTTATGGAGATACACAGACATACAGCGGTCCATACTAAGACACTTTTACTGTAAGGCAAAGATAATAAGATGTAGCAGTTGTATATAAACGCATCAGGATAAAAAAATAAATAAAAAAAAAGGGAGTGAAGAAAACATGCTCAGTGCATCATGAGAATTTCCCCCAGCAGCCTGAGCTATAGCAACATAACCCGAGGATTTGATCTAGGCCTAACTATAAGCTTTATTAACAAAGGAAAGTTTTCATCTTAAAAGTAGAGACAGCGTCTGAATGCCTGTAGGTTTGTGAACCAAAGGCAGAGAGGACTCAACCTTTAAAGTTTCTCTGATGTATGGCTTCCCTCTATATGCATTTTTCCTTTTTATACCTAAAAATCAATCCCACTACGCTATGTGGAAGGATCCCTCAGCTTGAGCTGTAATCATGGATGCACAGGTATTATTTACCTTTAGTGTATAAAAGAGGCATGACACACCTGGATTATCTAATCTCTGGTGAAGACCCTACACTAAAGTCTTCCTTTGCATTTTTAAGTTTCACATACTTTAATTAACTGCTCTTCAGTTTGAGTGAATTAACAAAGAAGCCAGGGCTAAATCCTCCAGTACTGTGCCACACACTGAATTTAATTACAAGTAGCCCTAAATAGAAAAGCTGTCATAAACATTTAAGTTCAAATGACATCTGACATGATAAACTACAGCAGCAGGCTGCAACAAAACACTCGATGGATGATGCAGCTGTGCCACGTGTCAAAATGTGTTGACTGACATCCCTCTTAAAAAGACGACTCTGAGGCAAAAATGTCAGATTCTGTTAAAAGCATGCCGCCCTGACTCCTCAAATCAGAGACAGACATGTGCCTTCACGACAGGCAGCCCCAAACTAGGGAAAGTTTGAAAAAGCTTCCTCCTGCTCACTGTACCCTCTTCCCTCTATAGCCCTTACCCTGAAGGTGTCTGCCAGCACCTCCGCCCCTCTGCGGTTGGTGTGGGAGGAGATGCCGACAAAGAACTCCCTCCCCGTGAAGAGGATGTCGCTGCCCTCCAGCGTGGCACCTACAGAGTCGCCCTGCTCTCCGTCCATCTCCACCACAGTCAGGTTGAGCTCCGACATCACCCTCCTCACCGCCTCCACCTGAGGGAGGAATAAACTAGACTCAGTACGAGAGTTGGAAGAAAGCAGCTCAGGCAGGTGGTCTCCGTGTAACATCATCAGTTCTGTGTTTCACTGGCAATTAATATTTGCAATAAGAAGCTACAATAATTAAAAAAACAAAAACAAAAAAAAACAGACTGTCAGCTGAGCATTTTAAAATGTGCTTCAAAACAACAACTGTCTAATAAAAGAACATTTGCGTATAAATCCAGCTGTTGTATAATTTAGTCATTCATTTACATTCTGATTATTTACTGTTCAACTTTAAAGATTTCTTTCAAACAGCTGAGCTGGTTTCCCTCCTCTTGTTAATCCAGGTCTCTCTTCCTGCCATCTTAGAATAAGTGGAACTGAAACTGTTGGAGTAAGCAGTGAAACCGTTGCAAAACCAGATTTCTGAAAAATCATTTAAATAATTCTCGATCAGTTATCTCGGGCTTTTTTTTTTTATCATTTGTGGAAGCCACAATTGTAAATAAAAACTACATTTAGATTAACTGTGCAACAGAACAACTCTCTTATCATGTTATGGTGACACATTTTGCAATACGCGCGACACTGCAAAACAACGGGGTTCCAGCAGTAGAACATCTGGGATGTGTTTGAGTGTCTACCAATGAAAAGGTTGTGGGATCGATCCCCGGCTCCTCCAGACCGCTTGCTGAAGCATCCTTGGCCAAGATACTGAACCCCAAGTTGCCTCCAATGCATTCACTCGGGCGCGAGTGTGTGAGAATGTTAGAAAGAGCTTATGCTTAAATAAAAGTGCTGTATTAATGTGTCTGTCTGGGTGAATGAGACTTACAGAAGAAAGTGCATTGAGTGCTCAATGAGTAAAAAGGCACTATATAAGTAAAAGTCCATTTACAACCAGATAATACATTATAATATCTGGAACTAAAGAAGAAAAATACTTCCAAAAAGGAACTGTGCATTTACTGTCACCCAAAGGGTCTGGGTGTTTATCTATTAATTTATTTTAATTAATCAGCTCTTTGATTTGCTTCCTGGCTTTTGATTCATTTTCTGTCCGAGCCATGTTAAGTTCCACTCTAAGAAACATGTTAAGAAAACATTAGGACATTAAAAAAAAACCTGTAAAATGGTGTCAACACTTATTAACTGGACAGGAACCATTTGAACCGCATCACTGTTGAGAAGTTTCTTTCCCTAAAGCTTTTTCCAGCAAACCTCCAAGTAGTTTAGGAAAACTACAAACTCTCTCTTAACATTTTTCTTAAAGTTGCATTTTTAAGTCAGTCATAAAATAACATTTTGTTTATCAAACAGCCAAAAATAATAGCCGATGAATGGACTCGTAGCCAGGAAAAACCCTGAGATCTAACTACAGAAGTATAACTGGAACTTTGGACACTCCCAATAAGTCTGCCAGCATCTAAAACACCAAAAAGAAAACCAGTATCAATCAACCAATATCACTGTTGCTTAGAAACATTGTTTTCAGGAGTCTAGGGGGGATATGTCTGAAAGGCCAATGATCATAGCAACAAGGAACAACAAAGATCAGTGAGACCATGTTACAAACAGCCCATACTATGTTTGTCAAGTTCATTTTTATACCGTACTCATACAAACCATTACCCAATACTACATAGAAGATTAAGTGCACTCTGAAAGGCTTTTTCTATGCTGCATTACCTCGCTTTGTCTCTGCTCTTTGAAGGGCCTGGTGATGAGCGCCGTGTCTCCCTGGATGACAGCCACATCCTCTATCTTCCAGCTTTCTGGCAGCTCGGGGTCAGGGGGGATCTCGATCAGCTGCAGGCCCACCTTCTGCCTCAACGCTCCAGTCAGGCAACCGAACTGACGCTGAGCTTTGGCCAGGTCCACCGAAACCTCCCCGTTCTCCTGGCTGTCCCCTGCTTTCTTTCCAAAGGTCTCTGGAATGCCCCTCACCACGGCGTGGGTGAAATGGCCATAAGGGCACATATTTGCCATGGTTTCAATAATGTGGTAGCAAATATTGGGGCTGTGCCAAAAATCTCACTAAGCTGGCTCTGCCAGGAGAGGAACAAGAGGCAATAAAAGGATGTGAACGTTTATGTGTTTCTGGTCTCCTCTCTTGCAGTCTCGGTATTATTAAGACGCTGGAGGAAAAATGCTCTAAACTAAGCTAAGCTTGTGAAGAAGTAGATCCAGGAAGAGAATGGGAAGCATCTTCAGCCTGGTCTTTGCCTCTTCTTTAATTAGGGACTTCACCATCTATTATCCCAAACATGGGAAGCAAATACTACCAGCCTAAGAAAGAAAAAGATGGATACATCAAGGCAAGAACAAACAAAAATATCAATTTCTATAAAACATTAGAGGGTCACATCCCTGCCTACATGCTTTCATTGGCACTGGACTAAAGTGAAATATAGTCCTAAAAATCTGTAATTTATTTACTCTGTAGGGGAATAAAAAAAAAAGTTTATCCCCCATTAAAACATCCAAGGACAGCTGAAATAATACACAGACAAAGAGCACGGCTGAAAGGAGACAAAGGAGCTTTGTTCAAGGTCAGATTATAAGGAATCATTATTCAATAGCCCTCCAATATGCTGCAAAGCCTCTTCATATCTGGCCAGTGGGTTAGATTTGGGACAATTGCCCTTTTATCATCTTCCCTGTAACTGGCAGGAGTCACCCACGGTGAGCTGCACACAGGATGTTTCTTAAATCTGCTTCATAACTTATGCAACAAGTGCTGGGCTTTGATGTTCACTTGACTTTGTTTTAAAAGGCTGCAGCACATGGAGAATATTAATGGATACTTGAACACCGAATATTTACAAACTACATTATAATCACTACTTATATGTTGAATTTTTCTACCTCGTATAGCTTTTGTTTGAGTTTTACCAGCTGTATTAATCAGTACAAACTTCAACCACAAGCAGAACAAAACATCCTGAGACTGTGGGGCTGCAGGAGTGCACCGCCCCAGCAACTCAACTCTCTTCCAAAATACTTTTCATGATGTTCCCCATCTTTCTTAAATCGGCAAAATAACAGCAACACCCTCACCCCGAGTCGCACAAATAACAAACAGAGCTCTACACTTAGGCCTGCTCACCTGTTTTAGGTCCCGGGTATCCGCTTTCGTCGCCGTTTTCCCTCTATTTTAATTTAATTTCCAAAGCAGCCGAGTTCCCGTTACTCTCCAGCTCCTTTCTCTCTGCCGAATGGCTATCGCGTCAAGACGGCGAACGTGAATTGGCATGTTTCCGGTGGCAAATTTCAAAATAAGACAGCATTGGTTTACATGAACTGTGTCGCGTCGTTTGTACCATATTGCAACTGCTATACAAAAAATAGCGCGCGATAAAATAGCGCGCGATAGTGTGTATACACTATGTATACACTGTAACTGAAAAAAATAATAATTTGCCAACGGTCGTGCTCATAGTTTTTAACGCCACCCCCAAGGAACTTCCGGTCTTATTTTCGACCATTGACGCTCACTTCCCCCACCACCTCCCCTCCCCATCCCCCACACGTCCTACCCGGATTCAATCAGCGGTGATTTATCGCAGGCGCTGCTGTTCTGGCGCTTGGACTTTTAGTGGCAACTGCACTGCAAAGTTACAACCGTTTTAATTTAATTTACGCTGGTTTCGAGTTCGTTAACAAAACAGAATTTAATTTGTGTGAAGTTAATATAAACATATTCTTAATTTGTGAGTACATTTGTGACCGCCGTTACTGTTAACCTACGTAATTGCTACATTTAGAATACTTGTTCAACCTATCTGGTGTTACTAACAAATGCGTAATTTAGACTAGTTTAATATAACATTAGGCGGATGCCTTGTTGAAAAATGCCCAGAAAATTCCTATTTTTGCCACACTGGTGCTCCTACGCATTAAAACAGAATTAAAGTCAGATTTTTCTAGGATTATGGACTCCCCCTTTCCCCCTCTCCCATCCCTGCTGTAATCCTGATGAATTGTTTATGAAGGGTCAGGCTTGTGCTTTATATACAAATATAAATGTGGTCTGTCTGAAAGCGAATCAAAGATTTATATGCTGAATTACTGAGCCATCTTTGTTTTTATCCTCCTGACATTTTACTTATTTACTTATTTATAAATAAATAAATAAAATAATCTGGCTTTCCTCAAAGTGGGTCAGTGATGTGATTGCTGGATTAACAGGTTGTCCCATCAGACACCCCACCTCTGAAAAACTACCCATGATTTGTGTTTATAATTAATAATCCAGTATTTCTAAAGAAACTGGTGATGTTCAGAGGTGATGTAAACATGCAGGCCTTCTGTAAACATGTGACTTTTCTGTCTAACAAGGCTGCACAATATTTCCTTCTAGTGACTAGATTGAGTTACTGCAGAAGGAGGACCAGGAGCCAAATTTTCTGCTGCAACGAGGAAGACGAGGGAAGCTGCAGGAGCTCGTCTCCAGTGTGTAGAAGAGGTTGAAAATGAGAACCTGGATGTAAACGGCAGAATGAATAGATGTAAAAAAGGGTGGAGGATGGGAGGTAGAGGGCACAGACAGACAGGATTAAAGAACACCATCTGTCCACTGAGATCCTTCAGCCAGGACACACAAAAAAAACATCCCCATCAAATGCAGGATTAACACTGTCTGCACAAACATGAATGGACTCAGTTGTGAGTCGCTTTAGGCTTGTATTTTTAAGTTTTACAACATGAATGCTTGCTTATTTGAACAAAAGAAAAGGACCTTTAATCCCATAATACTTTTATTTGGCCCTAGTTCTGGGGATTCTTTTGTAGGTTATATGCAAATCATTTAATAAAGACACAAATGGACAGAAACAAAGTCACACCAAACTCCATGCAAAAATCTATTGCTTTAGTAGCAAACATACATGCCTCCAAAATGCATCACAGGTCATAAACTCTCAATGTCATTTATGCCTCAGCAATGCCCATGGATTATTTCTGCATACAGTATTGCATCCAGACAAAAGTAACTGAAAAAATACAAGAGAAATGAACAAAAACCTCAATATTTCCAGGAAGATTTTTTTATAAGCTTGTAATTAATCAACTTGTAAAGAGCTTATTCAGTCTGAGCCCACTCGTTTCGCTCCATCACAAGACTTGCTGTCAGCAGACCGTCCTGCTTGCTGCCCTCACGTCTCCCATTAGGCCCTGAAGGATAATTTGTTTAAACAGGCTCGCTGTGGAGCTCACTGACCCGCTGTCTCTGAGTTGCTGGCTTTCTCCCTCTGTTTGTCTGCTGACTCTTTCTGCACCGTGCTGACTTTATCGGTGCTCATCTTTTCTCTACAGCAGCTGCTGTCTCATGCAGTTACACATAATGTCTTTTCTTTTATAAATGGCTCAGATAGAGGCCAGAATTTCTAACTAAACAAAACTGGCACAAGAATTATGGAGCTAGATGACAAAGAGTATTTAACAAAACAAAATCACTAAAAACTTTAAGTTTTCACATTATATTTCTTAAGAAACCCTTTCCCCCCTTTTTATTGCAGTTTTTTTCAAATGTTTTTTTTCAGCAGTTGCATGCTCGCAAACCGCGCAATTTATGACACTGCACATAAAAATAGATTACAACTTGACAGGAAAATTAGGCTTTTAAAAAAACCTATTTATACACACAAGTACGGCAAGAAAACAACCAGTTTATAACTAATTATATCCACACAATGGTCCATAAAACTGATTTTGAGCTAACTAAATCAGTCCTGCAGGGTTTTATTGTGGGACCTGCATTAACTGTGAAAAACTTTTCTAAGGTAAGAACTCTCAGACAGCTTCCTTGTGCAATTAAAAGTAGCAGGCAGTTTGCTAATCATCAAATGGACTTGGTAACTGATCATCAGCAACTGTAAGCATCTCTACAAAAAGCTGTTTTGGCAGTTTGCTGGTCTGTTGGTCAGGTGTGTCTTCTGTGTGAACGCGGAAAATTCACCCCAAGGTCAGAAAAAACCCACAAATTTCTACAGAGTCCTGACTGAGGACAGCACAGTTTAGGTTTGCAAAGTTACATCTGAACAAATCAAAAGATTTCTGGATCAATGTCTTTGAATCCAGAGTGGAGATGTTTGGCCATGATGCACAGGGTCACAGGGTCATACTAGTTGTGAAGGATGGTGGTGGAAGGATGATGAGTTGAGCTTGTTTTGCAACCCAACTCTTCTATATACCAAAGTATTAAAGTAGTAAAATATGAGGCCATTGCTCTGACAGCTAAAGCTTGGCTGAAATTGGGTTGTGCAAGAGGACAATGATCCCAAGTACAACAGAAAGGCTAGGTTTCCCAATGGGTTCACCTGAAACCTTGGCTGATTGTGACCCACATCTGTTTTCACACCTTGGCTCGTGTGATATAGGCGGTTCATTACCCTCTTGGAGGACACTCCCATAGGGCTTAAAAATCTGGGACTCTTTACCATTTGCTCTTAGAACTGAAGAAGCTTCTCGACGAGACGTGAAATGTCTTCAAGAAAATTAAAGAAGTCCAGACGCTTTGCTTTCCAAACTCCTTAGACAACAGAAAGGCTAAAAACAAAACAAAACAAAACAAAAATGAATCAAGGTGATGAAATAGCCCAGTCAGCGTCCAGACCTTAACTTGACTGAAATGCTGCGGCAGAACCACAAGAGAGACAAATGCCTGCAACCAGCAGTCACTGAATGAATGAGTGAAGATGTTGTTCTTGTCAAAAGCTTCCTGAGCATCGTTAGTATATAAACACTCACCAAATTCACTATATAACTCTTCATTTTCCCACTGCCTGTAACCATGCTGTCCACAATTAACTCTCCAGATTGAATTAGAAGTTTCAGGGAGGAGTTCGCCTCATGACAGCACAAATCAGCAAAGACTGAGGGAAAAACTCAGGTGACACGCGGGTGCTTGCGATATAAAGAGGGACCTTTTATCAGATCATTGGGGACATAGAGAGAAACAGAGATGAAAATAAATGTAATTTGCAAATGAGCTGGGGGACGCACCACATAAAGTAGTTAGGGAGTTGTAACGCCCTGGGACAAGAAGTGTTTAGAAAAATCCAGCTCGAAACATCAACCAAGGGACTTTTAAGGAAGCATCATGCCTCGTTCACAACTTTTATTTATTCTCATGTGTTGTCTTCCTTTGGCAGGTATGTAAAAACATTCAATTGTCTTCAGGTGCTTTTGTAATGTAAGGGAAAAAAATCTAATACTTTTAAATACTGGACATCCATTACTTAAGTCAGTGAGAGGGACAAAGTCTGCAGAGCTTGGTCGGTGGAAACAAAACTCTGTGATGTTTGACATTTTTCTGCATGCACATTTGAGATTTGACTCTCTTAAAGCTGACATATTTTTTTTAATGCATTTTAGTGCAAGATCTCCTGTTACAGGAAAAATGATTAATGATGGATGCTAACATGCTTGATTTGATGAGTTCAGGTATACTTTTCACATAAAGAGAGTTTTATCCCTTTAATTAGGAAGCTCTTTTTGCCAGGAAATACTACACAGAGGAGATTTGTAGTGTATGCTTATATTCCACTACTGTAGTTTGATTCAAATAGTGTAGATTGTTGAAGAAATCCGTTCAAGTAAGTTCAGTATGTTGGATTTGTTGTCGGTAGTGTTTTTAATTTTTCTTATGTGACTGGTAAACATGAAATAAGTCATTTAGTCCAGTACACATTTTGTCTAAGACTTTGAAAGTTCAAGCACTTTTTCTTGTTTTTCAGTGGTGGAAAGTACAAATTTAACACGGTAAATCGAGCGGTTATTATATAACACTTTTCTATTACACAGTGTTTTATACACACTGCAACAAAGAGCAACTTGGTTCAGTATTTTGCTCAAGGACGTTTTGGCACTGAGACTGAAGCAGCTGCCAATCAAACCACCAATGTCCCAGTTAGTAGATGGCTCGCTGTACCTGTTGAGCTACAGTCACCCCATAACACACTTACTTTAGTTACAATTTTAGTTACATATTTAAACTTTATCGTACACAACATGTGAAGAGTTTAAAAGGTGCTGACTTGAGTTAAATGTAAAATCTACAAGTACTCTGATATTTTTAAACTAAAAGTGAATTATAAACAAACATTTCATATTTATTCTCCAATGTCAGGCTTTTTTTCTAATGAGTTTGTGTCACAGGCTGGGTCTCTGACCCAGCGCTCTGAGTTCATGTTTGTATTTGTCTCATTTTGTTATGTGATTTAGTTTGTGTTATTTCCTATCTGCCTTTAGTTTAGGCAGTTATTGTTCCTGGGTTTTCTATGTTTTGGGGTTTTGTATTTATTCATCACATATTAGGTCTGTTAAGTTGTGTTGTCATGTTTTAGTATTTCCTGTTTTATTCTGACAATGTCATGTGTTCTTTGTTTATTGTATTTAGCTTTCCTCTCCTGGTCCTGTCATTAGGTTTATGTCTGTCAGCTGTTTTCCCCCATGTGTCGCCACTTCCCCTGATCACCTCATGTCTGTATTTAAGCCTTTTGTTTTCTTCATGCCATTGTCAGGTCGTCTGCTCATCCATGTCTCATCTCCAGGTACCCATGTCAGTTCACTATGGTTAAGGTTTTTCATGTTTTGTTATTAGTTCACCCAGTTTAGGTTATTGTTTAGTTTTCACCGATGCCCTATTATTTTGTACCCTCGTTGCTAACCTCAATAAACGGCTTGTTTTGTTAATCCACACCACATTTTGGTCTGTGTTTGAGTCCTCCTCTGCAACACATACGGTCTGCCCCAGTCAGACCGTGACAGTTTGACTATTTTAATTTAAAGTTTACTAGTTTTACTCATAAATATAAAATAAACTCAAAATGAAATATTATCATAACAATAACTTAACTACAAGTGTACATCTTTAATCATATACTCAATAACTCTGGTGAAGGGTGGTGCCCGAGTAGAACATGCAGAAGGAAGGACACATGACTTCTGCTTACGCTGTCTTAAAGCTGCTTGCCAATGTAATTTTGCAGTGCGCTGTTTGCATATTTACATTTGTTGTGTACATATCGTACACTTGGAAATACGAAAAGTAAAGAGAGTGTAACCTTTAACCCATTTTACAGTGTTTTTACTGTTGTCTTATGAATAGAAACATGTTGGCATCATAAAATGTATAGCTAGTAAATGAAAAGTACTTAGAGTTTCTGTTATGACAGTTGTCTGCCGAATCGGTGATAGAAAAGTAATTATCAGATGTTGCTGAAGTGCAGAGAAGCCAATGTTAGAAGAGAAGTTAAAAAGTGTCTCAATTACAAAGATATTCCACCAGGGGGCACCAACAAGTCTATTTTTCAACATCAAAATATGCATTCATCTTCTACGAAACAATTTGGCTTCTTGTGGAAACAAACATAATTGCAGTTACTGTTAGTTCGCAAATATCATGTTTCAGAGCTAAATCTTTTATGTTGTGACTGTCAGCTGATACAATATTGGAGTTTTAAGCTCTTGTTGTTGCAATCCCTGCCAGAGCTGTACAGCTGACAGTGCCTAACAACCACTGTTTTTGCCCCTCAGCCTGTTTGCACTGTTACACCTGTATGTTTCCATCCATCTCTCCTCTGGACTGCTTAAAGTTTCCTGTGGAGTGTCCAGCTGGCCAGCGCTGCCTCTCCAGCGTAGCGACAGGAACACGAGGTAAGAGCCAGATTTGTCTGCATTTATTAGATTAGATTAATTTCAGTGAGTCTCAAGCATGATGGCCACAAACTGGAAAATAAAGCCTTATTTTATAAAAGATTTGTGAGAAACATTTTTAGAAATGCACATTACAGTGAACAGACAATAAAGACACCATTAGGACCAAGTCTAAAGTTCTTTTTATAAACAAAACCTTTCAGCTTGTGGTCACATATCATACATAAACTGTACAATAAGGACTGTTTCATGTCTTTGTAGGCTGCTCTTTGAACTGCTTCTCAGGGCCTTGTCTTTCGTCAGTGACCTAAATGTGAAAACAAAACCAGGTGAAAGAATGATTCAAACTTCTGTACCATTTTCTCATCAGGCCGGTTGTCAGCTCAATAGCACCCGTGATGTCAAATTATGTCTAAAAATAACACTCCGGGCTATCTGGGTGGGGCAAAAATGATCACCATGTCTCATCAGGGGACAAAGTTCCCACAATTACTCTCAGTTTGCAGTATGAGTAATTTTAAAACAATCCCAGTGAGGAACTAGTTAAATTTGCTTGCTTGATGAAGAGTCTGAATGAATAATCTGCTGTCTCTTGTTTTACTGTACTTCGTTCTACTGCAGTTTTTGGACTCTGCTATCCTTTCTGTTTATATCTTGTTGTTTTTTGAGTTTTGGATTTCCTACACTCACCGGCCACATCTTGCTAGTTCCTTGCTTTTGCTGTTCAAACTTCCTTAAATCTCTGTGTCATAGATTCAGCAAGCTTTTGGAAAAATACCTCAGACATTTTGGTCCATATACGCTATATTGTCATGATAGCGTCGCACAGTTGCTGTAGATTTGTCGGCTAAACATTCGTGATGAAAGTCGCTCGTTCCATATGAGTAATGTGAGCTCGGTGTCATGTTCAAAAACCAGTTTGAGATGATTTGATGACATGGTGCATTATCCTGCTGGGAGCAGCCATCAAAACATTGGTACACTGTGGGCATAAAGGGATGGACGTGGTTAACAACAATACTCGGGAACAATATGGTGTTTAGACAATAATGAGCTGGTAAAATATCTCCTACATTACTGCACCACCGCCAGCAGCAACCTGAACCATAAATACAAGGAAAGATGGATTCCTTCAGTGTAGCCTCTGGTCTCTATGAGGCATTTTCACCCAGAGAACTGCTGTTCACTGAACAATTGATCTTTTCCGGCCATTCTCTGTAAACCTTGCAGATGGTTGTGTGGGAAAATCCCAGCAAATCACCAGTTTGTGAAACACTAAGATAAGACTGCCTGGCACCAACAACTATGTCACTTACTGCCATGCAGTTGGCTAATTGGAGATTTGCATTAACGAGCAGCTGGACAGGTATACCTAATGAAGTGTCTGGTGAGTCTATATTGCTAACATCCAGGTGCAAAAAAAAAATCAAGAAAACTAATCAGGCATTCAAAGTTTTCTTTGCTTTTACTGTTTTTGAAGCATTCATAATGTTAAATTTAAAACGATCAAAAAATGTATAAAACACAATACACTTCAGTATCTATTTAAGCATAAACACATCATATCATCTCCATTAGTCATGATTCCATTTATGTTATATAACAATTAATTGAAAAATATATTGGATTTGCTGAGAAATGAGGATATAAAACGTCATTCTGTTATATTTTGGTGGGAAAGTTTGACAAAACAGATTTATGAATTCATGAGTTCTGGTTAAACGCATGCTTTGTTAGGTTGTTGTGACCTTTGACATTCAGATTTTCACAAAATCAGATCATCCTTGAGTTCAAATAGATGCAAATTTCCAAAACTGAGAGACATTTGGAAACATAATACTTAATCAGTGCATCAAATATTTTTTTCCTCGCATTCGACACTTGCTGAGTGAACTAGTCCTAAAAAGGCACAGTGTCCTGTGTCAAGAACCATTAAAAGTGTAGAAAAAGGATTGAATGCTTTTTAAATTCCATGCGAATAATAATAACAATAATAATATCCTTCTACTCCTCTGCTCTCACAGGCCCACTACAGCTGACGTTGTACGAAAAAAGCTGCGCAGTTGCCTCCCAGTGCGACGTGAGTGGAGAGAAATACACGTCAGGGGTCTCCTTCAACTACACCAACGTGTGCTGCGATACCGACCTGTGCAACGGTGCCGTGTCCGTTACTGCCCCCAGCTTGGTGGGAGTGGTGCTCTGCCTGCTGCCTGCGCTCGGGCTCCTGCTGGCCTGAGCAGCAGACGAGACGATGCAGTTTTATCCTCGATAAAAAAATTTTTTTAAAAATGAAACACATCTGTCACCGACTGATTTACTATGAAGATGTTTTATTGGGACATTAATAAACCCTACTTCGTAAGATGTTTAAAGTACAAAATACATTTCAGCTGCGCTAGTAGTTTGCCTTGATCGATGATTTAAGCCAGCTGATTGTGTGTCAGCACTTTTACTTTTGATCAAGTGGACTTTGAAGTTTAGATGTTTTTGACTACATGATGGCAAAATGAGTGGAAAAAAAGACAATAAAAGGCTAAAATAGTAAAAGATGGTTAAGAAACAAAGCAAAAAGCACAGTTTGGATAACAACGGACATGGATGACATATATATATATTCTTAAAAAAAAAGTTAAAACAGTTAATTGAGAAACAAACTATGCATTTAATGATTTGTCTAATTTAACATATTAAGTGGTCCCTGAAATTACATCAAGTCCTACAGTCTTCCACACACAGAGAGAAGAAATACTACAATATATTAGCACTAAAATTATTCAGACTCTGTCCCTTTAAACATCATTCCACTTTAAAAATTAGATAAAAATCCAACAATTCAGTCAAGTACAATGCATCATCTACTTGATCAATACCAAGCATGTCATTGCGGAGGGATTACAACCTCTGTAGAAAAATAATTGACTTTGCTCCCGCTGTTTTTCTAATAAAGTTTAACTCAAGATTGTCTTCTTAAATATGCTTAAATTGCACTTAGGTTTATTTTGTCAATGAGTTTCACCCTGATCTGAGACACACAACAAAGATGTTTGCAGCACAAACTGTAGCCCGGTCCACACGTACATGGATGTTCTTTTAAAACCGGAATTTTTTGCTTTTGTTCAGAAAAAAAAATCGTAACACAAAAATGCAAAAAAGAAATACGTCAAGGGTGCTTGACATAATCGCAACAAGTGACCCTAACTGTACAGGAATGCTGGCCAATTAGAAGCCAGCCTGTTGTCAAAAAAGGAAATAAAGGCGCACACCTTTTCCTCCTGTTTCCCTATTGAGAGTCTTCACTGTGGACGGAGGTTTTAAAAAGCTTCCATTTAAGTTTTTTGTGTGAAAAAAAGGGAAAAACACAACTCAGAAACTAATTTTTACTACTGCACATTAGGGCTGCCACGATTTGTCGACTAGTCACGATTACGTCGATTATCAAAATCGTCGACGACTGATTTAATAGTCGACGCGTCGTTTGAAGCTTTAAGATCACAAAAGACGCAGGAATAAGTGGCAGGATTTAAGAGTGTAATAACGGACTGAAACAGAAGATGGCAGCATTGCATGTACAAGGATGTCAGCTACCGTTAAACCCCGAAGAAGAAGAAGAAGCAGCTGTGTCCCAGAATTCATAGCGCGGCCCAGCGCAGTTTCCAACAATGGCGGCAGCTAGTTAGTTTTAATGTTACTCTTATTATTCTTTCTGGGTCACAAAATAAACGTTTAACATATTTTCAGGCGAGAATGTAGCTGTGTAAACCTCAAATATCTGCTCAGTTTATCAGGACACCACATATTTTCAAAAGCGCTCCGACGTTTTCGGAGACATCTGTTACCCACTAGCTCGTTAGCGAGCCGGGGGCTAGGCTCACTAGCGCCGTGAGAACACCGGACTCCCCGCAAATCGTTTTCGCTACTCAGGTTAAATATATATGAGTCACTTAGATAACTTAAAATGTTATTGTTTGGCTTTTTTTTTTAGTATTTTATTTGTTCCTGAGTAAATCAGTTTGTCTGAGATTAAAGTTATAGTTTTTACACAGCTGAATAAACGTCAAGCAGACAACTGATTATCAGAAGTGTGAGATGCTCCAGAATATACTCCAGTGTCCTGTTATATTTTAGATAGCAAGGAGTTTATTAAACTTCACCGAAACAATCTGCAAATTTCATTAAAATTTAATAAACTATCATCTTGTCTTTATTTTTAGTTAGCACAGACCTTAAACACTTAAAGCTGTAAGCTAATGATAGTTATATAAGAGCAGATGCTGCTGGTGCAATAAGCTGTAGTTTTACGTCCAATGGATGATGATCTGATTAGTCGACTAATCGCAAAAATAATCGGTGACTAGTCGACTATCAAAATAATCGTTTGTGGCAGCCCTACTGCACATGTAGACAGGGCCCATCCCTGAGAGCTCTCTATAAATGTTAGTTCATTATTTCCTTCACAAGCTGCTCCTAAAGTCAGAAAAGGCGTGCTGTCCAGTAGTTCCAGTTCCTCGCAGCGAGTTCATTTCAAGTCACTTAAACAGGAATTTCAGACCAGAGGACTTCCTCCCAGGAGTGGATTAGTCCACAGCGCATCTCTGAGGACACAAGGCTTTTAAAGGATCAGGCTGGTTCAGGTATATTTTTACTGTCAGCAAGTCCCGTGAAAACACTAACAATGCATTTAACCTACAACTGGTTACAAGGCCAAAATTCTTGGTTTCTATCAAAATGTAGACGACATTTGGACAGGAGATACTAGCAGTTGACGTGGTGCACTAATCTCGAAAAGTAAATCCACATATTATAAATGTTCAGACTCTATTTATATCAACCTGGTTGTTTTATAACTGTAGCTATGTTGATGCTTATCCTTCCTCTTTTTAAAAAAAAATGTCTATGTTTAGCATGTTTTATAGCACTTTAACAGGCTCATGGTAACTGCAGACTATTAAAAAATGGATGTAACTTCATGGTCTGAAGAGTGAAACCAATAGGGAAGTGCCTTAAATGGCCACCCTTTTTCATGGCCATTGGGGTTGGACTTCTCTGCTTGAAAAGACCACCTATGGGGTAACAGCCTTTGGAGTTGTCCTGTGTAAACAGTTTCTGGAAGAGCTTAAATAGGCTGAGTTACTCATTTTGGATCATACTGAATAAGAGAGAGTGGTTCAACAGCGTAGCAGTTAACATAATCGCCTTACATGTGAAAGATGCACCGTTTGAGAATAAAACCCAGCCTCAAGGGACTATAAGCTAATGTAGTCCCTATATGTGTCAGGTTTGAAGGAGGTGAAAGTACCATAAATGGATAAAACAAAACATCGGGTCCATTTTATACATTTTGGTCAGTCCAAGGTGTATCTAGGATGCACATTGGCTAACGGCAATGACAAATTATTGACAAGTCATAAGCCAATGAATGCAAAGTTTCAAATCGGCTCTCGTTTGTCACATCCGGTTTCAAAAGATTGTTTCAAAAAAAAAGGAAATGATGTCATGGTGGCTACAAACACCTTTTATATAATCCGTAGTTTTGGCTTCTTTTGGTAGCATTCAATGGCAATGCTTACACAGTGCTTACACCAGATAAGCAGTCGAAGTAATTCATCGTGTTAGCAAGAAGACTAAATGTTATATTTTGTGCAGCTGATTTAATTTGTACAAAGCGTTAGAATTAGAAAGCATTTTCATGGGAGTAACTGACAGTGAGAAACACAAATACGCTTCATCCTGCACCTCCTTCAATACCCACTGGGCAGCACTGAATAAATTACTGGCAATGGGCCCTCACAGCGGATCACATAGACGCTTGGTAATCTTAAATAATCCTTCACGCCTGCTGTGTGGGAGCACAGAAAGGGGAAGCCCGCCTCTATTGAAACAGTTTCCTGTCTCTGTAACTGTTTTCAGCTCTTCAGCGAGACCCGGTATGCACCCCTTTCCTCTCTGAGGTGCACTACAAAGAATAAGCAATCTAACACTTAGACAAAACTTGGCTTTTAATTAAAGGATAAAAAAGATTTTGTACTGTAAAAAGGCCTTGTACCCTCAGTAACGAAATAAAGTCCATGTGAAAGGCTCAGTACAAAAGACTCTTTGGCAGGTGATCTGGAGCTGATATGCAAATTTCACTTCCTTAACCAGAGAAACGAGAGCTGAATCTGCCTGGGGGAAGCCTGCAACGTTACATATGAAAAGTTTGATCTGTCAGGCAGCTTTGTGTCTGTTGAAATTACTACCAGGAAAAATAACAAAAAACCCCAAAACATACTGTAGCAACTGTCTTGAAGAAGAAAGGAACAAGAAGCGTCAGTGTGTATCTGCTCATGGTGAAACTGTACATAAGCAGGGCTGTAGTTAGACGAGTGCGATGACGATGTGGATGTGCGCTCCTGCGAGCAACGTGGTCGGCAACCGGAGAATGTGACCCGTGAAAGAACCAATCGGAGGAGGAAGTTTAACGGGGTTAAAAGTTGCACTACTTGCATGTAATTGCTTTCACTTGCGCTTTCCCGAGCTTCCTTGTTTCCCTTGCTGATGTAAACCGACCCAGTTTCAGGTGAGGAAAAACAATGTAAACTAGCGCCAACACTGCGAAAGGTGATACTGGCGTATAAGGGTGCAAGAAATTAACCTGCAGGCGTAACAAATGATTCCTGCAGCGCTCCAGTTTACAAAGAAAAGGATCGACCATGCTGCTTGCAGAGTGAATATTCATGAGTGTGTGTGTGTGTGTGTGTGTATTTTGTGCTTTCCTATGTTGCTCTGCTGGTATATTCAGAACATGTAACCCCCTGTTCTATCCCTACTTGAGAGCTTTAGCTACAGAGGAGTAGGCGAAGTAGATCTCCTCGTCAACCGGGCAGGTGGAAGAGAACTCCTCCCTTGCATAGGCGGCGTTCAGGTACCTCCAGAGGTTTGTCAGACTCTGAGGGATGGTGAATTGTCTGTATTTCAAGCACACCACCTGCAGAGATAGAGGGTGGGAAAAAATAGGCATAATTACAAAAAAACAAAGCAAAGCATTGACTCATTCTTATAACCCATCATCCTCATGCTGCACTGCTTTAAAAATCACAAGATCACCTTCACGATGTGGAGCTTAGGCAGCAGGTTGCAATCAGCCAGAGTGAGCGCCTGGCCATCCAGGAAAGGGCGTGACGAGGAAGTGAGCTCATCGGCGCTATTCTCGTCGATCTCATCAGGAAGTGGGGAGCCAAGGTAGTCGTCTAGCTTCTTCAGAGCCTTCAGGAGGCCTTTCTCTAGATCTGAGCACATGGGCACACACAGAAAACACTCAAGCATTAAGTATAAAGAGAGGTGTCTTGATATAAATATATTTAAACCAGCAGCAGAGACGAGGTAGGAAAAGCTGCACACAAACATCAGCAGGTGACGTGTTTACACTCAGAGCCTAATGTTATTAACAGAAGCTCCCTGCTGATTTTTAGCCCATCTGGGAACTGACAGAAGCAGCTCAGCACGATTTTAAACCAGGCACTACTCTAACATTTACTTTATTGCACCATAAGTCTGAGTGGAGCCGACTTACTTTCATTGGTCTGAGGGTTTGAGTTCTTGACGTAGGCAGAGAACTTGGAGAAGACGTCCAGGCCTGCCGTGTTGGACTCTGGGTTACGAGCAGCCAGACGAGGATACCTAGATGTCCAATCACATCATAGATCACATCAAGATATAAATCTTCAAGCGATTCGTGTTGATGTGCAAGAAGTCAACAAATGCATTTCCAGCCAACGGTTTATTTTGTTATCATTAATCTATTCATTGCTGTATCTACAACGGAAACACCTGCAAAAATGTAGAATTAGATAGTTTAATCTCACAAAGATTCAGATTTAAATCTTGTGGTTTGGAGTTGGCGTGCAGGGCCTACTTTTTCAACTTGTCTACAAAATGTTGCCTTTTTCCTGCAAAATTCAAAACAATCAATCTGTGCTCAAAGCCTCCAGAGACATCTCTTTGTGCCCAACAAAGTTGCAATATTCAGATCATTATCAGATCAAACAAGACAGTTTGTGTTATCTGTATCAGCACTTCAGAGATGAAGGGAAAGATTACTTTGGAGGGCAGAGATGCTCTTCCAGGAACTCCTCAATCTTGTTGGTGTCAGTTTTCACCTCGCTGCCGTATAACAGGAAGGGAGGCTGAGCACCCGGTGCCAGGTCCTTCAAGATGTCTGGCTTCCTGAAAGCGGGACGGAAAAAGTCCAGAAGACAGATGGAGTAGAGAGTGAGTCAGAACAGAGAAAGACAAAAAAGGGAAAAAAAGGAGTGGAAAGATTTCCAACCGCAGGAAATTACCCATGTGAGCAGCTACAATGTGTCCAACTTTCACCTAAAATCAAAGCGTGGCAGCTTTTTATCTTTTAATGAATGAATGAAATACCCCAGGCTTTTTCAGTGCCAGCTTCACTTGGGGCCATTAAAACATTAAAAGTGTAGGCGAATGTTCCCTTGTTGCGCCAGCATTAGTGAGAGAGACAGAATAAACAAAAGTGGCCATACAGAGCGTGAAGGACGAGTGCTTTCACCTCTTCATATCCACTGTGGTAACGTCAAAGGTGACTCCCTTAAGCCACAGCACCATAAAGAGACGCTGAGAGAAAGGACAGTTGCCGATGCTCTGACCATCGCTTCCTGCCTGGGAAACAAAAACAGAGAATATTACAATATTACAGTAATGTTTCCATCTAATTTTCTAAGACTTTCCTCCATAAAATGCTGGAAAATCTGCTGTGTTTCTTCAGGTCAGCGATCCAAAAACGCAAAGAAAAGCCTTAAAATCTTGGCCGCACATTTGGTTACAGTACGCATACTGTTGATGCAGAAACGTGCACCTTAGTTTTTCACCCTTAAACCAACCTGCAAAGTCAGCACACAGGATGTCTGAGTCAAAACAAAGAGAAATATACATCACCACACATCACATTTCCTCAAAGAACTCGAATCGACAACTGAAAGTGAAGGCGTTTGAGCAGGATGGAATAGCTGCTGTTAAACAAAAAAGAAATTCGGGGTTTTTTGGTATGATGGAAATAAAGTTCTAATTTCTGCCTTTTAAATCGCAAATGTACAGAGTTTATCTGCTTGTCTGATTTGTCTTTACAGCAGTAATTTTCCCACTATCGGATAAATTGGAATATAATTATTGCATAAATGAAACAAACTATGATTATTTAGTCTGCACAAGGCTGTTTTAAACACTATAACACAGTTTGTAGACCCAATCATTAATCAGCTCCAAAAACAATCCCCAAAATGAAACTACCTGAAGCTTGAGATGCAGCATATGTTACTTCTGTTACTGCCGAGCCATACGGCAAATTTTGGTATCGATACTTAAGTAAATATTGGGTAAATATTGCCAATACTAGTACTGATACTAGGGGAAAACAAGGCATTCTGAAGAAATTTAAATTTTTAGAGCAACAAAACACACCTTTCGGTTTTCATGTCTGAAATGTAAACGTGGATTGACCCACCCACCCCTAACTTCTTTACTGCTGTAGGGCGTGCTAGTTTTGATCTTTAGGATCTGAAACGTGGCTCATCAGGCAACCGCCTAGTGTTGTTAACCACAGTTCACGAGAAACTACATTTAAGAGGTCAATTTAGAGAAGTTACAACAGCATCTTTCACCGTGAAGAAGGTGGGGGTGGGAAGCACAGGGTGGTGCACATGTTCACACAGAGAAATCTTTATGTGTGAAGTGAGCCACACTGGTTAGTATGTTACTGCCTGTTTTTGACTCAAAGAAAATGGGATTAGCCTGCCTGGCCAACATACTAAATATAGACTAAAGTCGGCTGGCTGTTATCTTAATGTGCGTTTAATTAGATTAGCCTTACAGTGGTTTATAAGCCCGGTGAGTCAGCAGAGGGGGGTCTGATTGACGTCACTATTACAACAAATACTGCGTGAAAATAAAAGATAAAATAAAGGTGGCTTGAAGTCAGCTGTAAGGACCGTGCAGGTGTCAGAGACAGGTTATCAGCATGTAATAGAAAACACACTGAGCGTGCTGATGAAACAATAAGATAAAAGAAGCCCGAGCAGACCGGCTCAGCCCACTAAATAAACTCAGGGCACATAATGTCGCCCGTGTGCGCGTCACTCTCTGGGTGTGATGCTTTCCTTCTCTGCGCCCATTCACTCTCTTACCTTCACGAAAAGTTCAAGTTTGGGCTGACCGGCGTCGCTCATCTTCACCCGTAGCTGCACGAAACCTATAAAGAGAGAGACACGGGCGTTAAAAAGTTTCTAACGCGAAGCCCGATCGAGCGCAAAGTCGCCTTTTCTGAGCCAGAAACAACCGCAAACGCGGGGAGCCCAGCCCATCTTCCGCTACACAATACTAAATACTAAAGTGACAAACGCGACAATGTAGCAGCTCCACGGGCGTCACAAAGTAAATCCACACATGCCGTGCGCTCCTGAAGCTCAAAATTCACATAATTTAGAGTCAGTAGAGCTTCTAACCTCACAGTGCTCGAAGTTCTCGTTGCCTGCTGCTGGTTTCTCCTCCCAGTTCTGCTGCGGAGTGCGTGTGTGTGTGCGCGCGTCCGTTGGCTGCAGCGACACAATCATCATCATCATCCTCCTCCATTTCCTGGTGGTGCATGACGGGCTGTGCTCTCAGCGAATAAAAGCGGCCGTCGTATGAAGGAGCGGTCTGTTTATTCACGTTAAAGAACGTTTATTTCAAAGCAGCAAATAAAAGCACAGAAAAGTCACCGCGGAGAGCCGAGCTTGGAGCAGGCGGCGTGTTACGTAACAGCCACCATGAGAAGAGCACTTGGCAGCTTTGGGGAGACGCGTTAAAGGCACTGGTTATGGGGCGGTGGCTGATGTGTCTGACTGTCCCATATACAGTTAGGGTTGTAGATTTTGTAGTTTTGCCTCTGTGCACAACCACAGCGGATTTTTATATCAAACCTTAAACATCTGATTAAAATGCAGACTTTATCAATAGGAAAAGCTGTAAAACTTACGAAAATACAGTTAAAAGTCCAAAAGTTGATCCCCTCTTTCACATTTTTCAGCCTTCCTTGCGATCGCCTGCCAAAAACTGATTTCCAATGTTTCCGCGTGTTTTTTACGTGTAACATCTTTATGTATGTTGGTAAATAGACTTCGGTGAAAAGGGTTTACAGATTTTTTATATATCAAATTTAAAAATGGCCTGTTTTCAAGTATCTTTATAACTCTGTGTTATTGTACTTACATTATAACCAATCGTGTCCTTTGTCCACTTAAAATATGTTTACAGAACTATTGTTATATTTGTTGCAATTCTGCTGCCCTCTCGACCAGATTACTCTTAAAAAAAGACATTTTTAATGTGAACGAGATTTTTTAACTGCATAAATAAAGGATATATAAAAATCCCTGCCAAAAAACTGATTGCGGCTTTTACTTTGTTACAGGAATGTTGTTTGTGGGCCAAGATGACTTGATATCATTCATGAGGGATACATTTGACATGTTTCACATATTATAGACCCGCGGCCTTATGTTTCAACACCCCTGGTTTAAACAAACGTGCTTAGTTGATGCTCAGTCTCTGATTTTAAGAGGCTCATACATTATTGTGCTCACATTGTTAAAAACTGCAAAGCATGCTTGTGACTGAGTTGGCCATTGCAAAAATATCCCAGTTCTCTGCCTTGAAAATTTCCTGGGTTTCTTTAGTAGTTTGTTTTGGCTCATTAACAATTTTCACTGTGAAGCCTGTCTGACCTGTTTTTCAGCATTTGGCTCAATCTGAGCAGAGAATATAGCCCATCCCGTTCCTTCTATCAGTAGTCACATTGTCAATAAACTCAAGTGATCTGGTTTCACTGACAGCCATGCGAGCCCATGACATAATAATACCTCCACCATGTTTGACAGATTACTTGTGGTGTGCGGATCGATATTGAAATATCGATTCTTCCGATACCAGTAATTTATGTTCTAGAATCGATTCTCATCAATATCGATATTTTAGTACTTTGGGGTAAATTTGTAGTTTTTCATTAACAGGAACACCGTGGAAAGAAACTATGTCATTCGGATTGTCTAAATTGGAAGGAACTACTTCCTCTTGCCTTTCACGTCATATGCAAACTACTGGCCTGCGCACTCACGCTGAGCGTGAACGAAGTCACGTGTGGACGTATTTTACCTCCACAAACGACCGAGACGTGGTTTGCGATACATGTGGCAAGACAGTGAGGTGTTGTGGCAACACCACTAACCTAGTCAAACACCTCAGAGTAAATCATATCACAGAATATGACGAGCTTATGTTGAGGCGAACTGAAGAGGAGGAGAGGGACAGGTGCTGCTAGGGGAGTCAGACGTCTCTGGCGGAGTCCTTTAGTGCTGCAGGCAGGCAAGGTGTTCAAATAGCACAAAACTTCAGATTTTTTATTTATGCATGATAATTCTACATTATTAAGCAATATGAACAAGTAGTCTGATGTCCTGTAATCATTATGAAGCTATATTATTCCGATTACCGGTACATAATACAGTTATATATTGTATTATGAAATACAATGAAACATTAAGTTTTTGTACAGAGTATCGGTATCGGATCAGTATCATCGATACCACTCTGAATTCATCAGAAAGGAAACCAGTGGTATCGCACATCACTACTGATTATATGCTTCAGTTCATGAGCCGTTTCTCTCCGTCTCCATGCTTTTCTCTTCCCATTGTACGAGCTTGTTTTGGTTTCATCTGTCTCAAAAATTATTTTTTCTGAATCATGCAGGCTCCTTTGGGTGTTTTCTGGGAAAAAAACGCGAGTTTCTTTTTAACATTAAACACAAAAGGCATTAGTAAGGTCTACAAACCTATTCCACCCCACATTTAGATTTGGGGATCTGGTCAGCCTGTTTGTTTTACCTTATTTTACAGAAGTTTTTGGATTTTCCTGCTATTTCTGAAAATAACAACAACTTGTAAATATGTATGTAAAATTAGCACCTTGGGGGCCAAACTGAAAAGATAACTTACAGAAAACACTCTACTTGCTGTAAATATTAAATCTCCTTTCAAATTAACACATTCAGGATCACAGTCCTCATATTTCACATTTCACAGATTTTTGTTGTCTTGGTTTTTTTTAAAAAGTTTGTTGTCACAAAAGTTTTTATTTGCTTCATTTAATTCTGACAAGTTTTACCAGCCACTTGTAAAATGCTGCCCCCTAGAGGTGAAGGTGTTACTCACAATCCACAGAAAATCTGGAGGTCGTGTCTCCAGAAATTTTGAGTATAAGTTGTTACATTTTCTGCATTCTGATAATTTTTGTTTTTTGGACTGATTTGTAAGTTTTCTAAAGGATAACTGTCCCAGAGAGAACTGATACAGGCATGGAGACAACATCCGTTTTACTGTGATGTAACAGCGCTGACCACTGCAGCACCGTGCTGCCTCACAATCTTCATGTTGCTTTAAAACAACTATTCTCAACTTTAATCCTTTAAATTTTTCACTGTGCACATGCTGACATAATTCACTATTTCTTCTTTTATTTGCTCTTTACTTCTTTTATGCACTAATTTTAATTGATTTCTGTCCATATTCAAAGCTTTCTGCATTTTCAAAACATGCCACACGGACGCCATCTGTGATGGTTTTAACGTGTTTGCTTCTTCGTCTCAGCTCTGTTACTGAGGCTGGCTGAGACCAAGTATCACAGGCTTGCTGTGTGGTAGCCTGGGAGTGAACACAAATGCAGGACTCTGGAGACTGAACATAAACTCAACAAAGCAGCTTCATTGCTGTACTCACAAACTCAAACAATACAAAATACAAAACTAAGTAAACTAGGAAACTGACTACAAAGAAACACAGGACGGCCGAGAGAGGACATAGCATTAGGGGAGGACTGATAATGATGTGATAAAAGAAAGGAGGGAAACTGAGGACTCAAATACACACATGAGGTAAGAGTGGAGACACCTTGGGAACAAAATTCAGCTAAGGAACCAAGAAGCAAAACTGACTATCAAAATAAGACAGGAAACAGATGTCAATTGTTTTAATTCCCATTAATTTACTTTTCTTGTTCCTGGAAACTTTCATCTTGTTACTGGACTTACTCAGTGTGGTTTCTTTTCAGCAGTTTGACCACAGAGCCTTGACTCACAGGTTCTCTTCTAATGATGTTGAGATGTATAACTCTGGGAAGCACTGGTTCTTAAAAGCTGATTTCTTACATTCCAGTTCAATTCTTGTCCAGAAAGGTTTTTTTTTTTTTTTTTTTTTTGTACCAGTGTCATCAATGTTTATTCATCTTTACCCAGCTGAGCAGTTTATTACACTAGATAGTAGCATGTAGAGTTTTTTGCTTTACTTTTCAGCAAAACAATCCCGTTTTAGTGAGACAGAATTGATAATAATGTGCTTTTTAAATTTTTGGTCTATTTTGGTTGTTTTTCTAATTTTTCATCAGCTCTACCATTGCTAGCAGTCTTATTTGGTCATTTTGTGTCTCTTTATAATACAGTCTATAATATTGTAGCGGGCTAAGGGGAGGAGCCACTAGCCCAAAGACTCATGGGACTGTTCACGTGACATTCACAAGTTAATGATCTATTATACATTAACATTAACATGTTATACATTAACATGTTATTGTTAATGTATAACATTATTGCAGCTGTTTGTTCTGTATTGAGTGTGGCCAGCAATGGACACCATGACTGAGACTGCTGCACCCGTTAATGACCTCTGACCGCTGTTCTTGGATATTCCTAATAAAACTGCATTTCTGTAGCTGAGCAGTGTAAAGAACACAGGAACTGCAGGTCTAAAATAAAGCTCTACATCTTCTACTTTGCTGAAGTTTGCCACAATATGGTTTGGTTGTGTTTTTTCTGTGCATTTGCTTTTATTTTTGCATGTTTTTATGACTGAGCAGCATCTCATATAGATGTGCTTTTGTGTTCTTTGACAGATGTTTTGCATGTATTTGTGTTTAGTTTGAATCTCTTTCTGCTATTTTTCTCTTTTTGGTGTTGTTTTCATTTCAAGGTTTGCGTTGTGTTTCTTTATTACCAGTTTATGCTGTGGGTGTCTGACTGCTTGTGTTCTTGTTGCGGCTTGCTGATGTTGTTCTGCAGATGTTAATGGTTCGGTGTGTCTTTTTCCAATTCTTTTGTATTTGGAGTGTCTTTGCACATTGTTGTGTTTTTGCATCTTTCGTGTCTTTTCTGTTACTTTGTTTTTCTAAAAATCCCGTTTAAGGTAACTTTTAACACCTTTTGTGTGTCTTTGGAGAGAGAGTTCAATCTGTCAAGATCTGCAAGGCAGATCGTCAAGAGATGAGAAGTGTGGACCCAAGTGCAAGCACTGATAACTGAGTAACTGGATGAGTTTATTTCCAGGGCAAGGTGAAGCAGAAAACAAAAGTAGAGCATGGCAGGGAACTAAATTTAACAAAGCCTAAACTGGGAGCAGCTACAAAACAATAATACAGAGGAACAAAAAAAACCTGGAACATGGAGAAGTCCAACAGGGTTCACACAGGAGACAGACAAACCAGGACCTAATACAGGCAAACACAAGGCTTAAATACACAGAGGGATAACAAGGGAATGAGCCACAGAAGGAGAGCACAGCTGGGAACAATCAGACATGACGAGACCATGGGGAAGCAAAACTCAATACACTGACATAAGACACAGCCCTTCACAATAAAACAGGAAATACACAAAGACGCAGACCAGAGTTGGAGAGAAAACCACTGAGGAGCACGAGGGAGAGCACAGACATGATGAGCTGGGGAGACATGGAATAACACACACGGAGGGGAAACCCAATAAACTAATCTGAACAATTTAGGACTGATAGAATAATTCCAAGAACAGCAAATGAACTTTACATGATACAGAAACACAAGGAAACAAAGAACGTTGGGTCAAAATGACCCAGGACCATGACAAGGGGGTTATTGAGCTTTCTTTTGTTAGATAATAAACATGACATGAAAACTGAGTCTAGTTTAAAGAGTAAAGAGTAAATACAAAGAGGAGTTTCCTGCTGGGTTCTCCATCCATGGATCATTTTACACTAATAGCCAAAGCTTTTTCCAGATTCAGTGTCTGTCCATGGAGGCCAAATGGGGCCAGCACCACCGGGGTACATTAAGAGATTATATGATCTGTCTTCACTTAAAAACACTAAGCAAAGGGGTTTAAGTCAACAGGTGTATACATTACTAACAAAACAAATCCTATAATACTGAATGATTATTGGTTGTTAAGTTTGTTGACAATAATTCACAGGAGAAGAAATTAAAAACTAGAAAGTGCATTTTCTGAAGAAACTGCAGTGTGAATGCTTGAATCTGAATGTATGCACTGAAATGAATTAATTGCTGAATTTTGAGTTAAAAATATTGAATGAGATAAAAAACAAAACAAAAAAAAAGACGAATTTAACCTGAAAACAAAGGTGCTGAACTGCTAAAAGCTGAAGGTTACACAGAAGAAGGAGTTGGAAAAAAACTGAAAATGTTTTAAATGTAAATTAGAAAACCCTAAGAAATGAGAAAAGAACATTTAGAGTCAGAAAACATCTGAATGAATATTAAAAGGTCATATTCTTTGAATCACTGAATGACTCAAATGTGATCCCTCCACTTTGATCCACACAGTTTAAAAAGTTTAAATGCCTGAGCTTTGAAAGATACGGTGTTGGAAAGAGAACAATAATGGCGACAATTTGAGGGTAAAATGATGGCTGTAACACTGTGGACACAGCAGCAGTTGAAAGAGAAGTGCTTAAGATGAATCTTGGTACAGTGGCAGGCAGAGCTCGTTAAGCAGGCAGGTGTGAGCCTGGTTGCTATAGTGACCGCACCCAATGGCTCCATACACACGTACACAGACATGCGCCTCACTTTTGCTGCTTAAAATGAACAGAAAAGTCAGGCCCAAACAAATCGTTCCCAAATGAAAAGTATAGGTCGTATTGACAAAATTCTTTCACCGTGAGTGACAGCAATGTCTAGTCTACTGAATTCTCAGTTTTCATGCCTGTGGAGTTTATTATATGGACGTGGTGACAGTGGAAAGACACCATGCTCTTCTGATTTTCAAACGAACCTTCTGAGCCATTTTAACATTAGAGTCTATGGAAGAGTTGGAGGGAGGAGGCTGTGCATTGGTGACATTTACGAAAGAACCATAACACCTAGGACAATAGTAAACACATTGGATGAAAGAGGACAGCCATGGCTACGTTTTGAGGGTAAAATCATACCTGTAGAGCAAACGCTGCGGACACAGCAGCAGTTTTAAAAAAGATTTTAAGATTAATTTTTTTGCTCCTCTCACTCTAGCAGTTGAGCTGCCTCACTCTAGCCCCAACATTCCGTCCCATACACACCCATTATAAACTCTGAAACGGGTGAAAAAACATCATGAAACTTAAACTGGAACTGAAGAAAAAGTATAATAGATATTGAAAAGATAAATACAAGTTGAATAGTTGAATGTCTTGTCTTCGTTTTAAAGTTTGAATGGTGGCTCTATGTCAATGTATGTGGAAGTAGTAAGAGTTTAAAAATGAGTAAGTTGAATGAGAATTTGAAGGGTCTCCCCATTGAAATACATGGGAAATTTTTGTTGAATAAAGTTGAATAAAATTAAAAATATAAATGTTAAAAATGAGAAAAGTAGAAGCAGTCATGTCCAAAAGAATAGGAATCTAATGGTGTTTGAATGGTTTTTCTAAGTTGAACGGTTTTGAAGGAGTAGGAGTACAAAAAACGTACGGAATAGATAAAATATAACTAGAAAGTGCATTTTCTGAAGAAACTGCAGTGTGAATGCTTGAATCTGAATGTATGCACTGAAATGAATAAATTGCTGAATTTTGAGTTAAAAATATTGAATGAGATAAAAAACAAAAAAAAACAAAAAAACGAATTTAACCTGAAAACAAAGGTGCTGAACTGCTAAAAGCTGAAGGTTACACAGAAGAAGGAGTTGGAAAAAAACTGAAAATGTTTTAAATGTAAATTAGAAAACCCTAAGAAATGAGAAAAGAACATTTAGAGTCAGAAAACATCTGAATGAATATCAAAAGGTCATATTCTTTGAATCACTGAATGACTCAAATGTGATCCCTCCACTTTGATCCACACAGTTTAAAAAGTTTAAATGCCTGAGCTTTGAAAGATACGGTGTTGGAAAGAGAACAATAATGGCGACAATTTGAGGGTAAAATGATGGCTGTAACACTGTGGACACAGCAGCAGTTGAAAGAGAAGTGCTTAAGATGAATCTTGGCACAGTGGCAGGCAGAGCTCGTTAAGCAGGCAGGTGTGAGCCTGGTTGCTATAGTGACCGCACCCAATGGCTCCATACACACGTACACAGACATGCGCCTCACTTTTGCTGCTTAAAATGAACAGAAAAGTCAGGCCCAAACAAATTCTTCCCAAATGAAAAGTACATGTCGTATTGACAAAATTCTTTCACCGTGAGCGACAGCCATGTCTAGTCTACCTAATTCTCAGTTTTCATGCCTGTGGAGTTTATTATATGGACGTGGTGACAGTGTAAAGACACCATGCTCTTCTGATTTTCAAACGAACCTTCTGAGCCATTTTAACATTAGAGTCTATGGAAGAGTTGGAGGGAGGAGGCTGTGCATTGGTGGCATTTATGAAAGAACCATAACACCTAGTACAATAGTAAACACATTGGATGAAAGAGGACAGCCATGGCTACGTTTTGAGGGTAAAATCATACCTGTAGAGCAAACGCTGTGGACACAGCAGCAGTTTTAAAAAAGATTTTAAGATTAATTTTTTTGCTCCTCTCACTCTAGCAGTTGAGCTGTCTCACTCTAGCCCCAACATTCCGTCCCATACACACCCATTATAAACTCTGAAACGGGTGAAAAAACATCATGAAACTTAAACTGGAACTGAAGAAAAAGTATAATAGATATTGAAAAGATAAATACAAGTTGAATAGTTGAATGTCTTGTCTTCGTTTTAAAGTTTGAATGGTGGCTCTATGTCAATGTATGTGGAAGTAGTAAGAGTTTAAAAATGAGTAAGTTGAATGAGGATTTGAAGGGTCTCCCCATTGAAATACATTATAAATTTTTGTTGAATAAAGTTGAATAAAATTAAAAATATAAATGTTAAAAATATGAAAAATAGAAGCAGTGTTGTCCAAAAGAATAGGAATCTAACGGTGTTTGAATGGTTTTTCTAAGTTGAACGGTTTTGAAGTTATAGGATTACAAAAAACGTACGGAATAGATAATAATAACTAGAAAGTGCATTTTCTGAAGAAACTGCAGTGTGAATGCTTGAATCTGAATGTATGCACTGAAATGAATTAATTGCTGAATTTTGAGTTAAAAATATTGAATGAGTTTAAAAAAAAAAAAAAAAAAACGAATTTAACCTGAAAACAAAGGTGCTGAACTGCTAAAAGCTGAAGGTTACACAGAAGAAGGAGTTGGAAAAAAACTGAAAATGTTTTAAATGTAAATTAGAAAACCCTAAGAAATGAGAAAAGAACATTTAGAGTCAGAAAACATCTGAATGAATATTAAAAGGTCATATTCTTTGAATCACTGAATGACTCAAATGTGATCCCTCCACTTTGATCCACACAGTTTAAAAAGTTTAAATGCCTGAGCTTTGAAAGATACGGTGTTGGAAAGAGAACAATAATGGCGACAATTTGAGGGTAAAATGATGGCTGTAACACTGTGGACACAGCAGCAGTTGAAAGAGAAGTGCTTAAGATGAATCTTGGCACAGTGGCAGGCAGAGCTCGTTAAGCAGGCAGGTGTGAGCCTGGTTGCTATAGTGACCGCACCCAATGGCTCCATACACACGTACACAGACATGCACCTCACTTTTGCTGCTTAAAATGAACAGAAAAGTCAGGCCGAAACAAATCGTTCCCAAATGAAAAGTAAAAGTCGTATTGACAAAATTCTTTCACCGTGAGCGACAGCCATGTCTAGTCTACCTAATTCTCAGTTTTCATGCCTGTGGAGCTTATTATATGGACGTGGTGACAGTGTAAAGACACCATGCTCTTCTGATTTTCAAACGAACCTTCTGAGCCATTTTAACATTAGAGTCTATGGAAGAGTTGGAGGGAGGAGGCTGTGCATTGGTGACATTTATGAAAGAACCACAACACCTAGGACAATAGTAAACACATTGGATGAAAGAGGACAGCCATGGCTACGTTTTGAGGGTAAAATCATACCTGTAGAGCAAACGCTGCGGACACAGCAGCAGTTTTAAAAAAGATTTTAAGATTAATTTTTTTGCTCCTCTCACTCTAGCAGTTGAGCTGCCTCACTCTAGCCCCAACATTCCGTCCCATACACACCCATTATAAACTCTGAAACGGGTGAAAAAACATCATGAAACTTAAACTGGAACTGAAGAAAAAGTATAATAGATATTGAAAAGATAAATACAAGTTGAATAGTTGAATGTCTTGTCTTCGTTTTAAAGTTTGAATGGTGGCTCTATGTCAATGTATGTGGAAGTAGATACAGTTTAAAGAGGAGGAAGTTGAATGAGAATTTGAAGGGTCTCCCCATTGAAATACATGGGAAATTTTTGTTGAAAAAAGTTGAATAAAATTAAAAATATAAATGTTAAAAATGAGAAAAATAGAAGCAGTCATGTCCAAAAGAATAGGAATCTAATGGTGTTTGAATGGTTTTTCTAAGTTGAACGGTTTTGAAGGAGATAGAGTACAAAAAACGTACGGAATCCATAATAATAAAATAGAACTAGAAAGTGCATTTTCTGAAGAAACTGCAGTGTGAATGCTTGAATCTGAATGTATGCACTGAAATGAATTAATTGCTGAATTTTGAGTTAAAAATATTGAATGAGATTAAAAAAAAACAAAAAAAAAAAAAACGAATTTAACCTGAAAACAAAGGTGCTGAACTGCTAAAAGCTGAAGGTTACACAGAAGAAGGAGTTGGAAAAAAACTGAAAATGTTTTAAATGTAAATTAGAAAACCCTAAGAAATGAGAAAAGAACATTTAGAGTCAGAAAACATCTGAATGAATATTAAAAGGTCATATTCTTTGAATCACTGAATGACTCAAATGTGATCCCTCCACTTTGATCCACACAGTTTAAAAAGTTTAAATGCCTGAGCTTTGAAAGATACGGTGTTGGAAAGAGAACAGTAATGGCGACAATTTGAGGGTAAAATGATGGCTGTAACACTGTGGACACAGCAGCAGTTGAAAGAGAAGTGCTTAAGATGAATCTTGGTACAGTGGCAGGCAGAGCTCGTTAAGCAGGCAGGTGTGAGCCTGGTTGCTATAGTGACCGCACCCAATGGCTCCATACACACGTACACAGACATGCGCCTCACTTTTGCTCCTTAAAATGAACAGAAAAATCAGGCCGAAACAAATCGTTCCCAAATGAAAAGTAAAAGTCGTATTGACAAAATTCTTTCACCGTGAGCGACAGCAGCTTCTAGTCTACTGAATTCTCAGTTTTCATGCCTGTGGAGTTTATTATATGGACGTGGTGACAGTGGAAAGACACCATGCTCTTCTGATTTTCAAACGAACCTTCTGAGCCATTTTAACATTAGAGTCTATGGAAGAGTTGGAGGGAGGAGGCTGTGCATTGGTGACATTTATGAAAAAACCATAACACCTAGTACAATAGTAAACACATTGGATGAAAGAGGACAGCGATGGCTACGTTTTGAGGGTAAAATCATACCTGTAGAGCAAACGCTGTGGACACAGCAGCAGTTTTAAAAAAGATTTTAAGATTAATTTTTTTGCTCCTCTCACTCTAGCAGTTGAGCTGCCTCACTCTAGCCCCAACATTCCGTCCCATACACACCCATTATAAACTCTGAAACGGCTGAAAAAACATCATGAAACTTAAACTGGAACTGAAGAAAAAGTATAATAGATATTGAAAAGATAAATACAAGTTGAATAGTTGAATGTCTTGTCTTCGTTTTAAAGTTTGAATGGTGGCTCTATGTCAATGTATGTGGAAGTAGTAAGAGTTTAAAAATGAGTAAGTTGAATGAGGATTTGAAGGGTCTCCCCATTGAAATACATTATAAATTTTTGTTGAATAAAGTTGAATAAAATTAAAAATATAAATGTTAAAAATATGAAAAATAGAAGCAGTGTTGTCCAAAAGAATAGGAATCTAACGGTGTTTGAATGGTTTTTCTAAGTTGAACGGTTTTGAAGTTATAGGATTACAAAAAACGTACGGAATAGATAAAATATAATAATAACTAGAAAGTGCATTTTCTGAAGAAACTGCAGTGTGAATGCTTGAATCTGAATGTATGCACTGAAATGAATAAAATGCTGAATTTAATTTAAAAATTTTGAATTAGATAAAAAGAAGAAAATTTAATCTGAAAACAAACGTGCTAAAAGCTGATGTTCACACAGAAGTTGGAAAAAAGCTGAAAATGTTTTAATTGTAAATTAGAAAAACCTAAGAAATGAGAAAAGAACATTTAGAGTCAGAAAACATCTGAAAGAATATTAAAAGGTCACATTCTTTGAATCACTGAATGACTAAAATGTGATCCCTCCACTTGGACCCACACAGTTTAAAAAGTTCACATCTCTGAGCTTTGAAAGACAAGATGTTGGAAAAAGAACAACGATGGCGACGTTTTGAGGGTAAAATGATGGCTTTAACACTGTGGACACAGCAGCAGTTGAAAGAGAAGTGTTTAAGATGAATCTTGGCAGAGTGGCAGGCAGAGCTCGTTAAGCAGGCAGGTGTGAGCCTGGTTGCTATAGTGACCGCACCCAAGGGCTCCATACACACGGACACAGACATGCACCTCACTTTTGCTGCTTAAAATGAACAGAAAAGTCAGGCCGAAACAAATCGCTCCCAAATGAAAAGTAAAAGTCGTATTGACAAAATTCTTTCACCGTGAGCGACAGCAATGTCTAGTCTACCTAATTCTCAGTTTTCATGCCTGTGGAGCTTATTATATGGACGTGGTGACAGTGGAAAGACACCATGCTCTTCTGATTTTCAAACGAACCTTCTGAGCCATTTTAACATTAGAGTCTATGGAAGAGTTGGAGGGAGGAGGCTGTGCATTGGTGGCATTTATGAAAGAACCATAACACCTAGTACAATAGTAAACACATTGGATGAAAGAGGACAGCCATGGCTACGTTTTGAGGGTAAAATCATACCTGTAGAGCAAACGCTGTGGACACAGCAGCAGTTTTAAAAAAGATTTTAAGATTAATTTTTTTGCTCCTCTCACTCTAGCAGTTGAGCTGTCTCACTCTAGCCCCAACATTCCGTCCCATACACACCCATTATAAACTCTGAAACGGGTGAAAAAACATCATGAAACTTAAACTGGAACTGAAGAAAAAGTATAATAGATATTGAAAAGATAAATACAAGTTGAATAGTTGAATGTCTTGTCTTCGTTTTAAAGTTTGAATGGTGGCTCTATGTCAATGTATGTGGAAGTAGTAAGAGTTTAAAAATGAGTAAGTTGAATGAGGATTTGAAGGGTCTCCCCATTGAAATACATGGGAAATTTTGGGAAATTTTTGTTGAATAAAGTTGAATAAAATTAAAAATATAAATGTTAAAAATGAGAAAAATAGAAGCAGTCATGTCCAAAAGAAGAGGAATCTAATGGTGTTTGAATGGTTTTTCTAAGTTGAACGGTTTTGAAGGAGTAGGAGTACAAAAAACGTACGGAATACAGAATAAAATAGAATAAAGATTAGAAGAACAATACTGTGAATGCTTTTCAAGCATTCACACTAATAATAACTAGAAAGTGCATTTTCTGAAGAAACTGCAGTGTGAATGCTTGAATCTGAATGTATGCACTGAAATGAATTAATTGCTGAATTTTGAGTTAAAAATATTGAATGAGATAAAAAAAAACAAAAACAAAAAACGAATTTAACCTGAAAACAAAAGTGCTGAACTGCTAAAAGCTGAAGGTTACACAGAAGAAGAAGTTGGAAAAAAGCTGAAAATGTTTTAATTGTAAATTAGAAAAACCTAAGAAATGAGAAAAGAACATTTAGAGTCAGAAAACATCTGAAAGAATATTAAAAGGTCATATTCTTTGAATCACTGAATGACTAAAATGTGATCCCTCCACTTGGACCCACACAGTTTAAAAAGTTTACATCTCTGAGCTTTGAAAGACAAGATGTTGGAAAAAGAACAACGATGGCGACGTTTTGAGGGTAAAATGATGGCTGTAACACTGTGGAGACAACAGCAGTTGAAAGAGAAGTGTTTAAGTTGAATCTTGGCAGAGTGAGAGAGAGAGCTCGTTAAGCAGGCAGGTGTGAGCCTGGTTGCTATAGTGACTGCACCCAAGGGCTCCATACACACGTACACAGACATGCACCTCACTTTTGCTGCTTAAAATGAACAGAAAAGTCAGGCCGAAACAAATCGCTCCCAAATGAAAAGTAAAAGTCGTATTGACAAAATTCTTTCACCGTGAGCGACAGCAATGTCTAGTCTACCTAATTCTCAGTTTTCATGCCTGTGGAGTTTATTATATGGACGTGGTGACAGTGGAAAGACACCATGCTCTTCTGATTTTCAAACGAACCTTCTGAGTCATTTTAACATTAGAGTCTATGGAAGAGTTGGAGGGAGGAGGCTGTGCATTGGTGACATTTATGAAAGAACCATAACACCTAGTACAATAGTAAACACATTGGATGAAAGAGGACAGCCATGGCTACGTTTTGAGGGTAAAATGGCGGCTGTAGAGCAAACGCTGTGGACACAGCAGCAGTTTTAAAAAAGATTTTAAGATTAATTTTTTTGCTCCTCTCACTCTAGCAGTTGAGCTCTCTCACTCTAGCCCCAACATTCCGTCCCATACACACCCATTATAAACTCTGAAACGGGTGAAAAAACATCATGAAACTTAAACTGGAACTGAAGAAAAAGTATAATAGATATTGAAAAGATAAATACAAGTTGAATAGTTGAATGTCTTGTCTTCGTTTTAAAGTTTGAATGGTGGTTCTATGTCAATGTATGTGGAAGTAGTAAGAGTTTAAAAATGAGTAAGTTGAATGAGGATTTGAAGGGTCTCCCCATTGAAATACATTATAAATTTTTGTTGAATAAAGTTGAATAAAATTAAAAATATAAATGTTAAAAATATGAAAAATAGAAGCAGTGTTGTCCAAAAGAATAGGAATCTAACGGTGTTTGAATGGTTTTTCTAAGTTGAACGGTTTTGAAGTAGTAGGATTATAAAAAACGTACGGAATAGATAATAATAATAATAAAATAGAATAATAATAATAAAGATTAGAAGAACAATACTGTGAATGCTTTTCAAGCATTCACACTAATAATAAAGATTAGAATAACAATACTGTGAATGCTTTTCAAGCATTCACACTAATAACTAGAAAGTGCATTTTCTGAAGAAACTGCAGTGTGAATGCTTGAATCTGAATGTATGCACTGAAATGAATTAATTGCTGAATTTGGAGTTAAAAATATTGAATGAGATAAAAAAACAAAACAAAAAAAAAATGAATTTAACCTGAAAACAAAGGTGCTGAACTGCTAAAAGCTGGACGTTACACAGAAGAAGAAGTTGGAAAAAAGCTGAAAATGTTTTAATTGCAAATTAGAAAAACCTAAGAAATGAGAAAAGAACATTTAGAGTCAGAAAACATCTGAAAGAATATTAAAAGGTCATATTCTTTGAATCACTGAATGACTAAAATGTGATCCCTCCACTTGGATCCACACAGTTTAAAAAGTTTAAATGTCTGAGCTTTGAAAGACAAGATGTTGGAAAGAGAACAACGATGGCGACGTTTTGAGGGTAAAATGATGGCTGTAACACTGTGGACACAGCAGCAGTTGAAAGAGAAGTGTTTAAGATGAATCTTGGCAGAGTGGCAGGCAGAGCTCGTTAAGCAGGCAGGTGTGAGCCTGGTTGCTATAGTGACCGCACCCAATGGCTCCATACACACGTACACAGACATGCGCCTCACTTTTGCTGCTTAAAATGAACAGAAAAGTCAGGCTGAAACAAATCGCTCCCAAATGAAAAGTAAAAGTCGTATTGACGAAATTCTTTCACCGTGAGCGACAGCAATGTCTAGTCTACCTAATTCTCAGTTTTCATGCCTGTGGAGCTTATTATATGGACGTGGTGACAGTGTAAAGACACCATGCTCTTCTGATTTTCAAACGAACCTTCTGAGCAAGTTTAACATTAGAGTCTATGGAAGAGTTGGAGGGAGGAGGCTGTGCATTGGTGGCATTTATGAAAAAACCATAACACCTAGTACAATAGTAAACACATTGGATGAAAGAGGACAGCGATGGCTACATTTTGAGGGTAAAATCATACCTGTAGAGCAAACGCTGCGGACACAGCAGCAGTTTTAAAAAAGATTTTAAGATAAATTTTTTTGCTCCTCTCACTCTAGCAGTTGAGCTGTCTCACTCTAGCCCCAACATTCCGTCCCATACACACCCATTATAAACTCTGAAACGGGTGAAAAAACATCATGAAACTTAAACTGGAACTGAAGAAAAAGTATAATAGATATTGAAAAGATAAATACAAGTTGAATAGTTGAATGTCTTGTCTTCGTTTTAAAGTTTGAATGGTGGCTCTATGTCAACGTATGTGGAAGTAGTAAGAGTTTAAAGAGGAGGAAGTTGAATGAGAATTTGAAGGGTCTCTCCATTGAAATACATTATAAATTTTTGTTAAATAAAGTTGAATAAAATTAAAAATATAAATGTTAAAAATGAGAAAAGTAGAAGCATTCATGTCCAAAAGAATAGGAATCTAACGGTGTTTGAATGGTTTTTCTAAGTTGAGCGGTTTTGAAGGAGTGAGATGCCAAAAAACGTACGGAATATATAATAATAACTAGAAAGTGCATTTTCTGAAGAAACTGCAGTGTGAATGCTTGAATCTGAATGTATGCACTGAATTGAATTAATTGCTGAATTTTGAGTTACAAATATTGAATGAGATTAAAAAAAAACAAAAAAAAAAACGAATTTAACCTGAAAACAAAGGTGCTGAACTGCTAAAAGCTGAAGGTTACACAGAAGAAGGAGTTGGAAAAAAACTGAAAATGTTTTAAATGTAAATTAGAAAACCCTAAGAAATGAGAAAAGAACATTTAGAGTCAGAAAACATCTGAATGAATATTAAAAGGTCATATTCTTTGAATCACTGAATGACTCAAATGTGATCCCTCCACTTTGATCCACACAGTTTAAAAAGTTTAAATGCCTGAGCTTTGAAAGATACGGTGTTGGAAAGAGAACAATAATGGCGACAATTTGAGGGTAAAATGATGGCTGTAACACTGTGGACACAGCAGCAGTTGAAAGAGAAGTGCTTAAGATGAATCTTGGTACAGTGGCAGGCAGAGCTCGTTAAGCAGGCAGGTGTGAGCCTGGTTGCTATAGTGACCGCACCCAATGGCTCCATACACACGCACACAGACATGCGCCTCACTTTTGCTGCTTAAAATGAACAGAAAAGTCAGGCCGAAACAAATTGTTCCCAAATGAAAAGTAAAAGTCGTATTGACAAAATTCTTTCACCGTGAGTGACAGCAATGTCTAGTCTACTGAATTCTCAGTTTTCATGCCTGTGGAGTTTATTATATGGACGTGGTGACAGTGGAAAGACACCATGCTCTTCTGATTTTCAAACGAACCTTCTGAGCCATTTTAACATTAGAGTCTATGGAAGAGTTGGAGGGAGGAGGCTGTGCATTGGTGACATTTACGAAAGAACCATAACACCTAGTACAATAGTAAACACATTGGATGAAAGAGGACAGCCATGGCTACGTTTTGAGGGTAAAATCATACCTGTAGAGCAAACGCTGCGGACACAGCAGCAGTTTTAAAAAAGATTTTAAGATTAATTTTTTTGCTCCTCTCACTCTAGCAGTTGAGCTGCCTCACTCTAGCCCCAACATTCCGTCCCATACACACCCATTATAAACTCTGAAACGGGTGAAAAAACATCATGAAACTTAAACTGGAACTGAAGAAAAAGTATAATAGATATTGAAAAGATAAATACAAGTTGAATAGTTGAATGTCTTGTCTTCGTTTTAAAGTTTGAATGGTGGCTCTATGTCAATGTATGTGGAAGTAGATACAGTTTAAAGAGGAGGAATTTGAATGAGAATTTGAAGGGTCTCCCCATTGAAATACATTATAAATTTTTGTTGAATAAAGTTGAATAAAATTAAAAATATAAATGTTAAAAATGAGAAAAATAGAAGCAGTCTTGTCCAAAAGAAGAGGAATCTGAAGGTGTTTGAATGGTTTTTCTAAGTTGAACGGTTTTGAAGGAGTTAGATGCCAAAAAACGTACGGAATATGGAATAATAGATAATAAGAAAGATTAGAATAACAATACTGTGAATGCTTTTCAAGCATTCACACTAATAATAATAATAATAAAGATTCGAATAACAATACTGTGAATGCTTTTCAAGCATTCACACTAACTAGAAAGTGCATTTTCTGAAGAAACTGCAGTGTGAATGCTTGAATCTGAATGTATGCACTGAAATGAATTAATTGCTGAATTTTGAGTTAAAAATATTGAATGAGATAAAAAAAACAAAAAACAAAACTGAATTTAACCTGAAAACAACAGTGCTGAACTGCTAAAAGCTGAAGGTTACACAGAAGAAGAAGTTGGAAAAAAACTGAAAATGTTTTAAATGTAAATTAGAAAACCCTAAGAAATGAGAAAAGAACATTTAGAGTCAGAAAACATCTGAATGAATATTAAAAGGTCATATTCTTTGAATCACTGAATGACTAAAATGTGATCCCTCCACTTGGACCCACACAGTTTAAAAAGTTTACATCTCTGAGCTTTGAAAGACAAGATGTTGGAAAAAGAACAACGATGGCGACGTTTTGAGGGTAAAATGATGGCTTTAACACTGTGGACACAGCAGCAGTTGAAAGAGAAGTGTTTAAGATGAATTTTGGCAGAGTGGCAGAGAGAGCTCGTTAAGCAGGCAGGTGTGAGCCTGGTTGCTATAGTGACCGCACCCAATGGCTCCATACACACGCACACAGACATGCACCTCACTTTTGCTGCTTAAAATGAACAGAAAAGTCAGGCCGAAACAAATCGTTCCCAAATGAAAAGTAAAAGTCGTATTGACAAAATTCTTTCACTGTGAGCGACAGCAATGTCTAGTCTACCAAATTCTCAGTTTTCATGTCTGTGGAGTTTATTATATGGACGTGGTGACAGTGGAAAGACACCATGCTCTTCTGATTTTCAAACGAACCTTCTGAGCCATTTTAACATTAGAGTCTATGGAAGAGTTGGAGGGAGGAGGCTGTGCATTGGTGACATTTATGAAAGAACCATAACACCTAGTACAATAGTAAACACATTGGATGAAAGAGGACAGCCATGGCTACGTTTTGAGGGTAAAATCATACCTGTAGAGCAAACGCTGCGGACACAGCAGCAGTTTTAAAAAAGATTTTAAGATTATTTTTTTTGCTCCTCTCACTCTAGCAGTTGAGCTGCCTCACTCTAGCCCCAACATTCCGTCCCATACACACCCATTATAAACTCTGAAACGGGTGAAAAAACATCATGAAACTTAAACTGGAACTGAAGAAAAAGTATAATAGATATTGAAAAGATAAATACAAGTTGAATAGTTGAATGTCTTGTCTTCGTTTTAAAGTTTGAATGGTGGCTCTATGTGAACGTATGTTGAAGTAGTAAGAGTTTAAAAATGAGTAAGTTGAATGAGAATTTGAAGGGTCTCCCCATTGAAATACATGGGAAATTTTTGTTGAATAAAGTTGAATAAAATTAAAAATATAAATGTTAAAAATGAAAAAAATAGAAGCAATGTTGTCCAAAATAATAGGAATCTAACGATGTTTGAATGGTTTTTCTAAGTTGAACGGTTTTGAAGGAGTAGGCTTTCAAAAAACGTACGGAAAAATAAAATATAACTAGAAAGTGCATTTTCTGAAGAAACTGCAGTGTGAATGCTTGAATCTGAATGTATGCACTGAAATGAATTAATTGCTGAATTTTGAGTTAAAAATATTGAATGAGATAAAAAAAAAACAAAAAAAAAAAACGAATTTAACCTGAAAACAAAGGTGCTGAACTGCTAAAAGCTGAAGGTTACACAGAAGAAGGAGTTGGAAAAAAACTGAAAATGTTTTAAATGTAAATTAGAAAACCCTAAGAAATGAGAAAAGAACATTTAGAGTCAGAAAACATCTGAATGAATATTAAAAGGTCATATTCTTTGAATCACTGAATGACTCAAATGTGATCCCTCCACTTTGATCCACACAGTTTAAAAAGTTTAAATGCCTGAGCTTTGAAAGATACGGTGTTGGAAAGAGAACAATAATGGCGACAATTTGAGGGTAAAATGATGGCTGTAACACTGTGGACACAGCAGCAGTTGAAAGAGAAGTGCTTAAGATGAATCTTGGTACAGTGGCAGGCAGAGCTCGTTAAGCAGGCAGGTGTGAGCCTGGTTGCTATAGTGACCGCACCCAATGGCTCCATACACACGTACACAGACATGCGCCTCACTTTTGCTGCTTAAAATGAACAGAAAAGTCAGGCCGAAACAAATCGCTCCCAAATGAAAAGTAAAAGTCGTATTGACAAAATTCTTTCACCGTGAGCGACAGCAATGTCTAGTCTACCTAATTCTCAGTTTTCATGCCTGTGGAGCTTATTATATGGACGTGGTGACAGTGGAAAGACACCATGCTCTTCTGATTTTCAAACGAACCTTCTGAGCCATTTTAACATTAGAGTCTATGGAAGAGTTGGAGGGAGGAGGCTGTGCATTGGTGACATTTATGAAAGAACCATAACACCTAGGACAATAGTAAACACATTGGATGAAAGAGGACAGCCATGGCTACGTTTTGAGGGTAAAATCATACCTGTAGAGCAAACGCTGCGGACACAGCAGCAGTTTTAAAAAAGATTTTAAGATTAATTTTTTTGCTCCTCTCACTCTAGCAGTTGAGCTGCCTCACTCTAGCCCCAACATTCCGTCCCATACACACCCATTATAAACTCTGAAACGGGTGAAAAAACATCATGAAACTTAAACTGGAACTGAAGAAAAAGTATAATAGATATTGAAAAGATAAATACAAGTTGAATAGTTGAATGTCTTGTCTTCGTTTTAAAGTTTGAATGGTGGCTCTATGTCAATGTATGTGGAAGTAGTAAGAGTTTAAAAATGAGTAAGTTGAATGAGAATTTGAAGGGTCTCCCCATTGAAATACATGGGAAATTTTTGTTGAATAAAGTTGAATAAAATTAAAAATATAAATGTTAAAAATGAGAAAAATAGAAGCAGTCATGTCCAAAATAATAGGAATCTAACGATGTTTGAATGGTTTTTCTAAGTTGAACGGTTTTGAAGGAGTAGGCTTTCAAAAAACGTACGGAATAAGAAAATATAACTAGAAAGTGCATTTTCTGAAGAAACTGCAGTGTGAATGCTTGAATCTGAATGTATGCACTGAAATGAATTAATTGCTGAATTTTGAGTTAAAAATATTGAATGAGATTTAAAAAAAACAAAAAAAAACAAACGAATTTAACCTGAAAACAAAGGTGCTGAACTGCTAAAAGCTGAAGGTTACACAGAAGAAGGAGTTGGAAAAAAACTGAAAATGTTTTAAATGTAAATTAGAAAACCCTAAGAAATGAGAAAAGAACATTTAGAGTCAGAAAACATCTGAATGAATATTAAAAGGTCATATTCTTTGAATCACTGAATGACTCAAATGTGATCCCTCCACTTTGATCCACACAGTTTAAAAAGTTTAAATGCCTGAGCTTTGAAAGATACGGTGTTGGAAAGAGAACAATAATGGCGACAATTTGAGGGTAAAATGATGGCTGTAACACTGTGGACACAGCAGCAGTTGAAAGAGAAGTGCTTAAGATGAATCTTGGTACAGTGGCAGGCAGAGCTCGTTAAGCAGGCAGGTGTGAGCCTGGTTGCTATAGTGACCGCACCCAATGGCTCCATACACACGTACACAGACATGCGCCTCACTTTTGCTGCTTAAAATGAACAGAAAAGTCAGGGCGAAACAAATCGTTCCCAAATGAAAAGTAAAAGTCGTATTGACAAAATTCTTTCACTGTGAGCGACAGCAATGTCTAGTCTACCAAATTCTCAGTTTTCATGTCTGTGGAGTTTATTATATGGACGTGGTGACAGTGGAAAGACACCATGCTCTTCTGATTTTCAAACGAACCTTCTGAGCCATTTTAACATTAGAGTCTATGGAAGAGTTGGAGGGAGGAGGCTGTGCATTGGTGACATTTATGAAAGAACCATAACACCTAGTACAATAGTAAACACATTGGATGAAAGAGGACAGCCATGGCTACGTTTTGAGGGTAAAATCATACCTGTAGAGCAAACGCTGCGGACACAGCAGCAGTTTTAAAAAAGATTTTAAGATTAATTTTTTTGCTCCTCTCACTCTAGCAGTTGAGCTGCCTCACTCTAGCCCCAACATTCCGTCCCATACACACCCATTATAAACTCTGAAACGGGTGAAAAAACATCATGAAACTTAAACTGGAACTGAAGAAAAAGTATAATAGATATTGAAAAGATAAATACAAGTTGAATAGTTGAATGTCTTGTCTTCGTTTTAAAGTTTGAATGGTGGCTCTATGTCAACGTATGTGGAAGTAGATACAGTTTAAAAATGAGTAAGTTGAATGAGAATTTGAAGGGTCTCCCCATTGAAATACATGGGAAATTTTTGTTGAAAAAAGTTGAATAAAATTAAAAATATAAATGTTATAAATGAGAAAAATAGAAGCAGTCATGTCCAAAAGAATAGGAATCTAATGGTGTTTGAATGGTTTTTCTAAGTTGAACGGTTTTGAAGGAGATAGAGTACAAAAAACGTACGGAATCCATAATAATAAAATACTAGAAAGTGCATTTTCTGAAGAAACTGCAGTGTGAATGCTTGAATCTGAATGTATGCACTGAAATGAATTAATTGCTGAATTTTGAGTTAAAAATATTGAATGAGATTAAAAAAAAAACAAAAAAAAAAAAAAACGAATTTAACCTGAAAACAAAGGTGCTGAACTGCTAAAAGCTGAAGGTTACACAGAAGAAGGAGTTGGAAAAAAACTGAAAATGTTTTAAATGTAAATTAGAAAACCCTAAGAAATGAGAAAAGAACATTTAGAGTCAGAAAACATCTGAATGAATATTAAAAGGTCATATTCTTTGAATCACTGAATGACTAAAATGTGATCCCTCCACTTGGATCCACACAGTTTAGAACGTTTACATCTCTGAGCTTTGAAAGACAAGATGTTGGAAAGAGAACAACGATGGCGACGTTTTGAGGGTAAAATGATGGCTGTAACACTGTGGAGACAGCAGCAGTTGAAAGAGAAGTGTTTAAGTTGAATCTTGGCAGAGTGAGAGAGAGAGCTCGTTAAGCAGGCAGGTGTGAGCCTGGTTGCTATAGTGACTGCACCCAAGGGCTCCATACACACGTACACAGACATGCGCCTCACTTTTGCTGCTTAAAATGAACAGAAAAGTCAGGCCGAAACAAATCGCTCCCAAATGAAAAGTAAAAGTCGTATTGACAAAATTCTTTCACCGTGAGCGACAGCAATGTCTAGTCTACCTAATTCTCAGTTTTCATGTCTGTGGAGCTTATTATATGGACGTGGTGACAGTGGAAAGACACCATGCTCTTCTGATTTTCAAACGAACCTTCTGAGCCATTTTAACATTAGAGTCTATGGAAGAGTTGGAGGGAGGAGGCTGTGCATTGGTGACATTTATGAAAGAACCATAACACCTAGTACAATAGTAAACACATTGGATGAAAGAGGACAGCCATGGCTACGTTTTGAGGGTAAAATCATACCTGTAGAGCAAACGCTGCGGACACAGCAGCAGTTTTAAAAAAGATTTTAAGATTATTTTTTTTGCTCCTCTCACTCTAGCAGTTGAGCTGCCTCACTCTAGCCCCAACATTCCGTCCCATACACACCCATTATAAACTCTGAAACGGGTGAAAAAACATCATGAAACTTAAACTGGAACTGAAGAAAAAGTATAATAGATATTGAAAAGATAAATACAAGTTGAATAGTTGAATGTCTTGTCTTCGTTTTAAAGTTTGAATGGTGGCTCTATGTGAACGTATGTTGAAGTAGTAAGAGTTTAAAAATGAGTAAGTTGAATGAGAATTTGAAGGGTCTCCCCATTGAAATACATGGGAAATTTTTGTTGAATAAAGTTGAATAAAATTAAAAATATAAATGTTAAAAATGAGAAAAGTAGAAGCAGTCATGTCCAAAAGAATAGGAATCTAATGGTGTTTGAATGGTTTTTCTAAGTTGAACGGTTTTGAAGGAGATAGATTACAAAAAACGTACGGAATAGATAATAATAAAATAGAATAAAGATTCGAATAACAATACTGTGAATGCTTTTCAAGCATTCACACTAATAATAAAATAGAATAAAGATTCGAAGAACAATACTGTGAATGCTTTTCAAGCATTCACACTAATAACTAGAAAGTGCATTTTCTGAAGAAACTGCAGTGTGAATGCTTGAATCTGAATGTATGCACTGAAATGAATTAATTGCTGAATTTTGAGTTAAAAATATTGAATGAAATAAAAAAAAAAATCAAAAAATCAAATTTAACCTGAAAACAAAGGTGCTGAACTGCTAAAAGCTGAAGGTTACACAGAAGAAGAAGTTGGAAAAAAGCTGAAAATGCTTTAAATGTAAATTAGAAAACCCTAAGAAATGAGAAAAGAACATTTAGAGTCAGAAAACATCTGAATGAATATTAAAAGGTCATATTCTTTGAATCACTGAATGAAGAAAATGTGATCCCTCCACTTTGATCCACACAGTTTAAAAAGTTTAAATGCCTGAGCTTTGAAAGACACGGTGTTGGAAAGAGAACAATAATGGCGACAATTTGAGGGTAAAATGATGGCTGTAACACTGTGGACACAGCAGCAGTTGAAAGAGAAGTGCTTAAGATGAATCTTGGTACAGTGAGAGAGAGAGCTCGTTAAGCAGGCAGGTGTGAGCCTGGTTGCTATAGTGACCGCACCCAATGGCTCCATACACACGTACACAGACATGCGCCTCACTTTTGCTGCTTAAAATGAACAGAAACGTCAGCCCTAAACAAATCGCTCCCAAATGAAAAGTATAGGTCGTATTGACAAAATTCTTTCACCGTGAGCGACAGCAATGTCTAGTCTACCTAATTCTCAGTTTTCATGCCTGTGGAGTTTATTATATGGACGTGGTGACAGTGGAAAGACACCATGCTCTTCTGATTTTCAAACGAACCTTCTGAGCCATTTTAACATTAGAGTCTATGGAAGAGTTGGAGGGAGGAGGCTGTGCATTGGTGACATTTATGAAAGAACCATAACACCTAGTACAATAGTAAACACATTGGATGAAAGAGGACAGCCATGGCTACGTTTTGAGGGTAAAATGGCGGCTGTAGAGCAAACGCTGTGGACACAGCAGCAGTTTTAAAAAAGATTTTAAGATTAATTTTTTTGCTCCTCTCACTCTAGCAGTTGAGCTCTCTCACTCTAGCCCCAACATTCCGTCCCATACACACCCATTATAAATTTTGAAACGGGTGAAAAAACATCATGAAACTTAAACTGGAACTGAAGAAAAAGTATAATAGATATTGAAAAGATAAATACAAGTTGAATAGTTGAATGTCTTGTCTTCGTTTTAAAGTTTGAATGGTGGCTCTATGTCAATGTATGTGGAAGTAGTAAGAGTTTAAAAATGAGTAAGTTGAATGAGAATTTGAAGGGTCTCCCCATTGAAATACATGGGAAATTTTTGTTGAATAAAGTTGAATAAAATTAAAAATATAAATGTTAAAAATGAGAAAAATAGAAGCAATGTTGTCCAAAAGAATAGGAATCTAACGGTGTTTGAATGGTTTTTCTAAGTTGAACGGTTTTGAAGGAGTAGGCTTTCAAAAAACGTACGGAATAGATAATAATAAAATAGAACTAGAAAGTGCATTTTCTGAAGAAACTGCAGTGTGAATGCTTGAATCTGAATGTATGCATTGAAATGAAATAATTACTGAATTTAAGTTAAAAATATTGAATGAGATAAAAAAAAAAACCCGAATTTAACCTGAAAACAAAAGTGCTGAACTGCTAAAAGCTGAAGGTTACACAGAAGAAGAAGTTGGAAAAAAGCTGAAAATGTTTTAAATGTAAATTAGAAAACCCTAAGAAATGAGAAAAGAACATTTAGAGTCAGAAAACATCTGAAAGAATATTAAAAGGTCATATTCTTTGAATCACTGAATGACTCAAATGTGATCCCTCCACTTTGATCCACACAGTTTAAAAAGTTTAAATGCCTGAGCTTTGAAAGACACGGTGTTGGAAAGAGAACAATAATGGCGACAATTTGAGGGTAAAATGATGGCTGTAACACTGTGGACACAGCAGCAGTTGAAAGAGAAGTGCTTAAGATGAATCTTGGTACAGTGGCAGGCAGAGCTCGTTAAGCAGGCAGGTGTGAGCCTGGTTGCTATAGTGACTGCACCCAATGGCTCCATACACACGTACACAGACATGCGCCTCACTTTTGCTGCTTAAAATGAACAGAAAAGTCAGGCCGAAACAAATCGCTCCCAAATGAAAAGTATAGGTCGTATTGACGAAATTCTTTCACCGTGAGCGGCAGCAATGTCCAGTCTACCTAATTCTCAGTTTTCATGCCTGTGGAGTTTATTATATGGACGTGGTGATAGTGTAAAGACACCATGCTCTTCTGATTTTCAAACGAACCTTCTGAGCCATTTTAACATTAGAGTCTATGGAAGAGTTGGAGGGAGGAGGCTGTGCATTGGTGACATTTACGAAAGAACCATAACACCTAGGACAATAGCAAACACATTGGATGAAAGAGGACAGCGATGGCTACGTTTTGAGGGTAAAATCATACCTGTAGAGCAAACGCTGCGGACACAGCAGCAGTTTTAAAAAAGATTTTAAAATTAATTTTTTTGCTCCTCTCACTCTAGCAGTTGAGCTGCCTCACTCTAGCCCCAACATTCCGTCCCATACACACCCATTATAAACTCTGAAACGGGTGAAAAAACATCATGAAACTTAAACTGGAACTGAAGAAAAAGTATAATAGATATTGAAAAGATAAATACAAGTTGAATAGTTGAATGTCTTGTCTTCGTTTTAAAGTTTGAATGGTGGCTCTATGTCAATGTATGTGGAAGTAGATACAGTTTAAAGAGGAGGAAGTTGAATGAGAATTTGAAGGGTCTCCCCATTGAAATACATTATAAATTTTTGTTGAAAAAAGTTGAATAAAATTAAAAATATAAATGTTAAAAATGAGAAAAATAGAAGCAATGTTGTCCAAAAGAATAGGAATCTAACGGTGTTTGAATGGTTTTTCTAAGTTGAACGGTTTTGAAGGAGTTGGCTTTCAAAAAACGTACGGAATAGATAATAATAATAAAATATAATAATAAAGATTAGAAGAACAATACTGTGAATGCTTTTCAAGCATTCACACTAACTAGAAAGTGCATTTTCTGAAGAAACTGCAGTGTGAATGCTTGAATCTGAATGTATGCACTGAAATGAATTAATTGCTGAATTTTGAGTTAAAAATATTGAATGAGATTAAAAAAAAACAAAAAAAACCCCGAATTTAACCTGAAAACAAAGGTGCTGAACTGCTAAAAGCTGAATGTTACACAGAAGAAGGAGTTGGAAAAAAACTGAAAATGTTTTAAATGTAAATTAGAAAACCCTAAGAAATGAGAAAAGAACATTTAGAGTCAGAAAACATCTGAATGAATATTAAAAGGTCATATTCTTTGAATCACTGAATGAGTCAAATGTGATCCCTCCACTTTGATCCACACAGTTTAAAAAGTTTAAATGCCTGAGCTTTGAAAGATACGGTGTTGGAAAGAGAACAATAATGGCGACAATTTGAGGGTAAAATGATGGCTGTAACACTGTGGACACAGCAGCAGTTGAAAGAGAAGTGCTTAAGATGAATCTTGGTACAGTGGCAGGCAGAGCTCGTTAAGCAGGCAGGTGTGAGCCTGGTTGCTATAGTGACCGCACCCAATGGCTCCATACACACGTACACAGACATGCGCCTCACTTTTGCTGCTTAAAATGAACAGAAAAGTCAGGCCGAAACAAATCGCTCCCAAATGAAAAGTAAAAGTCGTATTGACAAAATTCTTTCACCGTGAGCGACAGCAATGTCTAGTCTACCTAATTCTCAGTTTTCATGCCTGTGGAGCTTATTATATGGACGTGGTGACAGTGGAAAGACACCATGCTCTTCTGATTTTCAAACGAACCTTCTGAGCCATTTTAACATTAGAGTCTATGGAAGAGTTGGAGGGAGGAGGCTGTGCATTGGTGACATTTATGAAAGAACCATAACACCTAGGACAATAGTAAACACATTGGATGAAAGAGGACAGCCATGGCTACGTTTTGAGGGTAAAATCATACCTGTAGAGCAAACGCTGTGGACACAGCAGCAGTTTTAAAAAAGATTTTAAGATTAATTTTTTTGCTCCTCTCACTCTAGCAGTTGAGCTGTCTCACTCTAGCCCCAACATTCCGTCCCATACACACCCATTATAAACTCTGAAACGGGTGAAAAAACATCATGAAACTTAAACTGGAACTGAAGAAAAAGTATAATAGATATTGAAAAGATAAATACAAGTTGAATAGTTGAATGTCTTGTCTTCGTTTTAAAGTTTGAATGGTGGCTCTATGTCAATGTATGTTGAAGTAGTAAGAGTTTAAAAATGAGGAAGTTGAATGAGAATTTGAAGGGTCTCCCCATTGAAATACATTATAAATTTTTGTTGAAAAAAGTTGAATAAAATTAAAAATATAAATGTTAAAAATGAGAAAAATAGAAGCAATGTTGTCCAAAAGAATAGGAATCTAACGGTGTTTGAATGGTTTTTCTAAGTTGAACGGTTTTGAAGGAGTAGGCTTTCAAAAAACGTACGGAATAGATAATAATAAAATAGAACTAGAAAGTGCATTTTCTGAAGAAACTGCAGTGTGAATGCTTGAATCTGAATGTATGCATTGAAATGAAATAATTACTGAATTTAAGTTAAAAATTTTGAATGAGATAAAAAAAAAACAACCCGAATTTAACCTGAAAACAAAAGTGCTGAACTGCTAAAAGCTGAAGGTTACACAGAAGAAGAAGTTGGAAAAAAGCTGAAAATGTTTTAATTGTAAATTAGAAAAACCTAAGAAACGAGAAAAGAACATTTAGAGTCAGAAAACATCTGAAAGAATATTAAAAGGTCATATTCTTTGAATCACTGAATGACTCAAATGTGATCCCTCCACTTGGACCCACACAGTTTAAAAAGTTTACATCTCTGAGCTTTGAAAGACAAGATGTTGGAAAAAGAACAACGATGGCGACGTTTTGAGGGTAAAATGATGGCTTTAACACTGTGGACACAGCAGCAGTTGAAAGAGAAGTGTTTAAGATTAATTTTGGCAGAGTGAGAGAGAGAGCTCGTTAAGCAGGCAGGTGTGAGCCTGGTTGCTATAGTGACCGCACCCAATGGCTCCATACACACGCACACAGACATGCACCTCACTTTTGCTGCTTAAAATGAACAGAAAAGTCAGGCCGAAACAAATCGTTCCCAAATGAAAAGTAAAAGTCGTATTGACAAAATTCTTTCACTGTGAGCGACAGCAATGTCTAGTCTACCTAATTCTCAGTTTTCATGTCTGTGGAGTTTATTATATGCACGTGGTGACAGTGGAAAGACACCATGCTCTTCTGATTTTCAAACGAAACTTCTGAGCCATTTTAACATTAGAGTCTATGGAAGAGTTTGAGGGAGGAGGCTGTGCATTGGTGACATTTACGAAAGAACCATAACACCTAGTACAATAGTAAACGCATTGGATGAAAGAGGACAGCCATGGCTACGTTTTGAGGGTAAAATCATACCTGTAGAGCAAACGCTGCGGACACAGCAGCAGTTTTAAAAAAGATTTTAAGATTATTTTTTTTGCTCCTCTCACTCTAGCAGTTGAGCTGCCTCACTCTAGCCCCAACATTCCGTCCCATACACACCCATTATAAACTCTGAAACGGGTGAAAAAACATCATGAAACTTAAACTGGAACTGAAGAAAAAGTATAATAGATATTGAAAAGATAAATACAAGTTGAATAGTTGAATGTCTTGTCTTCGTTTTAAAGTTTGAATGGTGGCTCTATGTGAACGTATGTTGAAGTAGTAAGAGTTTAAAAATGAGTAAGTTGAATGAGAATTTGAAGGGTCTCCCCATTGAAATACATGGGAAATTTTTGTTGAATAAAGTTGAATAAAATTAAAAATATAAATGTTAAAAATGAGAAAAATACAAGCAACAGTGTCCAAAAGAATAGGAATCTAATGGTGTTTGAATGGTTTTTCTAAGTTGAACGGTTTTGAAGGAGTAGGCTTTCAAAAAACGTACGGAATAGATAATAATAAAATAGAACTAGAAAGTGCATTTTCTGAAGAAACTGCAGTGTGAATGCTTGAATCTGAATGTATGCACTGAAATGAATTAATTACTGAATTTTGAGTTAAAAATGTTGAATGAGATAAAAAACAAACAAACCCGAATTTAACCTGAAAATAAAAGTCCTGAACTGCTAAAAGCTGAAGGTTACACAGAAGAAGAAGTTGGAAAAAAGCTGAAAATGTTTTAATTGTAAATTAGAAAAACCTAAGAAATGAGAAAAGAACATTTAGAGTCAGAAAACATCTGAATGAATATCAAAAGTTCATATTCTTTGAATCACTGAATGACTAAAATGTGATCCCTCCGCTTGGATCCACACAGTTTAAAAAACTTTAAACGTGTGAGCTTTGAAAGACACGGTGTTGTAAAGAGAACAACGATGGCGACATTTTGAGGGTAAAATGATGGCTGTAACACTGTGGACACAGCAGCAGTTGAAAGAGAAGTGCTAAAGATGAATCTTGGTACAGTGGCAGGCAGAGCTCGTTAAGCAGGCAGGTGTGAGCCTGGTTGCTATAGTGACTGCACCCAATGGCTCCATACACACGTACACAGACATGCGCCTCACTTTTGCTCCTTAAAATGAACAGAAAAGTCAGGCCGAAACAAATCGCTCCCAAATGAAAAGTATAGGTCGTATTGACGAAATTCTTTCACCGTGAGCGGCAGCAATGTCCAGTCTACCTAATTCTCAGTTTTCATGCCTGTGGAGTTTATTATATGGACGTGGTGATAGTGTAAAGACACCATGCTCTTCTGATTTTCAAACGAGCCTTCTGAGCCATTTTAACATTAGAGTCTATGGAAGAGTTGGAGGGAGGAGGCTGTGCATTGGTGACATTTATGAAAGAACCATAACACCTAGTACAATAGTAAACACATTGGATGAAAGAGGACAGCCATGGCTACGTTTTGAGGGTAAAATCATACCTGTAGAGCAAACGCTGAGGACACAGCAGCAGTTTTAAAAAAGATTTTAAGATTAATTTTTTTGCTCCTCTCACTCTAGCAGTTGAGCTGCCTCACTCTAGCCCCAACATTCCGTCCCATACACACCCATTATAAACTCTGAAACGGGTGAAAAAACATCATGAAACTTAAACTGGAACTGAAGAAAAAGTATAATAGATATTGAAAAGATAAATACAAGTTGAATAGTTGAATGTCTTGTCTTCGTTTTAAAGTTTGAATGGTGGCTCTATGTGAACGTATGTTGAAGTAGTAAGAGTTTAAAAATGAGTAAGTTGAATGAGAATTTGAAGGGTCTCCCCATTGAAATACATGGGAAATTTTTGTTGAATAAAGTTGAATAAAATTAAAAATATAAATGTTAAAAATGAGAAAAATAGAAGCAATGTTGTCCAAAATAATAGGAATCTAACGATGTTTGAATGGTTTTTCTAAGTTGAACGGTTTTGAAGGAGTAGGCTTTCAAAAAACGTACGGAATACAGAATAAAATATAATAACTAGAAAGTGCATTTTCTGAAGAAACTGCAGTGTGAATGCTTGAATCTGAATGTATGGACTGAAATGAATTAATTGCTGAATTTTGAGTTAAAAGTATTGAATGAGATTAAAAAAAAACAACAAAAAAAAACGAATTTAACCTGAAAACAAAGGTGCTGAACTGCTAAAAGCTGAAGGTTACACAGAAGAAGGAGTTGGAAAAAAACTGAAAATGTTTTAAATGTAAATTAGAAAACCCTAAGAAATGAGAAAAGAACATTTAGAGTCAGAAAACATCTGAATGAATATTAAAAGGTTATATTCTTTGAATCACTGAATGACTAAAATGTGATCCCTCCACTTTGATCCACACAGTTTAAAAAGTTTAAATGCCTGAGCTTTGAAAGATACGGTGTTGGAAAGAGAACAATAATGGCGACAATTTGAGGGTAAAATGATGGCTGTAACACTGTGGACACAGCAGCAGTTGAAAGAGAAGTGCTTAAGATGAATCTTGGCACAGTGGCAGGCAGAGCTCGTTAAGCAGGCAGGTGTGAGCCTGGTTGCTATAGTGACCGCACCCAATGGCTCCATACACACGCACACAGACATGCGCCTCACTTTTGCTGCTTAAAATGAACAGAAAAGTCAGGCCGAAACAAATCGTTCCCAAATGAAAAGTAAAAGTCGTATTGACAAAATTCTTTCACCGTGAGCGACAGCAGCTTCTAGTCTACCAAATTCTCAGTTTTCATGCCTGTGGAGTTTATTATATGGACGTGGTGACAGTGGAAAGACACCATGCTCTTCTGATTTTCAAACCAACCTTCTGAGCCATTTTAACATTAGAGTCTATGGAAGAGTTGGAGGGAGGAGGCTGTGCATTGGTGACATTTATGAAAGAACCATAACACCTAGGACAATAGTAAACACATTGGATGAAAGAGGACAGCGATGGCTACGTTTTGAGGGTAAAATCATACCTGTAGAGCAAACGCTGCGGACACAGCAGCAGTTTTAAAAAAGATTTTAAGATTAATTTTTTTGCTCCTCTCACTCTAGCAGTTGAGCTGCCTCACTCTAGCCCCAACATTCCGTCCCATACACACCCATTATAAACTCTGAAACGGGTGAAAAAACATCATGAAACTTAAACTGGAACTGAAGAAAAAGTATAATAGATATTGAAAAGATAAATACAAGTTGAATAGTTGAATGTCTTGTCTTCGTTTTAAAGTTTGAATGGTGGCTCTATGTCAATGTATGTGGAAGTAGTAAGAGTTTAAAAATGAATAAGTTGAATGAGAATTTGAAGGGTCTCCCCATTGAAATACATGGGAAATTTTGGGAAATTTTTGTTGAATAAAGTTGAATAAAATTAAAAATATAAATGTTAAAAATATGAAAAATAGAAGCAGTGTTGTCCAAAAGAATAGGAATCTAACGGTGTTTGAATGGTTTTTCTAAGTTGAACGGTTTTGAAGTTATAGGATTACAAAAAACGTACGGAATACAGAATAAAATATAATAATAATAATAATAACTAGAAAGTGCATTTTCTGAAGAAACTGCAGTGTGAATGCTTGAATCTGAATGTATGCATTGAAATGAAATAATTACTGAATTTAAGTTAAAAATTTTGAATGAGATAAAAAAAAAACAACCCGAATTTAACCTGAAAACAAAAGTGCTGAACTGCTAAAAGCTGAAGGTTACACAGAAGAAGAAGTTGGAAAAAAGCTGAAAATGTTTTAATTGTAAATTAGAAAAACCTAAGAAATGAGAAAAGAACATTTAGAGTCAGAAAACATCTGAAAGAATATTAAAAGGTCATATTCTTTGAATCACTGAATGACTCAAATGTGATCCCTCCACTTGGACCCACACAGTTTAAAAAGTTTACATCTCTGAGCTTTGAAAGACAAGATGTTGGAAAAAGAACAACGATGGCGACGTTTTGAGGGTAAAATGATGGCTTTAACACTGTGGACACAGCAGCAGTTGAAAGAGAAGTGTTTAAGATGAATCTTGGCAGAGTGGCAGGCAGAGCTCGTTAAGCAGGCAGGTGTGAGCCTGGTTGCTATAGTGACCGCACCCAATGGCTCCATACACACGCACACAGACATGCACCTCACTTTTGCTGCTTAAAATGAACAGAAAAGTCAGGCCGAAACAAATCGCTCCCAAATGAAAAGTAAAAGTCGTATTGACAAAATTCTTTCACCGTGAGCGACAGCAATGTCTAGTCTACCTAATTCTCAGTTTTCATGCCTGTGGAGTTTATTATATGGACGTGGTGACAGTGGAAAGACACCATGCTCTTCTGATTTTCAAACGAACCTTCTGAGCCATTTTAACATTAGAGTCTATGGAAGAGTTTGAGGGAGGAGGCTGTGCATTGGTGACATTTATGAAAGAACCATAACACCTAGTACAATAGTAAACACATTGGATGAAAGAGGACAGCCATGGCTACGTTTTGAGGGTAAAATCATACCTGTAGAGCAAACGCTGCGGACACAGCAGCAGTTTTAAAAAAGATTTTAAGATTATTTTTTTTGCTCCTCTCACTCTAGCAGTTGAGCTGCCTCACTCTAGCCCCAACATTCCGTCCCATACACACCCATTATAAACTCTGAAACGGGTGAAAAAACATCATGAAACTTAAACTGGAACTGAAGAAAAAGTATAATAGATATTGAAAAGATAAATACAAGTTGAATAGTTGAATGTCTTGTCTTCGTTTTAAAGTTTGAATGGTGGCTCTATGTGAACGTATGTTGAAGTAGTAAGAGTTTAAAAATGAGTAAGTTGAATGAGAATTTGAAGGGTCTCCCCATTGAAATACATGGGAAATTTTTGTTGAATAAAGTTGAATAAAATTAAAAATATAAATGTTAAAAATGAGAAAAATACAAGCAACAGTGTCCAAAAGAATAGGAATCTAATGGTGTTTGAATGGTTTTTCTAAGTTGAACGGTTTTGAAGGAGTAGGCTTTCAAAAAACGTACGGAATAGATAATAATAAAATAGAATAATAAAGATTAGAAGAACAATACTGTGAATGCTTTTCAAGCATTCACACTAATAACTAGAAAGTGCATTTTCTGAAGAAACTGCAGTGTGAATGCTTGAATCTGAATGTATGCACTGAAATGAATTAATTACTGAATTTAAGTTAAAAATCTTGAATGAGATTAAAAAAAAACCCGAATTTAACCTGAAAACAAAAGTGCTGAACTGCTAAAAGCTGAAGGTTACACAGAAGAAGAAGTTGGAAAAAAACTGAAAATGTTTTAAATGTAAATTAGAAAACCCTAAGAAATGAGAAAAGAACATTTAGAGTCAGAAAACATCTGAATGAATATTAAAAGGTCATATTCTTTGAATCACTGAATGACTCAAATGTGATCCCTCCACTTTGATCCACACAGTTTAAAAAGTTTAAATGCCTGAGCTTTGAAAGATACGGTGTTGGAAAGAGAACAATAATGGCGACAATTTGAGGGTAAAATGATGGCTTTAACACTGTGGACACAGCAGCAGTTGAAAGAGAAGTGCTTAAGATGAATCTTGGTACAGTGGCAGGCAGAGCTCGTTAAGCAGGCAGGTGTGAGCCTGGTTGCTATAGTGACCGCACCCAATGGCTCCATACACACGTACACAGACATGCGCCTCACTTTTGCTGCTTAAAATGAACAGAAAAGTCAGGCCGAAACAAATCGTTCCCAAATGAAAAGTAAAAGTCGTATTGACAAAATTCTTTCACCGTGAGCGACAGCAGCTTCTAGTCTACCGAATTCTCAGTTTTCATGCCTGTGGAGTTTATTATATGGACGTGGTGACAGTGTAAAGACACCATGCTCTTCTGATTTTCAAACGAACCTTCTGAGCCATTTTAACATTAGAGTCTATGGAAGAGTTGGAGGGAGGAGGCTGTGCATTGGTGACATTTATGAAAGAACCATAACACCTAGTACAATAGTAAACACATTGGATGAAAGAGGACAGCCATGGCTACGTTTTGAGGGTAAAATCATACCTGTAGAGCAAACGCTGTGGACACAGCAGCAGTTTTAAAAAAGATTTTAAGATTAATTTTTTTGCTCCTCTCACTCTAGCAGTTGAGCTGTCTCACTCTAGCCCCAACATTCCGTCCCATACACACCCATTATAAACTCTGAAACGGGTGAAAAAACATCATGAAACTTAAACTGGAACTGAAGAAAAAGTATAATAGATATTGAAAAGATAAATACAAGTTGAATAGTTGAATGTCTTGTCTTCGTTTTAAAGTTTGAATGGTGGCTCTATGTCAATGTATGTGGAAGTAGTAAGAGTTTAAAAATGAGTAAGTTGAATGAGGATTTGAAGGGTCTCCCCATTGAAATACATTATAAATTTTTGTTGAATAAAGTTGAATAAAATTAAAAATATAAATGTTAAAAATATGAAAAATAGAAGCAGTGTTGTCCAAAAGAATAGGAATCTAACGGTGTTTGAATGGTTTTTCTAAGTTGAACGGTTTTGAAGTTATAGGATTACAAAAAACGTACGGAATACAGAATAAAATATAATAATAATAACTAGAAAGTGCATTTTCTGAAGAAACTGCAGTGTGAATGCTTGAATCTGAATGTATGCACTGAAATGAATTAATTGCTGAATTTTGAGTTAAAAATATTGAATGAGATTAAAAAAAAACCCGAATTTAACCTGAAAACAAAGGTGCTGAACTGCTAAAAGCTGAAGGTTACACAGAAGAAGGCGTTGGAAAAAAACTGAAAATGTTTTAAATGTAAATTAGAAAACCCTAAGAAATGAGAAAAGAACATTTAGAGTCAGAAAACATCTGAATGAATATTAAAAGGTCATATTCTTTGAATCACTGAATGACTCAAATGTGATCCCTCCACTTTGATCCACACAGTTTAAAAAGTTTAAATGCCTGAGCTTTGAAAGATACGGTGTTGGAAAGAGAACAATAATGGCGACAATTTGAGGGTAAAATGATGGCTGTAACACTGTGGACACAGCAGCAGTTGAAAGAGAAGTGCTTAAGATGAATCTTGGTACAGTGGCAGGCAGAGCTCGTTAAGCAGGCAGGTGTGAGCCTGGTTGCTATAGTGACCGCACCCAATGGCTCCATACACACGTACACAGACATGCGCCTCACTTTTGCTGCTTAAAATGAACAGAAAAGTCAGGCCGAAACAAATCGTTCCCAAATGAAAAGTAAAAGTCGTATTGACGAAATTCTTTCACCGTGAGCGACAGCAATGTCTAGTCTACCTAATTCTCAGTTTTCATGCCTGTGGAGCTTATTATATGGACGTGGTGACAGTGGAAAGACACCATGCTCTTCTGATTTTCAAACGAACCTTCTGAGCCATTTTAACATTAGAGTCTATGGAAGAGTTGGAGGGAGGAGGCTGTGCATTGGTGACATTTACGAAAGAACCATAACACCTAGGACAATAGTAAACACATTGGATGAAAGAGGACAGCGATGGCTACGTTTTGAGGGTAAAATCATACCTGTAGAGCAAACGCTGCGGACACAGCAGCAGTTTTAAAAAAGATTTTAAGATTAATTTTTTTGCTCCTCTCACTCTAGCAGTTGAGCTGCCTCACTCTAGCCCCAACATTCCGTCCCATACACACCCATTATAAACTCTGAAACGGGTGAAAAAACATCATGAAACTTAAACTGGAACTGAAGAAAAAGTATAATAGATATTGAAAAGATAAATACAAGTTGAATAGTTGAATGTCTTGTCTTCGTTTTAAAGTTTGAATGGAGGCTCTATGTGAACGTATGTTGAAGTAGATACAGTTTAAAGAGGAGGAATTTGAATGAGAATTTGAAGGGTCTCTCCATTGAAATACATTATAAATTTTTGTTAAATAAAGTTGAATAAAATTAAAAATATAAATGTTAGAAATGAGAAAAATAGAAGCAGTCATGTCCAAAACAATAGGAATCTAACGGTGTTTGAATGGTTTTTCTAAGTTGAACGGTTTTGAAGGAGATAGATTACAAAAAACGTACGGAATACAGAATAATAAACTAGAAAGTGCATTTTCTGAAGAAACTGCAGTGTGAATGCTTGAATCTGAATGTATGCACTGAAATGAATTAATTGCTGAATTTTGAGTTAAAAATATTGAATGAGATAAAAAAAACCAAAAAAAAAAACCGAATTTAACCTGAAAACAAAAGTGCTGAACTGCTAAAAGCTGAAGGTTACACAGAAGAAGAAGTTGGAAAAAAGCTGAAAATGTTTTAATTGTAAATTAGAAAAACCTAAGAAATGAGAAAAGAACATTTAGAGTCAGAAAACATCTGAAAGAATATTAAAAGGTCATATTCTTTGAATCACTGAATGACTAAAATGTGATCCCTCCACTTGGACCCACACAGTTTAAAAAGTTTACATCTCTGAGCTTTGAAAGACACGGTGTTGGAAAAAGAACAACGATGGCGACGTTTTGAGGGTAAAATGATGGCTGTAACACTGTGGACACAGCAGCAGTTGAAAGAGAAGTGCTTAAGATGAATCTTGGCACAGTGGCAGGCAGAGCTCGTTAAGCAGGCAGGTGTGAGCCTGGTTGCTATAGTGACTGCACCCAATGGCTCCATACACACGTACACAGACATGCACCTCACTTTTGCTGCTTAAAATGAACAGAAAAGTCAGGCCCAAACAAATTCTTCCCAAATGAAAAGTACATGTCGTATTGACAAAATTCTTTCACCGTGAGCGACAGCCATGTCTAGTCTACCTAATTCTCAGTTTTCATGCCTGTGGAGTT